>NC_090922.1:881771804-882396804 GCF_040938575.1 Ambystoma mexicanum | reverse complement strand
TCACACAGCTGGCTGCAAAAAGAAAAACCAAAGATTAATGCATTGCTCAGAGCACCAAGAAAACTAAACAGTAATTGAAATTGTTACTCACAATCAAGGAATGAGTGGTTTGACTACTGTATTCCAAGCTAGTATGATAAGTAACTCTGAGAAAATAGAAAAAGCAATTACTGAAGGAAAACAAAGTAAGGAAGAACTAACACTGATACGGTAGTCTGCTTACCAATAGAAGAATGTTATGCGTTTTAGGGTGTTCTTGTAGGAATATTGCAGCAGTATGAGTGTTAGTTCCGGAAGTATCAATGTTGAATTATTTCCGCCAGCACGAGGACGCCTAAACACAAGTACTTGATCCTTGCGCCGTTGCGCCAGATTTCTTTGAAGGTCCCAAGCGGAAAACGATCAGACTCTTAGATGTGTTGAACTGATGAAATGTTCCAAATCCGTGACAATCCAATAAACGTTCTGAGTTGCCAACATGAAGGAGGAGCGTGGCTGGGGTAAGCGTTCACAGTCCAGTAAGCGTTCTGAGTCGGCAACAGGTAAGGGCAGAGTAACCGGGAGAACCATGACAATCCAGTAGGTGTTCCGAGTTGGCAACAGGTAAGAAAGTGCAAGAGGGAGAACCGTGACAATCCAGTAAGCGTTCCGTGTCAACCACGTAAGCAATGCAGAGCAGAATGGGTAGCCGAAATACAGACCAAGAGTTGAAGACCAGGAATCAAGGTCATTCAAGAAGTAACGAAGTTTACAGAACAAATTCAGAAGCAACCCCGTGCATGGTGGGCAGAGTTTATATTAGGAACAGCTGACTGCACGCACAACACGTCACCGTAATCCATGAGGCAAACGCCTATGCAGTGGAAGCCAGCATTTCCATGACAACCCATAGCGTTCTTGGAAGGAACGCAAACTTCTGGATGAACGTGTTTTCTGAGGGCTTAGGAATGGATGTTTGAGTCCCTGATTATCAGGAATAGAGGCAGATGTACTGGAGGCATGGGGATGTTTCTTTTTGTGTGTATCTAGTCCAAGATGTGATGAGGCAGAGCGGAAAGGAACCCTGACAGTCTGACCCAGAGACACCTGTCCAAGATAAAGAGGCGTTGATACTAGGTGTAACAAGTACACTACCAAGCGAATACCACGATTTCCAAGACATTTTCCAAAAAGAAAAGGCTAATACCTTACCCCCTCACAGGCCATATGACTGTAAGATCGACCTTGTACCTGGTGCACAAATCCTGTGTAGTTGAATTTATGCACTCACCGAACCTGAAAATTTCCACTTGAAATCATATCTGGACCAATACCTGGCAAACGGTTTTATCCGCCTGTCCAATCGCCAGCAGCCTCGCCCCTATTCTTCGTACCCAAGAAGGAGGGGGACTTGAGAACCTGCATCGACTACCGCGCACTAAACCAGGTAACAGTTAAGAACCGTTATCCTCTACCCCTTATCCCAGAACTTATGGACCAAGTCAAGGATGCCCAAATTTACATCTTGGTGTACTCCTCTTCTAAACAAGACCATGTCAGGCACGTTCACTCTGTCCTTGCAAAACTCTGACAGCACCATCTATACACCAAAAAAATGCTCCTTCCATGTCACCGAAGTCGAGTTCCTTGGTTTTTGCCTCACTCTCAGAGGCGTCCGGATGAATATGCACAAAGTAGACGCCATCCTTAGCTGGCCATCACCGTCTTCATTCAAAGGTGTCCAAAGTATGCTTGGCTTTGCAAACTTTTATCGCTGATTCATCCTGGGTTTCTCCCAGATTGTGCACCCGATCACTTCTTTTTTATGAAAAAACAACAAACTGTTCCAATGGACAGAAGAGGCGGAGAAGGCCTTCCAGGAACACAAGAAAAGATTTACTTCAGAACCAGTGCTACGACCCCCCGCCCAGATTTCCCATATGTAGTAGAAACAGATGCCTCCAGCATGGCAATGGGGGCTGTTCTTTCCAAAAGGGATCCCGAAACAGGTGAAAATTTACTACACCTGAACGTAACTATGCAATAACAGACAAGGAACTCCTAGCGATCAAGGCAGCCTTTACGGTTTGGCGGCATTACCTTCTAGGCGCCAGACATACCATCACAGTAATCATCGACCATCGCAACCTACAATACCTCAAGAGGGCAAAGGCTCAATCATCCCGTCAACTGCGATGGGCTTTATTCTTTGCAGAATATGATTACATAGTCACGTACCGACCTGGAGTCCAGAACGGAAAAGCCGACACCGTATCCTGCATGGGTATTGAGGAGAACCCATATTCAACCCTAGACCCGGTCGCCATTATTCCAGGTGACAAACTACTAGGACTTAAAACAACCTTATCTCTGGACAAACTCCAAAAGTAAATTTGGCTCCTAATCAACACCGAAGCTCTACAAGACTGGCCCACTCAAGGTGAACATACACAACAAAGAACCAACTCCCATATTTCAGAGGGCGTTTATATCAACCAAATAAGGCACTACAAGAACAAGTCATTTCTGGTTATCACGACCCCCTGATAGAAGGACATCTAGGAATTGCCAAGGTCCAAACCAAGGTGAAAAGAAATTATTGGTGGCCGACATGGTGAAAGGACATCACACAGTTTATTCTATCATGTGGCATTTGTGCGCAGAATAAATCCCAGAAACAAAGGCCTGTGGACCTTCTTCAACCCCTGGAAATTCGACCTGCACCTGGGCACACACTCTCCCTCGATTTCATCACAGATCTGCCTCCCTGTCAAGGGTTCAACACTATCCTAGTGGTTGTTGACCTATTCTCTAAAATGGCTCATTTCATTCCGCTTAAGGGTCTACCAAACTCATCCAGTCTGGCAAAGATGTTTTTTGAGCAAATCGTATGATTACATGGTTTCTCCTCCGTCCTGATTTCTGACCGAGGGAGTCAGTTTGTGTCTAACTTCTGGAGGAAGAGTTGTGCAATTGCCCAAATTGATATTCGTCTGTCCACTAGTCACCATCCCCAAACTGATGGCCAAACAGAGCAGATGAATCAGACACTAGAGCAATACCTACAGTGCATGTTATATCAAGTGGAAGAAAGCTGGAAGGATGTGCTGTGGATAGCTGAATATCGTTACAACTCGCTACACACCAGTACTGGACAGAGTCCATTATATACCGTATATGGAAGGCACCCATGTACTTCCGAATTAGATACCCCATGGCCTTCGAAATGCCCGCGGTGAAGACTTTACATACGACCATCAATTAAGCCTTCAAAAAGGCAGCAGAACACTTGATCCAAGCCAAAGAAAGACAGAAAAGATTCCCTGATCAACACTGAAGAAAAGCCCCAGACTACCAAATCGGAGATGAAGTCTGGTTGGCGTCTTGGCACGTGCCCATAAGAGGAACTCAAATATTTTGTCCCAGATATCTAGGGCACTATACCATAAAGGCTATTATAAATCATGTGGCAGTAAAACTAGCTTTACCAACAAATATGCAGATCCATCCCGTATTCCACGTGTCACTCTTAAACCTGTTCAGCATGAAACTTGGGTCAAAATACCACCAAATCCGGTACTGGTTAACAGAGATCCCGAATTTGAAGTCAAGGACATCCTAGATTCTAAACTCACCAGGTCCAAGTTATATTACTTAGTGGACTGGAAGGGATACGGCCCTCAGGACAGGACATGGGAGCCTAGCGAGCATGTCCATGCGCCACGCCTGGTAAGACAATTTCATCGGAACCATCCAACCAAACCAGGGCCAGATGAGGGAAATACCTTGAGAGGAGCCTTAGGTGGAGCGTTGTCACAATCCATGCCCCTAACCTCCTCAGGTATAATAGGCCCCTGGCAGCAGTGGGGCTAAAGCCCTTCACACCGGCCCTAAGGGCCTTAAAACTCCATCAGAAACATACATGGAGTCAGTCCTGGCGCCTTTGGCATCAGGTTCATTATCAGGAATAAAGCAATACCAGTTTTAGACCTTAATCCAACATGGAGGCCTATTACACAACTCAGTTCTTTAGAACCAAGCCATGCTCAGTTCTTTAGAACCAAGCCAGCCACACCCAAAACACTACTGTGTTTTGGGTGTGGCTGGGCCTGGAACTAATTGGCCTGGAAATACTTTACCTAAGCTATTTAAACCACACCCAAACAGCAGAACATGCTTTGTGTTATTCTGCATTCTTGCAGCGTAACGCTCACCGTGTCCAGCTCCTGCTCATCTGCTTCACCGGTGGCCCAATCCTGAAGCCCTAGATCCGGATTCCATTAATAACCTGGAAGAACAAGAACAGCATTAGCGAGCAAGAACACTTACCTGTGAAGTAACCAGCCTTGAATCCATCCTGCGCTTCGCTTACCTAGCCCATCTCCGGAGTTCTACGCAACCTGCAAAGGTAAAGAAACGAGGACAGCATTAATAACAATTCTTACCTGGGAAAGCAGCGAGTCCTGGCAGCACCCTGCGCTTCTCTTACCTCGCCCATCTCCGGGTTTCACCACAACCTGCAAAGGAGAAGGAACAAGGTCAGCATTAACAAAGCACTTACCTGGGCGAGCAGTGCTTCGATCGCTCATCACTCCGGAACATCACCGCAATAGAACACAGGTTAGCAATTAACACCAATAAACAGCGCAGCACCCCGCGCATCAATAACTCACTGAGGTTTTTGCCATCAGTGCAGCAATTCTGAGATTGCAACCATCCTTGTGAAAACAAAAAAAGATACATTGTTAGGGAACAGCATAGTGGAGCAAGACGCTGAGAAGACAGAGAAAACAGAGGGAAAGAAAGAGACATAATAAAGACGGAAAAGACAATATAACTCACCTGGAAGACAGCAAGCAGCAGTCAGAGTCACAGCAGGTCTGGACCTGACATAAGGGCATACAGACCAGTGAAGCAACTAGGTCCACGTAACACCCGCTTCAACCACGCGCCCCTGCACAGAGACGCAGGACGGAAAATTCAATGCACAAAAACCTAAGGTAAGCAATAACCCAAAGGGAGAGGATTTGGACCAGAGGGAGGGGGGAGTCCACCCATCACAGAACCAGTATCTTATCCCTCTATTCTCCTGCTATAGGTGCTACCCAACATCTGGCACATAACCAAGCACAGAGGGGTCTGGGATAGCGCTTACACCTCCATCCAGTATTGTGTGGCGCCCCTGTGGATACCAGGTAAGCGGCAGCACAGGCAGAGTGCAGAGCGGCACCCAGATCCTTGGTCAAAGGCAGTGACCACCAGAGTAACAGGGGGAGGGACTGGCTTGCTGCAAGAGCATAGGAAAGAGTGGATGCAGGGGCGGGCACAGCAGGGGCTTCCACGCAGCTCACAATCAGCGTTCTAGGTTTGCCTATATGCCGGATGAGTGCCCAGCCTCAGGGTAAGCACTAGTACCAAATGAAGCTGCTCCCTGCATCCGGAGAGAGTGGCAAGTGGGGCAACCACTCATTAGAAGTCTCCATGGAGCTGTCACACCTGCCAATTTAAATAGTGGCTGTGAGTTTCAGCCTCCTTCATAACTGCCTGACAGCGGTGTGGTGAGTGAGTGCAAAGCCAGGGAGCTCACAGCGGGTGTGCATCAAGGAGAGGCACATCAGAATGAGTAGCCACTGTCTTTTATAGCAGTCTGGAACTTGAGCAAGAAGTGGGAGATCAGAGCCGAAAGGGGGATGGCCATGGGGAGTGCATAGTGCACAGTACAGCATCAAATACATACAGTGTTCAGGGGAATCTGAGACCGATGACCCCTGACCTCCCAGCCAACTACAAATCAAGACAGTGGGACACTGTGGGTGGGGGATGTTGAGGAGGAAACAGTCTCCATGGATAAGTACCCTTACCCTTAACATCTGGCTAAGGTACTTTGGAGCTAATTGAGCATCGAACAAGAGGCTCAAGTACCTAAGTGGGAATCGTCCAATTTTCCAGCTTTTTTGGTGTTTTTTGAAGTGTTCCGACAATAGAGATAGTTGTTATATTGTCATTTTTCCAGCAATGAGGCCATCCGTCTGAACAGGAGTCCCCGACCTGAAGAAGCATCAGCAGGCAACTGAGTAGGTCAATACTGAGGTCTAATGTCAGGGCCTTTGTAACACTTGCTGGAAATGGATCAGATCCCAGCGACACATAGCAAACAAATACAAGTACTTGTCTATGTAAATGATGTACTTTTTCAAGAAATGTGCCCAGATGCCCCAGGTCCAGGCGTGTAATACAAATAAAATAAATACAAATACAAATAAATGGATGCTTTGCCCCATCTGCTACATGAGCAGCATGACAACCCTTCTGCTTTTGACTCTTATACTACACATCCCCCTTCCATCTGGTGATGCTGCTGATCACTCCACCCTCGTGTTTGTGCCTTGAGGTCCCTCTTCTCTGGCCTGGACTTTCCTCTCGTGCACCTGAATTGTCTGAGCCTGTGTTGCTGCTAGGCCGCCTGGTGAGTTCATTGTGCATTGTGCAGATTCTCTGAATCTACCACGCTTCCATTTCTGTGCTCTCCCTCTGTGGTGCTATCCATCTCCCCTATTTACTCTAGCTGCTACTCCATCACCTATCCTACCTCTTTTCCAAAGCCTGGAAGG
Source organism: Ambystoma mexicanum (assembly GCF_040938575.1). Lineage (NCBI taxonomy): Eukaryota > Metazoa > Chordata > Amphibia > Caudata > Ambystomatidae > Ambystoma > Ambystoma mexicanum. The sequence continues at coordinate 882,390,214 of NC_090922.1, read as the reverse complement.
TAAAAGTTCAAGAAAGATCTATTGGACTCCAATGCAGGTCTGCCCATTGCTGACGCCTATGTCAGTGCTTCTTCCAGGCAAACTGTCAATGACATCCTCTTTGTCACTCCATCTACAGACCTTTGGACTCTTTACCCATTAATTGTGACTCAGTTGGGAAATGCTCTTGGCACACTTCCTATCCTCTAGGTGCATCATTAATGTCTACCAGAATGGCAATGGGGGTCATTCCGAGGTTGGTGCTAAGGGAACAATGATGCCGGTAAAGGAATACCGGCATCAATTACCGCTACGGGCTATTCTGACTAGCCCGACCGTTATTAGCGGCATCGTAAAGTATAGTGCCGTTAATAGCAGTCTGGGCGCGGGCATGCAACCCATCGTGCCGGCAGTAGCAGCATGCCGTAAACTGGAGTAGATCACAAGTGAAGTGGACATGCAAATAACAGCCTCATGAGGGCGGAAAAAGTGGTTACGGGCATGCCGTAAATAGCGGCATCGCCAACCTACCGTAAAATGCCCTGAGCAGTGTTCCCAACTGCCACAGGTGCACACAGTCAGCCCAGGTGGAGGCAATGGAGTCTGGCCCAGTACAAAAGGAGCACACCCACACACCACACCCTCTCCCACACCAAGATGATTCCAATAGTAGTAGCATTACTTGAGCTGGAGGGCATGCTTGCATTGCCACAACAACAACAACAACAGCCGGCACCACAGAGGAGACGCAGGAGGAGAAGGAGGGTGAGACAGGCCCAGCATGCCCCACCAGTGCAGCCACCGTTACCACGCCGGCAGCCCCCAATCTCTCCCATCAGAGCCAGTCCTTTCAACCTAACCCCTGAGCAGATCCACACCCTGTACCGCCTGGACTGGGAAACCATACCACCATTGTGGACCTGATACATGACGACATAGTGAGCCTCAATGAAATACACACCGCCACCCCCCCTCTACTGAAGCTAGTGTCTGTGCTCCACTTCCTTGCCACAGACACCTACCAGCACACAGTGTGGCACATGCATGGCATATCAAAACCCTTATTTTCTCGGATTCTGAACCAAGTGCTGGATGCCCTCCTCAAGCACACAAGGGACTACATATCCCTAACACGGACTCCCCAGGAGATATTTGATACAAAGGTTGCCTTCCATGCAGTGGCAGGCATGCCAAATTTTGTAGGTGCCCTCGACTGCACCCACGTGGAGTTGGTGGTCCCGCATGCCATGGAGGTGGTGTACCGCAACTGCAAGCAATACCATTCCATCAATGTGCAGATACTATGCGAGGCCAGCAAGATCATCACACATTGTTGTGCCCGATATCCCGGATAAACTCATGACTCTATGGTCCTGCGGAACTCCACGCTACCACGCTACATGGAGCGATAGGCTGGACGACGTGTCTGGCTGCTTGGTAAGTTGCAGGACTGGCACATAGCAGTGAAATGGGTGGAGAGATGCACACACCACCATGCTGTCAATGTTGATGTGACTGCACGATGTGCACATCACCTAACACTGTGCTCCAAACCATCACAAACGGTACATGACACCCAAATCCCATATGAATGAAGTAAGGTGGACACCTATCACTACATGACTAACAGGAAACCACCCCACATCCCACAACACGTGCACCACTCATCAGTGGCCGTCACCCTCCGTAACGCCAACCAGCACCTTGCAGTGCATATGCACAATGTTGCTGTCTCCAGCATATCACCATACAGGACAAGCATCCCTGTGAGTGCATCAAACTGAACCTACTAGGGAATCCACTGTCTGTCACAGGGCCGGCACACCCACACGAAGTGCTGCATGTCACCATGGGAATGATCAGCACTGATTGCCCAATATTGCACAGACTACTGCCAACGCTCCCTCTAAGTAAATCTCACAGAACACAACACCTCACTAATGTGACACTAACACAGCTGAATGCGTACACGATGCATGTGCAACAAGATGTCAGTGCACACCATGTATCATCTTTAAGATGCAACCCACACCAATAGTCCATGGCACAGGACACATTGAGGGACTGAAAATGGCGTCAATACATCCAGGGACATGTGCATGTGGGCAACAATAACCTGCAGGCATGTGTGACTAGTACAGCTGTCCATCATGAATCTGCTAACATTTACCTTTAATTGCCTCTCATGCAGGTGATAGTGGCTATCCCTTGAAGCCATGGCTCCTCACCCCTGTCCGAAACCCACAGAACAGGCACGAGGAGGACTACAATCGTTCCTATATCCGTACTCGTGTGGTCATCGAGCAGACCTTTGGCCTGTTGAAGGCACGATTTTGCTGCCTCAGCTGGTCGGGTGGGGCACTCCTCTACAGGCATGAGAAGGTGGCCAAGATCATCATGGCATGTGTCAGGCTGCACAATATGTGCATCCGCCGGAACGTGCCCCTGCCCCCTGACATTGAACTGCTACCCCCTGGTGATGATGAAGGGGAAGAAGAAGATGTGGCTGGACATCATGGTGGTGCCGATGCACAGGAAGGACGTGCTGTGCGCCAGTCAGTGATTGCACAATTTTTCTGACACACATGGCAGCAGAGGGTGACATGATGGTCGGACAGAGGGCACTGGGTGTGGGGGTAAATTTACACTATGCACTGTAAATGAATAAATGACACATGCGCAATGATGAATGTCCACTCAGGTCTTGTTTTTCAGACAACGGTTCTATTAAATATAACAATGTAAACGTAAGTGCAAAAACCTTACACCACCCTCCTCCCCCTCTCCTCCCCCCCACAACTCCCCCACACACCCTCACCCCACTCCCCCCACAACTCCCCCACACATCCTCCCCCTCTTCCCCCACAACTCCCCCACACACCCTCACACCTCTCCCCCCACAACTCCCCCACACATGTCCCATCGAGTCTCCAATGCCTACATGAGGCTGCCCTGACGATCAATTGGCACTCCCTGGTCCAGGGCGGCATGTTTTGCCGGCGCAGGGTACGGGCCGACCTGCGGAGCGTGCTTGTCTGTGTTGAACTTGAGGAAGAGGGTGTGGCCGCCTGCTGTGATTGTGTAGCGGGATGTCCTGCCTCCATGGCATCCGCTATGCAGTCTAAGACCTGCTGGAGGGCCAATACCTCCTCGCAGAGGCGGCTGGTGTTGTAAGCGAAGGATTTGGCCATGGAGGCGGTGTTGTCCGTGATGGAGCTGCCTAGAGAGGCTAAGTCTTGATGCCACTCCTGTCTGGCCAGTCTGTTGTCCTTGATAAGCTCACGCACAAGGGCAGTAAACAGGTCAGACCGCTGCGGCCCTGCGGGTGCACCTGTGAGGCCCTGGCTGTCCTGCCCAGCCTGCTCAGCCCCCCTAGTCATCAAAATTGGTCTGATGTGGCCTTCTATCTGCTCCTGACCAGATTGCTCTGGGGTGGTGGCGTGCTCTGTATCGAGGGACGATATAAAGGGGGGTGCCGGTGGACGTGGGGTACGGACCACTTCCGAAACATTGTCCTCAATGGGCACCCATATGTCGTCCTGTGGGTCGTCCACAGCCAGGGGTGCTGTGGCTGTCACCTCCCAAGCCAAACTCAACTCCTCGTATTGTGGTGCCTCGCATGGATCATTAGGATGGCCAATGGGTGGTGGTGGTGGTGGTGGTGCTTCGCCCTCTACGGGCCTTGGTGGCACCGGTGTGATGGGTACCTGGGGGGGCTTGCCAGTTGGTGCACGGCACCCCCTGGGTTGTCCCCTCGAGGTCAAAGGGCAGTTGCTGTCCTCCCGGAACCTCTTCCGGGGTGTGGACTTTGCAGGGGATGCGTCCTGCCCATCGCTGTCATGGTCAGTGCCTGTGGGGGTCGAAGAGTGGGACGGCATGAGTGATGTTTTTATAGGTATCATACATACATTAGGACAATTGCTCATCCACACAATTGGGGGTAATAGGCATTTGTGTTTGGCTGAGCACGTTCTTTGATACATGGGTGGTTTATGCAGGCATATGTCGGCGTCACTCATGTTGCCCAGTAGCAGTGCTATCTGACATGCATAGTATTTTGGGCCTGCACGCTGTGTGACTCATGGCATTTAAATCTTTGTGTGGTATGTGTCATGTATGATATTGCCTTGCAGCAGGCATCTGCATGTGTCTGTAATGCATCCGCCTACTTTGCTGGGAGTGTGTGTGTTGGACCATTGCTTGACTCTTTGAACTGACATATTGGTTGACTTTCATCAGATTTGGCATTACAATGTTTACTTTGGACAATCACCTCCATCGCCCGATTTTGTGGCGCCAAACTCCATCTCACCAACACATTTGATCCCCTTCATTCCTATCATGCTTGCTCAGATGTCCTCCCATGGGGTGAGCTTGATTGGGGAACTGGGACCTCCTCCTGTTCCCATTGCCTGGCTGCGGTTCACTGAGAGGATATTTCATACCCTAAATCGCAGGTCGTCCCAGCGCTTGCGGCAGTCTGTGATCGTGCCTGGGGTGTTCCCCACAGCACTGACCTTCTGAGCAACAAGTGCCCAGATCTATTTCTTCTTCAGTACTGCCTCTCTCTTCATGTTATTTGAGAAAACTATGGCAGCATGCTCCTACAGTGTGTCTACCAGCATCTGCAGCTCATCCTCATTGAATCTTTCTTTCCGGAGGCGGGCAGCTCCCTTCTTCAGGGCCTTGTGCATAGTGGTGTTATAGGTGGTTCTTTTAACAACAACAGCAAAGTCCAAAGCGTCCTGGTTGGTGAGGATGGCAATGGATTGTGTTTTATAAAGATTGGCCACCCTGCTCCTTCCCGTTCCTATGCGATTACGCTACTTCCGGTTCCGATTATTAGTGGTGACGGTTAATAGCGGTGACCGTTATTAGCAGTGACCGCTACTAACGGTGACCGCTAATGCCGCATTGGACCTTGTCGGTAGTGTTATCTGCGCTAAGCTTGATGCCTCTAAGGGCATTTTAGGTGCCTTTAACGGCATGGTGCTAATGACCTTACCGGCATGGCATAAAGCTTGTGCCCGCAAAGTCGTAATAGTCCTCTATTAGCGGACTGATGACTTCCCGGACACGCTATTTATGCCATGCCGGTAAGGAGCGTTACTTACCTCCAAACTCAGAATGTGGGCCAATGTCATGGCCCAGCCCATTCTTCTTCTTCTTGATAGGTGTCTACCATCTCTCATCAACTCCATTCTCCTGCCACCCCTTCTGCCACCCCACCCCCACCCTGACACCTTTGCCACCACCGACTGGTTTACCACATCCCTTCACCCCTCCTCGGAAGAACTTCAAAGTTGGCAACCAGCTTCACTTAGTTACCCTCAACTCTTGCACTGCTGTTGAGCATTCCTCTGATATCTGTCACCTCCTTGAAGACTTTGACATTGACGTTCTCGCTCTCACTGAGACATGGTTCACTGCCAGCTCTGTCACTGCTTTTGACACACTACTCCCAGAGGGCTCCAAGATCCACTCTAAGCCCAGGCCTATCTGGGCTGAGAGTGGAGTAGCTCTGATCTTACCTGAATGAGTCCCTGCTACTATCATACCCATTCAGTCATATTATTCCTTCAAATGCCTCCTCTGCAGGCTTGGTGTCTCTTCTGTCCTTTCGCTGACTCTCGCCAACAGGACCTCTGGCCAGTCTCCTACTTCCTTTCAAAGTGGCCTCACCTCACTTCTTCTCTCCTGGCCTCTACCTCCTCATAGACTTCAATATTCACCTTCACTCTCCTGATTCGGCCGCTGGACTCTTCCGTAGCATCTGTGACCCTTTCCCTCACCATTCTACTCTCCGGTCTGACCCACTCAGCCAGACACACCTTGGATGAAGGATGAGAATCTGCTCCTGGTATGATTCTGACTTAGCCTCTCTGAAAACCAAGTGCAGAGTTGCTGGCTTCAAGCACATCCACTGACAGAATGGCCTGCCGCCTGCTACGAAGGCAATATAGACTCTATCCATTCAAGGAAGAGGGTCCATATCCAAGCCTGCATCTCTGGGGCCACCAACAACATGGCTGAACTGTTCAAAATCTGCAACAAACTCGCCAATCCTACTGCATTCTCCACTTCTTCTCTGCCATCCTAGGCCCCCAGCACTGCACAGCCCTCCCACTTCACAACCAGAACTCAGGACATCCTGTGCTCACTCTCCTCCCCTCATTTTTCGTTCACCTGCTCTCAGGTCTTCCTTGGCCCACCTTTCCTCGTCCTTCCTACTCTCCTCCTTCTAGCCCATAGCACCAGATGAGGTCTCTAAGCAAGTCCTCTTTATAAAAATCTCTTCCAAACAGGTGCTCCCCTGCGCCTCAAACTATCAAGGACAACATTGCCTCCCTTGCTTCAGCCTTGGCTGTTTTGTACAGTCACTCCTTTGCCACTGGCTCCCTCCTACTACCCCTCAAGCACTCACTTGTGCACCCCCTCCTTAAAAAGCCTTCAGCCGACCCTTGCTGCTCTGCTAATTACTGCCCTATCTCGATTACCCACCTTCCTGGACAAACTCTTGGAGAAGTTGGTCATCTCCCAACTGATCCAGGACACTGAAATTGCTGGTTGTCTCCACGACCACAAGATTTCAGAGCAGCCAGAGGCACAGAAACTGCTCTCGGGAGACTTGCTCTCAAATCTCGATTCCAGCTATTCCTCCATCCACATCCTTCTCGATCCTTCCTCTGCCTTTGACATGGTCAATCATGCCACCCTTATAAATCAACTTCCTATCTGACTGACTATGCCAGGTTCAAGTTGGACCTTTCCTCTCCTCCATCACACTCTCCACCTGTGGTGTCTCTTAGGGCTCTATCCTCTCAACGTGGCTCATCAACATCTACTTTGCTCCTCTGGACAACCTGATCTCCACCTTCTCTCCTCACTTCCATTTTTATGCGGATGACACACAGTTATCCATCAAGCTTCCCTCCACTTCCTCCTTTTAGTCCTCTCTCATTCCTGACTGTGATTTCTATTCAGGTATGGTGCACTGCTAACAATCTCTGTCTTAATGGCAGTACGACTGAGATCCTTCTCATTGGAACCCCTGCTCTCTCCTTCCCTCCTACTCTCTGGCCACCCTCCGTGAGTTCCCTTCCCTCACCCTCTTGTGAGGCTAAAAACCTTGGCGTCCTCTTCGACTCCTCTCTCTTCACATAGTGGACCTTGCCAAGAAGGCCCACTTTCAGCTGCACCTCCTCAGATGCATTCTCCCTTTCCTCACCTGTTCCCAGAAACTCAATAGGCTTCATTATGAGTCAGCCGGTCTGGAAAGAACGGTGGTGATAAATCCACCACCACCGTTCTTTCCGGACCGGCTGATCTCGAGTTCTGCAGGCGGGAGGTGTCACTCCCGCCAGGTCTGACCTGGCGGGTTTAACACCACCCGCCTGCAGGCGGACATGGAAACACCGGCACCATTACAACATGGTGCCGGTGTTTCCACTTCCCCTTCTCCTATGGGACTCCATGGGAATGGGGACTTACAGAATTCCGCCTCCAGAATTCCCGGGTCACCGGGGTCGTAATGCCCCGGTAATTCTGGGAATCACGGAGGCGGAATGGTAATATGAGTCCGGTGGTAACCTGCTGTTTTTTCCAGCTCTGTTACCGCCGGACTCGTAATGAGGCCCAATGTCTCCAGAGCTCTGGTCCTATGTAAAAACTAGACTACTGCAACAACCTCTTCCTCAAACTACCTTTATCCTACCTTACCACCTTAAGTTAATCCAGAATAGGACTGTGAGACTTACCTTTGGCTTCAAGCCCATGGAACACATCTCGCCAGTCATAACATTTCTCTACTGGCTCCTCGTGACAGTGAGGATCAGTGCAAGACCCTCTGCATCATTCACAAGGCTTTCTGGGGCATAGGACTGTGCTACATCCAAATCTCTCTCCTAAATACCTCCCTGCCAGAGCCCTTTGGTTTTCTAGCTCCAATTCTCTGTAGATCAGATGCTTTTCTAAGCAGAGAGCGGGGGTAGATCTCTCTCTTCGGCAGGAACCTCCCTGTGGAATGTCCTCCCTGCCCCCTCTCAGGCTTGAGCCAAATCTCGTTAAGTTCCAGAAGATTCTCAAGAATCTCCTTTTCTCTTCTTCCTTTCCTCTCCCCCTCTGCCTCATAGACTGGATGACTGGTCCCTTCTGAGTCCTACAGGGTACCAGGCCCTCCTCGCCCAGTCTTCCCCAGCACTCTGGTCTCCATATCTTAGATTCGTCTTCTGGGCCCCCTTCCCCTCACTAGCCTGATGGGGTGTGCATCCCTACCAAGCTTGCTCACCCCCGTCCTCGCATTTAGCATGTGGTCCTCACTCTCTGCATGCCCTGGGACTTGCCCACCTGGCCTCCCCTTGCCTAGCCCAATGGGCCCTCCTATTCCCCTCCTCCCCCCTGTTCTTGCATGCTGCCACTCTACCCCATACTTCCCTCCCACCCTAGAATGTTCCCTTCCCCCCTACCTGCGCTCCTCCCCCCTGCACTCCTTGTTACTGCACTTGCAGAATCCAAATGACACAATGCCTAGTAGGACCATTGTTGTTTGGTTCCCTGCCCCCACCTTACCCCGCAACACACTTTTTTTGTTTTATGGCACTTCGAAACTCCATTTGATGTATAAGCACTATAAAAAATGAGCAATTAATAAATAAAATATGTATTTTGCATTGTGCAAAGCTTTGAGCCATATGAAAAATGTTGGCACTATGTGCAAGACTGACCATTTCGTTCTCTTTTGTCATCCTCAAATGGAATGCAGCAAGTTAAATTGCTGGGAGCTATTTATCTCATGCATGTAGATTCAAAGAGCCAAGGTAGCTTGACAACAAGCTATACCAGGAGTTGCAGTTGACTCCCTAGTCAAACCTGTGCCATTCAAATATACCTATGTGAAAATAACCAGTTTTTGGAATGTGTATAAAGGAGCGTTATGACACATATTAGACATTTAATAGTAAAATGCAGTATATTAATAATAAAAGCTAGTGTATAGCTTAAAATAAAATTTCCACTGAACAATCACATCATAACAAAAAGAAAAACATGATCAAACACAGTTCCATTCACAATACAATGAAGCATATATAATGGACAATAGTTTGGATCTCAAATGAAAGTTAAATTTCTGGTATGCCATGAACTAGCTGCTAGTTCTTCAAATATGTTTCCTGTGTACTAGGTTATGCCAGATACCATGAAGCTGCTCCTAGGTGCTCCTACCCATCAAATCTTTGTTTTGATTAGTAGGAACATGTCCCCACTCATAATCTCATAACCTCACTGCTGGTAATAACAGTTACAAGTCAGATTGCATTTAACCCAGTCTGTGTTCCAAGAGTGACCTCTATGCCATTCTAGCTTCCCAGTAAGAGAGCTAGACAACTGCTAGTGTAAGGATGGGTACTTGTAAATAGATGAAATATAGCTGCACGCCAGGGTGTTCCCCCTACGTTTAGTGATGAGTTGGGTTTCTGGAAATTTGATTAGGTCAGAGGGAACAGCAGCACCACTTTGGTGATGGATTTTAATGTTAACCAGGATTAGTAATAAATAAATCCTCTTTATTTTGGGATGGCGGTTGGAATTTGGGTATGAGTTTATTGGTAGTTGATTAAAAGCACAATATACACATCTTTCACTGACAAATGTTTAACCTCTTGAAATGAAGGGGCTAAGGGGAATTTGTTTGAAGGGTTAGGCTTTTTAGACTTCACACGCATGCAAACCAGTAATGAATGGCTATTGTAATGCAAGACTGGTCAAAGTCTGACAAGGCATTAGAATGTAGGCTTAGCGATGTAATCTGTACCTCTGTCCCAAACTGAACATGTTTAGGCCAGTACTCCGTGCCCTCCTTGTGCCATTCTCTTGCACCTCCAGCTTGGGATTTTCTGTCCTCCAACCACTCCCTTGGATCCCAAGTAAATATCTGTCTCTAAACAGTCTGACACTATTCTAATGGTCTTCTTCTTCCTTTCTTTGAATCAAAGGCACTGTGGAGGCGCTCGCTCCAAGCGGTCTGCCATTCATTGCTAATGGTTAGCCTACTTTCTTACAATCGGTCATGGAGAATGCGTTTGCTATACGTGCTCTGCCACCACACTAATGGTTGTCTTTCTTTCTCTCTGCCTTCTCTTTCTCCCCTTTTCTCTTTCTACCTCACTTTCTCTTTCTTCCTTCCTTTTCATTATAAGCAGTAAGTCACAATTCGATAATGGTCCTCGTTTAGATTTTTTAGAATTTGAGTTATGCATGCGTATGTGGTCATTCACACCATGCTAATTCCATACCCCCATTTACAAGGGGGATAAAGGACTTCACAAAGTGGCTAAGGGAAACATAGTTCCATGATGAGAAGTAAGACCTTCACAATGGGGAGTCCAAACTTTACAAAGTGGTTATAGGGAACACATTGTTGTGGACACCTGGTTCTGAAAGAGTAAGTGATATGCCTCAATAAACTGACACTTGGCAAAACTCTGATCTTGGCAAAATCACTATCTCTAATGTCTTTTATGCCACACATGATGTTGATTTCCAACTGGAACATTTCTTCCAAAAACCTATCGAATACTCCACACTTTAAGACTCGAGATGGAATGTTTTGTATTTTTGCATTGTAAGTGGTTAATATTACTATTTTATGTATTCTGTCAAGTAATCAGTGGCTGATGTAAAAGCTAATATGATTATATTCTTGCTGCAGCAGATAATTGGCAGAGCAGGTGTGTCTGACTGCCATGGGTTTGTTTCTATATTTCTTATGACCGCATTCAACATGTCCCAATACCTGGAAGGCTTTATTTGTACAACTACTTAACCACAGTCACACAAATTGTAATTGCCATTATTCTGTTTGAACACATGTGCCTTCTAAGTTGCTTGTTTTTTTGTCACATTTCCCTACTCCAATCAAAGGATGTGAAATCATGTTGGATACTGTCTGGGATTAGAATTGTGATTTTGATGAGGACTCTTGGAGGTGAGAACTGGTGCTCTGCATCAAAGCAGGGTTTAGGTGCACACCAGTACTTTAGCAGGCTAGGAGAAGCATATGCTGGATTTATCTATATGTAGGACCTTGTTGTTCAAATTACTTGTATTGTGGGTTTCCAATATAGCATGCATTAGCTTCACCTGTAGTTCTCTTCTATGTGCTGCAGGACCTCATCTGGTTTCATGAGTGTTTTTTTTTTATTGCATTTGCCAGTGGCCACTATATGCCTAATGGTCAGCATAGAACTGTTTCTTTAACTTTAAACCCACTGTCTTTAACCTTTAAACCCACTGACATATTTGTTCACATGGCTGCAAACATGTAGCTGTTGCTTACATTAATTTGCCATGTGAAAGTTATTTTTGGTACTCTGGCATACTGAGAACATTTATGACATTTGAGCGACTGGCGAATCTAGACTAAAAAAAGACAAGCGAAGAGCCAGAACTGGAGGATTAACCGACAATTCATAAAACACGTAGGTGTGGTGTACCAAGAGTCTAGAGTCATAGAGAAAATTGGTTGTTACAATTGCTGCGTTCAAAATTAGGATTTCTTGACCAAGAGCAAAATTCAGCTCCTGTGTATCGGGCATCACCATTTAGGTAGGAGCTACACCGGGGGCACCAGGCACTAGTGCATAGAGCACAGCAGATGTAACCTTTGCATAAGACACAACCTCTTATATATTATCCAATATGCTTTAAATATCTCTTAAGTGTGTCCATGATTCTCTTTTATGCACATACCCACACCGACCCAATTAATATTACATAACCATGTTTGTATAGCACCACTCACCTGAGGTGTCAGAAGTAGCTCTTGGTAGCTCTTGGTTTTGAGGTAACATGCTCTCCTTGGCTATAACCAGGAGCTAAATGGCTCCTAGCTCCTGGCAATTTCGTGCCCTGCTATTGTTTTGCATGTTTTGTATGGATCTACATCTTACGTGATATCTGCAGTGTAATGTTGGCATGCAATTTACACGGTTGAGGTGATTTAAATATGTATGTAACCTTTTTTTAGGTGTGATGCATGATCAAGCTATTTTCTTCAAATCATGTTTGCCTTTTTCCAAGTCTCTGCAGATAGGTGAGAACAGCTTCAGGAGATGGCAGGCCTGTATTTATGAGGTTTCATTAGTAAACTCCTAAAACACAACCTTTAAAACATTGGGCCTCATTATGAGTTTGCCGGTCCGGTAACAACGGTGCAGGTAAACTACGGCACCGCTGTTACCTGACCGGCAAACTCTGAGTTGTGCTCACGGGTGCCTTTCTGCCACCAGGTCTGACCTTGCGTTCAGACCGGCACCCACAAGCTCAACTCGACGGATGCACCGGCACCATTCATCAATGGTGCCGGTGGATCCAGCCTCCACATTCCCATTGAGCCCTGTGGGAATGGTGAGTAATGAATTCCAGCACCTGACAATGGGGAAATACAGGGTCTGCCAGGGTTGCAATGGCCCTGTATTTCCCCATTGCCAGGCACCAGAAAAATGTGGAGGTTTGGTGGCAGCGTGCCGGTTTTACCGGCAAGGCTATCGCCAAACTTGTAATAAGGCCCATTTTGTTTTAAGGGGTATACAACATTACTATTAAAGTATAAGTGCACTCAAAATACTGAACTGAACTCTATTTGCAAACAGTGTAAATTCTGTAAAGCAAATGTTTACTAATGATGGTTTTGACGTGTACAATAGGTTTACAAATAATAGTAAATGCTGTAAACCAAAGGTTTACTAATATTGACAAATTTTAGGTGTACACTAGGTTTGCAAAGGTTTACAAAAAGTTTTCTTGGTAAGTGAAATGTTCAATTGTGCCTGAAACATTACGTGTACCTTAGGTTTACAAAGTATTCATGATTTGTAAACCATGGCAAACTTAGGGTTTACAAATCTCTGGAACATTAAGTCCAAATGGACTTGCATAACTACATGGTTTGCTTATGTGTAAACGCAATGTAAACCAAAGGTTTACAAAAAGGTTTCAAACACTCGTAAACCTTCGTGAATTTATAGTTTGCATAGGTTTGTATGCAGTTTACCAAATTTGTAAACCATGATTTTCATGCAATGGTGGCTGGGGTAACTCTGAGAGATGTATGGCTTACATGTACAGTTGTATGTGCCACCAGGACAGGAACTTCCATGGTTATGCATTTTTGGGAACAAGGGTGCATATTTTAAAGGCAGACCCTGCCCTGCAGAGACTTGGGTGTCACTTCAGCTGTCAAGAGGGTACCTGTGACCTCTCATCCTGCCCTGTGAAACTTGTAGAATAGGTGCTGCGAATCAGGATACTGATGCAGAAGGGCACAAGTAAAAACTATGCTTTTGGTATGGCGCTTTTGACAGTGACATATGATTGGCAGATTTCTCTGTCAGAGATGGAATTTCCTGCATCATTTTGATAATTTCTATGAATCAAAAAAGCCAGGGCTTCCACACCCTTGCCAGATGGCAAATCCTCAGAGGGATTAGTTATTTAAATTAACTTGTTCGCTTAGTAGAGGTTCCTGGTGGGATAGTCAGCTCAACATTGCTGCAAGACATAATATATTGTGTGTAGTGTGTCCTTTGTTCAGTCCTGACTGCACTGCCAGCTCAATTTTCCCAGAGAGTCAAGAGGTGACATTCTGAAAGGACGTCCAATTGTAGTCTTTGCATTTGCAGAAGTGCGATTGTGAAGTGGGATTGTGCTGTCTTGCTGTCAGCCTCTTTTGCCTGAGTGCCTTTGGAGACACAGATTTAATCACCAGACTCGTTGCCATGTGAGGACGCAGGAGAAAGTGTTGAGCTGCCTGCTCATTGGACATTATTGTTGAAATATTGCCCTGCCTCCCTTCCCAGGAAGCATATCATCATCGTGTTCGTGCATACGCGGGTGCACATTTGCGGAAGTGCGATTGTGAAGTGGGATTGTGCTGTCTTGCTGTCAGCCTCTTTTGCCTGAGTGCCTTCGGAGACACAGATTTAATCACCAGAATCGTTGCCGTGTGAGGACACAGGAGGAAGTGTTGAGCTGCCTGCTCATTGGACATTATTGTTGGTACGAACTTTGGTGCAAACTTTAAGGGGGCGGGTGTTATTGCCATAACTTTATGAACATTGTGACCGGATAATTGTACAAATAGTGGGTCAAAAGCTGCTAAAAATCTACAAATTGGTTTTATTTCCTTTCCCTTTGTAGAATCATAGCCCCGCCGACCTTCCCAGGAAGCATATCATGAGCGTGTTCGCGCATCCGTGCGCGCGCATTTGCGGAAGTGCAATTGTGAAGTGGGATTGTGCTGTCTTGCTGTTTAACGGGCTGGTGGGGGTGGCGGGGTTTGGTGCTCTGCATAGACAGCATGTCTACAAACAGCTATACTCTGCAAACAGGTATGCCACCCACCTTATTTTTACGACCAACATCATTGAATGCTATCGGAGATAAAGGTTAAAGTCATTGTAAACGACGGAAATAAATGTCGATTGATGAAATCACTACAGCGCCACCCACGGAAAACACTTCAGAGGTCGGTCTTGGTGACCTCAGATATTAGGACGTTTTGTAGAGAACACCAAAGTAGTTGTGAGCAGGATGTTGTAAGCATGGTTTCCGAGGGGGGTGCGGTTGAAAATAAGCTTGTCTCTGGTGAAGGGGGAATGGCTCCTGAACCCATTACAGATGGAAGTATGAATGGGCGATGGACTGCCCCATTTCTACAGGTTCCACGATGGACACAACCATGATTTCCGCATGCTTAGCAGAAGATTATGAAGCCGCAGGGCCCTTGGTTAATGGCGAGGGCATTATGAGACCGTTCCCTAGTGCCCCGACAGATACAACCATGTTAACCGCATGCTTAGCAGAAGTGTGTGAAGTTGCTGAGTTTCCGGTTACAGTTGATGGTATCATGAAACCATTGCCTTGCACAGTGCTAGCTGAACACAGGCTGCAGCAGGCGTATGGGCATCTAACAATAGCAGTGGAGGTTGATGATGAGGCCATTGATTTCATGAATACCTCTAACAAGTCAACAGGTAGCACCCATGACATGAGTATTCTAAACAGTAGTTCCAATGTAGTATTGTCTTACCCAGTGAATATGCTTGAACAGGGTGCCTGTATTGACATAACACCAAATGGCACAGAGAGAAATCATATACATTTTGTAGATGAATCTCCATCTTTTATAGAACCCACTCCTAGGAGATCCCGATTTGAGGAAGCAGCCCGGGAGTCTGAATTATTTATACACACAAATCAGCATAAGAGATTCTCCTTTCCCGAGGCCCCAGCCCTGAATAACACCTTGAGTGCAATGAACACTGCTTTATTAGCAGTGGCAAAATTGTATGAGATCCTGGATGGGAAGATCACTAAACAAACCGCAAGAATTGAACAGCTCTTGTCCCTGGCTGGTGTCTCCATGAATCTAGATGGCTATCGAGATGCAGGTCCGGACCCGAGCAAATTTATGGCATCTAAAACAAACATCAATGGCCCTGTACAGCAGATTAGTGCTGATAATTATAACCAAGATTTAATTTGTCATGTAGCGCCAGTTGTACCAAATGTAGAAGTATTAGATACAAAGGATTACAGTGTTATCCAGATTGTTGGTGAGGGTTCATCCCCTGTACTTAAACATGCTTCCTTGAATCAAGCTTCACAAATTGATGGAAGTAGGCTTGGCCGCCCAAATAGCGATTATGTCATCCATAATACTGATAGGGAACAAAATCATCATCATCATCATCAAAATGTGACTGGGCAGAATATATTTAATGTGTTTAAAAAATCAGGATCCATCAACCGTGGAAGCAAGAGAAAATCATTGAAGACTGCGCCAAATATGTTGCCACAGGAAACAAATAAAAAACACAAAAAAAAAAATTAAAACTTGGAGATTTATAAAAATCATTTTGACGGCTCAAAAAAGAAATAAAGACTCTGTAACTTGTGACCCAGAAGATGTCTCTGAGTTAAATAAGACTGCCCCACTGAGACATAAACCATTGGACGACCTAGTGGCCCTCACGCAAAAAACAATACTGGGTAATGATTGACCAGTACCATCTGAAAAATGCCCAGCTACAGTTTTAGTGCAAGTTCAGACCTTGGTGAAAGCACAAACATATTGTACTGCCCCAATATTGGTTACCAGTAGCCCACAAGGGTTAGTATCGAACCCCTTGCCTTCAATGCAGGAGATACGAGATGAGATCAAATTATCCATAGAAGCTTATATCTGCCAAACACAGTCCATGCGATTGAGGACCAATATTGATAATGAAATGTCAGGTACAGTTGATGTTCATAAGGATCGAGCTCAAAATGCGAATGCAAATGTGCCCGTACTGCCAGATCAAAATGGGATAGTACCCCCGTTTCCCCAAAACCATTAACAGGGGATACAGGATTCTAGGTCCATAATGGAAGTTAATCATGCAGACCAGCAAGTTCCAATAGTGCCCCCCAATTTGAGTAGCCACACCACCACTGCGATGCCACCCATACATGAACTAAGAGATGAAATTAGATCAGCGATCAATATCTATTTACAGCAAAATCAGAGTTCGAACATTTCCTGCACTTGGTCCACTTCTAAAGGGTCCAATTGACCTTGCACAAGGTAATCGCTATAACCAGGATGACTGGGGCTGTAGTATCAATAAAAAGGACCATAAGGAGGATAGGTGGGAGGCAACAAAAAAATCAGGGCAACATCGACCTCCCAAAACCTCCAACAGTCAGGGGAGCAAGCAGAGTCATACTCACCGATTCATTTTGAAATGCAGAGAGCATCCATATAGAATTTTTGATCTTAACAGGATGAGTATTTTAAATATTCTTGCAGAGATACCTGAACTGGCAAAAATATCTACAGTGGAAGTCAGAGTCACCACTGGAACTACAAGGAACCGAAGAGAAGCAGAGAAGAAGTCTGCTGCAATGACCCCGTCACGGTGAAGCCCTGCTGCAGTCCTGAGCTATCTACCATTCGACAACCAGAGAAGATCCAGTCCGGAATCTTCTTCCCTTGAGCCTGGTGGGGTCAACCAGCTCATCTTTCACAGCCAGAGGATCCTCTTCGTGATCGAAATCCCTGCACCCTGCTGTAGTGGTCCGGATAGCCACCTGAAGAGCCACTGCTGTTTTTAAAGGTGCCCACCTTTTATTCACTGTCGCTGCTGCTGGCTTCATCCCTGAGTGGTGCAGATCCCTCCAGACGTCCTCCTTCTCGTCTCCACGACCGAAGTACCAGGAACCGTGGGTCTGCAGGAAACTACCAGGAACAACTGCCGTGGCACCAGCTTCTTCTTTGAATAAGGTACTGTGTTCTGCTTCGAGGAACTAGGGTGAATCCCTTTTTTCCTCATCCAAGGCTTGCCCTTGTCTTCCTTCTCTCTTATAACCTTTGCTTCCTCTGTTGATAATATCCAAGTACTCCTGGCAATGTTGAATCTTGAACTGTCTGACTGTGTGATCCCCGACAACAGGAACTCTGTTCCACTTGACACTGGCTCCGGCATATTGACTTTTGTATTTCTGTCAGCAAGTGTTCTCCTATTCTGCCTGCCTTGACAAAAGTATTGCCTATGATTTTTGCCCCCAACTCTCTCTGATTAACTCACGTGTTAAGTGTGTTTTTGCCGCGGTAACATTTCTTTCCGCGGATATGCATATCTTTCGTAAGACCTAACTGTCATTACTGTCAAAAAGTGATCGCATATGTATTCCCGGTAACGTCTTTTGGTTCACAACACCGGTCTGTTAAAATATAGGAAACTTATCTTGAGTTATACTATACCAAGTGAATTGGTTGTTTGTAGTGTATTTTTCGTGTGGTTTTGCATAAATAGAAGTGTTGTGTTTTAAAGATGGTTTAAAAAATAACTGTACTTATACTTTTTACCTGAAACCTTGAGTCAGTGTTTGCTTGAGTCACAGTAATTGTGGTCCCTTTGTGTAATCTCTGCTACTGCTCATATACTCTTGAGATAAGCCTGGCTGCTCCACTACTGCTACCACTGTAATATAGTAGTACAGGCGTGTACCAAAGGTGAACTTGTATTAACACTTGTAGTCTTAATTGTGTGTAGTGGTCCCTAAGGGCACTGCACAGGATTCTGCCTAACACAAGTTCCGATTGTAAAGGTGGTCTGTCCAACACATAGGACAAACTAAAATCGTCCGCTCAGTTAATTGGTGCACCCGGCTCAGGGTGTTTCCTTTACTCTCCATAATAAGTGTTAAACCCAAGGACTTCACGATTTTGGCTATAAAAATACCTGCACATGTTTCATGGTGATTTAGAAGCATTGTATTAAAATAAAATATGTGTTTTTTTAATATGGCAAAACATCTAGCTTCAAGGCTTTGCCACAATTCGAAAAGAAAATCAAACTTGCAAATTGTGCAGATAATGCACCTAATAAAATATTTATTGTTGCACAATATGTTGTTAATCATTGTGACTGCTCTTCACTGAGGTGCCATGTAAATGAAAATGTAACTACGGCAGCATATCAAATAGCTTAACGCCCCAAGGCTCCCTCTCAAGCATACTAAGTAGCTTGGTAATCAGAGCTGAATATAGAACAAAGTCAGCGAAGACGACACCAACGAGGAATATTTGGCAACATGGAAAGGTGAGAACCACATTAAAGTTACGCAGGTGCTGCATGAAAATGCGCTGAGCCTGAAATAGGTGACATAGAGGTGTTTTGTTGTACACCGTGCGTAATCTCTGAAGGTGTTAACTTGGTTTGAAGTGTCTTTAAAAATGTGAAGGTTTTATGAGCTATTGTATGTTCTGTGCATGTTATCTGCATGTTCTGTGACTGAACATCTACTCTGTTTTGAATTATTCTGTTATCATAATTGCAATTAAACACATACACAAAACACAGCCGGTTTGATGACCCTAAACAGAATACCATGACAAAATGAAACGTCACTGATTTCCTGTTGATAGATCAATCATCTCTGTTTTCACAACTATTCCATCGCATGGTTTGGGTGTTCTCTTTTGGTAATACGTCTATTCATGTGATTTCATTTATGTCTGTTTACACACACACACACTGCCATTTTAAATCTGTTCTTGACAGTGACAACTCGTATATGTCAACACTGACCATTTAAATCTACATTTTGGTATTGGCCCTCCAAGCTAAGTGTTGCCTTAATTCAATTTCACATTTACAGCCACACATGTGATCTCTCCCACACAGACACACACACATACACATGCACGCACACACACGCGCTTACAGACACCCAGACCTTGTACCCTCTCCCTCAAAAACACACAGAAACTCTCCCCCCTATCCCAAACACACATCACATATTAATGGGCCTACTGCTGCGACTTGCCAGTGGTGGTACCTCGGTTTCCCGGGCTCTTCACTACGCCTCATGAAGGTGGCATCTCCATGGCTAAGGCCGGGAAGTTGACTCACAACTAATGAAAGCTGACAGTGGGATCATGCTGGTGTCGATATGAGCGTCACCAGCTATGTTTTTCATTAACTGTCCACATGCTGCTGGCCTACCCACAGACCCCACACGAATGTTATTTTAAAAACATAGATTGAAAACTCACCCAAATCAGCTCATACTCTCCAAAGCAAAACGCTATAACCAGGATGGCAGAAATCTGCTTTTGAAAGCTTTGGCTGGTACAAATAAACACGGTTTGGTGACGGAAGAGTGTGCCCTGCCCTCTGCCAGGGTTGTAATTTGGGGGTCACCAGGGCTCGCAGCTGTGACCCCTGAGGTATCCCTTGCTACCCCTGTGGTCTCCCTTGCTACCCCTAAAAAAAGATTTTAAATCTAAGCTCCTGGGCTGTGGCCAGCGCCATGTGGCTCTTTGTTTCTGGAGTGGCTGGCTTTTTTTGTTCAGGCCTCTTAAAAAACAGGGGGTTCCATAAGTGTAACATTTAAGCAGTGACCCTTAATAAGAAAGAATAGGAATAGCAAATAATTTGTCTTTCTGGAATTCTATACAATAATTGCTAGACTTGTTAAAGGTTTATTCCAGGCACACGTCAGGGGGGGAGGCAGTGATTTAGTCTGTTCTTAAACACCTCAATTCAGCCTTTCATCCTTCTGAGGTCGAAAAATGAGTGCCAATAAAGGCTGGGTGTATATTTGATCTACATAAAGTGCTTAAGCTTAAGTGCTTTATAATAACTCATCATTATCATTTGGCCTTGGACATCTGCTTGCTTTCACAGTAATTTGGGAGTATGGGACTATACACGCTGATATTAACGATACATATGGTGATCCATTCTTGTATGAAACGAATACCACATTATAGTGATATCATAACCATTTTTTTCGTAATGTACTTAGGAACAATGCTGTGTGAACCCACTTTCTGTTGTGTCAAGGCGTGAACGGTCGTGCTCCATTGCTTCCCGTGATGTCAATTTGGGTTGGGGTAAAATGACATCACTGCCTGTAGCGAAACGACGTCCCTGCTCTCTGCTTAGAAAATACTAACCGAATTTCCCCCGAACCAAAATGAACACCTATTCTCTCACTTTCCCCTAATCATATAGAAAACATTGCAAACATTAGTGGTTTGGGAGTGATGAGGTGAACAAAGGTTGCACTTTTTTCTCTATTAAAAACTGAAAAAACTCCAAAGCATACCTTGATTAGGCACAGTGCAAGCTATCGACCATTGAAAACATGTGTGCCAAAACATTCCTGTTGTCTCGCTACAGTGTTAACCAAATGTTCTGCCAATGTTCATGATGAGTTATCATAGATTAAAAAGTGTTAGCCATAACATTTTGTCATGAATCTCGTTTGTGCAATATTATGCTGCAGGTTTCCATGTTCTGAAAAGGAGCATGCCTCTTTTCAAATGTCTTCTTTCATAGTGAATTCTCTCTGTTGTTATGCCCTTTTCATGCAGGAACATCATTTCACCAAAATGCCCTGGGTAGCGGAAGTGACATCACATGGCCCTTGAGCTCCGATGACATCCCAGGAAGGATTGGCATTTGACCACAACCCCCAAGTGACATCACGGGAAGTGATGGCACATGACCTTCAGATGAGACTAACACCCGTGTTTCCAGGCTCTCTCATTTCAGCCACATATAAGAACCGAGGCACAGAGGGAGGCGAGATGTGTCCACGATCACACATTTGGGGAATGCCATAATGTGGAGCATATATGTAAAACTTACAAAATGCAATACTTGTAACAAGTTAACCAAAACCTCTAACGAAGGCTACAGCTAGTGTATGAAACATCTTTAGATCAATGGACACAGAAGGTCGCCCCGGGAGGATAGCTCAGCGGTAACGTGCTCGCCTTGGAAGCAAGACGACACGAAGCAACACAGGTTTGATCCCTGGGTCAGCGCTTAGAAACCTCTGGGTATTTAAACATGTTATAAATGCGCAACTAAGACAAAAGAAACAATTCCTGTAACAGCGCCTCAATGCCCGCGGGCTGTGTGAGTGCTTTAAAAATGCAAATAAATAAAAAAAGAAGTACTCGTATTTGTGGCATTGATGTGTTCAACAAACCCAAAAAGCTCTGACCTGGGAGGCACGCCATGTCTGTTTACCCAGGAGCAAAATAGCAAGACCGGAAAATTAAATCATTGAACAGGATTTATTTAGTAAATGTATCTATGAATCAGCTACCTCTACAATAGAAGAAACATGTTGTGTGGGTGTAAGCTGCGGCCATATTTCTCTGTGTGCATTTATCTTTAAGTTATGTGACAAGCAACCACATTTTATTACCCTCAACCCAAAGCCATAAATAAAACCTTAATGTCCTAGGCTTTGATGCATGGATCTTCTTCAATCTTTTTAACGTGGTGAGGTGTGGGGAGAGGGCTCTGCACTTCCCTCAAGAGTGAGGCTCAATGCATCTATGATTTTCAGAGCTCAATGGGCCTCATTACGACCCTGGCGGAAATGGAAAAATGATGGCGGAAATGCAATACCGCCATCGAACACCGCTCGTTGCGATTATGACCCGTCACCGTAAAGTACGATGCCATTAGCGACACCGCAGTGAACGGCAACGCTAACTGCACCAAGTACGCGCACGCGCGCCTTGCAAAACCGGAATCACCGCCATGGCGCAACGGTACGCGAATTCTGACCCTAGCGGACATGTACTGAACGCCATCAAGCACGTCGTAAAGTACCATTCCGCCATGGCGAGAAATACGGCATCGTGAACCAACCGTAAATGGCCCACTGAGTGCCTGTACTCCACTCCCTGGCCACATTGCACAACTCCTGGCAGGCGCAATGTACTCACACTATGCAACCAGTGAAATCTACAATTCACCCATGCATGCCAACGTAGAAAAGCATGCAGGTGCTCAAAGCGCCCCGTGAGTGGGCATCCATGTACGGCATGTCACCATAGCCGTACTGATGCAGCACAGGCATGTGAAGGTACAATACATCAAAATGAAAATCAAGAACACATGACACAAAACAACAGTAGTCCCCCATCGCTTGCCACCAGCGCAAGGCAACATCCAAAACAGCATCCTGAGGGGGATTGCACCAGCCCTGTACTCTTGCCAGTAAACAAACCAACCATCAGCAGAAGCATGTACCACACAAGTTGGCAGAGTGACTGAGCAGCCAGGCTCATCCCAAGAGGGGCCGATGGGAGCTGCAGGGCACAGATGGCATCAATACAGAAGCTATTCCAATGGACATGACCCCAGTCCCCCTCCAACAAACGCACGCAAACACAGTCACCTGTGACCAGCCACATTCTGAACATCCCATCATTCCACCAATCGACCTGGCTGACAGGCACCAGTCGGCCAAAAGCCAATCCCCCGCCCCTGAACAGCACATCATGTAAACAGTCACAATGGCAGCCCCTATCCGTGACCATACTGTGCTACGTAGGCAAACGCGGCCAGTACTGTACCACACAACTCAACTCAGAAGGCGGAACACAATGCAGATCATCTCGCAATACATACCGCCACAAATCGAAAATCGCCACATCACCTGCAAAGAACAACGCAACACGACAAATATCGGAATACAATTTAAATGCACATCCAAATGACAAAGGCCCCACAGCAATTTGCAAAATAACACCAAAACAACCATCATCACCGAGGGCTGCATCTGCAATAATTGACCAGCTTCCACTTGTGTGACGCCCTGTACCATCATGGCACACAGGGCCTACATCAACGTTCCAAAAGGCAACATGGAAGCGGCAAGAACCGCAGGTCCGTCCCATGAGGCAGGCACTAGTCGAGCTGAAAGGCCGAAATGTTGCACCTAGCCACCAGTACAGCGTAAGGGCATGTGGCCCATTGGCGATCGTCCCATAAGATCGAAATGGTGCTCCACTGATTCACCCGAAGCTGCAGGAGTCGAGAGTAAAAACCATCTGGAGGAGTGGCGTAGAGATGGCATCTGCAATAGGGCAGGAGATACCTGTCACCCAAAAGAAACACAAATTAACCGATTGCATTACGGGACTCATGATGCATTACAATCTTCATTCAACACACCAATTCCACACCCATATGCATGCTAGCCCACTCCAAAGGAATAAACAGACCCCTAAATCAGTATCGAATCATAACGAAATCAATCGAGGTAAATACACCATTGGCAACGTCGGTTACTGTGCATGCGTCCGTCAAGATAGAACCCATGACATGGGATTAGTAACGTGCCTAGACACAAGTGTATGAAGGCGCGTCGAGACAGGGAGGATCCGACAAGGGCAGATAGACGTAAGTCCCACTATGGCAGCCTTGCATCACATAGCGCAGGGGAAGGGGAGTGATTCAAAAAACCCATGTACATGGCAGACCCTAAACGGAATCATCTGTCCATGCATCCATTCATCATTCCCTCATCCCGCAATGAAAACGCATGAATATTCACTCACATAATATGTGAAACTTCCATCGCGTCTGTGCGTAATGCAGTCTGCAAAAACCACTGTGCTCCTGGCCGGATCTGTAGTGTTGTGAAGCAAGATGGATTTGGGAACGTCCTGCCTTATCGTCCACTACGCTATTGCGCATCCCATTCAATTCATATCATTCATTGCCTGCTCGTTATGGGCCATGTCCCAAGGACATTCTACAATAGAACGTTACATTTCCAGCCAGACCTGTGGGCGTATCCTCGACGCTACTTCAAAACCAAAAATGCTGGCCTTCGAATTCCTCACTTGCAACATTACGTCGAAAAGGCTTCTGTGAACGCTTGCATTCACAATTACATCAATGTAGTGCGGCTGTGTGTCATAATGCTAACTGGCTGCAATCACAAATGGGACGCCACGCCCGTCGGTGAAGTACGTTACTGTGCTGCATGAGGGTCGGCCATCGATCGAGCCCTACATACCACTGACTCTTCACAGGTATGTAAGCGGCTGCAATCATAGCATGTGTAACAATGGGAGCATAGCATGAAAATCAGTCAAAGTACATCACACTGCCATCGGGATTTGATACATGATTCCAATCCCAAGATGCCATGCGGCCAAATGCAGCCTTACGTGCGGGACGTGCTCGGCCAGAAGGGATTGCATCTGCCACAGATTCATTCAATCAGCACAGGTGGAGGCCATACAGGCCGACAGCACATATATAGCAGACCCAAACCCCTCCCACAACCACTCCCACTCCAAAATGCTACCGGCAGGACTAGCGATGTTGGGCCTGGGGGACCAGATAGCACTGCAAGTGCTACAACTACAAGAAGACGACGAACAACAACAGGTACAACAACCGGGCGCACAGGGGAGACGGAGGAGAAGGAGGAGGAGGAGGGCAAGGCAGGGTCAGCAAGGCCCACAAGCACTGCCACTACCACCACGCAGGCGGCCCGCAATCCCACGCCTCCGAGCCGATCCGTTCAACCTCACTGCTGAGCAGATCCACACCCTCTACCGTTTGGACCGGGACACCATAATCGCCATTGTGGACATGACACATGCTGACCTCGTGAGCATGATAGATAGCCCAACCGCCATCCCACCCCTACTGAAGGTGGTGTCTGCACTCCACTTCCTGGCCACAGGCACCTACCAGCACACAGTGGGACAGTTGCATGGCATTTCACAGCCACTGTTCTCACGGACACTCTTCCAAGTGCACGATGCCCTCCTGAAGCACGCCGACGACCACATCACACTACCACGCACGTACCAGGAGATTACCAACGCAAAAGTGGGATTCCATGCACTTGGCGGCATCCCGGGTTGCATTGGTGCCATCGACTGCACCCATGTTGAATTGGTTGTCCCACATGCCATGGAGGTCCAGTACCGCAACCGGAAACAGTTTCATTCAATCAATGTGCAAATGGTGTGTGACTCCAACAAGATATTTACGCATTGTTGTGCCAGATTTCCAGGATCTACCCATGATTCTATGGTCCTGAGGAACACAAGAATACCACGCTACATGGAGCGACACGCAGGGCACAGATCCTGGCTACTCGGTGAGTCTCATTCCATGCATGACATCGTGGCCCATTTGATGCGTCAATGACCTTGCAGGAGGGGGGGGGGGCTACTTAGCACTATCATTCCACTGACACCCTTTATTCGTCTCATACAGGTGATGCCGGGTATCCACTGAAGAGATGGCTCCTTACACCAATCCGGAACCCACAGAACGAGCATGAGGAGGACTACAACCATGCCCACTCACGTACCCGTGTGGTCATTGAACAGGCATTCGGCCTACTGAAGGCTCGTTTCCGCAGCCTCAGCAGGTCTGGCGGGGCACTCATGTACAGCCATGAGAAGGTTTCTAAGATGGTCATGGCATGTGTCATGCTGCACAACATGTGCATACGTAGGAATGTGCCCATGCCCCCTGACGCTGTACTGCATGCACCTGAAGATGATGATGATGATGAGGGTGGGGATGTGGAGGCACCTCAAGGAGTCCATGAGGCACAGGATGCACGTGCAATCCGACAGAGCATCATAGATGCATGCTTCTAGCAACCACGCATGGTGCCTATTACACGGAAAGGGGACCTGTGGCACTGTGTGTGTGTAGTACAGGCACATTGTGGACTGTACGCCTATGAAGGCCTCGTACGCAAATATCAATGTCCACACATGTCATTGGATGATAATGAGATGCTGTATTGTTTAATGTGATTTGATTTATACACCCTATGGACCCGCCACCCAGTGAAGCCCAACACACCCCCTCCACCCTACTACCTCCCCCCCCAACACCAGTGTCCAAATATGCATGCTGTCCGTGGTTGGACGCTATTGCAAGCCCCCTCTACGGGTATCAGGGGCACCCCTGCCCGTGGAGCGCAGGTTCCTGCCAGATCTGCGTTGGGGGCTGCCCTGGACGGAACTTGCCACGGATGATGTCTCTGCCTGCTCGCGTCCATGCATGTCTCTGAGGGTTTGTGAGAGCTCCGAGAGCACACGGCGCACAGCAGCGAGTTCAGCACAAACGTCTTTGGACGTCGCATGCAGTTCCCCCCTCAGGCTCTCGGTGCTTTTCTCCATTTGTGCTCTCAGGCTCTCGGTGCTTTTCTCCATTTGTGCTCTCAGGCTCTCGGTGCTTTTCTCCATTTCTCCCCTGAGGCTCTCACTACTTTTCTCTATTTGTGCCCTGAGTGTCTCGGTGGATGTTTCCATGGCTGCCCTGGAACCCCCGCATTCATTTGCATGGTCCTTGAGTAGCGTGGACACTTCCTGCTGTTGCTCGATCAGCAGGTCGAGGGACTGTTGCCTCTGCTGGGCCATGGACATTTGCGGTGGTGTGACAGGGGGGCTGCTCAACACATGTTGCCTTGGCACAGGACTTGTGGGGGTTGGCCAGTCGTCGTCTTCAGGGTGCCCCTGCGTGGTTTCGTCATGGTGTAGGGGATGGAACATGCAGGGGGATTGGGAAAGGTCATGGATGGTACCTACGTCGCCAGCACTGTTTTCCGTGTCGGAGCATGCTGGCATGACAGCTGTGTCACCTATGGTGCTGCTACCACCAGAGGCAGTGCCATCAGATACGTTCTTTGGGGGGACCTGTGGTGCTGGGGTTGTGGACTTGCTGGCTGCTGGGGTGCCTGTTGCAGTCCCCTCCAGTGTGCTGCCACTTGATTCCTGCTGCTGCCGTGTCTTGATCCTTGCACCTGAGGTGGAGGCTCTTGGGACGTTGGTCCTGGCCCTCTTTGCAGGCGTGCTGGTAGGGGTGTCCTGCAGCTCGTCGTTGGTATCGGACCCTGTGGTGGAGTAAAGAGGGGCGAGCGTTAGTTATGGGTCTGTCGGATTTGGAATGGCAACGTATCAAATGCATTGGGGTGGTACATGAGGCTGATTTGGGACTGGGCCTTGGAGGTGGTCTCATTTTCGTGTGGATTGAGGATGCATTCATTTGGCTGCCTGCAGTTAGGGGGTGCATGCTGCACATGTAGGGGTTGTTTATGGCATCTTGATTGATTTGTTTATTCATTCTGACTTTTAGAGGGCGCTGTCAGGGCAAAGTATGTATTGCACTATGGGGTCACATGGTACTGCACATGTTCGTGGTTTGTGGATTTCGCATTGTTTCTCTTGGCCAACCTACCTGATTCTCCGGATGTCGGCACTCCTTTCTCCATCCCTCCGACTCCCTCTATGCTCTCCATTCCTATGGTGGAGGCGCAGATATCCTCCCAGGGGGTCAACTTGATGGGCGACTCTGAACCCCCCCCGGTAGCTGTGGCGATGTTCCTGTTCGCAGAAAGTATGCTGCGTACGCGGATCCGCAGGTCGTCCCACCGCTTGCGACATTGCTGTGGCGTGCGGGGTGTTGTCCCCACCGCACTTACGCGCTGTGCCACCAGGGCCCATATGGCCTTCTTGTTGGCAAGGGCCGTCCTGGTCATTTGACTGGAGAAGACGACGGCGGCATTTTCCTGGAGGGTCTCGGTGAGCACGGTCAGTTCCTCTCGGGAGAAGTGTACCTGCCGCTTGCGGTCACACGCTTTCTTGGCTACCTTTCCCATATTTATTTTTTTTACTGGGGTTGCTAACGGGTTGGGATGTGTGTCAGGGTCGGATTTTTAATGGTTGTGTTGGGATTCGGATTTTATAGTTGTGCGGCGTGCTGTTTCCCGTTCCGGCCACATGCTTTTACTTCCGTTTCCGTATATTTACGGTGCCCGTAATTTGCGGTGCCCGCTCGTTACGGTGACCGCTCATTACGGTGACCGCTAAGATGGGTGGCGGTATTGCACCTGGTGCAGCGTACGGCGGCGGTAAGGGCCGTTTTGGGGTCATTTCCGCCATCGCAGCCTTTCGGATTCCGCCATGGCGTAATGCTCGTGCCCGATGGGTCGTAATTAGCCGCACTTTGCTCCTTCGTGCAATGGCGGAAACGCTATTTACGCTGTTGCGGTCCGGTCAGTCACTTTCCGCCAGGGTCGTAATGAGGCCCAATGTGCGAGTAGTGTTATTCAATGACCCCCCGTCCCTCATCCAGGTGCGGCACATGAATGAAGCTTCCACAAAGCCCTTTCCAAGAAGGAGTTTAGGTGGAGATGGGTGGAGTGGGTCACTCCATGGCTCTTTCACTTTGAGACTCTGTGTCCAGCGCTAAGTTTCTAAAACAGTGTTGTACCGGAGCAGGGTTGTGGTCGAGTTGGGCTGGACTGTCCAAGACCACCACATGTGCGCAATTGTCAATGATGATTATGCTGCTACAGGGGCACGCTCTACTCCAAGTGAAATAAGTTTATTTTTTAAACAAAACCTAAATATTTCAACTAGCGTGGAATGAAGAGGGTGGTACCTGGTCCCAAAATATACCAACCAACATTGGTGGCTGGTGAGTTGTTTTTTTTGGAGGGTGTAAATAAGGTCTGGGGGGGCCGTAGAGAGATTCTTCCCCCTCCCATGAAAAAATACTTTGAATAATGGGTTAAAGTGGTGCATTATGTAGTAAATGTTCTGGGACATGTTGGATAAAAGGCTAGACAGTTTGCAATCGTTTTTGTAGGGTGTAGGGTAACTCATGGAAGAAAAGTACAATAGACGCAAGTCATCAAAGTGCACAAGCGCATTTCCCAGTGCATTGTCATGCTGTTCCCTTCAATATATGCCATTATAAAAAACATTTTCATGCTAGCTGTGCCCATGCACCAAACTCACAAATATAAACCATCTATTGCTCGTGACTAGTTTTCATCCAAAGCGGACGATCGATAGTGTGCCACTAGTCGATTCCTAAGCTGGAGTAGGAACATATCCAATCAAGAGAAGTAACAAAACAGGCATCTGGATTGCAGGGAAAATTCCTCGATGGAAAATACGACAAGGAGCTGATTAAGGGAATATCAGAGAAACTGGAGAAGATACAGAAGGAGTCACTATTGGCAACAAAACAACCTAAGATGCATTCTTCACTAGTATATGTCATAACTCTTTCGAGACAGAGTGCAAAGATTGAGAAAGTCATCAAACGTAATTGGTGAATGATGCAAATAGACCCAACTCTACAAAGCCTTTTCCCTGAGCCTCCCACATTTGCCTACAGAAATAGTCAAGCTTTACGCAACACATTGTTGAGAGCAGACATAGTACAGCCAAGAAGAGCAAAGGAATCACACAGAGGCACACAACCCTGTTGTAATTGCCAACATTGCTGTAATGTACTTGAAGGCAATAGAATCACACATCCATACTCAGGTAAAACGATTGAATTATGACACTCATGTACTTGTGATTGAAAAAATTGAATATATGCCCTGAGATGTCCTTGTGGACACTACTATGTGGGGATGACTATGTGTAAAGATAAAGTACGGTGGACAGAACATACATACAACATTAGAACGAAAAGCTTAAAATCCCCAGTGGCTATGCATTTTTTGGAAGCCATATATAATGTAGCACGATTGAAGTGTGTCATATTGGAACAAGTGTCGGTAGGGGATCATTTACACAACAAACTGTTACAAAGAGATATTGGGGGTCATTCCGAGGTTGGAGGTAAGGGAAAAACGATGCCGGTAAAGGATTACCGGCATCGCTTACCGCTACAGGCTATTCTGACCAGTCAGACCACTATTTACGGTACCGTAACGTATGATGTGGTACATATCAGTCTTGGGTCACACGCTCGACCCACCATGCCGAAATTAGCGGCATGGCGTAAACCAGAGCTGATCACAAGTAACGCGCACACGTAACTAACGGCCTCCTTAAGGCCGTAAAGTACCTTACTGGCATGGAGTACATACAGGCATCTCAGAGAAGGAGTAAAGAACCCTGAGCAGTGGTTCCCAGAGCCACAGGTGCACACAATCAGCACAGGTGGAGGCAATGGAGTCTGCCACAGCAGAAAAGGATCACACCCACACACCACACCCACTCCCACACCAAGATGATACCAATAGCGGTAGCAGTACATGAAGCAGGAGGCCCTGCCTTCAAGGGCACAACCACAAGAACAACACCAACAACACCATGCCCCACCAATGAGGAGACACAGAAGAAGAAGGAGGGTGAGACAGGCCCAGCATGCAGCACCAGAGCAGCCTCCGTCACCACCCCAGGAGCCCCCATTCCTACGCATCAGGTCCGGTCCCTCGAGGAAACCGCTGAGCAGATACACACCCTCTACCAGCTTGACTGTGACACCATCACCACCATAGTTGGCCTGAGAAATTACGAGATAAGAGAG
This sequence comes from Ambystoma mexicanum, assembly GCF_040938575.1. Classification (NCBI taxonomy): domain Eukaryota; kingdom Metazoa; phylum Chordata; class Amphibia; order Caudata; family Ambystomatidae; genus Ambystoma; species Ambystoma mexicanum. The sequence goes on along the minus strand of NC_090922.1, from coordinate 882,359,549 downwards.
CAGCATACAAATACACACCGTTATCCCCGCTCAACTGAAGGTGGTGCCTGTGCCCCACACCCATACCACAGGCACCTACCAGCACACAGTGAGGCCCATGCATGGCATATCACAACCGTCCATTTCACAGACGCAGAATCAAGTGCTGGATCACCTCCTCAAGCACACAATGGGCTATGAATCCCTAACATGGACTACCCAGGAGACATATGAGACAAATGTTGCCCCCCATGCATTGGCAGGCATGCCAAATGACATGGGTGCCCCTGACTGCACCCGCGTGGATTAGGCAGACCTGCATGGCATGCAGGTGGCGTATCGCTACCACAAGCAATACCACTCCACCATCGTGCAGATGGAATGCAACGCAAGCAATGACATCACACATGGGTGGGCCCGACATCCAGGAACAACTCATGACTCAATGGGCCAGCTTAACTCCACGCTACCCTGTCGCATGGGGCGACATGCAGGATGACGTGCCTGGTTGCTTGGTGAGTCGTCTGACTGTGTCATGCCAGTGCATCGGTGCCATGAGGTGGGTGCCTGCATAAACAAACTGGGTCGAAATGATGAAGCCAGTGCACGATGTTCACCCCACCAAACACCGGGACACAGATCCAGTGTAACGGCACATGAATACAGATTCCCACATCGATGGAGTAAGGCACACGCCAAACACAACATAACCAACATCTGACAAGGCCAAATCCCACAACACATGCGCCACTCATTGGTGGCCCCCACGACCGTAAGGGCATATAGGAAGACACACTGCATATGCAGAATGTGGCTGCCTCCAGCATGTCACCACACCGGAGAGTCATCCCTGGGAGTGGATTGAACTGAGGGCAGCAGGGATACCTCACCACATCACCGGTTCGGCACACCCATAGGAGTGGTGGAATACACTATAGTATGGATCAGAGCAGTATGATGAATATGAGCCACTGACTGCAGCCAACACACCCAACTACGGATTTACACAGTACACAGCACTTCATGGATCTAACTACGATACTGCTGCATACATCAACGAAGCACGTACCACGAGATGTGCATGCCATTGTTCATAGACCATCTCAAAGACACTCTCCCCTACAGCATTCCATTGCACAGGACACATATTGGGTCCATGAATGTGCTAAATGCATCCATGGACATGTGCGTATGGCCATCAATGACCTCCTGCCATGTAAGACAAGTTCAGTTCTCCACCATGACAGTCCAAACACTTACCTTACTTGGCTAGACATGCAGGTGTCGGTGGCTGTCCCTTGACACCATGGTACAGGACCCCTGCCAGAAACCCACAGAACAGGCCCAAGGAGGACTACAATACTGCCCATAGCGTGCATGCATGGAGATGAAGCAGCCACTTGGCTTGCATAAGGCACATATGAGTTGCCGAAGCTGGACTGGTGGGGGACCCATCTACTGCAATGTGTAGGTGTCCAAGACCGCCATGTCATGTGTAAAGCTGAACAAAATGTGCATCCCTTGGTACGTGGCCCTGTCCCCTGACATGGGACTGCTAGCACCAGATGAAGATGGAGTGAAGGAGGAGGAGGAAGGGGCAAGACAGCATCATGGAGGCAGTGCACAGGAGGGACATGTCATGTGGCAAACATTGATTGGACATCAAAACCAAAACACAAGTCAGCAGAGGGTGGCATTACATGGGCACACAGGGAACTGGGTGTGTGGATACTTGTAGACCATGCACTGTCAGACGTCATAATACACATGCTCAATGATGAATGTCCACACAGGTTAAACTTTGCGACTCCAACGGTGTATTGTAAATTTAAATGCATAGGTGTAAACATTGCCTCCACCACCCCACCCCTCTACCCCCCAACTCCACAACAAACCCTCACCCCCCACCCCTTCCCCCCCAACTACACAACAAACCCTCCCCCCCACCCCACTCCCCCCCAACTCCACAACAAACCCTCACCCACCACCCCCCTCCCCCCAACTCCACAACAGTAGGCCCATGTTGTCCATCAAGGCCACATGTGGCAGCAATGCCGACTACTCCATGCTCCCGGGGCCTGGGGGAGGCATGTCCCAGCACCACATAGAACACAGAGTGCATCACGGTGGGCTTGCCGGGGTGGAGCGACTGGATGAGGGGCTATCCTCCTGCTGAGGCGGCTGATTGCGATGCACAGCCCCAAGGGCATCTGCAATGCGTCCTAGGACGTCACATAACCGGTTAGTGCTCTCTGTGACCACCTGACGCATTGCCCTAAGTTTGTCTAGCCACTCCACCCTGGCCTGGCGGTTGTCCGCCATCAACCCAGTGATGTGGGCAATCAGCTGTGTCGTACGAAGTGTATCCAGTGATTGTGGTTCATACCAGCAGGGGATTGGGCCTACATGCCCTGGCAGGGCCTCGACTGGGGAACTTGGCCCGGATAGGCGTCTCCCTGTGCATTGCCACGTGCACTTTGGCCAGGTGTGTCGGGCTCCCCTGAGTCACTGCATGACACCTGGGGGACATTGCTGGGCTCTGGGGTGTGGACGGTGGGGTAGAAGTCCTCCTCTGACGCCCCACAGATTGAAAAGGGGCTGTCCACATTTTCCAGGGGGGCCGTGGTTGCCACCTCCCCAGCAATGCTTGACTCCTCTGACCTTGAGGTGGGCATTGAGGCAGGCGCTGATGCAGGGGGCATGGGGGTGGTGCATCCTCCATGGACCTTTGGGGAGCCGGGGTGGGTGTTTTTGTCTGGGCTGGTATGCGGCGGGCCCTGCCTTTGCCCGTGGAGGTGGTGGGATGGCTCGTCTCAGGCTCCTCGCTCTCATGCTCAGTGCCTGTGGGGGTAGAAGAGAGGGACGACATGAGTGATTGTTTGAGACGCTAATAACATTAATGGCTGCATGCACATTTCAGTCATTTGGGGTTTGTGGCCTTTTGGGCGTTGCAACAGCACTAGTTAATATGCATGTGTCTGATATGTACGCATGTGTCGGAGTAACTCATCCTGCCCTGGTAATGTGCAGTCTGACTCACACACTGCCGAACCTGATGCACAGTGTGCATAATGGGATGTGCCAGTTAGTGCACTATGGTTGATGTGCGTTTTGTACTTGCACTTGGCCCTTGATTGGGTGGCAGTTTGCTCGGCATTATTTGGATGGGGGGAAGGCAGCATGACAAGGTGCCTTGGAAGTCCCTTGGGGGTGTATTCATCATGCAATTGCCATTGCCAGTGTTGCCTTTGGACACTCACCTCCATCGGCAGACGACGTTGCCCCACACTCCATATCGCCGACGCCCTCTATGGATTTGGTCCCAATCAATGCCGCACATGTCTCCTCCCATGGCTCCAGTCTCATTGGGGAACTTGGGCCCCCTTCGGTCTGCAGTGCCGGACTTCGGTTGGTGGAGAGGATGTTCCGCACCCTCACCCGCAAGTCATCCCACCGCTTGCGGCAGTCCTTTTGGGTGCGGGGGGTGGTGCCTACTGCACTCACACTTTGGGCGGTTTGTGCTCAGTTTTTTTTTTTTACAGAGCAGTGCCTCTCGCCGCATGTTGGTGCTGAACACGACGTCAGCGTGCTCCGCAAGGGTGTCGACCATGGCCTGAAGCTCTTCCGGGCTAAATCGCTTCTTGAGGAGCCGGTCCGCTGCCTTCTTCGGGGCTTTTGGCATTGCTACTGGGTGTGTAGGCCTTTTCCAAACTTCAGATTGCTCCCAAGGGTGCTGCCTGATGAGGATGGCAATGGATTGTGTTTTTAAAGATGGCTGCCGTGCTCCTTCCCGTTCCTGTGCGATGACGATATTTCCGGTTCCGTTATTTTGCGGTGACCGTAATTTACTGCATCCGTTATTTACTGACATCACTGCTTCCGTGGCGGTGTTGTTAAGTACGTCTCGCAGCATGCCGGTAGGGGGTTTTATGGCCCATTTAGCGGCATGCCGCTAGGTACTTTAACGGCATGGCGAAAATCTTGTGCCCACGAGGTCATAATGGGCTGCAATTTGTGGTCTGTCACCAAGCCGGTCTCGTTCTTTCCGCCATGCCGGTAAGTACCTGAACTTACCTCCAACCTTGTCAGCTGCCTATTGGTCCGTATAGATGACAATCAAGTAAGTAGGGATTGAGTTAGGAATTTTGGGCATGGAAATATGACTTGAGCCAGGCATCCCGTGTGGGAAGGGTACGCACAGTCACTGCTGCTACTGTGGCTCTGGTAGAGCTAGTAACAGTGGACATGTTCACCTATTCAAACGTGGGACGCCATGTAATTCATATGGTTCTACATGGATTCATTATAGAACACCATACTTGGCCAATATTCTTTTAAGGGAGACAGAAGCCCTTTCATGAAGAGTACAAAGCATGCAGAACCACAAAGTGGGCTGCCTAATACACAAAGCTGAGTGTTATGTGAAGGCATTTGTATCTTCATTCTGAATGAGCATAGCGATGGGAAAAACTTTACTGCCTGATACACACATAGCTGCAAGTTGTATTCTAAGGAACCTAGGCCCACCCACATGGTTTATTACTTTAAGTTTTGCAGAGTATGCATGGGATGCCTTGCACAATTTATTACACACTGCAAAGCAAAACAAAGAGGGAATAGATATACATACACTATGAGATCTCTGTTCTCTTGGCCCTGCCAATTATCAAGAAAATTTCACCATTGCTTCATTGCCATGCTTCACTTGATCTGCAATAAAACTACTCCTCTGCTCTGAGAAGTGCAACACTTCTTTGGAGAAACAAATATCAATCCAGAGGAGCACCACACAACCACATGCTTTTGTGGATAAAAGACGCTCCCACATTTGCCCATGATAGTGATGCCACTATTTTACAGTTTATTGAAGAAAACATTGCCTGTGACAACTCTTCACAAACCACAAATAGTGACCTACATACAAAAATCTTACACTTCCAAAAACATAAGTATGGCAAATACGTCTGAAAGAGATAGAAAAAAAAGGTAAATACTATACCAAATTTGGCTTTGGTTTCCCTAGAACAGTTTGCAAAAAAGAGCAAGTAAATAGCTTGATATCTTCTGTTAAAAGGGAAATCCCCTATAAAATGCATGCAACATTAAAAGCAAATTATCAGCTAAGTACATCAATGATTACAATGCAACCATTGGCCTCTTGTGGCATTTAAATATACACACACAATACATTGCAGACATTTCCACTGCAGTTGCAAGATATGTCACAGCCTCTCCCGCAAGTCATCCCACCGCTTGCGGCAGTCCTTTTTGGTGCGGGGGGTGGTGCCTACTGCACTCACACTTTAGGCGGTTTGTGCCCAGTTTTTTTTTTTTTACAGAGCAGTGCCTCTCACCGCATGTTGGTGCTGAACACGACGTCAGCGTGCTCCGCAAGGGTGTCGACCATGGCCTGAAGCTCTTCCGGGCTAAATCGCTTCTTGAGGAGCCGGTCCGCTGCCTTCTTCGGGGCATTTGGCATTGCTACTGGGTGTGTAGGCCTTTTCCAAACTTCAGATTGCTCCCGAGGGTGCTGCCTGATCAGGATGGCAATGGATTGTGTTTTTAAAGATGGCTGCCGCGCTCCTTCCCGTTCCTGTGCGATGACGATATTTCCGGTTCCGTTATTTTGCGGTGACCGTAATTTACTGCATCCGTTATTTACTGACATCACTGCTTCCGTGGCGGTGTTGTTAAGTACATCTTGCAGCATGCCGGTAGGGGGTTTTATGGCCCATTTAGCGGCATGCCGCTAGGTACTTTAATGGCATGGCGAAAATCTTGTGCCCACGAGGTCATAATGGGCTGCAATTTGTGGTCTGTCACCAAGCCGGTCTCGTTCTTTCCGCCATGCCGGTAAGTACCTGAACTTACCTCCAACCTTGGAATGAGGCCCATTGTATGGATAGAACTGGTGGACTCACTTGCCCCAATGGGGATGAATTGCAAATGGGACCTGATGTGTTTCGTGTAGATTGTGCGCAAGACACACCTGCAAAGTCTTTACAATAACAGGGAAGCATATGGTACTTTGTGAAGACATGACTTAAGTGATGAATTGACATGGCTACGAGGGTAGTCTCCTCCGCAGTCGAAAGAACGCGAGCGGGCTCATGACCTGAGAGAAGTAGGACATGAGGGACTGCAGTGAAGGACATTGTTTTAATATGCATTACAGAATGCATTTTCAGTTAAAGACGTGTGGTAAGCTGGTCAGGTCGATGTGCATCTGACTTGTGCAATCCTTGTGTTTAGTTAGTTACCCAGTATATCATATTTATGGTTACTTTTCAGGATGAGCCTTGTAAGTAGATAACTGTACATTACCGACAGGTTGCATTTTTAATTGGGACATAACGGTTATTGCATAGACCCCTGAATTGACACTAACCTGGTGGATATGCCATAATAGAGGATTGACTTGCTGTGAATATCAAAAGTAGTTGAGCGAGAAGTTATCTTTCAAGAAAAGATCCTCAAACCAAGATGTTTGCTGCTCAGACGCTGCATGGTGTCCGCATGCAGAATGTTGCCATAGTTACCATATGCACAGAAGTTGGGTGCCGCACCAGTTACCCAGTCAGCTGCCTATTGGTCCGTATAGATGACAATCAAGTAAGTAGGGATTGAGTTAGGAATTTTGGGCATGGAAATATGACTTGAGCCAGGCATCCCGTGTGGGAAGGGTACGCACAGTCACTGCTGCTACTGTGGCTCTGGTAGAGCTAGTAACAGTGGACATGTTCACCTATTCAAACGTGGGACGCCATGTAATTCATATGGTTCTACAGGGATTCATTATAGAACACCGTACTTGGCCAATATTCTTTTAAGGGAGACAGAAGCCCTTTCATGAAGAGTACGAAGCATGCAGAACCACAAAGTGGGCTGCCTAATACACAAAGCTGAGTGTTATGTGAACGCATTTGTATCTTCATTCTGAATGAGCATAGCGATGGGAAAAACTTTACTGCCTGATACACACATAGCTGCAAGTTGTATTCTAAGGAACCTAGGCCCACCCACATGGTTTATTACTTTAAGTTGTGCAGAGTATGCATGGGATGCCTTGCACAATTTATTACACACTGCAAAGCAAAACAAAGAGGGAATAGATATACATACACTATGAGATCTCTGTTCTCTTGGCCCTGCCAATTATCAAGAAAATTTCACCATTGCTTCATTGCCATGCTTCACTTGATCTGCAATAAAACTACTCCTCTGCTCTGAGAAGTGCAACACTTCTTTGGAGAAACAAATATCAATCCAGAGGAGCACCACACAACCACATGCTTTTGTGGATAAAAGATGCTCCCACATTTGGCCATGATAGTGATGCCACTATTTTACAGTTTATTGAAGAAAACATTGCCTGTGACAACTCTTCACAAACCACAAATAGTGACCTACATACAAAAATCTTACGCTTCCAAAAACATAAGTATGGCAAATACGTCTGAAATAGATAGAAAAAAAAGGTAAATACTATACCAAATTTGGCTTTGGTTTCCCTAGAACAGTTTGCAAAAAAGAGCAAGTAAATAGCTTGATATCTTCTGTTAAAAGGGAAATCCCCTATAAAATGCATGCAACATTAAAAGCAAATTATCAGCTAAGTACATCAATGATTACAATGCAACCATTGGCCTCTTGTGGCATTTAAATATACACACACAATACATTGCAGACATTTCCACTGCAGTTGCAAGATATGTCACAGCCTCACCCGCAAGTCATCCCACCGCTTGCGGCAGTCCTTTTGGGTGCGGGGGGTGGTGCCTACTGCACTCACACTTTAGGCGGTTTGTGTCCAGTTTTTTTTTTTTTAAAGAGCAGTGCCTCTCGCCACATGTTGGTGCTGAACACGACGTCAGCGTGCTCCGCAAGGGTGTCGACCATGGCCTGAAGCTCTTCCGGGCTAAATCGCTTCTTGAGGAGCCGGTCCGCTGCCTTCTTCGGGGCTTTTGGCATTGCTACTGGGTGTGTAGGCCTTTTCCAAACTTCAGATTGCTCCCAAGGGTGCTGCCTGATCAGGATGGCAATGGATTGTGTTTTTAAAGATGGCTGCCGCGCTCCTTCCCGTTCCTGTGCGATGACGATATTTCCGGTTCCGTTATTTTGCGGTGACCGTAATTTACTGCATCCGTTATTTACTGACATCACTGCTTCCGTGGCGGTGTTGTTAAGTACATCTCGCAGCATGCCGGTAGGGGGTTTTATGGCCCATTTAGCGGCATGCCGCTAGGTACTTTAACGGCATGGCGAAAATCTTGTGCCCACGAGGTCATAATGGGCTGCAATTTGTGGTCTGTCACCAAGCCGGTCTCGTTCTTTCCGCCATGCCGGTAAGTACCTGAACTTACCTCCAACCTTGTCAGCTGCCTATTGGTCCGTATAGATGACAATCAAGTAAGTAGGGATTGAGTTAGGAATTTTGGGCATGGAAATATGACTTGAGCCAGGCATCCCGTGTGGGAAGGGTACGCACAGTCACTGCTGCTACTGTGGCTCTGGTAGAGCTAGTAACAGTGGACATGTTCACCTATTCAAACGTGGGACGCCATGTAATTCATATGGTTCTACATGGATTCATTATAGAACACCGTACTTGGCCAATATTCTTTTAAGGGAGACAGAAGCCCTTTCATGAAGAGTACAAAGCATGCAGAACCACAAAGTGGGCTGCCTAATACACAAAGCTGAGTGTTATGTGAAGGCATTTGTATCTTCATTCTGAATGAGCATAGCGATGGGAAAAACTTTACTGCCTGATACACACATAGCTGCAAGTTGTATTCTAAGGAACCTAGGCCCACCCACATGGTTTATTACTTTAAGTTTTGCAGAGTATGCATGGGATGCCTTGCACAATTTATTACACACTGCAAAGCAAAACAAAGAGGGAATAGATATACATACACTATGAGATCTCTGTTCTCTTGGCCCTGCCAATTATCAAGAAAATTTCACCATTGCTTCATTGCCATGCTTCACTTGATCTGCAATAAAACTACTCCTCTGCTCTGAGAAGTGCAACACTTCTTTGGAGAAACAAATATCAATCCAGAGGAGCACCACACAACCACATGCTTTTGTGGATAAAAGATGCTCCCACATTTGGCCATGATAGTGATGCCACTATTTTACAGTTTATTGAAGAAAACATTGCCTGTGACAACTCTTCACAAACCACAAATAGTGACCTACATACAAAAATCTTACACTTCCAAAAACATTCATTATAGAACACCGTACTTGGCCAATATTCTTTTAAGGGAGACAGAAGCCCTTTCATGAAGAGTACGAAGCATGCAGAACCACAAAGTGGGCTGCCTAATACACAAAGCTGAGTGTTATGTGAAGGCATTTGTATCTTCATTCTGAATGAGCATAGCGATGGGAAAAGCTTTACTGCCTGATACACACATAGCTGCAAGTTGTATTCTAAGGAACCTAGGCCCACCCACATGGTTTATTACTTTAAGTTGTGCAGAGTATGCATGGGATGCCTTGCACAATTTATTACACACTGCAAAGCAAAACAAAGAGGGAATAGATATACATACACTATGAGATCTCTGTTCTCTTGGCCCTGCCAATTATCAAGAAAATTTCACCATTGCTTCATTGCCATGCTTCACTTGATCTGCAAGAAAACTACTCCTCTGCTCTGAGAAGTGCAACACTTCTTTGGAGAAACAAATATCAATCCAGAGGAGCACCACACAACCACATGCTTTTGTGGATAAAAGATGCTCCCACATTTGGCCATGATAGTGATGCCACTATTTTACAGTTTATTGAAGAAAACATTGCCTGTGACAACTCTTCACAAACCACAAATAGTGACCTACATACAAAAATCTTACGCTTCCAAAAACATAAGTATGGCAAATACGTCTGAAATAGATAGAAAAAAAAGGTAAATACTATACCAAATTTGGCTTTGGCTTCCCTAGAACAGTTTGCAAAAAAGAGCAAGTAAATAGCTTGATATCTTCTGTTAAAAGGGAAATCCCCTATAAAATGCATGCAACATTAAAAGCAAATTATCAGCTAAGTACATCAATGATTACAATGCAACCATTGGCCTCTTGTGGCATTTAAATATACACACACAATACATTGCAGACATTTCCACTGCAGTTGCAAGATATGTCACAGCCTATCTCATCAAAGTTGAGAAAAGAAGAGATAAAAGACCTTGAGGATGATATATAATCTGTCAAAACACTGCCACAATAAAATGTACAACATGGGCATAAAAATGGTCTCCCACAGAGAATACGGGTGATACGGAGCTGCAGACTGTTTGACAGGTACATACCTATATGTCAATTCTGAACACATTGTCTGGCCAAAACTTGGTCCAGCTTCATCCTGGAAAAGAGTACTAAAATCCTTCCAAGAGATAGAAACAATAGCCACAAATGATCTCAGTAGCCAGGCCATTTTAAAAAACAATGGGGGTCATTTCGAGGTTGGAGGTAAGGTAAAAATGATGCCGGTAAAGGATTACCAGCATCGCTTACCGCTACGGGTTATTCTGATCAACCAGACCGCTATTTACAGCATCGTACATTATGATGCCATAAATAGCGGTCCAGGCGCGCGCGCTACACAACATGCCGGCATTACCGGCATGCTGTAAACTGGAGCTGATCACGAGCCATGCGGACATGAAAATAACGACCTACTGAAGGCCGAAAAGTACCTTACCGGCATGGAGTAAATACTGACATCTCCGAGAAGGTGTTAAGAACCCTGAGCTGTATTTCCAAGAGCCACAGGTGCACACAATCAGCACAGGTGGAGCCAATGGAGTCTGGCACAGCACAAAAGGAGCACACCCACACACCACACCCCCTCCCACACCAAGATGATACCAATAGTAGTAGCACTACTGGAGCTGGGGGCCCTGCTTGCAAGGCAGCAACAACAACAGCAACAACACCAACCACAGCCCCCACCACAGAGGATCCACAGAAGGAGAAGGAGGGTGATAAAGGCCCAGCATGCCCCACCAGTACCACTTCCTTGCCAGAGGCACCTACCAGCACACAGTGGGGCACATGCATGGCATATCACAACCCTTATTTTACCGGATACTGACCCAAGTGCTGGATGCCCTCCTCAAGCACAAAAGGGACTACATATCCCTACCACTGACTCTCCAGGAGATATTTGATACAAAAGTTGCCTTCCATGCACTGGTAGGCATGCCAAATTGTATAGGTGCACTCGAATGCACCCATGTGGAGTTGGTGGTCCCGCATGCCATGGAGGTGGTGTATCGCAACTGCAAGCAATACCACTACATCAATGTGCAGATGGTATATAACGCCAGCAAGATCATCACACATTGCTGTGCACTATATCCAGGATCAACTCATGACTCTTTGGTCCTGCGGAACTCCACGCTACCATGCTATATGGAGCGACATGCTGGACGACGTGCCTGGCTGCTTGGTGTGTTGCCTGACTGGGCCATGGCAGGGCATCGGGGTTGTGAGGTGGGTGGCTGCATACTCCACCTGGGCGGGAAGGGGGGGAGATGCATACTCCACCTGGGTGGGAAGAGGGGGATGCATACTCCACCTGGGTGGGAAGGGGGGGAGATGCATACTCCATCTGGGTGGAAATGTTGAAGCCAGTGCACAATGTGCACCTCACCGAACACTGTGCCCCAAAGCAAGTGAAACGGCACATGACTACCAAATCCCACAGTGATGAAGTAAGGCCGACACCTAACACTACAGGACTAACAGGTAACCAGGCCACATTCAACAACACATGCAGCACTCATTGGCGGCCCTCACACACCGTAAGGGCTTCCTTCACAATGCACTGAATATGCACTATGTCGCTGCCTCCAGCATATCACACACAGGACAGTCATCCCTGGGAGTGCATTGAAGTGAGCCTAACAGGGATACTACAGCGTGTCACTGGTTCTGCACACCCATAGGAGTGCTGCAAGTCACCATAGTACTGATCCGTGCAGAATGACGAATATGCTACTGACTACAGCCAACACTCCCTACTACCAAATCTCACAGAACACAGCACATCAATGATTTTACCCCAAGACTGCTGCATGCATATACGATGCACGTGCAACAAGATGTGAGTGCACACCATAAACCATCTTGAAGATGCTACCCCCTCCATCATTCCATTGCACAGTACACATAGCGGTGCCAGAAATGGGGTCAATGCATCCAGGGACATGTGCGTATGGGCAGAAATCACCTGCTGCCATGTAAAACTAGTTCAGTTGTCCGCCATGAATGTACAAACACTTAACTTCATTCCGCTGCAGGTGATGGTGGCTATCCCTTGAAGCTGTGGCTCATGACCCCTGTCCGAAACCCACAGAACATGCACGAGGAGGACTACAATCGTTCCCATACCCGTACACGTGTGGTGATTGAGCAGACCTTTGGCCTGTTGAAGGCACGATTCCGTTGCCTCAGCCGTTGCCTCAGCCAGTCGGGGCACTCATCTACAGCCATGAGAAGGTGTCCAAGATGTCCAAGATCACCATGGTATGTGTAATGCTGCACATTATGTGCATCCGGCGGAACGTGCCCCTTCCCCCTGACATGGAACTGCTACCACCTGATGATGATGAAGGTGAGGAGGAGGAAGAAGGGGCAGGACAGCATCATGGTGCCGATGCACAGGAGGGACGTGCCGTGCGGCAATCATTGATTGGACAATATTTCTGACACACAAGTCAGCAGAGGGTGTGAGGATGTCAAGACATTGGGAGTGGGGATACATGTACACTATGCACTGTGCAATATAAAATGAAACATGTGCAATGATGAATGTCCACTCTGGTTTTTTTCGATGAAAAACCGGTGTATTAGAATTGAAGGTTTAAACGTGAAAAACAAACCCTCCACCACCCTCCCCCTCCCACCACAACTCCCAAACACACCCTCACCCCCCTCCCCCTCCCACCACAACTCCCAAACACACCCTCACCCCCCTCCCCCTCCCACCACAACAACCCCACACTAGTCCCTTAAGGACCACATAGGCCACATGTGGATGGCAGCATTGTCACTGTGCGCTCCCAGAGCTAGGGGGAGGCAGGTCCTGACGGTGCATCGTACGTTGGGACCGACGGAGCGGGCCGGTCTGGGTGGAGGAGCATGCAGAAGGTGTGTCCTCCTGCTGGGGCTGTTGTACAGGATGTGCAGCCTCCAGAGCATCTGCTATCCGGCCAAGGACCTCACAGAGCCGGTTGGTGCTGTCCGTAATGACCTGGCCCAGTGCCCTCAGTTCATTCCACCACTCCTCCCTGGACTGCCGAGAGTCCTGCATGAAGTCATTGATCAGGCCTGTGAGCTGCTCAGCCCGCTCAGCATCAACGGCTGATGTTGTGGCCCTGCTGGGAATCGGGCTCATATGTGTCTGCGGCGCTTCAGAAAGGGGACTGGCCAGAGGACTGGCATGTTGTGTTGCTCCTTGCCCAGTAAGCTCAGGTGTGTCACTCTCACCCGAGTCACTATAGGAGACCTGGGGGTTGCTTTGGGCATCAGGGGTGTGGACGACTTCATATGTGTCCTCCTCAGTTGCTCCGCAAATGGATATGGGGCTGTCGGCTACCTTGAGGGGGCCTGTGGCTGCAATCTCCCCAGCCACTCTCAACTCCTCAGAGTGCGACGTAGGGCATGTGTCTGCCGCCAGTGCAGGGTGGGGTAGGGGTGGTGGTGGGGCACCCTCCACATGCCTTGCTGTAGCCGATGGTGTGTTGCAGATGTTTTCTTGCTCGCAGGTAGATGGCAGCCCCTGCCTTGGCCCCTGGAGGTGCTGGGCCGGTTGCTTTCCTGCTCCTCACTGTCATGCTCGCTGCCTGTGGGGGTGGAAGAGAGGGACGGCATGAGTGTTGATTTCAGAGCCAGCATTTGGACATGGCTACAATATCACAAACAGATATTAGTGGGTTATCGTCATTTGGGTGGAGAACGGCACATTATTCTATGCTTGGGTGGTAAATGCATGCATATGTCTGTGTCACTCATGTTGGTCGGGTACTGTCCTGGCTCACATGCACATTGTTTCCATCGACTGCCCTGTGTACCTCACGGAATGGCCCACTTTGTTTGCTATGTGTCATATAGGTTACGGCCTTGCACCTGGCACTAGCCTGGGTCTCACTTCTATCGGCATGATTAAAAGGGGGTGTGTGGCCGACCATGCCGTGACACCTTGGCCAGCCCTTAGCAGTGACTTTCATAACATTGGCGTTGGCAGTATTGACTTTGGACACTCACCTCCATCAGCGGGTGATGTTGCCCCGCACTCCATATCTCCAACCCCTTCGATGGCTTCAGGGCCTATCATGGCCACACATGTCTCCTCCCACGGCATTAATTTCATGGGCGAACCTGGACGTCCTCCTGTCTCCAGTGCATGGCTTCTATTAACCGAGAGGATGCTCCGCATCCTCAGCTGCAGGTCATCCCACCTTTTTCTGCAATCCTTTGTGGTGCGGGGGGTGTCGCCCATGGCGCTCACCTTTTGCGCCACTAGAGCCCAGATCTCCTTTTGTTATCACCGCCACCCTCCGCATGTCATTGCTGAAAACAGTGTCAGCATGATCGTGGAGGGTATCCGCCAGCATTTGGAGTTTGTCAGGTCTGGACCGCTCCTTTCGGAGGCGGGCAGCTCCCTTTTTTGGCACTTTGGGTATTCCTCCTTGATGATGTTATCTTCCCGGTAGGTCGAAAGTGTGCCAGGGGTCCTATCTGGTGAGGATGGTGAGGATGGCAATGGATTGTGTTTTTAAAGATGGCCGCCATGCTCCTTCCAGTTTCTGCGCAATGACGTTTTTTCCGGTTCCGCATTTTAACGGTGACCGTAAATTACGGTGACCGCTATTTACAGTCACCGCTAATGCCTTGTTGCTATTAGGAGGTAGTGTTCATTACGGTGAGGGTCATGCCGGTAGAGGGATTTCCTGCTGTTTTTGCGACATGCGCTAGGGTCTTTACCGGCATGGCGCAAAGCTCGTGCCCGCAAACTCGTAATAGTGTGCTTTTAGCGGTCTATTGCCAGCTCAGACACACTATGTGTGCCATGCCGGTAAACTTACCTCCTATCTCGGAATGAGGGCCAATGTATTTGACACATACTACCCAAACAGAAGTACTGCTTTGGAAAACATGTCCCTGTATGACATAGCCAAGAATTACAAAAACAATGTCACAACGGACGAAGCAACTCTCAGACATTCAGTCTCATCTCAGAAATTGAATATGGTTTTAAACATGAATCTAAAACGAGTAGTTGTAAATATTATAAGCCTCTGCTCCTATATCTAAGTGTTGAAGCTGGTTCTGGTGATATGACCTTAATTAAAATAATCAGCACATATCTAAAACACTTAACAAACAACAACCTTTCGAGCTGTTGGAGGTGGAACTTTATACCGACTACTACTCCTCCCAGTAGAACACCAAATCAAATTAGAATACTACAAATAATCAACAGAAGCTGCTACTGAAGTACGCAGAATTCTGAAACAATTGAAAGTACTCCTTAAAGAAGAAGTTAGCATTGTATCCAACCTCATGTTGACTTTAATTCGTCTCAGAATGCAAGAAGTCCTAAAAACTGACTACTTGACTACAAACAACTGTTTGGAGGAAAACATGTTATTTTTTTCAGAGACCTTCGACAGTTAACACCAGTAAAAGATCAACCTATTTTCAAACCATTAGGACACAAACTCTGACAACATTTTCACTACAGAGAACTTACTCAAAACATGCACCAGTCTGAAGATCTCAACTATGCTAACATTTAAAAAAGCAGTAGCACTGGTCTGCTTACTAAAGATGCAAAATCCATCTTACATACTAAACTAATTAATGAGCTATATGGGCAAAAACAAATCTGCACCTGATGTCATGGAACAATTAACTCACAAAATATAAAATGCATTTCCTTAATGCCAACCTTTACAAGCTGTACAACTCAATAAGACAATGTTAAAAAAGAAATGCAAGCCATACTGCATATCAGCTCTACAGACAGACTAGAATTGCACAGAATGTCAACAAGCAACAGCGCGACAAAATAGCTTTGAAAAATGTATCTCCAACACAGCCGGATTGAAAAAAAGTAAACAAACAAACTTTGTGTCTAAATTACAGAATAATTCTAAAAAAATCTTGATGTAGAACAAAGCTTAGTCAATGCACTTGTACAGTTGTTGGCTTCAAAAAATATTCACATGACAACAACATTCAGTTTGTAAATATTCACTTGCAGAAGTTAAAATACATTGGCCCCATAATAACATGTTTCCTGCTTTTCAAAGCCATGTAGGTAAGCAGAGAACAATTCTCTCTGTCTCTTGAATATGTTGTCACTATTCCCAAATCGCAAGGTATAATCCTAGATCATGCATTGATTGACATTGACAGCACAGTCTTTAAAGAAGGTCTGAGTTAGGTGGTACTTTCACGTCTCTATGCCCAATGGTCGTTTCCTAATTAAATTTTGATGCAAACAAAGTCAATGCTGACATTCCTTGCATCCTAGAATACAAAAGACTACATGCAATGTGCACCCCCATCTAGATATGTACCCTGTACCCCAAAAAAGAAAACATTTAAAAATAAAAATAAAATAAACAGAACATACAACATATCTCTCAGCAATACCACAAAAGAAATGCCCAACTGCTTCTCCATTAAATAATTCAACACAAAATTGTCTACTATAAACTCAACTGCATGTCCATCAGAAGACAACAAGGCAAATATCTCTTCTCCAGAAAAAGTCTGCATACCCATTAAACAATGCAGAGACACAAATCTCAGATCCATTTAAATTCAGCAACACAACTGGAGTAAATTGCTATGCAAATGTAACAATCAATCTTCTCTTCCAATTGCCACCAATTGTTCACAACATTTACTTAAATGGCTCAGACCAGTTGTGTTTGAAACTGCTCGTCCTTCATAGAAATGCCACAAATAATCCTGAAAGCACTTACAGTGTCTCAAGTATAAGGCAAGAATGTGACTACTGTGCAACAATGGTAAAATGTACCATAAACACACAGGAAAATCCAAGAGAATTCCTAATGTGCTTACTACAAGTACTGGAAACCAAAAACATCAGATTTCACATACGTGGAAACATGCAAGCACTCTCTGAAACCATGTTTCACATGAGTATCTCTTGGCAAGAAAACCTTCACAACAGTGGGCATAATATACCACACGGGTTTAGTTTAGTTTAGTTTAGTTACGTTTATTATTTGTATGGTGCCACCTGGTCCTGGGTGCTACAACCTCTTCAGAATACTATAATACATATGCCAAAAAAAGAAGTGTTTGGTTTGAATGTAACACCACCATTACTCCAAAACATAGGTTACCAGTAAATCTAACAAATGGCAACTTTTTAAAAAAAAAATGTTTATTGTTGTTTTGATCAAGAATGTAATCTGGCCTTTCAACATAAACAAGAACGTTTAAACATCACAAAAAATAAAATTACAGAACATAGACTAACATAGATCATTTACATAATATGCCTTCTGATTATTTGACATTTTCTGTATAATTTCCATTACATAAAACCTACATAAAAGTATGTTAATTCATGTTGATGCAATTTTGACATTTAGTCCATGAAACTCAGATTTACTAGACGGTTTGAGCATCAGTTGATTGAGATATTTTACAACAGCATATCTTATGCATTTGGAATTCCCCACAAATAGTCTTGTCCATAATTCATCCAGATACAATGCATGGTTGGTATCAAATAAATGTTTAAAATAGAAAATTCGTAAAGGCGATAAAGGTTCACACTCTACTAGTAAATGTTTCAAAGTTTCATTAACTTTCATGCAAAAGTGACATTGAATGTTTTCCTTCGAATTTCTGCCCCATTTGACCATTATTTCTTTCGAGGGCCATACATTTAACCTGAATCTCAAAAAATCAGAGCGTTGAGATGGATTAGGAGATTGAATCAAATATTTCTCAGTTTGCCCAAGGAGTTTGTGACCAAATGGGTTTTGATTGAATTTTTGCATTGCCAGATATGCCTCTCTTGTTTTAATCCAATCATACTGCCATAGTTTAGTTTTTGCTTTGTTTGGATTCTCAATTAGTAGCTCTTGCGTTATGTTGGCGCCATTCAAAATTCTATGAGCAAAATTACGCCAGGTCTTTGCAAATTTGTCATTGGAATTTAGCAGATAATTGGATAACATGCACAGTAAGCCATTGTTGTTTCCTTCATTATACATTTTCTACATAATTGACACATTTTCCACTTGTATATTGCATAAATTGAGAGAAGCCCCAGTTCATGTCTGATAACACACATGGATTCAGACATGGGTAGCATCAAAGACTTTTTCCAGTACAATCTTTCAAATTTCAACCAATAGGAGTAAGTTTGACATTTTTTTGTCTCCGAGCCATAAAATATGGTAGGTATGTATTTCTGTTTGAAGTACACAATTAAAGAGTTGATGGAAATTGTGCAATACTTTTTGCAAATCAGACTCATTTCAGACAAAGCTGTTTTCTGTTTTATCAGAAGATGTTCCTCATAAGGTTTGTAAGTAATATCATCATTGACACAGGTACCCAAATATATATAGGTTTGCACTACCTTAAGAGCGACATTTTGCAAGCTCCATTGCTTAATTTTTTTATTTTTTTTTCTCCAAATTGGATGACTTGAGTCTTAGTAAGATTAATGCTAATACAATTTTTGCTGGCATAGATGTCTAAAATATTCAGCATGTTACGCAGACCAATCGGAGTTTGAGAGTAAGAGATGAGAACCATATCATTGGTGTAAAGGAGCCAGTTGATTCTCGACCCTTGAAGCTTAACAGGATCAGTGATTACACTAGAAAACCCGATAACAATATCCCAGATGAAAAAATTAAACAATGCGGATGCCAAGAGGCAGCCCTGTTTCAGGCATCGAGCAGTTCTTATCAGTGCGGACAATAAACCAAGATTGTTTAGCCTAATTTGAATGGATGTGTTTGAATGAAACGCAACAATCCATTTTAGTATGAACCAAGGGCATTTTAGATCTAATAACTTCTTAAAGAGTAATTCCCTCGGAACAAGGTCAGAAGTTGACTTATAGTCAATAAAGGCAGCATATGTTGGTTTCTTCTGATCTTTCCCTTGCATAATGATGGCGTTCAAAACCGTTAGATTAATGGCCGTGCCTAGCCCAGTAATAAAGCCCGTTTGACAGGGATCTCGATAGTTTAAACTGTCCAACCATGTATTGAATTCTTTTAGGATTAACCGGGCAAAGATTTTTCCTGGGCAATCTAACAAAGCAATTGGTCGTTAGGATGAAGGTTTTGTACGATCTCCTTTTTTAAATATGGGAAGGATCACGGATGTCTGCCAAGATGGAGGCAGTTTCCCCGATTTCATGATCTCTTTAAAGGCAAGGTGTAATATGTCAGCCCATATTTCCTTATCCTGTTTAATTTGTGAATTATGGAGGCCATCTGGCCCTGCTGCTCTGGAGGTACTCAATTTGGCTATGCAGTGTAGAATATCGTCTTGGTTAAATTGTATTTCATGATCACAAACAACTTTATCCCACTCTAAAGCAATATCAGGCAATGGGGACCTATAGATGTTAGTAAAATACTATTCCAAGTTACTTTCAGAAATGGAATTGACTTGAACTATATTGATGTTGATGACATGCATAATTCAAAAGTGCCCAGATGCCCCCTGAGGATTTCAGAATGATTTGTTTCAACATGGTTTCGCCATTGCGCTGATATTGAAGTGCGCAACGATTAGCTAGCTATCTTTTATAAAAGCATTTTAACCGTTTTATTTCTTCTTGGTTAATTGCAGAAAATTCTTCTGGGGCTCTTAGTAAGATTTTCACATGATTTCTTATTTCACTCTTTTTATGTTTTACCTCAATGTCAAAGGTATGCAGGTGTCTTGGACGAGAGCCTGGAACACTTAAGGTTTTATTTGAAAATAATTGCATAGCATGAATGTAACAGGGGCTGTCTTCCACCGTGGAAACACCATAAGCATTATGCAAGTTTCGCTTAAGGCAAAGCAATTTAGTTTTTGACCATTTTATGTTATTTCCCAAATTAGTAACTTGGAGATTCGCAAAGTTTGAATTATGAGTTCTAGATATCATAGTGGGCCATCTACAAGTTACCACTAATTGACTATGATCAATCATTTTTGTGTATCTTATTTTTAAAGAAATAATGTTGGAGAAAAGCTGATCATTAACATATATGTAATCCAGGGTGGAGTAACTGCCAGGTAGCTCTGTGAGGAACATCACCTGGAACAGCACCATCCAACATCACAAAATGTCTATTCTGCATTAACATTAACCAGTGATATTCATCGATTGTACGAGATGATGTAGATGTTGAACCAACTAGTAAATGCATGTTCAAGTCACCCATTATGAAAACTTCCACTATAGTTTTGTCTTGAGAAAGTTGGTCTAAAATGTTATTGAGGTGATTAAAAAATTCATCTGATGTTAAATGTTTCTTTCCCCAATAGATATTGACAATTGCACAGGTAATTGAGCTCCGTTTGAATTTTGTAATTTGAAAACAAGGTGAGGGAGATTGATGCGAAATAATTACAAAGTCTCGATCTTTTCGAAATGCAGTCACAACACCCACCATTGGTCTACCAGTATGGGTGATGATTGCAGGCACCAAGTATATTTCGTATAAATCCCATGTTGGGATAAGACTTAACCAGGTTTCCTGGAGGACACTGATATCGTATTTTAGAAGATCACAATTACTACTATTAATGAGGTGTTTAAAACCCCTAGTTTTCCAGGAAAGCAGGTTAGCAAGTTAATTCATCTGGGATTGTTATGATGATCGATTCCAATCTTGGTTCACCCATGCTTCATAGGAGTTTGATTCTGAGTTTGCCTGAGGATTAGTTTTGTCACCATATATCCTAGATTGAGGCAAGATAGAATTAACCATTATCAGGTCCTTCATGGAAGTATCTTGACTAAGAATGAAACCTAATTTGTAAAACGCTGTTCGGGCTAACCATAGAGTGTTGAATATTACACCCGACCTAATATACAAACGAGCCTCAGAAAGGTGTGGATGGTTAATAAATTCAACAAGGTCGATATCAGCAGAGGTAAGATCTTCCAGTGCTGTAATCTCTACACAAATATTTAAAATACTTGCGCAATTCAAGTCATACTTAGTAAAGGGAATGACCCCACATTTAATTAATAGTCGATTATGTTTTTTGAAGTACGCTTGGTTCTTAGATACAGTAAGAGCGAGTCTGGGCTCATTGTGATGTACTGAATTTGATCCCCCTTTTGATAATTTATGAGAGCTCATATGCACAGTTTCATGGTCTCGGTTTGGCAATATTGGTCCCTTCAAAAGAGGTTTGATGTTTGGATAAGTACTTTGTGTCATATGTGTGGTATCATTAACCACACCAGAACACGATTGCAGCATAAGCTGCTTGATATTTTCATTTTCCCTCTTATAGTTTGCAAATGATGTTCTTATTTCATTACGAAGCTCTTGTAAGGAGCACTCTGTGTCAGATATTGTTACATCTTGTGGTGGTTGATTATCAATAGATAAATTAACTCCTTGATGTTGGGTGATATTTACGATGTCGGATGAAAAAGGCATCCCTTTCACTGCCGTAATTAATCTTGTAACCTTTTTGTGTTTGATATTAGGAGGCAGCCTATTAAGAGGTTGAACTGATTTCAATGTTAGAGTATCATTTATAACGTTTGAAACAGCATGTTTAGAGCTGAGAAACTTTGGAGCTAAAGTGGTTGTCAGTTTTTGCTCCGAACTGAAGATTGTAGTCAGCGGGTTAACATCCGTCTTTGAAAATGGTGTTTTTTGAAAGCCATTAACAACGACAATTTCAGGTACAGGAGCGGATGAAACAGGTTTTAAAGGGTCATCAACAACAACATTAACAGAATGAAAAGTAGAAGTCACAGGCACAGATGGTACACAAAGCTTTGGAAGATCTTCATCAGTACAGGTAGTTTGAGTACATTGATCAATATGGTTGGAAGAACACTTAGCATCCATGTGTGCCTTCAAACCTATCTCTCGAATGATGCATTCATGAGATTGTAACATGCGATCAGTTTGATGTTGTATTTTGTCATCCAAAGTTTCATATAGCTTGCCCAATGATAGTAAAGCTGTGTTCATAGCAGTTAAGGTGTTATTAAGGGCTGGTGCTTCAGGGAAAGAGGATCTATTATTTCTATTCAAGGTTTGAGGATCTTAAATGAAATATGGATGGCCACCCACAGTTTCATGGAACTGAGAACGTCTGGGAGTGGGAGCTACAAAGGATGAAGACCGGTTAGATACACTAGAAGATTTTTAAAACATAACTGGAGATTTATACAGTTCTTGTTTATCATTATCCTCCGGCTTGCTTACAGAAACAGAATTAGACAAGACAATCAGAGGATTTGACCTACAAGATCTATCATTTAATTGTATCAAGTCACCAGTGTTTGAACAAATGTATTGCACATCAGGATTAGAGGGATCATGAGGATTTGTTGGTAAAAGTTCAACTACTGTCTGGGGTGGAGCAGCATGAATTTCAGGTATTTGGGTAATGCATATCTCACCAGATTTACAAGCTAGCGCTATGGAAGCATCAGCAATTTCCTTGCTAGGCACAGTTTCAGGAGTCATATTTGAAACATTAGTTTCACTCTGCACTATAGAATCACTCTGTATTGGATCAACAGTCAACGGACACACTGTTTTTAGCTTTGAAATGGTGTTTGCAGTCATGGGGAAGGCTTTTTTAAACTTTACATCATCGGGTGAACAAAAGGAGCGAATATCAACAGTTAGAGAAATTGACCTTTTTTTCTTTTCTTGGTTCTCTTTAAGTCCTTTTGCTAGGAAGACTTTTTGAGTTTCCAAGGGAAGAATATCAAATGGACCATTGCCAATTTTCAGCATTCCTGATTTTAAGAAAATTATTGGTTTAGACATGTCACATAAGGAAACCATAAAATCAGATCAAATGACCCATACCTGGTGATTCAATGATATGACACTTGATGCTTGTAATGGAGCAACAGAGAGGTAATGTGACAAATCCAAACACCAACTTAGTGTCCTTTGAAGCTAACAAACACCGAGGCCTATGCCACCATGGTGAGTTTCATTCAACATAAAAATAAAAACAAAAGAAACCAATAAGAGTGAAGATTGGCAGTTAAGAACACGAAACCGGGGCGGCCCCCGCAGCTGCGCACTGCGAACAGCAAACAGTACTTAGCTGTACTTGGTGCGTGGTGCGGGTGTGCCCAGATGTTTGTATTTAAAGACAAACGTTGCTTGTCACAGAGGCTGGGGGGGTGGAGCCTCGTTGCAGGAAGAGCCTATGAATCAAAAAGAAAGATTACGCTTAACAATTGATAATTACAAAGAATATGAAACTGATTCCACTGGTGATGAGACCAATGGAGACCAAAGGAGTTCAAAGGAGTACAGCGCAGGGACGTATTCACCTTCTTTTCTGTTTATAGCAGGTCAGGCAAGCGATGTGTTGCAAAAAAGGATGTCCTCCTGGGCAATTCGCTCCGTAATTTGCAACGAAGGACGGGAAAGCACCAAAGTATCCAAATAGTCAGAAAGCCAAGGATTCCAGCATCTACACCAAACAGTACTTAGCTGTACTTGGTGTGCGGCGCGGGTGCACCCGGAAGTTTCTATTTAAAGACAAACATTGCTCGTCAGAGAGGCTGGGGGGGGCGGAGCCTCATTGCAGGAAGAGCCTTTGAATCAAAAAGAAAGATTACGCTTAACAATTGATAATTACAAAGAATACAAAACTGATTCCACTGGTGTGGAGACCAATGGAGACCAAAGGAGTTCAAAGGAGTACAGCGCAGGGACGTAGTCACCTTCTTTCCTGTTTATTGCAGGTCAGGCATGTGATGTGTTGCAAAAAAGGTCATCCTCCTGGGCAATTTGCTGCCTATTTGCAACGAAGGACGGGAAAGCACCAAAGTATCCAAATAGTCAGAAATACAAGGATTCCAGCACCTACAGCAAACAGTACTTAGCTGTACTTGGTGGGCAGCGCGGGTGTGCCCGGATGTTTGTATTTAAAGACAAACGTTGCTCGTCACAGAGGCTGTGGGGGCGGAGCCTCGTTGCAGGAAGAGCCTTCTTTCCTGTTTATTGCAGGTCAGGCACGCGATGTGTTGCAAAAAAGGGCGTCCTCCTGGGCAATTCGCTCTGTATTTGCAAAGAAGGACAGGAAAGCACCAAAGTATCCAAATAGTCAGAAAGTCAAGGATTCCAGCACCTACAGCAAACAGTACTTAGCTGTACTTGGTGCGCACTTAATATTCCTTCAACCCAAATGTACTCACTAAACTGTAGCACAATAAACAGTTGGAATACACCAATGAGTATCTAACTACATCCTTAATACTACTTTTAAAAGCCAACATACCAACAGGTATCTAATTACTTTAAACATGCCCTTTATTACAAGGCACTTCAAACAAACATACTATCACACTTGCACTAACATAATTATAATAGTTTTTTTATCCTCTATGGATTTCTTTTTCACAATGACCCAATGATTATTTCATGTCGATACAACAACAGTGCAGCACACACTAATGTAGTACCACACATAGTACATAGAATGTACTTTTTATGACGGTCAGAAAAAGTAAATGTATATGTTAAATGATATGGACTTAAAGCTTTTAAACTATCCTGCTTAACAAATTATACTGGTTTCTTTCACAGATAAAGAACCTGAGATTCCAGCATTATTACTGTATACAACTATGTGACCATACCAAGTATAAACAAATATATGTTGCATAAACACTATCCTCAATTGTACTACAATCATAAATACCATATTCACATCTATTATAATATTCCACCATATTAAAAATACTGTATACTCCCCCTACATTATCTATTATTACTATACACATACTACTATAGTGTGTGTGGCCAGTGGGCAAATACGACCATGCCCCCAAGAATCTACCCACTGGCCACAACCCCCACAATAGAATTAAGGCATACATATGTATGTTCAAAACACCTTAAAATACCAGGATACAACCCGAACCCCTGCAATCCAAATGATGTCCCCTGACACCAAAGGTGACAGCAGAGTAAGCAGCACCTGCACACTTTTTTTTTCACCAATAAAAACAGCTCAATGCCAACTTTATTGCTCTCGTCCACCTTTTCCAAAAGCTCTGTCGTCCACCAAATAACTCTAGATGTGTTTTTCAAACATTTTTCTTCACCTTGGTATCCATGGTCAGTGGTGGTGACCGTGAACTCAACGGCAGCTGCAAGCCCTTTTTTCTCCTATAAAAACAGCTCATATCAACTTTATTCCACTCCCACAGCTTCCCAACCCCTCTTTCAGCCACCAAACAAACCGAAACATGTTTTATAGACGTTTTGCCCACTGCACTATCCGCGCACACTGGCGGCTGTTTGTGGATCCAACATGCCGACAGTTTCAAAAACATGACACATCTCATATTTTTTAACATCCTATCAGCGGGCGCGTTTTATGTCTGTGAACATCACGCAGCTCTCTGATTGGTGCAGAGGTGTCCGTGGACCCCGAATCAGGAAGTGAGTCCGCGTACCGGACCCATATATCACTAATTTTTGTTGACCTACTTTTTGTCAATTTTTCATGTCATCTTTGATGTTCTGGGTGTTAGTTTTAGCAATGCATGGTGGTGGTGTGAGGAATGGTTCCTCAGCTTACCATAACTGTTGAATTTCAATGGTTATTTGGTTTTTCTTGTAATCATAACACCCATTTAACAAAGTTTTTCACTGAATTTGATAGGTTTTCTATTAGTGCAACTTAGCCATAATGTCTTTTTAACAATGTTTTTCACTGAATTCATAGGTTTTTATTAGAGGAACTTAACCATAAGGTCCCTTCAGACAGGACACCCCAGACCTCATCACCTGTGACCACACCTGCAGGCAGCCCCCTCCTCATGGGATAACCCAGCCCCCATCACCTGTGACCACACCCTGCAGGGAGCCTCCTACAGATGGGACACCCCAGCCCCATCACCCTTGACCCCACCCTGCCAGCAGCCCCCTCCAGACGGGACACTGCAGCCCCATCTCATGTGACCCCAGCCTGCAAGCAGCCCCCTCTACATGGGATGCTCCAGCCCCATCACCCATGACCCCACCCTGCTGGCAGCCCCCTCCAGATGGGACACTCCAGCCCCCATATCCCATGACCCCACCCTGCAGGCATCCCCCTACACATGGGATAACCCAGTCCCCATCACACATTCCCCCACACTGCAGGCAGCCCCCTCCAGACAGGACATCACCTGAATGCTGTACTCTGACATAGTGACACATCATCAATCCATTGATTGTGTGCCATGCACCTTGACTACTGCTTTGTGACACCACCCAAAATATCCACTGGAACATGTATCCTGCAAATCTAAATAAATGCATTCACCTTGGCCACATCGTTGAGTGTGGCAGCTGCTCAAACACCATTGCTGTCCGCAACCATCTCCCAACATACACATGTAACAAGTTAATGTTAAAGTGAGGCCCTGCGGACCATGTGACAATGTCATGTCATCAATCCCCAGGGACAAATAGTCCTACAATGACAGAATTAAAACCACCCTCAATGTGTGCCACATTAACATACAACAGCCAGGTGTCTCACAGCCTGAGCCTCATTGAGCTGCTATTTCTAAAAGAGATTTCCTAATAAATACATCACTGGTTCACCCATGTGTGAAGGACATGGCAATTGGGCAGCCAATGTGTAAATCCAAAGAAATGCCAATATTGTATCCCAGTACAAGCGGTAGACCAACACGAGAGATAATGATAAGTGAACAAAAACATGCTAGTGAAGGGGAAAGCACTACATGTGTATTACACAGCATCAAGCAAATCATGTGACAATATCCTGAACATGTAACACTCCCACAATCACCCCACCCACCTCCTTCACAAACACAGTGAGGGCTAAAACACAGTGATGCTGCACATGTGAAAGGAAATGTCATTTGACTGTGCACACCCAAACTCCCACTTCACACACCACCACCGGTCAGCCACATGTATACTCACCCTGCAAATAAACCCTGTACATGACACATGCATGTAAGGAACCCACACATGACTAACAACGGTCAGAATCAGGGCTACTAAATAGACTAACAAACTGGCACACTGCAAATATAACTGTGACAAACAATGACTGTGAGAGAAAAAATAAATATATTTAACAGTTGTGTTACTTGCATACAGACTATAAATCTAAATTTCAAAAATGCCCATGTAAACATTTGAAATATAAAAATGTTCATGTGTATAAAACTATTTACAATAAAAGAAAATAAAATAATAAATACCAGTAACGCATGGTGAACAGGATCAATAAAACACACACTAAAAAAGTATCAACAAAATAAACATGGAGGATAGTCCAGAGTCCACTCCATATAAAAACATAAATAAAAGGAAACCTACACATATATAACTATGTACAAGAAAATAGAGTAATGTCCAAAATCCAAGATCCAAATAATAAAAAAATCAATGGAAGTTTACAGCTAAAAAACTATGTACACAGGGAGCGGGCTAGACCTCCTCCTCACCAATCTCACTCAATGTCTGGGCCAGGGCATCATCGAGCACTGTATCCACTTCCCCCAGACAGGCCTCCGTTCTCTCCTTGATAGCTTGCAGGGCCAACGCATGGACCTCTCCATCCCCTCCCACTCCCTGCATGTATCCTCGAGGATGGCAGCCCGCCTTCTTGCCCGATGCAGTGCAATCCCCGCCCAGGCCATGGTGACTCTCGACCTCTGAGCCTGCTGCCTCTCTGCCTCAATTCACTGCCCGTATCACACGAACATGGAAGACACCCTCGATCTGAGGTACACATTTGCGTCCTGCCTGATGCCGGATACCTGTCTTCTTGGGATGGTATGCCCTGAGTACATAAGCCTCTTCCTCAGAGCCTGCTGCTGTTATGGCGCTTGGTGCCTGCTTTGTATGAACATCCTCCGGCCTGATGACACCATCTGGGGGTGTCTGGCCCATGCCCTGCTCCTGGGTGCCTGCTCTCCCTCTATTGCCATTGCTCCTGTCATTGCCTGAATCAGCATGGTGACCAACTCACCTGATCCACTGTCGATTCCCAACTCATGCAAGGATGTGTGCCTCACCTGATGGGCCAACAAGAATGGGACTGGTGCACAGGGGGCCCTGGTGGTATCTGGGCCGGAAGGCACCCGGGAAGACATTTGGAGCACAGAGGAGCAAGGCGAGAACGGGATCGCAAAAGTGGTCAGCCCATGCAGCACACCCAAGACCAGGAAGACTGCTAGCCAGTTCAGGAGATGCCAGATTTCATTGTGATGATGTGCAAGCACAGCAGTGCAAGCCTGCACGTCATCCAAATGACGCTGGTACGCTTCCCAATACCGACTAGCAGGGGTACCACTCTGTCCCAAATGGCAACATTCGCAGGCATTGAGGTGTCGGTCTGGGTGGAAACATCCAACACCTGCGGGTAGGTACGGCCTAGGGCATGCCGGCAGGTGCATACTGCTGCAGGCGCTGAAACAGGGACAGGATTTAACACAGGCACCTCCACGGTCACCTGAACAGCCTCATGCCCCTGGGTCAGGACTGCAGCAGTCACACCCACCTCACCACTCCCCCCTGACACCATGGACTAAGTTACTACAGCTCGCTCTTCCTCCTCCCCCACCATCCTGGATGCCTCCAGAACGTCTTCCGAAGTGGAAGGCCCCTGTGTCTGCACACCTTTCCCCCCCGCTGCCGAGGAGTCCACGTCCACCTTCACCCTCTTGGACTTTCCCTCAGCAGCCGTGGCTGATGGTCCAGAAGCGGCAATAGCCTCCTTGCTCCCCGATGATGTTGTGTCCAGGGAGTGTGGCTGGGCCTTGCGCCTATGCCTGGGCCTTGTGCCTATGCCTGTTGGGGGCATCCCTGCTTCCTTACTCCACAGCACCGTCTCCGGCCTCTTCTTCCAACGCAAATGCAGATAAGGAGACATAGAACACAAACATCAGAGTAGTGCACCGATGTGTGCTTCACACCACAAACATTTGCATTAAGTATACTGCTAAAGGGCATAACCATCATCACCCTCCACAACATACAGGTACATGCAATGTACATACATACACATACATGTCTGTTCTTTGCAACAGACAATCACATTGTGGACATGGCACTGTCCCAACCTATCAATTGTGCATCCTACACACACATGCATCATGGGCTCATACACATGTCATGCACGCACATCACCTGACAGTCCTCAAGCAGTGCACTGAACAATCACATCACAGTCCCCTCAACAGCTATCACGCAAAATGACTAGGTCACCTAATGAAAAGCACCTGTTAGATCCATCCAGGAGTGATGGCCAGTCACACAGTTACATCTTAGACACATAGACATGAACACCATGCATGCACATGAGGATGACATCACCAACTCATCTGTCACCGCTCTCACACGGGCAAGTCTCAGACACATGTAACAAACCAGGTGCATGGTGTGAAATGCTGCAGTAAAACACACAATGCTAATGTAAGACCATTGTAATCACACATGGTTTACTGAACACATGTAAAGCACTGCCAGGGACATGCAGACAAACATCCATAAAAGAGGAATACTTGCTGTAAGCCCAAGGTGCACAATGACACTATACATGAACATGCATATGCACTATGGAGCCCAGCAACACATGGACACTGACCTGACCACTCCAGACCTTGCTGCAAATCGCTGACCTGGGTGTGCAGCACCTGGTAGAACTTTTCCAGGACCCAGATGTCAGTGGTGTCAATTGGGCCCCTGCCCTCCCCCCCTAGTTTGTCACCAGCCTGGAGGAAGCACAGGGCCTTGCTGTGGGTCCTGGATTTCAGGTCCTCCCAGTGCTTGTGCACGTGATGGTAGTCACGGGATGCCACCCTCTACCCGGTGATGGCATCCACGATCCTGTCCCCGATCAGCTTCCGTCCTTCCTTTCCGACTTGCGTTGGGGCATTGAAGAGGGCATCATAATCCTTGTTGGGCGGCTTCACCGTAACCCTTTAAGTAAGCCCTCCTATTCTCCAAGTTCTCAGCGCCTCGATGCCTGTGTGCTGTAGTGCGCTTTACAAATATAAATAAATAAAAGAAATAAATAAATAATGCCCAGGACATGCTCCACCAGGGTGTCAACTTCCTTGGCAGTGAAATAGACAGCCCTCTGCTTCGCCGCCCTGGGGTTTCCACTCACCTCAGAAGATGTTGCTTGAGACATGGCAAACCTCGAGCCATGTGTGGGTGGGCAAGGTGGTCCTGGTGCTGGGCTGTAAAGCGGTGGTGTTGGAATAGCACGTTGGGAGTTTTTTTCAGAATCAGCTGAGGTGGTCACAGGGCCAAGGACAGGAGCATGGCAATGGCTGGACAGCATGCACTCAAATTGCAGGGCATGTGGGCAGCAGGTACACGCAGTGGGCAGGCAGCAGCAGATGGTTCGTAGGAGGCAGCTCAGGGCAGTAGGAGGCAGAAAAAAAGGCTTGTAGGCAGGAGCGTGGGTCTTCTGTGTCTCTCGCGTGGGCACCCGGAAACAGAGTGAAGGCTACTCTGCATGTTCAAAATTAGCGCATACACGTGGAATCAGAGGAAAGGGCCTCCTTGTGTAAATTACATGACACGCACTGGGTGTTGGGCATTGGCATTCAGATTCGGGATAAAGGAGTGCATAGGAAAACATTAAAGCGCACTTGTAAATTGGAGCAGACAGACAAGTTTACTTTGGAGATTTTTGGGGTGCCACGCAATTTGTTCACTATTGTGACAGTGCAAACTTCTTATTTTGGTGGGGGATTTGCCTCCGAGCACACGTGCGTGTACTTTTGTTTTCTCTGAGGCTAACGGTGAGTCACGTATGCATTATCCATACTCTTGGTGCCCCTGTGTATCGCGTACCCCCATTATAAACATTACAGTGGCTGGCTTGGGCTTTGTGTATGCATTTTTGTGTTGCTGGGTGTCACAGCGAACTGCGTAATGCTTTTTTTCAGTTTTAACGGGAGCTACCGAGAGGTCGCGTACATGCATTTTTGATATTTAGGGTGCCTTTGCGTTATGCGTCCCATTTATTTTTTCACCAGGGGTAATGTTGAGCCTTGCTGGACCACACTAGTACGTTTTACATCACGTACCCTGCCCCCTCACTCTGATTACCGAGAAGAAATGCCTGGTGTGCCTCCCATTGAAAGGTGGCAGAGGTGGCCGGGGTCGGGGATGTGCAGAGAGAGCTGTGCGCTACCCCCAACAGGGCCAGGTAACAGCAGGTGATGCTGCTGGCCCCAGCACCCAGGCCCAGGGAGCTGCAGGGTCATCTGCTCTCCCCACCACCCAGGGTCAGGAAGCTGCAGGGGCGGCTATCCCCAACAACCAGGGTCAGGAATCTGCAGCGATAGCTTTAGTCATCCTAGCCCAGGTACACGGACATGCGGAGGCAGGTGCTGTCCGTCCCTCAAAGGGGAGGGGACGTCCAAACGTAACGCCTGTCCCCGGCACCCAGGGTCAGGAAGCTTCAGGGTCAGCTGCTGTCCCCAGCAGCCAGGGTCAGGCACCTGCAGATGCACCTGCAGAGGCAGCTGTTGTCCCCAAAACCCATGGTCAGGGAGCTACAGCAGAAGCTGTTGTCCCCATCCCCAAGTACATGGACACGCAGGGGCAACTGATGTCCGTGCGTCCAAGAGAAGGGACGTCCAGTTAAAGGACCTGGCCCAAGCACCCAGGTTTAGGCACCTGCAGATGCAGCTGCTGTCCCCAACACCCATGGTCAGGGAGCTACAGCAGTAGCTGTTGTCCTCCCTCCCCAGGTACATGGACACACAGGGGCAGCTGGGTAATGGCCCTGTCTCCAGCTTCCATGTTGAGGGACCTTCAGGGCCAGATACTGACCCAACTGCAGTGAGTGATGGCATGGCCCAGGCCACTAGTGGTCCAGCCCCTACTGCCCTGAGTGGTCCCAGCCACACAGGGCCTGCACTGCATGCCAAGAAGCAAAGGTGTACAGAACAGGGAAAGGCTCAATCCCAAAGCACAGAAGAGGACACTGACACGTCGAGGAAGAGGAGCTTCAATGATGAAGAACTCCAGATCCTCGTGGCCTACGTGCGCTAACTCCACTAATGACATGTGCACACAGCCAAGGAGCACACATACGCATGTTCAGCGTATCGCCCACTGGCAGCGAGTCACGGACGGCATCAACGCCTTGAGGAATGAGAGGCGCACCGCCCGTGAGGTCAGGAAGCGGTTTAATGCCCTCCACTATTGAACCAAACACAAGCTGGATGCCGATCTCACCTCTGCTTTACTGACTGGAGGTGGGTCACCACAGGAGCAGGATCTCACACCACATGAGGCCATGAGCGAGTTGATTCATGTGGTTCAGAAGCAAGGCATGGGAGCCCTGCCAGATTACAAGGAACATCCAGTGAGTGATCAAGTGTGTGCATCCTGAATATGTGTATGTAGATTAAATGAATTGTGGTGATTGTGTAGCACTTCTGCCTGCATTTGTATGACTGCCATGGGTGAACCATGTCTTGGTGTACTGACCCGTGCTTGATGTACTGCAGAGTGCATACAAGCCATGTGATCAAGTGTTGGAGCTGTTGTAGCCGGTGCATCTGCAGGGAGTAGCGTCCCATCACAGGGCCAGTCAGTGTTGTCACGTCATTCTGTGGTGGTTATGGCTGCAGGGTCACGCTCCAGAGTATTGTTTTCTGGACCTGGTACAGATGACCAAGGAAGGGATGCAGTCCTCCAGCCACAGGCAGCAGCATCACATCAAGGGCCATGCTCCCTTGGATCAGGCAGGCATGTGGCGGCTGGGGAGTCAGTGTGGGAGCAGTCCATGTATAGTATTGCACAAAAACAGGGTGCTCCCAATGAGATGTTGGCTCAGGGCATGGATAGGGTGGCCAATTCCATGATCCCATCGGAAACACAGGTAGAGCACCAGCTGCAGGCATTGCGGTTCACATGCTGCTCACACAGGATGCACATGGAGGCCAACAGCAAGAGCCGACAGGCTGAACTGAGGTCTCTGCAGGCATCCCTGCTTGCAGAGGGTAGGGACCACAGGGAAGCCCTGAGCCAAGGGTTTCTGGCCCTCAGAACTTGAATGGAAGTGCTAGAGGCAGCCTGCAGTACCAACAGCAGATGCAACTGTTCAGTCATACCATCCCGTGAGGTGTTACATGAGTAACCTCTGAGGCTTCATGTTGCAGATGCATTCATCTGAGTCCTGCTTGTCTGCTGCCACTGAGGACCAGGCTAGGGCTCTATGTGGTCAACCTCCATTACCACTACCACCTTCAGATTCTACACAGGAAAGTGTCCACAGCTGCGACAGGCCACCCAGTCCAAGATAGCCGATTTTTTAAACATCCACCCACCCTGCCCCCGCCCCCCCCCTCTTGGGTGCCCCCCGGTCCAAGATGGGATTTTTCTTTTTTATTTCCACCCCCTGGCCAGATGTTGGCATATCATATTTTGTTTTGCCCTTTCCTTGTTGTGGTCTTTGTTAATGTTTGTATTGATTGCCCTTGAGGTGCGCCATTATATGTCCTTTGCATGCTCATATGGCATTGTGATGATTCGATTAGAGCTCATGTCACTGTGTAAGCTATCTATGTGGATACATCACTGGGAGCACTGACTGTACTGTGCAGCATACCATTGTACATCGGAAAACCAGGCCATGGACTCCTTAATCTGTCATTTTGTTGGTATTCACTCTCTGTGTCACTCTCTCTCTCCCTCTCTCTGGGGTGGTACACTGTACTCCTTTATAAATCTATATCTATAATCATTCACCCTGTGTCACCCTCTGTTGCTTCAAAATTAGGAAAACATTTTTTTCTTTTTCTTATTCTCTTCTCTACAGTTACATTAAACTGAATAAATTAACAAACTAACAGGGTAATTCAAAGAATTGAGCGCACAAGTGGCGCACGCGGCTGGCGCACAGTGTGCGCGTGCGACTTTCTGCGCCAGCCGTGTGCGCTAAAATCCATTTCTGCGCAAAGCGTATTCATGGATTTTAGCTACCAAAACCAGCCGTGGCGCACAGTGGCGCAGCGACCCTGCAGCAGCGCCAGTTACGCCCCCAAGAACGCCCCTTGCGCAAGGAAAAGCCATCAGAAATCCCCAATCCAGCGCAAAGGGCTGTGCTAACTCTGTACCAGTATACAGGGCCGCACACAGCACATGGCAAGCAGGGAATGTGTATTACGGGGGTGCGCGGGAAGTTTCACACGCGATTGGCCCTGTGCGAGTGGGCTACGTGTATAACTGGGGTGCGCAGGACGTTACACAAGCGATAGGCCCTGTGCGAGTGGGGTGCGTGTATTCCTGGGGTGCGCGGGAGGTTTCACACGTGATCGGAGCGGGGTACGTGTAAATTGGGGGTGCATGGGAAGTTTCTCACGCGATTGGCCCTGTGCGAGTGGGGTACGTGTATTCCTGGGGTGTGCTGGAAGTCACACACGCGATTGGAGCGGGGTACGTGTAAATCGGGGGTGAACGGGAAGTTTCACACGCTATTGGCCCTGTGCGAGTGGGGTACGTGGATTACTGGGGTTTGTGGGAAGTTACACACGTGATTGGCCCTGTGCGAGCGGGGTACGTGTATCACTGGGGTTTGCGGGAAGTTTCACACGCGATTGGCCCTGTGAGAGCCGGTTACGTGTATTACTGGGGTTTGCGGGAAGTGTCACACACGATCGGAGCGGGGTACGTGTAAATCGGGGGTGCACGGGAAGTTCCACACGCGATTGGCCCTGTGCGAGTGGGGTCCATGTATTCCTGGGTGCACGGGAAGTTTCACACATGATCGGAGCGGGGTACGTGTAATTCGGGGGTGCGCGGTAAGTTTCACACGTGATTTTGCTGTCAGAGCAGGGTACGTGAATTTCGGGAGTGCGCGGGGAGTCCTACCGGTGAATTGGCAGTGTGGGTCCTCCCAGGTGTCCCCTTTACACCCTCCACAGCCCCTGCAGGCAGCCCACACCACAGGGGACTACCCTGCACCCCTGGTCATGTCCCGCAGGCAGCCCATCCACCATGGGCATGCCCCCCAGCCAAGCCACAGGTCACCTTGCACTACTGATCACCAACTCATGTTCCCCAGCACCCCCAGCCCCCAGAAGTCAGGGGCACCTGCCAGCAGGCCCCCACTCATGTCCACCAGCACCCCCATCCCCCAGCAGTCAGGGGCACCTGACAGAAGGCCCCCACTCATGTCCTCCAGCACCCCACCCCCCAGCAGTCAGGGGCACCTGCCAGCAGGCCCCGACTCATGTCCCACTCATGTCCCCCAGCACCCCCCCCAGCAGTCAGGGGCACCTGCCAGCAGGCCCCACTCATGTCCCCCATCATCCCCACCCCCCAGCAGTCAAGGGCACCTGCCAGCAGGCCCCCACTCATCTCCCACTCATGTACCCAGCACCCCCACCCCCCAGCAGTCAGGGGCACCTGCCAGCAGGCCCCCACTCATGTCCCACTCATGTCCCCCAGCACCCCCACCCCCCAGCAGTCAGGGGCACCTGCCAGCAGGGCCACGCTCATGTCCCACTCATGTCCCCCAGCATCCCCACCCCCCAACAATCAGGGGCACCTGCCAGAAAGCCCCCACTCATGTCCCACTCATGTCCCCCAGCACCCCCACCCCCCAGCAGTCAGGGGCACCTGCCAGCAGGCCCCCACTCATGTCCCACTCATGTCCCCCAGCACCCCCACCCCCCAGCAGTCAGGGGCACCTGCCAGCAGGCCCCCACTCATGTCCCACTCATGTCCCCCAGCACCCTCACACCCCAGCAGTCAGGGAGACCTGCCAGCAGGCCCCCACTCATGTCCCACTCATGTCCCCCAGCACACCCACCCCCCAGCAATCAGGGGCACCTGCCAGCAGGGCCACGCTCATGTCCCACTCATGTCCCCCAGCATCCCCACCCCCCAACAGTCAGGGGCACCTGCCAGCAGGCCCCCACTCATGTCCCAATCATGTCCTCCAGCACCCCCACCCCCCCAGCAGTCAGGGGCACCTGCCAGCAGGCCCCCACACATGTCCCACTCATGTCCCCCAGCACCCCCAGCCCCCAGCAGTCAGGGGCACCTGCCAGCAGGCCCCCACTCATGTCCCACTCATGTCCCCCAGCATCCCCACCCCCCAGCAGTCAGGGGAACCTGCCAGCAGGCCCCCGCTTATGTCCCCCAGGACCCCCACCCTCAGGCAGTCAGGGGCACCTGCAAGCAGGCCCCCGCTCATGTCCCACTCATGTCCCCCAGCACCCCCACCCCCCAGCAGTCAGGGGCACCTGCAAGCAGGCCCCCCACTCATGTCCCGCTCATGTCCCCCAGCACCCCCACCCCCCAGCAGTCAGGGGAACCTGCCAGCAGGCCCCCACTCATGTCCCCCAGCACCCCCACCCCCCAGCAGTCAGGGGCACCTGCAAGCAGGCCCCCCACTCATGTCCCGCTCATGTCCCCCAGCACCCCCACCCCCCAGCAGTCAGGGGAACCTGCAAGCAGGCCCCCCACTCATGTCCCGCTCATGTCCCCCAGCACCCCCACCCCCCAGCAGTCAGGGGCACCTGCAAGCAGGCCCCCACTCATGTCCCGCTCATGCCCCCCAGCACCCCCACCCCCCAGCAGTCAGGGGCACCTGCCAGCAGACCCCCACTCATGTCCCCCAGGACCCCCACCCTGCAGGAGTCAGGGGTACCTGCCAGCAGGCCCCCACTCATGTCCCCCAGCACCCCCACCCCCCAGCAGTCAGGTGCACCTGCCAGCAGGCCCCCGCTCATGTCCCACTCATGTCCCCCAGCACCCCATCCCCCAGCAGTCAGGAGCATCTGCCAGCAGGCCTCCACTCATGTCCCACTCATGTCCCCCAGCACCCCCACCCCCCAGCAGTCAGGTGCACCTGCCAGAAAGCCCCCACTCATGTCCCACTCA
The DNA here is from genome assembly GCF_040938575.1 of Ambystoma mexicanum. Taxonomy (NCBI): domain Eukaryota; kingdom Metazoa; phylum Chordata; class Amphibia; order Caudata; family Ambystomatidae; genus Ambystoma; species Ambystoma mexicanum. The sequence continues at coordinate 882,322,414 of NC_090922.1, read as the reverse complement.
TGTCCCCCAGCACCCCCAACCCTCAGCAGTCAGGGGCACCTGCCAGAAAGCCCCCACTCATGTCCCACTCATGTCCCCCAGCACCCCCAACCCTCAGCAGTCAGGGGCACCTGCCAGCATGCCCCCACTCATGTCCCACTCATGTCCCCCAGCACCCCCACCCCCCAGCAGTCAGGTGCACCTGCCAGAAAGCCCCCACTCATGTCCCACTCATGTCCCCCAGCACCCCCACCCTCCAGCAGTCAAGGGCACCTGCCAGAAAGCCCCCACTCATGTCCCACTCATGTCCCCCAGCACCCCCAACCCTCAGCAGTCAGGGGCACCTGCCAGCATGCCCCCACTCATGTCCCACTCATGTCCCCCAGCACCCCCACCCCGCAGCAGTCAGGGGCACCTGCCAGCAGGCCCCCACTCATGTCCCCCTGCCCCCACGTCATGACGATCCTCAATCATGGGCCTAATGGCCAGCCACATCACACCCCATGCCACCCCAGCCCAAAGACCCAACCAAGTATTGCATCCACCCACATAGAAATGCCCATTACATTATACAACCCGAATGGCAAGTATGTAAATGAACACATGTCCGTCACAGACACACAATGGGCCTCATTACGACCCTGGAGCTAATGGGTTAACGGCACCGTAAAAGGCTGCTGCGCCGTTAACCCATTAGCGCCTGATTACGAGGTCCCTTTGCAGGAACCGACCTTAACGGCTGGTCTACACCAGCCGTTAAAGTAGGGACCTGCAAAGGGACCTTGGTGCTAAGTACGGTACCGCAATTTGCGGTACCGTACTTAGCGCCTTCCCCATTCCCATTGAGCCCTATGAGGCAAAAATGGGAATGGGGAAGGGCCATGGAGGAAGGGGGAATTACCGCCCCGCCAACCTTGTAATGGGGTGATAATTCCCCCTTTCTCCATGGCGGAGTCGGTAAATTACCGGCATGGACCATGGTGCTATTAGCACCATGGTTTTCTGCCTGGGTCGTACTGAGGCCCAATGGGTGCAAGTGAATGTGAAAACCCACATCATGACATGCATGAAATCAATGAGAGAATACCACACACCGAAGTATGAAACAAAAATGTATTGAATCCAAAATGAATGTAATGAAAAGAAAACACACAATAATGTGAAGAAGAAATAAAACACAGCATGTCCAGAAAATAATGAAAAATATGAAATCAGAATCCAAAGAAATCCAAATGAAAATGTGTCCAAAGTCTCAGTCCAACAAAGCAGATCCAAGGGAAAAACATAAGTGGAATCCATTGCTCCATGGTGAAATGAAAAGAAAAAAAAGCAAATCCACTGTTCAACTATATACAAATCACCAATCCAGGGTCCATGAGCCCAACAAATGAAATGAAACCTACAAAAAAGACTACATAATAAAGAACTGTATACAAAAACGTGGTGCATTGTACAATCGCCCCAAAATAAACAAAAACAGAAAGGAAGCCTAACACTATCTAACTATTTACAATGGCAGCGGGCTAGTCCGACGGCTCACTTATTGATGTCCCGGGCCAGGGCATCATCGAACTCCCGCTCAATGTCCTGGAGGCGGTCCTCTTCCATGGCCCAGAGGGTTCGCAGGGACAATGACATGTTCACCTCCAACTCCCTGCGAATTGCCTCGAGGCACTCGGTCCGCCTCAGGGCCCTCCACATGGAGTTCTCCGCCCTAACCATTGTGAACCATGCCTCTTCCGGCCGCTGCCACTCCGCATCTATGGCGTGGCCCAACCGCTGCCACACGGAAGACACTTGAAATCCGGGGTCCTCCTGCCCTATGGCCGATGACTGCCCCTCCGATGTTGAAGGCCCTGAGCCATCATTGCTCCCACCATTTTGCTGCTGCTTTACCTGTGCCTGCGCCCTGGCTCTTGCTGCCTGCACGTCCTCCTCCGGCTGGGGTGCAGTTGCAGTGGTGGCCACCCCTGCTGGACGTCCGGCTCCCGACTGTGGCAGGGATGTGTCCTCCACCAGCCTGGCCGCTGGGTCAGGGGCAGCTCCACAGGGTACCCAGGTGACACATGGGTGGGAAAATGGCATGGAGGACGACTGGTGTGTAGGGGGTTCAGGGTAGGAGGGGGTCGCAGGAAGGTCCAGCACACGGAGGAATCCAGCACCGGTGACCCATCCCAGTAGGTCAACGTAGTCAAAGAGGCATGCAAGACGACGTGCAGTCTCTCCACGAAAAGACTGCAGGTCACCTCGCATGCCCCGTTGATGCAATGCTATCCCACTCAGGATAGGCTCAACACGGTCCCGAATAGCCACATCTGCAGGGAGAGGAAGGCCAGTTGTTGTGCGCTCATCCCCTCCCTGAAAACGGGTCTGGACGTAGGCATCCCTGCTGGTGCCAGATGAAGCAGTGATAGGATCAGGGACAGGATTACACACAGGCACCTCCGCGGCAGCCTGTGCTGCCTCCTGTCACTGCACTGCACCACTAGCACCAGTGGAATCCCCACCTCCATACCCCATGTGTGTCCCTTCCGCGGCCTCCTCCTCCACCAAACACCCCACCAACCAGGATGACTCTGTGCCATCTTCCTCCGTTGGACCCTGTGGGGTCTCAGCTGCCCCTTCTGCTGCCGAGGAGTCCACCTCCGACCTCTGCCTCTTGGACCTATCCTTGGCAGCTGCGACCTGGGATGCGGCACCAGACTCCTCACTCCCCGACGAGATGACAATCTGGGAGGGGAGCCGGGCCTTGCATCTCCGGCTGGTGGTGCAATCCCTGCCACTGTGCTCCACAGAAACCTCTCCGCCCTCTTCATCAGTTCACGCTGCAGACAGGGAGAGATAAAACACAGACATCAGGGCACTGTACAATGGACTGATACACACATGACAGTTGCACATGAGTGGCAGTGTCAAACTTCAGACATGGCATCATACTCCACGACACACCTGTGATTTCAACTCACACACATGAGCATTTCCACAGCAATATTGCACCAGGCAGCAACATCCATACACATACAACAGCATGAACAGCCGAAGGTGAGCCTGACTTCACATGAAACACAGGGAGGGCACCAGACACGCACACACGCCACCAAACTTACATGCATGTCTACATCTCCTCCAACTGTCGCAGTGATGCGATCGCCATACATGTCACATCTGGTATTCGGCCTTCTACATATCAGTGTCACGTGCATTCATGTTGCATCACAGTTGCACACTTGTCAAATACACACACATGCACATGTACACAGTGCCGATACATGCAGCAGGAACCACCATCCATGTGTGACACCACAACCATGCCAACGTACATACACAGAAATTCAAACATGTGTGCTACCACACCTGCATTTGCACAGCATGCTTACCAACACATACACCATTGATGTGTCTCACACCTAAAAGGACTCACATGTGGCAGCCTCACACCCCTGTTCATATACATCCCTACATGGCAACCTGCACACTACTGGCACACCACCACACGCACAGTGTCCAATCAGTATGCATGTACACTTACCGCTCGACTCCAGACGGGTCTGCCTCTTAAGGACCTGGACGTGGAGTGCTGGGCATATGTGTTCCAGGACCCTCATCTGGTGGTCGGACAGGTGGCCCCGGCGCCCCTTGGCATCCGCTGCCTTCAAGAGGTGCCGGGCCTTGTTGAGGGTCCTGGACCTGAAGTCCTCCCAGCGCTTCTTGACATGGTGTAAGTCACGGACTGCCACCCCCTCCGCGTTGATGGCAGCCACAATGTCCATCCAGATCCTGGTCCGTCCTTCATTGTCGGCGCGCAAACTTCCAAAGAGGGCATTATACTGCCCCAGGACTTGCTCCAGCAGGACACCAACTTCCCTGGCACTTAAGATGGTGGCCCTCTGCCTGTCTGGCGGGGGGTTGCCAGTGATGCCAGATGGTGTTGTGCCCGACATGGCAACCCCAGAGGCAGGAGTGGGTGGGCAACTGGGTCCTGGGGCTGGGCTGTGGAGCGATGGTATCCCATTCGGGAGTCTTCGGTTCCAGCAGCGGTGGTCACAGCAACTGCACCCCTGGCTGACATGCAGGCATCAAATAGCAGGGCATGTGGGCAGTAGGCAGTCAGGCAGCAGCAGATGGCAGGTGGGAGCGTGCTCGGGGTTCTGGGGGGCAGTAGTTCAGCCTTCTGGGCAGGAGCGTGGTCTTCGTGTGTTGTTGCGTGGCCAGCTTGATATGGAGTGATTTGGCACGTGAAAATCTTGCACGTCAGCGTGTAATTTGAGGAAAGGCCCTTTGCGTGTAAGCGCGTCAGCACACGTACACGTACGTGGTTTCATTGGACCAAAGGCCCTTAGCACGTAAGCACTTCTGTGACGTGACTCGTGCGGGCATTTCCCTCGTGACGTGGCAGTGCACATGGAAAAACTGCACGTCCATGTGTGGATGCGTGTAATCCGAGGAAAGGGCCTACGCTCGTAAGTGACGTGATGCGCGCGGGCGTTTCCATCAACACGGGTGCATGTTCATCGTACACGTCCAAAAACTGCACGTCTGAGTGTCAGCTTGTGTAATTGGAGGAAAGGGCCTTAGGGCGTACACGCGTAAGTGACGCTGTACATGTGGGCCGCTTTAAAAGGTACGTGTAGGACCCCATTCCCTTGTACGTGCTTTTCATGAAGAGCGAGTGGGTGAATTCTGTACTTCTTGTCAGTTCACACGCTATTACTTCACAGCGTTTCAAGTTCATACTCCCTGTTACCTCTGACAGCGTTCTTTATTATTTTTGGGCCTGTTTCCTCAAGCAGCTTTCACTTCTTCTTTTGTCCTGTCTCCTCAGACAGTGTACAATTCTTCTTTTGGCGTGGGTGTTGCCAACGCGCACACGCGTGTCTTTTTCACATTCTTTTTCCAGGCAGACGGTGATGTCGCGCACGTATTTACCAACTGTGCTTGCCCCGTGTGTTGTGTACCCCTTCAGAGGTCATTCTAGGCTGCGTGTATTACGCATACGCTTATTTTTGTGTTTCTGGGTGCCACAGCGTAGTGCGGTTTCATTTTTTCACGCACAAGGTCTACGAGGGGTTGCGTGCATGTTATTTTTTGATTTTGGGCTGCCTGTGCATTGCGTGACCGTCATCTTCCACCAGTGGTCACAGACAGCCTTGTTAGAGCACTATGGTACGAATTCCATCTAGTACCCTACCCCTTTTACCCCCAATTGCCCAGGACAATAGTTTACTGCTACTCCCATACGCACAACAACATCAGTGCCATGGTTGGGAGGAAACCAAGTGGTAAGGGAGGCAAAGGTGGCCGACCTTCAAAAGGTGGGCGTGGTGGGCGCGGTAGGGGACGTGGACGGGATTTGCAGGGTGCCCCTAGACACCCATGTGTGGAGGACCAATCAGGGACACCCATGCCCCCCCCATGGTTGAGGGAAATGTGGCTGACACCATCCCAGCTCAGCCCTTGTTGGACCAGCCCATTGTGGCACCTCACCTGGCACAGGATGACTCCCAGGCTGACTTCCAGGTCAGCAAGTCTAGGCACGTGCGGCGGTGCAAGTTGGTGTCACCAAGCCACGTGGATCTGGGGCAGCTATGTCATTGCTGCACCAAGTAGGCAGGGTGGGGAGGCTGCAGGGGCAGCAGCAGCTCCATCCACCACAGCTCTGAGTCTCCCAGCCAGGACAGTGTCGGTCCAGGTCCATCAAACTGACGTTCCCACTGCCAACATCACACTTCTGCCAATGCCTTTAGCAAGGCCTATGGTCATGTGCATTCGCACACTCCTACTACCCAGTCCACCGGTGCTTCTGCCCCTACTGACTGTCATGTGCTGTCATGATGCCTACCCCCGGAGCACCAGGACAGGCCCAGCACCCCCGGGAGCAGGCATCATGCCCTCGTGTAAAAGCCCAGCGGCCCCTAATAGGGGCTCTTTGGACTTTGTCCTGGCGCCTTTGGCGCCAGGCTCATGTTGGACATCAGTCCTGGCGCCATAGGCGCCAGGCTCATAAAAGAGGGCGTTTGGTGCAGTTACCTGACGCAGACCATGCTGCATGAAGCCTCAAGCCAAATGAGGCTTAGGAGGGACTATTTTATCAAAGGAACTATTTTACTCGGGTGGGGACCGTGGAAGAATACTTACCTGGAACTTCTTCCAAGGCTATTTAAACCACGCCCGGACTGCCACACATGCTTCGCGTTGCTCTGCATCTAGCAGCTGAACACTCACCGTGCCTGCTCCTGCATCTTGCCTCCAGCCACGCCCGCCTCGATCTTGGGATACCTGAAGGGAAGGAAGGGAAGAGAAAAGGTGAAAACCAAGAACTTAATCTAACTTCCTACCTGTGTCCGGAACCATCACGCCAGCGATCCTGAAGATAGACATTCTTTAAAAGCATCACGCTACTTGTTGCAGCGCTGCGCATCACTCACCTGCCTCGTGGGCTCTTCACTATGCACCGCGACCTTCTGGCCATTCTGCCACATCTCTGCACCTGCAGGGGAGAAGAAGAGACAAAAGGTGAGCAGGAGGAACAAATGAGGAAAGCCTGATTTTCCGTCACAAGACTTACCTGGCCATATTTGACGGAACCACTCCTCATTTCGGGTCGGCGCCACTTCTTGGCCTGGTACCGCACCCCGGCCCCTAAGGGGAAAAAAGAAAGACATTACTAGAGGGATTCAAAGACATTTAAAGGGATCATTTTGTCACAAACTCACCTGAGTTTATCTCCAGCAATATCCCTCGGAGTATCACTTCCACTCTGCACCTGAAAATAAGGACAGATCGCAGGTTAAGAAAAGCAAACAAAGAGAAGACTCTACTCTGGAACCTTTTAAACTGCATACTTACGGCATTTCGCCTTCCGAAACCAGTGAAGTAACTGGTCAAATACACGCCCCTGCACCAGAAGCAGGATGGAGAGCTCATCCATTCAAACATTAAGGTGAGCCTTGATTGGGGATTTCAGAGGTGGTCAGTGAAGAGCAAAGGGGAGGAGGGAAGCAATCACAATACTCTGCAGACAGTTAATCCCCTTTCTCCACCTAAAGAAAGATTTTTCTACGGGCCAGACAAGCCAGATTTGGGGGTCCAGTTCAGTCGTTGTTTTGAATCCTGCGCATCACGCTTGAAGAGGTCACAGCAATCCAGACCAGGTCAGCGCCTCCGTGGGAGCCAGGTGAGCGTTACACTGACCAGAGCGGTATAAGCCACTCAGGCTCTGCTCCACCTTTGAAAAAGAGGCAAAAGGGTGCTCTAGCACAACAAGCTGAGACCCCAGACACGGCTACACTCTCTGGCACGTCAAGGAAGCCTAGCTTTAGTGACCCGGAACTTGATACACTTGTGACCTATGTGTCAGCACATAGCCACAAAATGTTGGTGACTGCAGGGTGCAAGACCACACCTGGTCAACGTAGGGCACACTGGCAGACCATCGTGGACCGCATAAGTGCCCTTGGATTTGTGAGGCGAACAGCTGATGATTGCTACAAGCAGTGGAATGACCTGAAACGCAGAGCAAAGAACAAGCTGGCCTCAAATCATGCTGCTACTCTGGTGACTGGCGGTGAGTCTCCACAAGAGGACAACAAACTCACTGAACATGAGTATGTTGCTGGGACCTTCGTCACAGAGGAACAGATCCAAGGTGTGGGAGAACTACCTGATTACAAGGCATTGTCCGGTGAGTGCCCATGCGCGTGTGTGTAATCCATGTGTATGTTGTTTGGGTGACGGTTTCTGATTGAGTGCCAGGTGAGGGTGTGTACTCCTGAGTGTTATGGGTCACCCATTTGCTTCCTCCCATACATTCACGTGCCTTGGATTTGGGTATGACTGTATCCCTTCTTCCCACAGTTGCCAATTACGCCCAGATTAGTGCACTTTACCTTGAACTGTCATCTTGCAACTACATTGGTCAGATTTTGTAAGTTTTCATTCAGGCTGATTGTTTCCACTCTCCCATTTTTAGTCCACATTATTTTGCCCTATTGCAACATATATGATATGCTTCGGTCATTGTTTACAGCCCACACTGGGACACTACTTTTACCTGGTTATGTTAATGATTACACCATTCAGGCCGATGGAGTATTGGGCTGCAGACATTTTTTATTACGGCCTGTTTGCATGTGGAAGATGACAAGTATTTCCTGTAATGTTAAAGTGACCAACCATTGATCAGCCCACAATGACTGTGTTAGTGGACACTGGATGTGTTTCAGTGTGTCGCACATGCATATTTTGCAACACTATTCAGTATCAATCTTCGCATCATGCCGATGTGACATGGATGTGTGACAGTACTCATTCACTGACATATTGCTCTAGTTTTGTAATTTACCATGGCTATGCTACGTGACATCTGTGTGGTGGCATGTGTCATGTATGTGCATTGAACATGCCACTCACAGCCTGATGTGTGATGCCAGTGCTACCCAACATGCTGCAAATGTGTTGCATGTCCATCTTGCTCTCCCCAGTGTCTGCCTTTTTGACTCCACTTCCAACTCTTTGACAGTGTATGCATGGCAGGGTTATAGTCATGTGGGACATGTGTAATTCATGTACTGGATCTCTGGCTTGTCACGGCCTATGTGTGTGCTATGGTGCTCATGCCTGTTTCCATTTGTTGTCTTTCATGTTTTTTCAGGTGATGACATACTTGGTGCTGTTGAGGTTGAGGAGATGGTGCAGACCCAGGAGGAATCTCAGGCACGACCAGGCACCAGTGGGGGACGTAGTGTGGTGGTGGGTGAAAACCCAATGTTACTGCAGACCATACTTTCCAGGGGTGTCTCTGGGTGCACCTCCCCAGACCTCTACTCAGGTGCTGAGTTGGATGATGAGACTTATGTGCAGTCGCAGGTAAGTGTTTCTGGCAGGGATTCTGTTCTGTCCAACCCACCTGGACCAGGGGTAGAACCTTCTATGGGGATGTCAGTGTTGGTAGGTCCGCCTTTGGCGGTTACAGATGCAGGGTCACACTCCACAGCATCTGATCCTGTTCCTGGGCCAGCAGATCAGAGGGGGAATGCAGTCCTGCAGCCTCAGGCAGTGCCAGCACAGCAAGGTGCAGACCGCCTTGCCCCAAACAGCTATGGTGCCCGTCGACGCGATGGCCGTGCGCCACCAGGTAATACTGTATGGGAAAACTCCATGTACGGTATGGCAACCCAACAGGCAGCATCAGTAGAAATGATGGCTCAGGCAATGGAGAGGGTGGCCACTTCCATTATCCCCCCTGAAAGGCAGATGGAGCAACAACAGCAGGCAACAGACTCCATTTGCCAATCACACAGGGAAGACATGTTGGCGTCCAACAGGGACCGACGGGCGGCACTGGAGACTCTGCACCAATCCATATCAATAGAGTCCCAGGGCCACAGGGAAGCCCTGAGGGTAGAACTCCATAACCTCAGGCACAGTCTGCTTGAACTTGAGGCTTCCCGAAATGTTAGGGCAGAACAGCAGCTGGAGCAGCTCACACGTTTGCTCTCAGCTGAGCTGCATACAACACATGAGGAGATCCGGGCATCACGCAAGGCCATTAGTGCAGAAATGCAGGAAACCTGTGATGTGCTGAATGCGGATCTCCACACTTTAATCCTCCAGAATCAGACCTTCCAGACCCGCATGCTTGCTGCCATGGAGGACCATACCAGGGCTTTGCGTGGGCTGCCTCCCATAGTGCCACCGCCTCCTAATGCAGCAGCAGAGGATGAGCATAGCGACAGCAGTTCTCCCCCAATGGCATAGCCGTGCAGGCCATGAGCCCAAGGAGGTATTTTTATTTCTCGCAACATCCATGCAGGTGGGTGTTGGTGTTCACCCTGTCCTCGAACCTCCTGGGTGGCCTCCCCCACCCCCGTGGCCCCCACATGGCCATTTTCTTTTTCTTTTTTTTTTTTACAGTGTGTTGCCCTGTGTGGCTCCCGTGGGCATCCACTGTGTTCGGGCTGGGCACATGCAGGCTTGTTCTGAGTTTGGGTTAGATGCTTGGGTTTGTGAGACACACACCCCCTCCTGCTTCCCGTTTCCATGGGCTTGCAAAGGGTGTGACCAAGTGACAGTGAATTACACAGTGGTGCTGGGCTCCCATGAGCTGTGTGCGCATTCTGTAGTCAATACTGTGTAGACATCCCTAGTGGATATTGTTGTTGTATTGTACACTGCATGGTGTATTGATATGTGCTTGTGCATCCATGTCTTCCTCCTAATCTGCAGGTTCCTTCCTCATGTCTTCACATGGCGGTCTACTTTGCAGATGCAGTTCATGATGTATGCAGTACACTGAGACATTTGTGTGGCAGCAACACTATACAGTTTTAAGGGGCCGATGTTCTGGCGTATTCAGGTTGTAAGACTACCACTACTTGAACTTAGTACTGTCATGCTTTTGCATTTTTCCATGGTGTGTTGCAGCATTGTGTTGGTGGTAAGTATTTGGTAATGTGTGCTGTTAGTTATACATTACTGGGAGCATATTGTGTGTGGGCAGTTTCCATTAGGGACAGTGTACTTTGTGACACTTGTGTCAGGTCTTGTGCATTGCTTTGTTTGCTTTCACATGGTGTGTTTGGTGGTGGAGCTGGGGAGGGGTTGGGTGACATGGCGCTGTTCTCATGTTGTATTTAGCAAGGGGGTAATGAATTCACAGCATAGATGTATGTCTTTTGATGACACAGCATTGGTGGTGTAGGGATGCACACAATGTAACACTTCCAGGTGATCAATCTCAGGATGGTATGGTTGTGACAGTTGAGTGTCTCTTATGTCATCATCATTGATTGTCAGCTGGTATGTGCCAGGGCTGTGTGAACTCCACAGGGGTGTGATTTTAGGTGAAGTAATTAGCCACCAGCTGCGTACGGGCTGCTTCACCACGTTCCCTTTCCCCTCCCATGCGCAGCGGGCGTGCATGTGGTTGGGGATGTGGGGGCACCACCATGTCCACTGCAAGCCCCGGCATGTTGCAACGTTGTGCAGGACACATGCTGCCACTATGATCCTGCACAAAACTGGGGGAGCATATAACAGCTGCCCACCAGAGCGGTCAAGGGAGCGAAAGCGTGACTTGAGTACTCCGAATGTCCGATCCACTATGCCCCGGGTTGCAATATGGGCTGTGTTGTATCTTACCTCGGGTGGCGTGGTACGGTTCCGAATTGGCGTCATCATGTTGGTGCTCAGAGGGTAGGCACTGTCCCCTGGGGAGGTGGTGATGGGTATCATTAGTGGGGTTGTGACATTACTCAGTATCTGACATGCATGCATGTGCAGTGGCATTTATACTCACCAAGCAGCCATGTATCGCCATGCCGCCCAGCTTCTAGGTCCCGGTTTAGGGTTGACATTCTGTAAATGAAACTGTCATGGGTGGACCCTGGATAGTTTGCATATACTGAGGTGATGATTCCCTTGGCATCACATACTACCTGCACGTTGATGGAATGCCAGTGCTTGCGGTTTCTATAGATGTGCTCAGATGCCCAGGGGGGACGTAGCCCCGTTCAATTCCATGAATACGTGTTTTAGACGCGCGTGTGGGCGTTCTGCGCATTTGCCTCCTGTACTTCCCCGTATGCCCACATTTTCACGCGTTGTTCCCCATTTCGCGTGTTACGCCCCCTGTTCCGCCTACTTTTGTTGTGTGCGCTGCGCTATGTGCGCTTTCGCTGTGCGCTTAGCGCACGCTGTTTGGAGACGTGTGCGCCAGCGTGCGCCACGCAGAATTTTAGCGCACATCCAGGGATTTACACACGCTCAGACTTCCATGAATTGCTGTGCACGGGTTTCGCTGCGATTTCCGCACTTGCACTGCGATTCGCATGCTTTCGCATGCTTGCCCCAAAAATTTCAGCGCACATTAATTCCATGAATCGGCCTCTAAGGCTTGTAAACTGTAGAGCTGATCCAAACAAGATCATTATCAGTCATCTAAAAAACTTTCTATTGGGCAGAGAATCTAATTATTTTGCGTGAGTCCATTTAATAGAAAAGATATTTTTCTCTTCATTTCCTTGAAACTTTTAAAATTAATCATTAGCTTAACTACACATCTGTTTTTCATTTTTCTTCTATATACTTCTTGCAGACAGAAATCACCTTTATTTCTCCTGATGAACCATTGCAACTAGAAATGGGGAAACACGTGTTGAGAAAGGAAATATGTAGAGAAAGGAAACATGTACCCTTTTGATGATAAATTAATTATAACTTTTGTGAGAAGAATTTGAATCTGTGTGAAACTAACACATAATAAAACCAAACATTTATTTTCATCTGCATTTTGAAGCAAATGGACATTTATTTTTGACTCACCAACGGATATATTTCATAACTTTAATTGAGTTGGCGCATTTGAGTGACAACTTCTCATTTTCTTAAATTGTAGCAAATTCTTTTGTGTAGTAGCCACGCAATTTGATGGGAATCACTCTGACAACCAACCATTCTCCTTTATAAAGAAATAGCACACAGAAGCAATTGAGCTGTTGCCAAGGGAAAAGCTTGGCTGGCTACAAATATATTTCTATCTCGAATCATAGGAAGTATGCATTGCACACTGTGATTTGCAAGGCCTGCTTACTCCCTATCTGCTAATGTTCATTCCTCAATGCTGTCCATCCAGAGCCATTTCATCATGTTACTCTGACCTTCTTCAGGTGAGCACATTATTGATGGTGATTTTTTACAGGGGATTTTTATCGTCAACAGGGGCCAACCTCTGTTGGGGGACCCATTTCCTTACTTTCTATGGACTACCCATGTGTTTCATCTTCTACACGTCCTTCTCTCTCCCTCTTCACTGCTAAGCCATACCTCTGCTCTCTTACTCTCCCCATTCCTTTTGTCCTTGCTGCTTGATGACTGTCTGCTTGATGTGCATCAAGTTCTCACATGCCCCTGTCAACCCCAGCAATTTGTGGGGCAGTTGCCTCTGTAACCTGGACTAGTGTCATCATCACTGCACTTGAGCAATGACCCGACAGAGTTGCATCTCTCTGCAGTTACCCGAGCATCCACTGACTGTTGCACTTGAACTACCCCTGAACTTGTTACCACCCTCCGAATACCACACCCCTCTAAACATCTAAGCATGTGCTCCTTCTGATTGCACCACCAGGTACTGTGTCTGTCTGTTCCACTCTGTCCTCGGTCCCTGCAGGATGGCACATTGATGCACTTGTGAACATATGATGAATCACTGTCTGACAGATTCACTGTTACATCCACTGTTGATAGTATAGTATAGTATGCAATTACTGTTCCTGTCCAGAATATTATGGATGTTTATAAGCGTGTGTTATTTTTGTACTTGTTCCATGCATTGTTCAGCACTTTAAGACACTTGGAGAATGTGTTCACCATGTATCTATCTCCTTTGACATTACATACCATAGCACAGTCTGGTGATAATTTTACATGACATATAGGATGGTTTATGTGACACACAGGTGATTTGATGTCTAGTTTGGCATGGTGATAGTGGCATACTCCCTCTTCTAAGTGTTTCCAAAAATTAAATTAGTTTTAGTTATAAGGGATGCACTCAATGTTGCACTTCCAGTGACACGTTCTCAGGGTGGTTTGCTGGGCACAGATGATTGGCCCTTTGTCATTATTGAATGGCACCTGGAATGGGCCAGGGCTATGTGCACTCCACAGTGCTTGGATTTTAGGTGAAAAATGTAGCCACAATCTGGGTACGGGCAACCTCACCACGTGCCCTTTGACCCGCCATGCGCAAGCAGCGTGCATGTAGTTGGGGATGTGGGAGCACCATCATGTCCACAGGTACGCCACGCTGTGTTGCAACATTGTGCAGGACACATGCTGCCATAATGATCCAGCACACTAGTGGTGTTGCATATAGCAACTCACCACTAGAGTGGTTAAGGGAGCGGAAACGTGACTTCAGCATTCCAAATGTGTGCTCCACTTTGTCCTGAGTCAATATAGGCTGTGTTGTATATTACCTGGGGTGGTGTGGCAGGGTTCCGGTTTGGTGTCATCATGTAGGTGCTCAGAGGGTAGGCTCTGTCCCCTGTAGAGGTGAACATTTTGTCATTGCTTTGTATTTGTCTGTGTGTGACATGCATGCATGTGCAGGGGCATTTATACTCACCAATGAGCCGTGTGTTGGCATGTCTCCAAGCGTCCAGAGCCCGGTGTCGGGGTGACACCCTTGGCATCACATACAACCTGCACATTGATGAAATCCCAGTGCATTTGATTGCTATATATGTGCTCTGTTGCCCTAGGTGGACGTAGAGCCACATGGGTGCAATCAGTGGCACCAAGCACTTTCGGGAAGTGTGCTACCCCATAGTAGTCCTGGACCATGACCTGGCTTTCTGCAGGTGTTCTGGGCATGTAGATGCACCTGCAGACTGAGGGGCGTGCAGTCATTAATGCCAACACTTGGTCTAGGGTGACTGTGTGGGCTGTGAAATGCCCCCAACTATGGCAGTTGTCTGCTGAAATGACGCAGTGCTGAACAAAAAAAAATAGCAGTACATTGAGCACCTTTTCCAAGGGGCTGAGTGCTTGGGAACACAGGGTGGGTGATGAAAGGTCATCTTCCCACCCCTTGACCAGGTCTAATATGATATGAGGTGGCAACCTATACCTGCCATAGACCTGGTCATTAGGCATCCCAAAAAGGCTGGTCCTAGGTAGAAAGATTTGGGCCCTGGCCTTCCTCCTCCTCCTGCGGGGTCCCAAGATCACTGCTGTAACACATGGTACATTCATTGTAGCTGTATACATGGATTGGTTGATCGCGCCGGCTTTTTATGCATTTGCTTTTGTGCGCGATGACGTGTACGCAAGCTATCGCAAGGCGTATGTGCTTCAGCATGTGCACATATTTTTCTGCGCACCGGTGAGCCCTTTTCAGTTCCATTAATATGGGTTCTTAGCACGTGTATGGACGTTGTGGGGATTTTACTGTGGTACTTCCCTGTTTTCGCCCATATTTTTGCTTGCTCTTCCCCATTCCATGTGTTCCACCCCCTTTTTAGGTGACTGCGCAGACATACACGGACCTCTGCTTGGAGTCTTGTGCAAGGCATTCCTGGTGTTGCAGTAACGTGTTGGACTGGCGCGGATTCCTCGCAAGTACCTGGTAAACCCTGCGCATTATGTTCCATGAATCGACAAACGGGCGTTTGCACGTGACTTCACGCGCAAGTCCACTATTTTCCACGCAAATAACTTCATGAATCAGGCCCTTGAGTGGTTAGAGGAGAACTTCCCAAAAGAAGAAATGAGTGACGTTAACATCTCTGACGGTATACAATACACATTTTAATGCAAACAATTAATGCAATTTGTACAGTCCTTACTAAAATAATGACTTCTTTTATTCTCTCAGTACATAGTTTTCATGAAGAAACCACGCCCTGATTTAATTATACAAATTCCAAGAATCACAAAGAGAAGCCCTATCCACAACTGTACATAATAAAATCGTTAACTTGTCTAGAACATTGGATGAACTAAGTAATGATTTTAAGGAACTTTTACTATATGTCAAAAATCATGTAATTAAAATGTTCCCTATAAAAGTCTGTCTTGCACCTGTCCTCCTTGTCCCCAGCAATCACCCACATCAAATTCCCAAAATTGAAATCAAAGATGAAACCTCACTCCCTTCAGGCCTAAATAAATGTATTTTTTATACTTTAAATGTGTTGTATATTGTTGTGTGAATGTCTTTTTTTTAGCCCAATTGTGAGTTTGCGGACACCACGAATGTCCGGGGTGCCCACACTCAAAATGGAGGTGCCCCCGGACAGGCACGATGTCTGGACATGTCTGGTTTTACATGATGCACTTATAATTAGTCCACGGACACTGTGCCTGTTCTATGGACACGCATGCACCCCGTGATTCCGGCCCGATGGGTGTCTGTGGATGGACGTTGGGCCGCAGATGTCCCTGGACGTCATCATGTGACTGCACCCTTGCAGCATGATGTCATGTCTGTGAACTGTTTCTGCAGCTGCAAACAGTTTAAAAGTGCATTTTCCACCAATCTAGGCTTTTTCAAGCTGAAACGTTACCCTCCCACAGCTCCCAGACTCATTCTTGAGTGATCTGGCAACTTTTTACAAATTTTCAAGACCTCGGACGGTTCCTCAAAAGGGACCCACCCATTACTTTCCCTCATTCTCAATATGGCTATCTAGGAGAGAGCACCTGCTTTACTTGTTTGCAGCACTGTTTAGCAGAAATTATTGCAGACCACCATGATATCTGTTATGGCCATTGCTTCTTCCCAGCCACCCCCACCACCTCAACAACCTGGAGTGCTTGGACAGGGGAACAGGCATGGTGATACAGATGATGAGGATCATGGGGAAGGTGAAGATGAGGTGGAGTAAGTTCCTATCTCCAGTACCAGGAGTGAGTCCTGGGGGTGGCGATTTTTCACCACCGTTGGAAATGTGCCAAAGGCGCGTGCAGCCAAGGTTCGATGCACTGAGTGCAAAGTTGTATTCAGTCATGGAAAACCAGGGCTATATTCCTATGGCATCACCTCCATGTAGCGCCACACCAAGTCCAACCACCCGGGTGCTCTGAGGAAGGTAGTAACGTTCTCAGGGAAAAGTAGAATGACGCCCTCTACCCCCTCTTCTTCAACTGCTCCTATTACTACCAAGGATACTCCTTTGGGGCAGAGGATCCAAGTGGCAGCCTACCTTTTGAGTATAACCTTTTGAGGGTCACAGTGCTATGTTTGGACCGTGAAGCACCAATCTGTAGGGTGGAGCAGTTTCAGAGTGCTTTCAAGGCTGTGGTCAAGGAGCACGAGAAACACTGCCACCTACCTTGATTAAGGCCTGCCCAACATCTTCCTCGGTCCACATGTCCCTTCATCTCTGTAGTTGGTGCCCCTTCCCTCCCTTCCATCCACCACCTTGCCTTGCCTCTCCTGGAAAAACCCCACAAAAAAGCAACCAAAAAAAAATACAAAGTCAACAAAACACACAAAAAAACTGTTCCTTTAGGAGCCACCTTTGCCAGTTAAAAAATAGAAGTGAGAAAAAAAGTCCCAGGATCCTTTGCAGCCTGCATAGTCTGCGGACAGTGCGGTAGCCCACGGACACCAACAAAATTCCCAACATAGAGAGGGGGGATACAAATCATTTTAATTGTTTTTCAAGCAAACATGGTGACTCTTAAAACAACCTTTTTTTTTTCTTTTTGACTATTTTGTTTTATTTACTAAACTAACAAAGATTCTACACAACGTAATTATTATGTGTTCACAAAAATGGATACAATGCATTTTGAACATTTTCCAGAAAAAGCTGGTTGACCACATCAGTTAGGTGCACCCCATCAACAAATGTTGACAATATCAAATGTAATGTGCTCATTATGAAAATAAGTCATGCAACATCTCACAAAAAAGCACACACAGCTTTATTCACCTTGCTTTTTCCATTTGCAGACAAAATAAATTGAAATGCATCCACATTTGTCTCTGAGCAATCAGAGAAAAAAATATTTTGGAATATGGAAACAGTTCCATCAACTTTCCAAATGTCTACTTCATTGCCAACTGAAATGACATTCAAGTAACATAACATATCCCAAACTGTTCCCTCCACAAGGAAGAACAATGATGTCTGGATGTTTTACATGAATCATATTCTTACAAAATGGGAATTTGTCCGCCCACTTCATCTCTCGCACTCCATACCATGTCATTTCAAATTCATGGAATCCAAGATTTTCATCCAATCTACAGTGCTCAAAATGGCCCTTCAGCCAATGGAACCAAGAGTCCCCCAAAATCCGTACACTCTGTCTCCTCAAAGACATAGCCATATCCATTTTCAGTGCTCTCAAAACTTATTTTTTTATTTTTTATTAGATTTATACAGCGCAACCACTGACCTAGAGGCTCAAGGGCACTAGCAAGACAAAATCATGACAAAACAAACACATGAAGAATAAAACCAGACAGAGGCCAAGGAAATCCATTCTAGCAATCAGGAAGTCATAGCAAGGGGATGGAGAAGTAAACCTATCTGAACAAAAATGTTTTAAGTCTCTTTCTGAACATAGCTGTGGATCTTTCTTCTCTGAGGTCTAAGGGGATTGTATTCCAGGCAGTGTGGGCTGGTACAAAAAATGCCCCTTTTAAACTTGTGACATTCTGCAGGCTGGAGTTTTTAGTTGAGTAGTATTATTCGATCTGAGGTTGTGTGCATTAGATTTTAATTCAAGCACTTCCCTAAAATACAGTGGTGAAGGGCCTATAAGGCACTTATGAATAATCAAAAGAAGGCTGAAAGCAATTCTAGCTTCCATAGGTAGCCAATGCAGGCTCCTTCTGGCCTCAGAGACATGCTCTCTTCTATTGAGGTCAATGATGATTCTGATGTCATTTAAGCAATATGACCCGAGTGGTGGGGCATTACCTACTCAGGTAATACCCTGGGGCCCATAGTTATAGATAACGAAGGCCCCGGGGCATTACCTGAATCGGTAATGCCACATTGCTATTAGTACCCCGGCCTGCAATATATATGCATGACCAGGCACAAAAAGCAATTTTTTCTATCCCAAAACGCTGCAGCGTTTCGGGACAGAAAAAAAAAGAAACAACCAAGAAAATGGCCACCATGGAAAGGGAAATCGGAGTCCATTTTCCCTTTCCATGGTGGCCATTGGGAGCGGACGCGCTGGGAACAAAAGTGTTCCCAGCGCATCCGCTCCCGAAAAAGAAAAAGAAAAAGAAGCAGAAGGTAAGTGAGGTTGGGAGGGTGGGGAAGGGAAGAAAAAAAAATAAGCTTACCTGAGTCCCTGGCGGGGGACGAAGGCAACCTCTCAGCCGTGTGGAAGCTCGGAACGGGGATGGTTCCGCTTCGAGCCTCCTCATTGGCTGAGGGGCTGCCACGCCCCCCCGCCGAGGACAAGGCGGCTGGAATCCCGGCCGAAAATCGAAGGATTCTCAGCCGTGTAAGGACCCGGCAAGAGCCAATCAGAATGCGTGTTGCATTCTGCTTGACTCTCGCCAGGTACTAATATTCAGTACAACCTGAAGCCGGCCCATATCAGATTTGGGAAGGCCCACTAACAAACATTTTCAATAGTCAAGCCTAGAGCCCATCATGGATCTGGCTAATGTCTCTTGGTTGGCTCTTGATATAAAAGGCTGTGCATTTACAACCAGTTTTATATAAGAGGCAGACGAGACCACCCTACTAACCTGTGCCTTCATATTGAGATTGCAGTCAAAATAGACTCCAAAAGTCTTCATTTTGTTTTTTGTTTTTAAGATGCAACCATCAATTTGGAGCTGGGCATAGTCAGTACCCATCTTTTGGGGTTTTGCCTCTGTTACAACAAGCATCATTTCAGTTTTGCCAGTATTCAGAGCAAGTCCATTATTACATATCCACCTCTGGATCAGTTTATATATCCTATTGATAGTAGTCTCATCCTCATAAAAGTTGTCATCGAGAGGGATAACACATTATGTGTCATCTGCGTAATTTGTAAACTCTATCCTATTTTCCTCTAAGAGATTAAGAAAAGGGACAGTGGAGATATTATGAAATACAGGAGACAGGAAAGCCCCCTGTGGTACTCCTTGTATGAGCTCAACAGGTTCTGCATTGCCGTGGTGCTACTGACTCAACATCATCAATTGCTAAGAAATGATTTGACCCAGCTGCTGCTGACCTTGAAAACCCTGCCAAATCCTTTAGCCTTGAGATCAGTAATATGTGATCCACAAGGTTGAAGGCACTGGAGAGGTCAAGCAGCACAAGCATGGCTTTCTGTAATATATTATTAGACTTAAGATGTGCCATGACTTGAATGTTTGCTACACAATCAGGAATCTTGAGCTGGAATAGGGAGTTGGAGATGGGCCGATAGTTCCGCGGATTCAGTGGGCATAGACTTGTCTTTTTCAGGAGAGGTGTGATCTGTGTATCATTAATACCATATGGAACACGACTTTCACTGAATGAGGCATTCACAAATGTACACATGGTGCTAATCAATATAGGGGCACAAGTTTCAGCAATAATGGTTGGGAATGCATCCCCTTTACACTTGGTAGACTTCAAATGTTCTATTGTCAGCGCCAGTTCAGATTTTCTCACTGATTTAAAGACAAACCGCTCTTCTGCTTTCCATAACTTGTGGGTAACATCAATGGCTTTCTCATCACTGGGTACCATTGCTTTCTTTGCCTGTTCAATATTATCTTTAATGGTGGTTAATTTATCGAGGTACACCATTCAGCATCCATGATAATGTCTTCTGTTGTAGCCTGACCCGGATGTTCCAGTTCCTTCAGGATTTTGAATAATTCCCTTTGTTGGGATTCTGCCTTATTAATTCTGTCATCAAGACAGGATATTTTTGCGAGGACACCGGCTACCTTTAATCTTTTTGCTGTGTATCTGTATGTCTCTTTATCCTACTCAGTAAGGGATTTTTTTCATCTGTATAGAGTTTTGATCTTCGCACTCTTAAGAGTTTGCAGATCTGGAATAAACCATAAGTTAGCCTGCCTCTGAATAACTTTTTTTGTTTTCCACGGGTCAAGACGTTTATCTCCTTCTAAAGAGTGCACTGATATTTCTCTGCAATGTCATCCACTGAAAGAGGGTCATTCATTTCCTTAGACAGGGATGTTTACCATTGATATATGGCATTAGGGATGTGATTCTTAATGTTTCTACATACTACAGTGACTTTAAGTTCTTTCCTATGCGTAATCACCCTGTCACACACAACCACAAAATGAATGAAGAAATGGTCTGCCCATGGGCACGGAGATATCTCTGGACTGGCTAAGGATATATTATGACTCGCTATCCAGTCCAATATATTACCTTTGTCATGGGTAGGTGTTTGTACAAATGGTTCAAACCCGAGGTCCACTAATGCATCCTCAAGAAACTTAGCTCATGCATCGCTCCTATCACTCAGCCAATAATTAAATTCCCCTAAAAGAATAACTTTAGTGTTGAGTTTTAGAAAAGAAAGCAGTGAGTTACATGGTTGATTGGTGCAGTCATGCATGATAGATGGAGGCCTATACGCGAGAACCACATTAAAAGTGGTTTCTCCGTCTGTTCTTATTTTTATATGTAATATGTCACATCCACCAAGATTTAAGGAGTTCCTTCTCCAAATGTCCATCAGGTTTTAGAGATAAAAGTGACTGCAACCCCTTTACCATCTAGTCTGTCTTGAAAAAGGATGTCATATTCATCGGGTATAGCCAAAGCAAGTGAGGGGCCTGCCACTGTGTGGCTCTAGGTCTATGTGAGTGGACATATATCAATGTCATGGAGGACTATGTGTGTTGCTATATACTAGGGGTGTACCGAACTTTGGCTTCGAGTGAGTATTTAGCCGAATTCCGGCTGAAAAAAAGCTATTCGGCTCCAGCCAAATAGTTTCTTGCTATTCGGCTCTTGCCAAATATGTTGACATTCTCATTTGAATACAATGCAAAATGAACTCCGAAAGGCAAATACAGACTTTAGTTTGCAAAACTGAATAGAATTAGACCAGATAAATTGCTATCACACAGCTGAAAAATATCTTATATAGTAATCTGCTCTTTAGGGTATGTTTTGTTACAGATTCTTTGACAAAAAAGTTGATAATCTTTTATACTTAGCCTGTAGCAATACCGGAACATCGTTTCTTTTGGCAAATGTTTATATGCAATGTGCATTTTTTCCGTTGGAAAAAACAAACTGAAAGAAATGTGCATAGATACTTTCAGTTCCTGTCATGTCACTTCCCATTACGTACGTCATAGTCCCCCCTTTTCTTTTTTTAAGGACTTGAGTCCTGAATTTAACATTATCTGATTTTTTATCAGGAATTATAAGTTGCATACGTTTGTGTATTGGCGAGAAAGAGCAGCTAGGTTAAGTGGAAAGTGAGCAGCATTTGTTTGGGTGGGGTGAATAGTTGTGGGATGGAGTTAACCATTTGAGAGTTCCTCTTGACTTGTGTCCTGCATGAGCTGACATGAACCATTTTATACATTTATATGTGACCTGCAAAGAAGTTTTGAAACTCACCCGCATCGACTTTGCAACTGGATAGAGAATGCAATGCATCTGATTCACAAAGGCAGTCCTTGTGCATTTGTGAAGCCTCCTACTTTAACTGGCACTGAATATGCAACAATCGTCTGTACATTTAGTGCCTTCATTTTGGTTAGATCTGCTTTATTTCTGGCTTTTATACAGTAAATAAAGATGCAACATTAATCTCAAAGAAGAAAAAAAAGTATAGCATGCATTTAAAATGGTGCTTTATTTGTTTTTTTAATAAGTGTGTTTATTGAAGTTTGGAACATGATTTATTAAGTAAAGGAACTATTTGGCTTCATATTTGGCTTCAGACGAAATTCGGCCAAATACTAAATATGCTATTCGGTACAGCCCTACTACATACAGAGCATGTTAAAGTAGGGACCTGGTATTAAGCAACACAAATCTTAAGCCCATCATGGTTCTAGTAGCTTTGATGGTTTATACCTTACTCAAAGGTATCATGGGTTGAACAGATATGTCCGCATTTACTTTTTTTCTATCTGATCATTGTTTATCGAATTTATTGTCAACATGCCCCTGCAGTCCAAATATCCATCCATGTGTTGCGAAGTGCCAGCATTATCAGCCTTTATTTGTGCTACCGGTGACTGATTGCTAAATAGCTCTCCCATTAACAGTTTTGGATGTGGAATTAGGGCCGCATCCCTAGACGTGTTTCCCCTGCTAATGTGGGACACCAGTGCCACTGTTTCCTTCTTAACAAGGCACACATGCCTAGTAACAGAGAAAGTGTGGGCGAGAGAGGCCATCTCCTCCCAATGTGTCATACTCATCTCTGATTTAGCTTTGGCCTTCTCAATTAGAGAAATAATGTGCACGGCACTCATATCAACTTACTTTACCATGTAGAGTCCGCCGTGCACCCCGGAGCACAACGGACCACCACAGACCGACTTGGCCCTCTCGCCCCAGAGCTATTGCACCTATTGTGCAAATAAAAATTGTCAGAACTACAGTCCCAATGGGATTCTAATTCTGGCAGCAGGCAGGGAGCTGGGATAAGTATCTGCAAACAAAACTCCTGCTATCATCTCTTTCATCACACCCAAGATGCCTAGTTGGCTGATCCCCCGATTTCCGTGGATATCCACAACTATCCACGGTCTCCTCAGTCCCCATTCCATGCCAGGCATCCTTAAAAGACCCGAATGTTGCATGTGCTGTCCACGGACTACAGCTATGTCTGCGGACAGGACGTCCAATTGAAGGGGTTGGGGAGGTTTTTTTGTACAAAAGTGTGTTTTGCTTTTCTGTCACATTTAATGGCCCTAGAACCACTTACCTAATTACACAAACCAAATGTTCTTGGACTCAGGGAGGCAATAACACACACTTACACCAATAATTAGAATATAATCAGCTCTTTATAGGGCCTTTTATTCATACAAGAGGTAAGCATACAAATAACGGTAGTAAATACAATTGGGTATGCATAGACACACACACAGACAAGGATAGCTACAAACAAGGTCTACATCACTGTTAGTGCAACTGAAGGAGAAAGCTTAATATCGGCCACTACGACACTACCCAGTCCCAAGGCAGGTAGGCAGAGAGATCACACATGCTAACGGGGTCTGGAGAGGAGCGTACTCCCTCTCATCGAGACTTCATCACCCAGAGGTCCAATTCTCCGCCTTCAATCAGGATACCTCTCCACTTATGGGGAAAAATCCCTACCCACCTTAGGTTATCAACCATCCCCAGCCAGAGGACAGACAGCAAGCATGGCAGCAAACAGTGGAATAATCCAGTCAGTAGTGGAAAAAACCCAGTTTGTCTCCCGCGCGCTCATTCCCAGCACCATTTATCACTGCACCTGCACAACTATGACTCCCTTCTTGGCTTGTCCTTGACCGAACAATACAACAGCTATCCTCCACAGTGAGCTCATCTGCTTTATAATATAATATCGCACCCATTACATAACTCATGTCTGCTAACTGAGCTCACAGAAATGACTTTAATTGCGGTTTGGAAGTGAATGTCCAAAATGGTCATGCACCGGCGCCATGTTGTTTTTAGCTAATTTATGCACACGCATTGCAAGGTGGCTCTTAAAAGAGCAATTATTTCAGTTCTGAAATTTTTTTGGCTTTCCTAATTTGTATTCCTTGAACTACTTATACATGTTTTCATATGCACAATACATCATTTTTACATAAACTTTCTCAAGGTATTTTGAATATTTACAAGAAACATCAAATTCCAAAAATCAGTACATTTCACTCAATCACTCTGAAAATTATTTGCACCATCGAACTTGATGTTTTGATTTTCAAAAGATGCCATGCCTATACCATTCAAAAAAGGACATACACCTTTATTTACAAGGTGCCTACCTTTTTTTTTAGCTGTGTGCAAAACACATTTGTACTAAACAGAGAGGATGCCCTATGTGCTGAAAAATTCAATAAATGTG
This sequence comes from Ambystoma mexicanum, assembly GCF_040938575.1. NCBI lineage: Eukaryota > Metazoa > Chordata > Amphibia > Caudata > Ambystomatidae > Ambystoma > Ambystoma mexicanum. Next base: position 882,297,892 of record NC_090922.1, on the reverse strand, counting down.
TTTCAGAAAGCGCATGCTGAGGACCAGAGAGTGTGTTCTTATTAAAAATATATCATTTTATTCTGTTACAATTTCATAAAACACATTATTGAACAATTATAAGACAACAATTAATTTCCAATCAACATATTTCTTTTTGTGTGAACAAGTTATTTTGTGCAAATAGCGCATTTTTGTGTAGACATTTCTCCTATGTGTATATCACTAACATACCATTCTACCATTCATCTTCACAATCAAATCTAGTTTGTATAGAGACATTCTAAATAACTTTTACAGTAGTAATATTCCTACTTTAACAGTCCACCATTATGTACAAAACACATTTGGGCATCTCCATGGATGTATTTGTGAAAAAATAATCTTTCCATGCATTGCAGCATTCTGTACCTGCTCATGTAAATAACACATACTTACAATCCTGTGCACTTAAAAATGTTTCTTTTTAAGCGCTATTTCATAAAAGTAAAAATAAAATGCATATGTCCATTTGTAGCAGCACTGTATGCAACTGTTTTCTAACAGAAAGAAAAAGCAAATGCAAAACATTTGTAAAAAATGTTTAAGTCTGACTAGGTCTGTGCAATTTTACTATGTTTGCAATGCATGCATATCTGCCAACATGTCCCATTCCAATCTGTAGGGGCTTATCAAGACGTCATGTTTTTCTTTGCATGCTATTGCTTGCAATTCACTTCTCCCATAAAACAACTCAGACTACAAGTCCCACAATGCAAAGAAAAAAACAGGAATGGAACAGAATAGTCGAAGTGTGACATTTATCTCAAATGGAAAATACAAAATGCTGTGCATTTAGAAATGTTTCTTTTTAATAGCATTTTCATGAAAGTTACACGATGACTCTGTGCATTTATAGCAGCACTGTGTGTAACCTTTTCCTAAAAGAAAGAAAAAGCAAATGCAAAGCCTTTCTACAGCATTTTTTAAGTTGAAGTATAATATGTTGGCAGTACATTCATACTTGCTAACATCACCCATTCCAATCTGCAGGTGCTTATCCAGTCCTGTTTTTTTCTGTGCAATCTAGAACTTGTAGTTCAAGTTTTATAATGGGCAGGGTGGAACTATAAGTCCCACAAGGCAAACAAAAACGCTAAGACTACATAACCACCTATGCATGAACTGTAAACATATTAAACATACACATACCAAGTGGTGCACATCTTTTCCATATGCTTTTCTTTTCTTTCACAGAACAGTTGCACACAGTGCTCCTATAAAAGCACATATGCATTTTTTTACTTTCAGGAAAATGCTCCTAAAAAGAAATGTTTGTAAACACTCAGCATTTTCCATTTTCCATTCCATAAACAAGTCACACTGTCCAACCTCATTCATTACACCCCTTACACTGCCAACATTGTCCTCCTGCTCACACATGTGTATACCCCCAAAGTATCTATATGCAACACTTCACCTTGTATATAATGTACTCTTCTGTTCCAACTGCTACTGTAATATACCAAAAAGTGCTCCAACAACAATCCAGCATTGCATTACCACTAGGCAACACTTTTCCTATTCTTAAAAAACACTGCAACACATTAAAAGTACATTGCCCCACAAACACAACACTCTTTTCATTAGAATCAGCAGCACTAAAGTAACCTACTCATGCACCTTTTTCTTACACCCATTTCTACCCTGTTCTTTCTAATCCCCCAAACACCACTGCTCATACTTCAATTGTTCTCAGAACATACTTAACATATTTTACTACACCATCCATAACACAACTTTATTAACTATTTTTCCCAACAGCTCCTCCTACTCTTATAAAGAACATTCTCTCTTAATAAAAGTACTTGAACATTACCATATATACCTACTAACCTTATTTTACCACCACAGGAAAGAAGAACATTCTCAAACACAGCTACCAAAAAAGGAACACTCTTTACATCCTACAAAGTAAGTACATAAATACAGTATTCATCTTTCTATTATTGTAACAATGTAGTGTCCCTATATTTTTGCCAAGAATATTGTTTTTGAATCATCAATATGTAGTTCACTCTTACTAATATTGTAACATGCACACTCTTTCTCTTCCCATCACAACACCACTGTTTTCCTCAAAATATCACAATGTCCTTACTTATTCATTTGCACCACCACTCTCTTACTCACTTACCCAAACCATTCACACCTGTACACACTCTTACTCTTACAACATTCCCAAGCACAACTATCATCCTACTACACAATCACACAACACTCTATTCATCTCTACAATCACACCCAAACACCCATGCACACAACATCCATATACATTTCACAACTTTCAAACCCAAACTTTATTTTTTCCAACAGACACAACACAATGCCTACTAAAAAGCAACTCCATAGAAAAGAAAGAAAATAGAGCAGATAAAATAAAAGCAAACCATATACTCATCCACCTCTAAAACAATGTATAGAAAACATTAAAACAAAACAGCTAATAACTCCACTCAAATAACTAAACCTGGCAAGACTAAAAAAGGTGAAGCTCCTGTTACAAAAACTAAAAGTAAAAAATATCTCGAAAGAAAAGCAAACCTACTAATGAAACTAACACTATATGTACGAGTCTTAACATAACCATTATAAAGCAATCCAAAAAAATAATATTACAAAAAATGTTCAACTGTAGAATAATTCACAATCTGATTACAAAAGTTGAAAAGATACAATCTACCCTTACATCTACCACAGGAGACTAATCCTTCAAGCTCTAATTGACATCTCATTTATACTAAAGAGAACATTCTTTATATTGATTTCTAAACAGAATGCAACCACTAACTAAATTAATGAATATATTACAAAAAGTACTTCTGAACATGCACAATGTTGATACATTTTCAAACCTCTGTGAAGGTCATTGGATTCACACAAGAAGCACAGAACCATACAGAGTATTATAACAAGAACACACAAAAAAAAAACAATTGCCATAGACAGTGATGGCCGAGGGTATGAAATGTTAGGAGACACTATTATGGCAAAAGAGACCCTTATAGAAAAAATGTCCCCAACAAAATTGCAACCAAATGTTCCTTTCACCCACACAAACCGTCCAGTGTAGAAATTAACATGCAGCTCAATATGTAACTGACATAATTGTAGTAGGTTTTTTTGTAATCTTCTTTGGATTTGTTTTCCCTATGACCCAATGATTATTGAAGTCAATACAAAAACAGTGTACCACACACTAAGGTTGCACCAAACATAGTCCATAGAATGTACTGTTTATGGGGGTCAGAAAAAGTAAAACTTTTCAACTATCCTGCTTAACAAATTATACTTTTCTTTCCCGACAGGAAACCAACCAGAAAGTCCAGGTTTACTACTTTATACAACTAAGTAACCGTACCAAGTGTAAACAAATACATATTCCATAACCACTATCCTCAATTCTACTTCAATCATAAATACCCCATACTTTCTACTCCCCCTACAGCAACTATAAATATGTTTTTTAAGAATAGGAAAAGTGTTGCCTAGTGGTAATGCAATGCTGGATTGTTGTTGGAGCACTTTTTGGTATATTACAGTAGCAGTTGGAACAGAAGAGTACATTATATATAAGGTGAAGTGTTGCATATATATACTTTGGGGGTATACACATGTGTGAGCAGGAGGACAATGTTGGCAGTGTAAGGGGTGTAATGAATGAGGTTGGACAGTGTGACTTGTTTATGGAATGGAAAATGGAAAATGCTGAGTGTTTACAAACATTTCTTTTTAGGAGCATTTTCCTGAAAGTAAAAAAATGCATATGTGCTTTTATAGGAGCACTGTGTGTATACACATATTACTACAACACCACAATATAATTAAACCATATAACAAGTACACACAAAACACCCACAAATAATAAAATGGCCCTGAACCCCCAAACATTGAATTGGTGTCTGCAGACATCGAAATTGACTGTGGACTCAGCAGCACCTGCAGATCCTATTTTCGCTTATACAAACAGCTGCAAATCACTTTCATTCCATTTCCCTACCCTTTCTTTGCCCTGTTTCAGCCTTCAAATAACTTCATATGTGTTTTCCAAGCTGCACATTCACGATGCTGTCTGAAGACTACCTCTGTGTCCGCGAAGAGGGTGGCACCCGTTCCCAATTTTTTCACTTAGAAAAACAGCCCCATATCATCTCAATTGCACTCCCCCACCCTTTCCAGACCCTCCTTCAACCATCAAATAACTCAAAATGTGTTTTCCAGACTTTTCCCCCAGTGCACTGTCCGCAGATACTGGCCACTGTCTGCGGTTCCAACATGGAGGCGTTTCCAAAAATATGACACACCTCAGGCTTTTCATCATCCTATCAGTAGGTGTGTCCATTGTCCACGGACATCACAACAGCCCCTGAACCATTCAGAGGCCTGTCCATAGACCAAACAGGGAAGTGAGTCAGGGTGCTGTAGGATATTTTGTGTAAATTTGGGGTTTGGTGGTATAGGTGGTATTTGCTAGAAACCAATGCTGCCACCACAGGCAGTCAGAGTCGAGCATGAAGAAAAAGGCAAAATCTTACGAAGAACCCGCAACAGAAAATGACCAGACTGACATACCGCACTCATCTGTACTTCCATAAACAGTGATACAGACAAGTAGACCCCAAAGTTCTTCACCACAGTTACCGGTATTGGTATTGGGAAAGCACCCAGTCAAGCAGGCCAGAAAGAAGGAGACCAAAGGTCTTATGAGGCCAAAGAACCCACCACCAGGACCTCAGTCTTATCCCCAGTGAACTTAAGCCAACCTTACTCGATCTCTCTTCTGTCTTTGACACGGGCAAACATGCCATCCTGCCCATTGCATTGCCACCCTCTGCTCCAACTTTCAGTGCGATGCAGATGACACTGAGCTCATTTTCAGGCTCCCCTCTGCCACCTCTTCTCCTTCTCTCATCTCTGACTGTCTGTCTTCTATCCAGGAAGGGTGTGGTGGTGTGCCACAAATGATCTCTTCCTTAATGCCAGTAAGACGGAGATTCTACTCATTGGCACACCTGCTCCCTCCTTTTCTGTTACTCTCTGGACAACCTCCCTTGGCCCTCTTCCTGCTACCACCAGTGAGGCTAAGAACCTTGGGGTCATCTTTGATTCCACACTCTCCTTTTCTCCTCAAGTCTCAGACGTATTTAAGAAGTCAAACTACCAACTGCACCTCAGAGGTATTCTTCCTTTCCTCTCCTTCCCCCATCAGCCCACTGTATCTAGAGCTCTGGTTCCCTCTAGGCTGGACTACTGTAACCGCCTCTTTCTAAATCGGCCTGCTTCTATTCTCTGTCCTCTGCAACTCATCCAGAACAGGACTGCAAGACTTGTCCTTGGCCTCAAGCCCAGGGATCATTTCTCTCCACCACTGAAATCTCTGCATTGGCTCCCAGTGGCTGCAAGGATTAAGTTCAAGACCATCTGCATTGTCCACAAGGCCTTCTGGGGCCTGGGTCTTCAATACCTCCAACTCTCTCTTCGAAAATATTTTCCTGCTCAAGCTCTTTGCTCCTCCACCTCCAACTCCCTGAGGATCAGTCGCTTCTCCAAGCAACAAGTTGGTGGTAGATCTCTTCTTCAGCTGGGGACTCCCTCTGGAACAGCCTCTCTGACTTTCTGAAGACCATCTCTGGTTCTGGAAGCACCTCAAGACAATCCTCCTTGCTTCGGCTTTCGATCTTCCTCTCCCTTGCTAATTTCCTGCCTGATGCTACACTGGCCACCTGGCTGCTCTCTGATTTCAGGCCCAGGTCCTTACCCGCCCAGTTGCACACCTGCACTGCCTCCCGGCAACTCTTGCACTTGCATCTTTATCTGTAACCCTACAGTCCCCCTTCATTCACTTTTGGACACCTCCTGTCTGCACTTACCCTTGCACTTGCCACCTGCTGGCCACACTTCCTCCTATTGTTTTGTTCCCATGTACAGCTCTCTCCCCTCCTCTTTCCCCTGGCACTTTTCTCCCTCTCACTCCCCTGCACTTGCACGATCTCAATGCCACGTGGCCTAGTAATATCGTTATCTCTGTCCTACCTCTGTTCCCCCTTCATTGCCTCATCGCACCTTCAAACAATTGTGTATAGGTGCGGTACAAATGCCACATCGTATCATACCATAACTTCCTATTCTTGAAAAATTGCAAAATCAGCAATCACCCGGAATCACCTATACTGATAGTACAGGCCCGGACCCACTCCACCCCTATGCAGGGTGAATGGGTGAGCTTGGTCAGATTTAAGTATCACCAGTACACCCCAGACTGGTATGTTGACATCAGGCCCACATTTCAGCCCACCAACTGTTGTGGGGCTGGAGCCAACAATCATAAAATCGTCAATGACCAGAAATCGCCTTTATTGATTGCACATGTCCGGACCCCACCCTGTGAAGGGTGAATGGGTGGGGTTGGTTACATTTCACTATTGCCAGTACACCCCAGACTGGTATGCTGACCGTGGGCCACAATTTCAGCCCACCAGTTATGAAGGGGCTGGAGCCAACCCAAGAATGAACACATGCATTTGCATAGACTTCCAGGCGGGTGAATAGAAATAGCAGGGAATTTGTGATATCATAATTCCACACTCTTCCCAAATATATAATTACCCAACTAGGTTGCAATTGCCATGAGTGCAGGACACTGGATTGGGTAATAGAGCAAGCCACCAGGATATTTGAGGTCCATAAACCCTTTGACAGTAAAAAGACCCATAAAACCAATAAGACAACTACCACACCTGCCATTGCAAAGGTAGCAGATGAGAAAACTACCCCTCCTTTGGACTTGGTGAGGGGGAGGTTACTCCACCATCTGTTAAGTAGAATGAATGGCAGAGGAGACCCTCTGCCCAGGCCCAATCGAATGGTAGTCAATCAGGGTACCAGCAAAATCACTATTATGACCCTGCAACCTACATGTGTCCTCGATTTAAGGGAACACAACCAATCCTGAGATATATGTACACTCCCCTGGTGCAAAGAGATTGTCAAATCAGGTAAGTACTTCCCCGGAAAACTTCCCTCCAATTTCCTGCCGGAAAGAAGTACCACGCCACCTCCCAAACTACATTTTTCAAACAGGTACCCTCAAAATCCTAACTTCCAAAACAATCCTTGGTTACACTCACCTGGTTTTCACCGGGGCGTAGATTGAACCCAGACAGCTGCGGCCTCCACCAGCGTGAAGCGTAGGGCAAAGATGACCTTCTGGATGGACCGCCTAAGTCTTGTGAACTTGACTCGTAGGAATATTCTCCTGTAGATGGAGAAAGGTATTTAGCCCCGTGGGTGTGAATGCAGACCCCCTCCCTGCTCCCGTTCTCCCCACTTGCCACCTCCAATATTCCCAGTCAGTGTCCTCACCTTATGTTTTTGATTGGTGAGCTCTCCATCCTGCGTGGCATTCAGGGGCGCGTATATACCAGTTATTTCACTGGTTTTAGGTGCTGGAGTTCTGGACAATTATTGAGCCCGGAGTTTGCCAATTTTAAGAGTTCAAAATGTCCAATGTTCACTCTTGCCCTTCCCTATTGATTTGCGGCGGCAAATTCTGTCTGGAGGTTGGTGGCGGCGTTCAGGTAAGGGTCTGTATCACCCAAACTATCCTGTAAAGGTGCGTGAGATTAACTCACTGTCTTTTCCTTTGTTTCCCAGATGCGGCGTATTAAAGGATAAAGCCTCCGGTGATAATCAGGTAAGTCTTGAAATATAAATGATTGTCCTTTTAGTCTCTTTAGGCTCACCTTGTCTTTCCCCCAGATGTTGAAAATCACCAAAAAAGGTGACGGAGGCAGCGCCGAGTCGGAGATGCTGTGGGCTGTGAAAATGGAGCAGCGCTGCAGCTGGGATGCGACGCGTGCCGGAAGAATGTCCCTTCAGGCTCAGAGTGATGCAAGATCCGAAATCAGGTGAGGAATCAGATTAAACTCTGTGATCTAACCTCTTCTCCTATTTTCCTTTCTCTCCTAGGGGCTCTGTGTTCGAGGCGGGCGTGGCTGGATGCAGGTTTGCAGACACGGTGAGCGTTACGCTGCTAAATGCTAGATCAGAAAAAAAAGTAGTCCCAGGTAAGAAGTCCCTAGAACCACACCCGAGTGAAAAGTAGTCCTTGTGGAAAAATAGTCCCTTCCAGGTCTCACGTTGGCCTGGATGCATGTGCATCATGGTCTGTCTGAGGTAAGTGATGACTATGAGCCTGGAGCCTTAGGCAGAATCAGGACTGATTTCTACTATGAGCCTGGCGCCTAAGGCGCCAGGACTGAACCCAGATAGCCCCTAGCCGGGGCTTCTGAGGTTTAAACAAATGTCCGGATGCCTGCCTCCGGGCGGATGGGCTTGGTCCAGCTGCCCGGGGGTAGGCATCATGACACCTCTTCCTTCTCCCCGGTTCCAGGACAATAGATGCCTGAGCCAAGGAGAAGGGAGAATCGGGATTGAAAATTATGGTGGTGATTTCCAAAACCTGAGCCAAGTCTCTAGAAGTGGAAGTTACTCTTTTAGGGAATAGCAGAGGTATGAGCAGGGTCCTCCCTACAACATAGAGAAAGTTAAACAAATGGAGCGACAGGTCCAACAATTCACTAACGACCTGGGGTGCATGCTGCAGGCTCAGTCTAATCCTCAACCAAACCATGCTTCCAGAACAACCCAACTCCCAGTTCTGTTGCGCAGGGGGAGGAGTCAATGACTGAAGGAAAGTCCTGACAATCAACAGGTTCCTGAGGATGGGGCCATGGTCAAAGGTAGATGCCAAGAATTTCAGGAAGTTTCCTTTCTTACCAGAACAGGACCCCTGGAAGCCTCGCAGCCTGATAGCGACTCTTCTACTTGCAGGAAGATAGAAGACAAAGAACAAAGGGTAAGTAGAAGAGGTCAAAGAAAAAGTCAATTTGTGGAGAAGTGAAACAAAATCATCCGCTTTGAAAGAGAAGAAGGCCCATAGGATTCAGGTAACGACATCTTCTCTTACAGGAATGGGGGATCCCTCCCCCAAAAGATGGGTCCCAACAGACCCTGAGTCTGACAGGGTAGGTATAGAGACTAACCCAAATCAAGAGATTCTTTCTTGACCAGAACAATGCAAGCCAGATCATGCACAGACTGTAGAGGGGGGACAGCGGGGAGAAAGAGGATCCCCCAACAACACACATTATTTTTGTAAATGTAAGCTTCTTCCTACAGGTTCCCAATGTCCGACATGGAAAATCACCCACGATCACACAGTGACAGAGTTCAATAATAAGAAAATGACTGCCAAGCTGGAAAATAACTCAGACTTTCTTTGTACACTTGAGGAAAAAGAGGGCATATTTTATGCCCCGGTCAAGAAACAGACTCAGCATGAATCTTTAGGCAATTGTGGATACTGGATCCTAAGCTACTCTCCTGTCCAAAAAGGCTTTCGACAACTGAATTTAGGAAGGGGGAGAGTCACAACATTCCCCTCAGACCTCTTCCTGTACAACTCCAAAATGTGAATGGTAATGATATTTCCTTCGAAGGGACTGCAGATCTAGAGATAATAATTGGGGGACATTGTTTAAACATCCAGTGATAGTCACGACTCCAGAGTGTACTCCTTGTTTGCTGGTGAACAATTTACTTCAGAGGTTATCACCTCTGATCGACTACATAAACCAGGTCCTATGGACCCAGACTATCTGGCCCATCAAACTAAAGAGAAGTACAAATCATGTGAGTATGAATGGCACCTGCCATCTTATTGACCGGTGTACCGATCGATTGGAATGTTACTTTCAGAGCAACCAAGTCCCAGAAATCACCATGATCACTGTAGGAGACCAAACTGATGATTGGAACTCTTCTTAACTCTTGAAAATCAATGTTCCTCCCAGTTGCAAGTGGCATTCCGCAGTGGAAGGGAACACTTTGAAATGTTATACCAATCAAAAGTCAGAAAGAAGACCACATAACTTGAAAAAGGAAGATGAAAAACCAACCCAAATTCTGACCGAAATTAAGGAAAAGGGAGAAAACTAAATTTACCCCATTCAGATAAATTAGGTGGAGGAGCCAGTACTCGCAAGAGTGTGCCTGAATAATGGAAAAAGTAAAGGATTATTCAGGAAACTCCAAAAAGTTCAGAACATTCCCACATTTAAATTGACCACTAAATGGGAAGTGGGTATGGAAACACCAAATTCCAAGCATTTCCTGCCTCACAGGTGTGTGCTAAAAATGTCCATTCACAAGAAAATTATAGAACACAATTGTTGGGTCATTAGAGATGTCCCTTGTGACATTTATTTGGGAAGTGGCAGTTTAAATCGATTTGCAATTAGTCTTGATTTGATCAACAACAAAGTATGGTCATGTCGAGGGTTAACCCAATGGGCTTTGACAATGCTGAAATAGCATAGCAGGCAGCTCAATTGCTGCCTTATGTGGTTGAAATTTAAGTGGGAGAAGAGGTCACCACTCCTCGACAAGTGCGACAATTCACCATTCCTCTCAAAATTAAGCGAGGACTGAAACACAAACATAAGGACACTTATATAAACTTGAACTATTACCATCAACAACAAGGTTTATGTATACATTCAACCCCTTTAGTGCATCTAGAACATGACAACCTCTGAATATTGGTGTATAACAGCAACCTTCAAAGTATCAATTTGGGCGTGGACACCTCTATTGGAATGGCTGTTGATGCACAAAACTATTCTGTTGATTTGGGCAATTCACTAATTGGACCAATTCCTAATCACTACTTCAACGTCAGTGCTGGTATTCCTCCAGAAGAGATTTTTACCCGTCATGGGGGAATTTCTTGGCATACTCTTCATGCCCTTATGGGGTGGAAGAGGTAACCTTTGACATCAGGATGGACAAGGTGGTATTTAGAGTCAACAAAAATGACCTCAAACCTTTGCCCCCTGAGTGCCTTGAACTTACCTGCACAATGTACACACCTGCCTCACATTCAAAGCATTTCACCTGAAACAACATTCTTAGCTTGCAAAGACATGCATTGCATGAAAGGAAACAAACAGGACAGCTTGTTGTGTCCCGTATGGAACAAGATAACTTGACAGCCATGGTCCACCCAGTGTTATCAACTGGAAAGCCATATCAAAGAGCGTGATCAACAATGATTCCCAAAGAATCCCAACTCATTGACAGAGTACACATTGGCAGTGAAGCAAACACATGACCACCACAGCATGTTATGCAATCGTGACACAGGGTTCAGTCTGCCCAGGAATGCAGGTACAATGTGGGCCATTGATTGCAGGCATATAAGTAATGCACACCCACCGTCGGGGGTCACGTGTACCTCTGGGTCACCCTTGGATGTATGGGAGGAAAAGTGTGGGAGATGTTGTTAAGGAGGAAAGAGGGCATGAGGGAGAGAAGAGACAGAGTGATGAATCTGCAGATGCGGAGCAGAGAGATAAAGAGAGAGAGAGAGAGAGAGAGTGAGAGAGAGAGAGAGAGAGAGAGAGAAAGAGAAAGAGAGAGAGAGAGAGAGAGAGAGAGAGAGAGAGAGAGAGAGAGAGAGAGAGAGAGAGAGAGAGAGAGAGGGAAAGTGGGGAGCAAGTAGGAGCATGCCTGGTGGGGAAATGTAGATAGAGATGGGGACTGTTACACTGGGTATGGACAGAGAGAAGGGGGTGAGGGGAGGAAGACAGAGACAGAAGGAAGGGCATGGAAAGAAGGCTGCAAGGTCAGAGAGCATGAAAGTCACATTAATGGAAAAAATAGCACATGTTGGTCTAGAGGGACAATAGGGGGTGATAGTGAAGGGCAGACTGGGAAACAAATGGCACCTGTGAAAGGGGAATCCTCAGCTACTCATCAAAAAATGTCATGCTAAACACACCATGTCATGTAAAACAGAAAGCGACCCATGTACACAATATCTACAAACCTAAGGCTGTTGCACCCTCTGCACCACCCAACAACCCCCCCCCACCCCATTGGAAGCAACTGTTAATTGACAGGTCATCACTCCCCAGATGTTGCCTCCCCCTCTGACAGATCACACACCCTGGTTGAGCCGTTCCCTGGAAAGAGGCATGGATCATGGGGTGTACTGCAAACGCTTTCAGGGACAACAGATGAGCAGAATCTGTGGGGAGCAGATGATGGTCCACATGCATGTGCCCACAATGTACATGCACATAACATGCAGTTACTGAGAGTGCTGTATTAGAACAAGTCATGGAAACACAAGTCATGCAAATCATTCAGGAGGAGAGACTATACAGAACAACAAAAAACAACACTTGACTTGTATGTTGAACACAGGTAAAGGCTGCCAGGTGTCAACATATGAAAACCACTACAAACTTAGAAGGTCGAAAGGTGCCAAACCTATCCTGTGTAGTTCATGGAGACATACGGCCAGATCTGCGTGTCCTGAAACATGACCATGATGGGGAGCAGCTGAGGTCTTGGTGAACTGTGAATGGATGTGTGTGGAAGATGTGTAGTTGTAGCAGGACAGGTAATGTCAGTGGATAAGGGTGTGGAGTGGGCGCTAGCAAAGGTTGAAGAGTAGGGTGGACAGGGAATACAGCTGCCAGACCCTGTAGGAGACATGGGGTGGGATGGTAGGAAGACGACTTGGGAGCTCGCTAGGCTTTCATCAAATAATCACAATTCTGATGCATATAAAGGGTCATACACTGGATTGGGTGGTGACTCACAACGGTAACATATCCGCAACAGAGGTTAAACCATAACCCTTGTCAGACCATGCATGCATATATTTCCAGATTTGCAATGAGCTCTTCATAAAAAAAAGCAAACGGAACAGGATTCCTATTTTAGTTAGGAATACGAAAAAAACTGATCTCAGACAATCTAAAACCCTGGATCACTCCCTTATCCGCTCAAACTTGGGTGATTAATAACACACAGGAGATGGCAACGTCCTTTCTCAAGGCTTTTATGGAAATAGCAGAATGTGTAGTGGCACTAAAGAAAAAACAGTGTCTTGAAGTATGCAAAAATAATACATGGTTTAATGCACATAAGCAACAAAAAACAATACAAATAAAACAAATCCGCTAGAATGTATTAAAAAACACCATTCTACAAGCTAAGAAAGACATGTTTAATGATAGAATCCCAAAGGCCATGTCCAATATTAAAGAACTGTTGAAAATCTTAAGAGAACAGGAATGCACCAAGGGATCTGACAAACGGTGTTCATCAATCCAAAAGGCCATGACTGATAAGCTAGAGAGAATAAAAAAAAGGAATCGAGGAAATATAGATTATCTTTAATGAATCAAAAGACAGTGACCATAATGAGTTAATCAATGAAAATAACACACAGCAAGAATTTAGCTTCACACCATTACAGAAGCAGAGTTGGCAACGGTCATCTGACTGTTCAAAAATACTAGTTTAAGGGAGATCCATGCTCTGCTATCATTATGAAAGAGTGTACAGATGCTAATAATGGCACTAACAAAATGTGTGAATACCTCTTTCACACAGAGACAAGTACCAATAGAGCTGAAGTAAGCGTGGATAACACCTCTTCTAATAAAAATGGATCTGTGTCCCCACACTCTGACGAACTATAGACCAATTACAAATATGACGTTCCTCCTGAAGACAGATAGAGTGGCATATTAGATCTTAAAAAAATATCAATCGGGCTTCAGAGAACATCATGGAACAGAGATAGCTTTGCTCAATTTAAAATCGACACTTCTAGAATCCATGGACGGAGAGCAAGCATTTCTATTAATGGCCCTATATCTCTCTGCGTCCTTTGACTTGAGGCTACGAGAGGTTGCTGCTTTTACAGAAGAAGCCACGCAATGGATGACTTCATTTCTGACTGAAAGGCAGGGGAGTGTGGCAAGCAGGGAAGCCGACGCTGAAGCAGTAACCTTATTTTATGGCGTGCCACTGCCACAGGGAACATGTGTGACCCCATCAATATATAACATTTTTATGGTCCCCTTCTTTAACATGCTGGTACATGAAGGCATCATGTTTTCCAACTACGCAGATGACACACAGTGTGTTATACCGCTTACAGGATGTAAGCACTGATGAAATATGGATCAACAAAGTGTATGATTGCATCCAGATTTGGATGGCACAGAATGGGTTGGCATTGAATAATAATGGAAATTGGTCAAGCTGGCACCCTTGTTCAAGAGCTTTAATATTGAAGATTGCAACATTGAAGTCAGAATCTTGGGTATCACACTAGATCAGAATTTAACTATGGGATCACAAGTTAGTAGTTTGGTCGCTACTTGCACCTATTACCTAAAATGACTGGACAATCTCTGACCACTATTATCAGGAAATCACGTAGAGACAATAGCCCAACCATAAAAGATCGACTACTTTTGTAGCTTACTAGTTGGTGCAGCGCAATCAGAGATTCATCGCTTACAGGTAATCCAGAATACTGCTGTAAGGGTATTGAAGGCACTGAGGTGGAGAGACCGTGGGCCTCATTACACGGCAGGAGTTAACCATGCCTCTATTAGCGGCATGGATACTCCCTTACCTGGTACCGGGTACTATGTCCGGGTAGGCGGTATGGGGACTTACCGGGTCATTCTGACCCTGGAGGACCCGGTAAGTCCCCATTCCAAATACCAATCCCCATTCCCATTTGAGCCCCATAGCGCTAATGGGAATGGGGAAGGAGCTAATAACGGTACAGCAATTTGCAGTACGGTTATTAGCTCTGAAGTCGCTCAGCGGGTCCCATCCTTAACGCCTGGTCAGACCAGGCATTAAGGACGGGACCCAGTGAGGGACCTCATAGTAGGGTGCTAAGGGATTACCGGCACCAGTGACCTTACCGGTGCTGGTAATCCCTTAGCGCCTACCGTGTAATGAGGCCCCATGTGTCTGGAGCAAGACACAGTCTACACTGGCTCCCTATTAAAGCAAGAATACAGTTCAGACTACTACTAATCACGCACAAATGTCATGAGGGGCATATGTCAACATACTTGATGGAAGATATAGTGGAGAAACAGAGCCAGAGGGCTCTGTGATCTAACAACTCACACCTGTTAAGAATGCAGAGATGCAAAACCAGAAAAGATCTCAAAGGAGCTTTCAGCAAAGCTGCGCCTATGGCCTGAAATACTCTTCCTCTGAACATAAGAGAAGAAATCTTTACAGCTATTTTCAAAAGGAAACTTAAAACATATATATTCCACTAAACAGTAGAAGTTTAGCCGGAGATATCCCTCGTCCAACTTAGAAGGATCAGTAGCTGCAGTGTACTCGCTGTTGTTTGTTTGGGTCTCGTTATGTGTGT
This sequence comes from Ambystoma mexicanum, assembly GCF_040938575.1. Lineage (NCBI taxonomy): Eukaryota > Metazoa > Chordata > Amphibia > Caudata > Ambystomatidae > Ambystoma > Ambystoma mexicanum. The sequence goes on along the minus strand of NC_090922.1, from coordinate 882,282,600 downwards.
GCCCGTAAGCCCTCGGGTACCGGGAGTGTTATAGAAGTTAAAGTAAAGTAAAGTAAACAAAGGTCAGTGAGTAAAAAGGCGAACAATCAGAATGGAGAGCCCAGATGTCCAGAGAACAGAGTCTGAGAATGAAGATGCTGTCCTAGAATGTGACAAATGCTGCCAATGGCTAAAGCGGGGTTCATTTTGCACATTCACCTGAGTCTGCTGTCCTTTGTCGAAGTGCAACCAGAAAATCAATGCAAATGCATGTATGTTCAAGGGGACATACCCACACAAACATTTGGACAAACTTATATCTGCACTGACAGTTACCATCCCAAAATCACATGACCTGTGAAATGCCTACATGTGTCTCTGCATGCCAATATTGTCTTGCACACTTAACCAGACATTGACATGTTTGACAGTGCACATCCATTCCTGCTGGCAGAGGTTCCCTTGTGTGATTCTCTCATCAACTCCACCAGACACTATACATCCACATTTGTGAATGGAGGGCTAGTGCCCGGCAGAGGGTAAGGGGGCTAGGGAGGTGAAATGGTGCTGGGTGAACCTCTCATGGAGTCAAGTCACTGGATGAGTTAGGATCTCTGCACATTGCATTTCACTGGCTATAGCAGTAAAACATGCAGACTGCACATAAGTTCTACAATTATCAGACTGAACTTCACCTGAACATGTGATCCTGTTGCAGTCATGTGAACCATGGCAGTTGGCACCACTGTGCCTGTCTGCATGTCCAGTTACTCATACATAACGTCCTCAAGAGGGCAACAACACATCTCTCAGGGTTGGAATGAAAAAAATAAAAATAAGTACATCCTGGACAAGGGCACAAATAATGAGTTCAATGTGTCCATCTCAAACAGGGGTTTAAAAAATAAAATAATAAGACCATCCCGGACATGTTTATTAAAATAAAAAATGTCCATCTTGCACAGGTGGTTGCAGTGGTGTGGGTGGACTGGGAGATCTATCCTGCGATGGATCATCAGGTGGTGGTGGGGGTGGTGGTGCATCCTGTCCATGCAATGCCAAAGCCTGGCCTTCATTGGCTAGGGCCTCCTGTGATACAGATGCCTGCACCAGCATCCCAATGGCTATGAGGCCATGATGAACTTAGTTGTGAGTGGCCACAGACTCTGCATGTTTGCTCACCTGCTGGGACAGTGTCTGCCTCAACGTGTCCATCTCCTCGTGGAGCTGTGACCTTGTGGCTGAAAGTTCCTCATGCAGTGAAGCCCTCAAGCTCTCTATTTTACAGCGATTGGAGTCTCTAGATACCAACATTTCCTTCTTCAGGGATTCTCAATTGTCCTGCAGACACTTCAGATCAGCCTATCAGACCTTGATGTCGGCCAACATGCCCAGTTTGTGGAGAGCCTTGAGGACGGAATCTCAGCATGAATCTTCTTCTCCAGGGTGGAAACGAGTTGCTACTGATGTCCCTAAGAGTCCATATGTTGTGCATCCCGGGCAGCTGGTGTGGGGATGTTCTTGGTCATGTAATGCATTTCCCCTGGTAATGTCATGCCGCTTGTCGCTATGCCGGATGGCCACAAGCAACATCTGCTGCCCGCACACTGTCTGTGGCATGCACACGTCCACCATGTATGCGGAGCTGACGGCAGCCGGATGCTGGGATACAGGCACATCGCAGTGGGACCCAACATTGGACCCTCTGTTGGACATCAGCCCCCGAATCTGAAACCAACTCAGGTGAGGTTGATATTGCAGCTGCAACCACCATAGAAATGGACAGGAATGTTCGGCCAACCACTGACTGAACCCTTTAACCCTGGCTCACCTCCTTAGACTCAACAACACCAACTGGCCTGCCCATGTGGGCACCCTCCATGTCCTCCAATGTGTCTTCCACACCTGGTTCTGCAAACTGACTTGCAGAGTCAAAAAAGTCAGAAGAGTCAAATACACGACTGAGGATTGTCTGTAGCACCTGTGGATGTTCATGGCGTACAACACTATGGATCCACTTGTGGATTGATGCAAAAACATCTACTCTTCCTCCTCTGCATGCACTGCACAGCACCTGCACATAGGCAGACAACAAAAAGGTGTGTCATCAGTACCTTGACGGACATACATATGTGCATTTCAATGCACACAGAGACAAAATTGCCAGACACACATACATCACACATTGTGATTTTGCACACTGTGAGCTGTATGTCACAGATGAATGGCATTCGCTGACATTCACAGTCATGGATGGGCATATCAGACAGTGCAACATGGCATGGCCTGCATGTGCAAGGGTACATACATAGACCCGGATATTAGTGACATTGAAACACCTCAGTGTTAGGTTGGAGGTTTGTGCATCATCAGTTATCTCATGCACAACACAGACATTTTCATGTGGCAACATGTGGAAGTGTGACCTGCACATCTGAGGCCAGCAATTGTATGCAGGCATAGATGTTGCCATGATATTGCCAACAACAATTACAACATTGGCACCCCGCAAGCTACATGGCTGGTCAGAGTCACATGGCATGCATACGTGTGTTAGGAGACAGCAACATGGAACTGACAAAGGCACGCTCAATTGACACTCCATATATGTAAGGGACTACACAGAGGCACCTATTGGCCATCCACATGTTGTCCCATTGGGGAGGGGCACTCATACGTGTATGCACAGACATCGCTGGTGCTGCGTTCATGTCCATCATCTACAAGTGCAAGGTAATGGAAGATTGTGTAAACATGCACATCTTTTCATGACACTGCGTGAGCCACAATTGTCTCACCCACCGGATAATACACATGCAAGACGCTGTGAATGTGTGCAGTCACATGTGTGTTGCATGCCATTGCCACGCATACAAGCTGCACCATTCTGATTGCTGATCCAGCCCAGTGGATTTTCAATTAGAGGGTATTCATGTGATTGATTCATATGATTTAGTGTGGGGATCCTCGATCAGTAAATTACACCCATGTTTAGTCTAGTGTTGCTCCTTGCAATATTAAACCAAGCTCCATTAAACATAACCACAGACCACAGGGCAGTGGTCTGTGGGTACTCGGACCCTGACGTGCTGCTCACACCACAGTGTGTCAGTACAGGTAGCTTGGAAATGCATTCTGACAAGGTGTTCCATAAGGGCATGTGATAGAACAAACATGCACCTAAGCAGCAACTGCTGTGTTGCAACATCATATATATTTTGTACTTGGTGTACAATGCAATGAGACTGACTCCATGAGTTTAGTAATGATCCATTGATGTAGAGGATGCTCATTTGAGTGGCAGAGGGGTGTGGGGTGTTGGGGTGATGTCTCCAATCAGGGTGGCACATCATAGGTTCTTGCACAGAACACACATTTGGATAGAAAGAACCATGCATACAAGTTCAAGCTCAGTTGTGAAGGCCAGCAGACAGTGATGTGTATTGTGACACATACATGTGCCATGTATGGAAACCACACAGCCACCTCCCAGGATACAGGCCATGTGACAGAAGTGTACACGGTAGCAAACATGCATTGGCCGTGGATGACTGACAACTGCAGCCAACTCTACTGCAACACATATATGCGAAGGTCAACCATTCTTGTCTACACACAAGATACACACAAATGCCACTCACCAGATGAGGCCAGATAGGAGTCCATGCCTACCATGCCTTGCACCTGCTCAATGCTAATGAATACACTTACGGACTCTTGAAATGTATTCGGCTGCTCCACCTCTGCTTGCTCCACTTCAGTGGCCTGGGCAGAAGGCAGGCTGTCACTCAGCTTCTGCTAGGTCCTTCATGTGAGGTCATTCATCTGCTTCTGGACCTCTTTATCAGTGTGGTTTTCCACACCACATGCGTTGATGAGGTGCATTACATGCTGTCACTTCTCCATTCGCTTGGCAGGAATATGTGTCTTGCCATAACCAGGAGTTTATCTCAGAATGGTGATTTGTCATGTAATCTGAAGCTCATCATCACCGAATTGCTTCTTCCTCAGCTGACCCTTCTCCTGTGCCTGATCTTGGGGTGGTGCCTATTCCTGCTCTGCATGGTGTCCCCTCTTGAACCTTGTTGCCTTTGGTGCTGTTGGTTCACCTCTCGGTCTCTGACCATGTCCAGGTTCTAGGTCATCTGTGGGCTTAGGGACACCACGTCCTTCTTGGGCTCGGGCAGCACATCCTTGTCTTCTCCCTTTCCCCTTTATCGCCTTCCCACTCATGGTTCAGGCCAAATGTATGAATGAAAAGTAACCCCAAATATGTCTCACCAAAAAATATGATAGGTAACATTCTACGTGATGGACTATGTAGATGCATGGTCCAGCAAAGCACAAAAGCACCCCAAACGCAAAATAAAAGTGGAAGGTGATTTGCAGTGGCACCACAAAAGACAACAAATGCATGTATGCTGTATCGAGAGCTTTCAAAAACACAAAAAAGGGGTACACAATATGCAGTGGCAGCTCAAATGACATGAAATGCATACACAATATACCAAAAGCCTCACAATGAACAAAAATACATGCATATGTGTGCATAGGCAAACCCCACAAAAAAATGCATTATGCGTTACGCGTTACTTGAAGGAAACAGCTTTCATGGCACCCCCAAATGCTATTTGTGACTCTCAATTGTCCATCTTCGTACCTTCTCGCACACAACCAATGATGCAAGTCTCACCTCTTACTATAATATCAGCTGCCTCTCACCAATACGACACACCACAACAACCCTTCTCGTGCCTTCAGTGCCATGACATGTGCCTCCTCCTGTCCTGTACTGCCTCCCACCTCACCATCTGCTGCTGCCTGCCGAGAGTGAGTGCCTGCTGCCCATCAGCACTGGTTTGGAATTGCTGCTGACCCACCATTGTCTGTGGTCCTGTGGCAGGCCTGTAAGGTCCTGTGACTACCTCATATGCTATCTTGGGACTCAAATCTATCCATTCCACGACCACTGCTCCACAGCCCATTTCCAGCACCCAGTTAGCCCACCCACACCTGCCTCAGGTGTTGCCATGTTTGCTCCATCCTCTTCACCATCAAGTGGCGCTACAATGCCAGCAAGGTAGAGGGGTGCCATCTTCACATCCCATGAAGTTGGCATCCTAGTGGATGAGGTCCTGGCAAATGATGATGCCCTCTTAAACCCAGTAACACAGTTGTGACCTGAAGGATGTAAACAGATCTCGATGCACCTCACGGCTGCCATCAACACAGAGGGGGTGGCAGTCCATTACCTGAAGACCATACGGGAGCGATGGGAGGACCTGAAGACTCAGACCCCTTCCAAGTCTGTCCCAGGCCTCAGGGCAGGTGCCACCATGCAGATGCACTGTGTGGGCTGCTACAAGATGTAATCTGCAAATATGCAAGTCCTTGACAGGTTCTAGCCAGATCTCCATGCCCAGATCTGTGAGTGGCAACAACGAGTGAAGCTGCTGGTGAGTAGCCATATGATACAGTGCTCTACAGTGTATGTGTGTTTTGTATGGGCATGCATGATTGCATGTACTCCCTAATGTATGCAGTATTGCAGTGATCTACAGTGGCACACAGCCTCCTGACAATGCTTGCCATGTGTCATGTCAGACATCTGTTGATTGGACATGTGATAGTATATGCACTGCTGTTTGTTGGTGACTTGGGCCACTCGTGCACATGTAATGTCAATTGATGGTAACTTGTGCTTAGACAGAAAGGATGCCAGATTACGATGTTCTGACCAAGTGATGGGCATTCATGCAGGATACCTCTATGTGTAGTACACTTTCAAGTGAAGCCATCCACACATCTTGAGGTGACACATGTGTATGGATGCCAGTGAATGTCATGTTAGTGCATTGACCTCTCAGGGACGGTGATGTGAACTGTCATCCCACTGTATGTAAAGTCAGAGTTGTTGTGTAATCATGCCATATGTATGTGCTGGAGGCAACATCATACATGCTTGCACCTCTGTAATTTGTGCATGTATGTGTTGCGTGCTTACAGGTCAAGCTGTCAGCAGTGAAGCATGTTGCTTCATGTCATTGGTGGACAGCGCCCAGGATACAACTGGGTGTCTTTCCAGTAATGTGTTCCCACCAGTAACACAAATCATCTATCCGTCTATGCATTCAATGGTTAGCCACCCTACAAATTGACTCACTGCCTACCCCGTGCTCCTGTGTTCTGACTCCCGGGGCAACACAGCAGGTTGCAGCTGGGTCCCTTTGGCTTTGTTATTATGCATTGTCATGTTTCTTGCAATGTGTTTGTGAACCAACATCTATGTGCTGTGTTGACATGTGAATGCATCATGACTGTGACTCATCATGGAACCTTCATTGATGTGTCGGTTTTCAAGGAAATTCACATTGGAGTGTTTGTGTGTGTGTGTTTGGCTGTTGTTGGTTGACCCATGCTGAATTGATGTGAATGTTTGTGTTATATATGCCACACATGCTTTGAAACTGTTGACTGATGTCAATGTTCTTTGCCTGCTTCACCACAGTTGCTGCAGCTGGAGAAGAGGGCAGAATCTGTGCTGTGGAGCAATGACACTGGAATGGGTCCCCATACCAAGGTGCATACCCCAGCCACATACCTGGGACACCTCCTCTTCAGAGAACAATGTGGATGCGGCTGCTGGGGGTAAGTCCCAGGAGGTGATTGTGGCAGGGGACTCCTCAGCAATAGTGGGACAGGGTTATACCACACAGGGGCCATCCAAGGGGGACAACACATCCAGGTTAATGGAGGTGGAGGTGGAGGAGGAGGCCATTACAGACCAGCCCATGGGGTCAGATGGGGGTGTTGATGAGGGTGTTCATGCTGTACACCGGTCCTAAGAACATGTGGATGTGCAGTAGACGGTGGTGGTTCCTGCACAACCTCCTTTCCCTGGGCCATCTGCTACAGACGTGAGCACCATCCAGGGTGCGGTCACTCAGAACAGCATCCCAATTCCATCACATCTGTCCATCAGGGATTATGTGCTGCCCCTGCTGGCTGGTCTCACAAGTTGGTCTTCAAGCCCATATTCCAGCACAGATCCTTGTGCACCAGTCCCATCACCACCCCCTGTGTGGTTGAGCCTTCATCCCTGCACAAGATGGGAGTCCCTGAGAAGGCAGATGAGGTGGTCATTGTGCCTTCCCAGTCACCAACAGAGGCACAGACAGTGGAACAGCATCAGTCACGTCAGGGAAGTATAGCTGCTGCACACTCGGAACAACAGTCATCAGGTCAGAGGGCATACCTTCATAGCTTGCCCAGTGGCAGCAGGTGGTGACCATGAGGAGGCAGACTTCATCAGGAGTTTCCAGCCTGAGGAGGCAATTGGCACTAGTGAGGCAGGGGGAACAAAAAGGGGACATGCAGGCACTGTTGTTAGTGTTCCATCCATATCAGAGGCAACTGGTGTCAGAGAAGCAGCAGGCAAGGGAAGTGACTGTGATGGTGGCCAGTGCTGAGTTGGCACTGAGCTGGGAAAGGAGGTGAGCTTCCATTCCGGAGGCTACTTGCAGGTTGGCAGAGGAAGCAGAGCAGTAGATGGTGGCCACCCTGCAAGCCCCCCAGGCAACATCTGCCCACTGCCTATGTATATAGTTATTTAGGGTTAGGTTTCTTATTTAATGTTTTTTCCGTGGACAATTTTCCCATTTGTTTTGTACATAGTTACATTTGAATAAATGCTATGATTCAATTAATTCCACGCTTCTTGCAGTCTCTTTGTCTCTGTGCACATTTACTTTGTTCATTGGATCGTGGCATTACTGTGTGTGTCATGCTGATGCTGTGATGTTTGCTTGGGGAAGTGTGTGCATGTGCCTGACATGTAGGAGTGGGGCCCTCAGACAGCTTGAGGGTGCACTGGATGATTTTCAGATGCCATTCCGTGTGCAGGGGCACTGCATGCATGGAGTCATTGTGTTGGGGTTGTTGGATTGAAGACTTTAGTTGTGTGTGTAATGGTGTACATGCACATATGGTTGTGATGATGTGTGGATGTCTCATGATGGTGTTTGTAGTCTCTCATTGGGGATGGATTGCCATTTGTTCATGTGTATTTCCACATGTTCCACATGGTTTCGTTGTGTGTTGTATCTGGTGGCATCTCTTGTGCCTCTGCACATTTTCTACTGGTGGTGGAGATTATTGTATGTTGATTTCATTTCAGGTCCAATGATGTTTAGGTGTTCCCCTTGCACAGTATGTGCCCACACTTTATTCACTGTTGTGATATTGTGGGTGTTGCAGTGAGATGTGGCATCACTGTGGATTGGTGGCCTGGACACATCTCGTGTGCATTATATGGCAGATTGCTGCATCACTCCATTGTCATGGTCACTCACCAACACACATCTTCAATCATGCAGTACCTGCTAACAAATCAGGCATCACATCTGCCACTGGAATGCAGCTGAGTCCCATGATTGATCTTTCTGTCTGGTAGTCAACATATCCAGTATCCCTGGGTCACACACTCTGTGACTGGCATCCCATCACCAATAAACAGTGCTGTTATGATTGTGTGCTTGTCAGGGACTTTGCCAGCCCTACATGCCTGACTACTTTTACACAGGTGGAAATGCACCCAGTCATTCTTTGTGATTGTGCCCATTCTGTCAGTCCTTGTATTTCTGTCCTCCAAGGGCATTCACTTGCAGTGCTATGAGGCCATTGCAATGGCACATGGGCACTATACACATTGCACATTGCATTGCATTACCATGTCACATGTACATGGGGTGGCCACAGTGTACGTGATGCAACAGTATGCTGTTGTTAGGGAGAATTCTCAATATGTGCCAATTTACCTTATCTTTTGACACCCCCAGCAACTTTGCTGGATTTCTAGGAGTTGTTTTTTTATTTATATTTTTTAACCTGGGAAGAGTGAGAGCCTTTTTTTCCCACTCTTCCATTTATTTTGATGTGTGTTTTACTTTTGTGTTCTTTGGTTATGGAGTTTTAAAACTCCAGTGCCATCATCTGTTTCTGTGTGGTACACAGCACCTTCAGTGCAGTGACACAGGCATGTTTTTCAGACTTTCCAAGGTTTGAATACCTTCTCTGGGGCTGACTACTGTCTACCAGAGCATGCAAAGTTAAATTGACTTTACTAGTCTCTTTAAATTTACTGACCCAGCACACCCTATCTGACTATATAGTGCTGGAGGGGTTGCCTAGCTTCCCCTGAGTCAAACCACTCATGTAACTGTCAAATGTTACCTTTTCCTACTTTAAATGGCTGGTAGCAGTCGTTTAGATCAACTACCGTGATTTTTCCCGACTGCTAACAACGGTAGCAAAAATCGGGTCAGCCATGTTTTTCAATATGGCGCCCCAGACCTATCTGAAAAAACAGACTCCGGTCATCTTTTTTCACCATTTCTTTTAGGAAAAGTCCTTCTTGGGTTTAAGCCCTCCTTGAAGCCCTCCTCTGGTGCCTGAGTGTCTGGGATGGACAGGATGTGAGGGAGATGCCCTGTGCTTAGTCTCCTAGGAGACCTGAATGCACTTTGGCATGATTGGCCGGCTGGCTGTCCGGCCAGGACAGCCACCCTGCTGTGTGATTAACAGCCAGGCTGAAATGAATGGGCGAAAACTGTTTAAAAGCAGGTCTCTGGGACTTGGAAAGCAGAGTCGACCACTGGAGCGAAAGAACCGAAGACGAGCTGAAGGAAGAGGACTGCTGCAACTCCTAGATGACCATGAAGCCCTGCTGCAGGTCCAAATTGCCTGAAACTCCATCGACAGAGAAGCCCTTCAAGGTTAACATCTTCCCTTGAGAATGGTGGCAACAACCAACTAGCCACCTGGACACCGTCCCCATCTGGTCGAATTTTAATCAGAGTGCTGTTGAAAATCAATAGCCAGAAGGAAGGAAACCAGCTTGTGGACTTTAAGGCACTCACACCTTAAATCAACGTCTTGCTAAGCTTTTGGCCTCATCCGTGGTAAGTGCAGGAACCTCCCGACGTCCTCCTTCTTGCCCCACGATTGGCAGGAACAACTGCCTCAGCTGCAGCTCTTCTTCATTAACAAGGTACTGTGCAAACGCGGTCCAGAAATCTTTTTTGCCATCGAGAAAGTATGTGAAACTTTCCTCAACTTCGAAGGCTTGTCCTTCCCTAAACATTTGTCAAACTTTTTGCCTAGCCAAATTCTTCTAAACTCTGTGGCAAAAACTTAACTGTTATCTGCCAGAAGTGTGCCTTCCTATACAAAGATTCTGAACCATTGACTTTGGCCCAGGCCTATTGAGAAGAATTTCTGGTTGTAGTTAACTGAAACCCTTTGCCTTGCATATGAATGTATTTGGGCTATCTATTCTTATAACCTTGTTTTATTTCCCTTTATTAAGTATCTGAAGTACCATTTTGTTCCACTTCAGGGGAGCTAAACTTGTTCAGTTACTTACCAGTTGTATTTTTGTGGTTTATTAGTGTGTGATATTGAGCTGCCTATGCTAGTGTAATATTTGTTTCTAACTGACCGAGTAAATAAATGTATATTCTTTTACCAAGAAACCTTGAGTAAGTGTTTGTTTGAATCACTGTATTAGTCGGTCCTTTTGTGTAACTTGTTCTACTGCTCACTTAAACTCTTGAGATAAGTCTGGCTGCTCAGCCATCGCTACCACTTTACTGTGTAGTACAGGTTCGTACCAAAGGTGAAATTGTGCTTACACTTGTAGTCTTAATTGCCTGTAGTGGTCCAAAAGGGTACTGCAGGTGATTCTGCCTAACAGCTGTCAAGTTGAGATGCTGCAGATTCTGTTCCACCAGAGAGTTATAGAACATTCTCCAGTCCTGGATTCAACAGCACTTCTCCCAGTTGATCATGCTGGAGGAGGATATGTGGCAGGAACACTTCTTGGTGGAGGCAGGCCAGAATAATTAAGGTAAGTTGCAGCTCCACATTGGACTGTCAGGGGGGCAGACTGGCATGGGGCTGCCAGGGGTAACTGGCAGAGGCAAATGTGGATAGTGGGAGTAGGCCAGACTGGCAGCAGGCTGCCTGGGTGTTGTGGTGGAGGTGAGTGGGGTGAGGGGAGGTGGGTGTAGTGGCAGTGGTATGCCTGGGGTGGGGTCAGAGGTCAGTGTGGATGGTGTCAGGACTTGTGGGGGCTGCCTGGGGCTTGGAACGAGGTGAGTGGTGTGAGGGGAGGGGGCGTAGTAGCAGGGGGCTGCCTAGGGGTCATGGCAGACGTGAGTGGGTGTAAGGATAGGGTGTAGTAGAGGGGGCAGCGTGGGGGTTGTGGCAGATGTCATTTGGGTGAGGGGAGGATGGTGTAGTAGCAGGGAACTGGCTGGGAGTTGTGGCAGAGGTGAGGGGATGGGATGAAGTAGCAGGGGGCTGCCTGGGGGTTGAGGCATTGGTCAGAAGGGATGGTGTCAGGACTTAAGGGGGATGACTGGTGCTTGGGGTCGAGGTCAGCAAGGGTGGTGCGGGGTGTCAGGACTTGAGGGGACTGCCTGGGAGTTGGGGCATAGGTCAGTGGTGGTTGTCAGGAACTGATTGAGAAGCTCAATGGCTTGTTAAAGGAAAGGATAGCCAAGTTGAAACTGACTCTAAGAAAGGGATGGTTGCATTGCCTTCCTTGGGCACTGTATGCACTTCTGAACCAACCCATTTCTGACCATCATCTTACACCACACGAGATAACCACAGGAAGAAGAATGAGAACTCCTTTGATACCCCGAGATAGAGCTAGGTGTGATGCCCAGTCAACAGGAGAAATTTTAGGGTCTGAAATGCAAAACTATCTGAACTGCATGACATCTTGCCTTACTGTAATTTCAGACCAGCTGCAGTGACGACGAAAAGGGTGCAGGGCAGCACAGAACACATAAGGAGACTCTACAACAGACCAAGTTCAGGGTTTACGTGTTCCATCCGTCTTCCCTAGAGATACTGTCCTTGTGAGGAATCATACAAGGGAAAAGTGGGACGAGCCACGGTTTAACGGTCCCTTCACAGTGGAGGACTGTACCCCATCCGCAGTGAAACTACAAGGCAGGAGAGCTTGGATTTTTCTCGGCAATATCAAACCCTACATCGAAGAAGGCCCCCTGCCTGCACCCCGAGAGGAATCGACGAGCGACGGGGAAGAACCACAGCACGTGCAGAGGAGATCCATGATAAGGAAGCAGGACACATGACCAGCCAAACAAAGACAAAGAACCTTTTGCAAATTGTGGCTTTAATTGGACACTTCCTCAAAGCAAAAAATGGGATAAGGACATAACAAATAGACACTGTGTGCATCCTAGTTGCAAGGTGAAGAAGAAAATTGCACGCATAAACCACAACACAGTCTGTTGACTTTGAACTTTGGACTGAGGCTTGGGGTGCCTGTCAGTTGGTATGGTGGGGGGTATCAGGACTCTAGGGGGCTGCCTGGGGTTTGGAGTAGGTCAGTGGGGGTGGTGTCATGACTTGAGGGGGCTGCTGTGGGCATGGGGCAGAGATCAGTGGGGGTAATGGGAGTGTCAGGACTTGAGGGGCTGGCTGGGGCTTGGGTGTCGGTCAGTGAGGGAGGTGGGGGGTGTCAGGACTTGAGAGGGTTGCCTGGGGTTTGGGGAATACGTCAGTGGGGTGGTGTAGGGACTTGGCAGGGCTGCTTTGACTTAGGGGTGTAGGCCAGCAGTTTGGGTGCCTTAAAAGTAGGAGTGAGAGTCTGCAGTTTTTCCGGGTTGCGACCATGATTTATGGGGAAACCGAATGCATATTCACTGGGGTGTAGCCTTGCATTATGGGGGGAAGCAAAGTAGTTTTAGGCGCTAAGTACTTTGCATGGACTTTGCACTTTTTCTATGAATCAGGCCCAAAATGTTATAATTTACAGTCTTATGCATCAGAAGATGTGCAAAAAAGGTATGGATCACTAATGTACACTTTGCATATGCAGGTGGAAATGAATAGAGATGTTATTATAGAAGGCAGATTTTCTGAAATATGCCATTGATATTCCAGGAAAACACTGCCTTTAACACTGTAGCAGTGCTAATGTTGAAAGTGGCTCCGGATAGTGCTAGTTATTTTCATGTTGGTGATTTTCTTCTGGCACTACTGCCAAAGCTGCAATGAGGTCCATCATTTTCACACTTGCCAATACAAGTCTATTCCTTAATTCTTCATTAATGTATCAATGTACAATAAAGTGCACACACTTATATGAAAACATACAGTTATGTTATTCTTTTCTTTTAGGGGGAACAAAGAATGATACATGATGTGTTTCTGTATGTGGCCGTATGAGAAAAAGCTAAAGTTGTCTGTGTGGCTGTGAACCTATTGCCATGGAATTATTTCTTTGGTGGTGCTAATACTTTAGGATAAAATTGGTGAGCATGCCTCACCTTGCCTGGTGTTGGTAACACATTTGCTGCTACTGCAGTTAAGAATAAGACAGGAATGAGGACTTCCACAGTGAAACCAGGCCACTTAAGTGTTGTCATGCGAGTTCACAGGGACCATGCCATTGAAATCGCCTCGATGGGGCCTGCAGGGAAAGTGGTCTAGTAGGCTGCACATGGCTTTGGGTTCATCACCTAGCAATTCCATCACAATGTCCGGCAGGACAGGTGCAAAATGTGATCTTGAAAGTCAAGACAATGGGGCACCGCAATATTTAAGCAAATTCCACAAGATGCAGAAGTCTTGTGACATCACGTGTGGGAACCTAATTAAGGCCCCGCCTACAGGCACACAGTACCAATTGCTCCAGGATTTCTGCATGAACAGGCCTGTGCTTGAGTACTTGTCTGAGCCTTTCTCCACCACGGTCCTTGTAATTCAGTTAGGGGGCTTACAGACCATTCTTAGATGCTTCTGCTGCACCCTGCCATGGCTGCCTCACTCTTTGAGCTGGAGAAAAGAATAAAAAGACAAAGGTCAATCACGGTGCAAAAACCTGTTATGCTTTGCACTGTGTCTCGCTCCACTTATTTATTTATTTATTTGGATTTGTAGAGCGCGCGTCAGCCCGGGGGCATCATGGCGCTTGTTACAGACATATTTTAGTTGCATATACAAAAGAGCAATACATTATTTACAGGAGCAAAATATGACATTTGTACAAATTTACAGTGCAGTATATTTATATAGGTTAGCGAGTGTCACATATTATTGTGCAAGGAAAGAGGTTTTCAGTTTCCTACGAAAAATCGGGAGTGAGTTCTCCGCTCTAATGTCTGCAGGTAGAGCCTTCCAGGACTTGGCAGCAATGTAGGGGAAGCTAAGGCCACCGGCTTTGGCTTTTTTGATGCGTGGGATGTGGAGTAAGTTGGTGTATTGCGTCCTGGTGGGACGTGAGGAAGAGGGTTTTGGAGATGGTCTCTGATAGGTAGGGCGGGGCAGAAAGAGAGAGGCATTTGTGTGTGAGGGTGAGGATTTTGAGTGTGATCCGCTCTTTGACTGGGAGCCATTGGACTGAGTGTCTGGCCTGGGAGATATGCTCTCTTCTTGGGATGCTAAGAGCGTCCCGGAGAGCATTGTTCTGTGTGACTTGTAGTCTGTTTAGGTTTGTTGTCGATGTGCCTGCTAGGAGGGCATTACAGTAGTTCAGTTTGGCTCCAATGGTTGCTCTGGCTATTGAGAGGCAGTTAGGTTTTGAGAGGTATGGCTTGATGGCGTTTATAAGTTTGGTGGTATGCGCAGATGAGGAAGTGATTGCGCTGACTTGTCTGGTCATTGATAGTGAGGAGCCTAGGTATGCTCCCAGAGTCTTGACAGCTGTGGATACGGGGATGATAGACTTGCCAATGGAGAAGTTAGCGTATAGTTTTTCCAGTTTGTCTAGGGTGCTCTGTTGACCTAGTATCATGATTTCAGTCTTGTCTCCATTAAGGCAGAGGCCATTAACTGCCATCCAAGCCTGGATGATGGAGTACATTGTGGGGAGTGTCTTGGCGTCTTCGTGGTTTGATCCTGAGAGAGGTAGAAGTACTTGTGTGTCATCCGCGTAGTTTGTGTACGTGATACCATGTGAGGGTCGAGTTTGTCGAAGAGAGGCTTAGTGAACAAGTTGTAAAGTGTGGGTGCAGTGCAGGATCCTTGAGGGACCCTGCAATGGATTGTAGTGGGTGTGGCGTTAGCAGTGTCCGAGAAGACTTTCATGGCTCTTCCCTCGAGGAAGGAGGTGACCCAGAGAGCTGATTCTTTAGAGAAATTGCCTGAGTGTGTGAGGTGAGGGTCTTGTGATCACCCAGATTGAATGCGGCTGATAGATCTAGGAGGAGCAGTAGGGCTGGCTTGCCCTTATCCATGATTTGGGTGATCTGACTCTTCAGATCCACCAGGGCTGTTTTGGTGCTGGCTCCTTTCCGGAAGCCTGATTGCCTGGTCCCAAGGATGGAGTGGGTTTCCAGAAATTGTTGGATTTGGCAGTGTGCGGCTGTGTCCAATAATTTAAAGAGGAATGGTAATGTAGTTATCGGTCTGTAATTGTTGGGTTGTAGGGGGTCGAGGGTAAGTTTTCTTAGAAGGGGTGGAGTCAGGCCTCTTTGAGGCTCACCTGGATAATGCCTGATTTAAAGGATGCATTGATGAATGCGTAAAGAGGGGTGCAAAGCAGTCTGCACAGTCTCTGATGAGCTTTGGGGGGCATATATTGCCTTTACAAGGGGAGGGTTTGAGATTTTTTAGCAAGTTGATAACTTCTGGTTCAGTGACGTCCCTGAAAGAGAAGTCAGGTATGGTGGGCTTAGACGAGGCGAGTGTGGAGTTGGTAGGCTTGGTTCCTGCCTGTTGAGTTAATGCTTTGCAATGGTCTTTGATTTTCTTTTGGAGAAGGTAAATTTTGTGTAGCATGGCAGCTTGGATACTAGCACACCAAGCTTCATCTTTGATTATTTCATCAGGTGTATTGCGGGTGGGGGGGGGTGATGAGCTTGCTAAAAATTGGCTAAGATTTCTTTAGAGTGCGATTTGGCATTAGAGATATGTGTGTTGACGGTGTTGGCTTTGGCAGCGGTGATGACTGTTTTGTATTGGTGGGAGATTAAGTTAAATTTGTATTTGGAACTGAGGCAGGGGTTGGCTCACCAGTTTTTTAGTGCTGCTCTTTTGTGGGAGCGTATTGAGTGCAGTTCTTCAGTGTACCAAGAGTTGGTGTGTAGTGATTTCTTTTCTTTTTTCCATTCGAGTGGTGCTATTTCATTAATGGCTTTAGTGATGACATCTTTGTAGATGTCTGCTAGAATATTGGGGAAGATCCACGTGCAGCAGGGGTTCCAGCCTTGGCCTCTGGTCACTCTCTGGACAGGCTCGGGACAAGCACAAACCTTTGTGCCTGCCTTCGTGCTGGATGATGGCGTGCGCCTGATGGCGCGTGATTGGTGGAGAAAAAGGCAGCCTGGGCCAATCTGACCTCAGGATAGAGACTGGTAGGGGTATTGGGCAGGGGCACACACTTAGGTGAATGAGGGGGCCCTCTTGGCAAGTGGTCAGCCTTGTGTCCATTGATGGCAGTGCTTGGGCAATCCAACGGTACAGGATGCAAAAATAAGGTGCAAATGCTTTTAAAAGCGTTTTTTTCTGGCAGATACCATTTATGCCCTAATTAGCATGGAATTTGTTGCGGTCGTCTATGCTGCTGCCAGCTGGTGATTCTGCTGCAGAAAATAGCCTGCAGTCTTACCTTGCTGCCGAGGGGTGATGTAGTTGATGATGCACTGCTCCGGCAGTGTTGAGGGGAGCTCCTGCTCCTTCGGGAACTCGCACTGCTTACCTGATCACAGTCCCTTTGGCACCATGGGCAACAGCACGACAATCTATTTTAAGGGCGATACTGGTACCTGAATAGAAAGGAAGAGATTAATAATAGTTAAAACCCACAATTCAGCAGGAGAAAGCAATGCAACAAGAGACAAAGAGATGCTAAGGACTTGTTAGCCAGAGCAACAAGAGAAGAATGTTCAGAAGACGTTTTCTTGACATGGCAATTCTATGGAAGGCCATATGGTGAAGTAACTATTGCAGTCAACCCTGAAGGGATCAACCGGCCTTGCTGGTCAAGGCATTTGCTGTGTGTACAATGCCTTCCTGGGCTTCACCAACAACATTGCAGGCACCTATAGGGAATAAGGAGTTGAGCTGGGTGTTTGTAGGAGGCAGCCTATAGGGGAAGACATGAGGCTAAAACGTGTTATCTCATGTTTAGCAGGAACAAAAAACAAAGAACCACAACCTCTGAAAAGTTGACATACACATATCCCTGAGAGGAGCAAGCATACAACCCCCACACCTCACTAGCCACTCACTCAGCTGTAGTCTTGGTTGGCTGGTGGGAAATCAGTCAGGAAGGACTAACACAGGCAAATGCCAAGAGGTATTTTACATTGTCCATAACGCCCGTGGAGTCAGAAGACCAGAAGTCCAGGTAAGCCATTAAAAGGATGTGTCCCTGCACTACAAGGATTTGTTTATGCTGAGCCCAATTTCCCCTACACAAAGGCTGCAAAGGAAACTGTTGAATGGCCACTCTACCCACCCTCTAATTTCTGCACCAACAAAATGCGCCCTCACGCATGCTGACTAATTGACTAATGGACTGCCCATCTGATTCACACACTGTGGCTGCAAGCTGAGTGAGAGAACAGGCAAGCGTATAACTGGGTATGTATTTGTGTGCATATGTATGTATGTGAGTGTGTGGTTTTGTGTGTATAGGAGGGGTTCTTTGTGTCTGTGCCTACAGGATTACATAACTATAATGTATAGCACTGTGAAACCAGATAGTATGGAGAAGCCTGGTTTGTTATCATTACAGAATCATTGCCCACTGTTAGAGAATCATTACCCATTTAGGGATCCAGTTATCCATCATTCATTCAGATTAGCATTGACTAGAAGTGACATAAAGTAGTAATATTAGACTATCCACATTATTCTGCCACTTTGTAACCATTTGTATTAGCTATAGAATGAGGCCTGTTATATTTGAAGTGCCATGTAGAGGCACATGTTATATTTGTAGAGACATGTAGACACATGTAGAGATATGTTGTTATGTATTATATATGCATTGGGTGTGTACTTAGAATATGCATGGAGTTTGCATTATAGAAAGCGCTTGGGTTAGCGAGAG
Source organism: Ambystoma mexicanum (assembly GCF_040938575.1). Lineage (NCBI taxonomy): Eukaryota > Metazoa > Chordata > Amphibia > Caudata > Ambystomatidae > Ambystoma > Ambystoma mexicanum. Next base: position 882,264,524 of record NC_090922.1, on the reverse strand, counting down.
AGAGAGTAAACGCTAGACAGAGCATGTAGCTGGCTCCTAAGCCATCCTGAATGAGACACACAGAAGCGCCGCGGAGTACGAAAGTTGTTATGAGTTAGTGTGAACCAGGAATGCGTAAACAGTTGCTTGTTAGGCAGATAACATGACTCTTGTCCGAGTGGAGAAGGTATTGTGGGCTTATCAGGCCTGGGGTGTGCTTTGCAGACAGAGAGAAGGTGGGGGCCATGGAGGGAGTGCTTTTGCAGGCAGAGACATGCAGGGAGAGAGGGATTTCAATGGAGTGAATGGAGACATATGAGGAGATGGTAGGATGGTGAACGCAGACAGAAGAAGATATGGTATCGATATGATGACAAATGTCACAATGACAAGAACACGCAGTGATTGACCAGAACACGCAGTGATTGAAAAGTACAAGACATGCATCACAGACGGCACTGCTCACATTTAGAAATGCTGACAGACAGAGAGGCATTTTAGCTTAGAGAGACATGTAACCATGGATATGTAAATACGTCATTGAACAGTATAATGAGAGGTGAGGCTCTGCGATTTGGGTTGCTGCTCTCTGCTGGTCTGCTCTCTGGGTGCTAGTCCTTGGTAGTTCGAGATGCTAGTTGGAGTTGGAGATGGCACACTGACACTCTGAGAGAGGAGAGATGACTTTGAGAGGCGTTTGGGAGGGATTGGATATACTTCAGGAAGCGGTTTTGGGTGCAGCAGAATCGGATGGCTTTGGCTGATCTGCAGAAGGGGAAGCATTCTGATGAGAGCTGACGAGATTGATCTGGCAGAGAGAAGTCAAGGAGAGGCCCTGGATGATGGGCTGGTTGCAGAGTTAGCTGGAGAGGAGAGACAGAGCAACACAGAGCAAAAGGGGAGTATTAAATAATACATGTGCATGGGGAATTAGAACAGACACTCAAACAGAGCTTTGGCTGACATGATAGATGGGGTAATCAGACAGGGTTTGTCTTAGAGAGAGAGTGTGAAGTATGGTGTGGAATGGAGAGGAATGGTGTGGATTGGAGTCGCTATTAGATTGCTTGCATTAGAAGCCTGTAAGGCTTATAGTTATTGCATTGGATTGTAGATTTGCACCAAAAGCATAAAAGGTGCAAATTCGAGATTTGCATTATAGTAGTGTTTTCATCATGCATTGCTATGTATGAAAAATAGTATTTCTATTGTTGAATCGATTCACATGTTTTCTTTGTGTCTTATGTTAGTGTGTCCATATTAGTAATTTAGGAGTAACACAGTGCACAAATGCCCTGAGATACAAGAGCAGGGGGACATAGTGATCCACACCCCCCCAGTAGATTTGTCTGGACATGACAGCACTGGTGCAACCAGTATGTGTCTGTTCCCTTACAGTGGAATGTTTTCTCCCCATTATGGCAATGGTAACATGATGAGTGCTGGGATTTGGGCATTCTGTGTTACTTTATGATGATGTTTTTTATTGGTGTTATGGGCAAATCCAACATGATCACAATGCTTACGTCACCATAATAGTGTATATTGGTTGAGCCAGTTTGGACATGATTTACTTCAGTGTCATGCCATCTTTACTGACATTATGACACCAAAACACTGTGTTCTAACGTGGCTATTATGGCATTCATTGGTATTTTTGAGACATTGCATTTTTACGGGCATTATTAAAAATGCCAAAAATTATACACGTTTTAAGTGGGCATTCTAGCTTACATTGGTATGTTCTTTCTGTGGCATTGCATTTTTCTGGCAAAATCAAAGAAATCAGTGTTCTTATGTGGGTATGTTGGTCTACATTGGTGCAGTCAAAATGTGCATGTTTTTGTAAAGTGGCATGACGCTCTGTGAATTTTTCCATGGGGTTGAGCCACAGCCCGAACAATTAGAGCTGACTCCAAATGATTTTAAACACTAGCACCATACATATGTTACGTGCATTTAAAATCAGCTGGAGCATTTAGACTTTGGATAGGCCACTTTGTGTAAAGGCATGTCTCGGTCGAATTCGAGACTCTTCTGGCCTATAGGCAACTATAGTTTTGAGAAGTCTCCTATCGGGTCGACCTCTTTAAGTCACTCTAAGTTTAAATTCCAACTGTCTCTTCAGGTTTTAAACATTCTTACTAAAATAAGAAAAAGGCTAACAATTATAATCTTATGGCAACAGAAAAACATACATTTGATCATTTAGCAAACAACAATAGAATATTATTGTCGTGCATGGAACTGCACATTCATTTCAGTGAAGTAAAAGGAGGAAACATGCATGAATATATTTTTTTCAAAGAGTCCCTTTGTGAGTATTTTTTCAGAAGATGGTTTGGGCCTCATTACGAGGTTGGAGGTAGCCATGCCCTTACTAAGGGCATGGCTACCTCCAAACTCAGGTCCAGCTCCGGGTCCCGTGAAAGGGGAATTACCGGGCCATTCTGACCTTGGAGGGCCCAGTAATTTCCCTTTTGCGGGACCCGGAGCCGGTACGTCCCCATTCCTATTTGAGCTCCCATAGGGCTCAATGGCATTGGGGAGGATGGCAGCAGCGGTACCTTTCATAACAGTACCGTTGCTACCATCCTTTTCTGCTTGCGGGTGCCGCTCTGCACGCCTGGTCCCACCCACGAGCAGAACTTGTAATGTGGCAGCATGGTAACAACGGCACCGGTAGCACTACCGGCGCCGTTGTTGTCTTACTGCCAAAGACGTAATGAGACCCAATGTCATGTAAAATGATAACATCTGCTCAGCTTAACAGTACATTTCACACATCTGAAACCACAACTACAATGGAAATTGAATAACGAAACTAGAATGAAGCAAAACAATTACACATTGCAAGACCAGTGGAAGGAAAACCAATGTCCTAGATTATGTAACATTCTGCTTCACTTTGCCCTACTGGTAATGTGCCTCATTTGCTTATTTTAGTGTCTGCCTAGCAACTATTTGTTTTTGGCACCATGGGTAATGATATATAATCATTATTACTCTGCATCAGAAGAAGCCCTGATATTAGGTGCCATACATGACAGAAACACCTGCAGGGGCATTAAGACCTTAGCCACTTGGAGAAAATGAAATATGTTCACAATGAACTTACATGTAATACAATATATGCAACATACTACTAAATACAATTTCTCATACACAGAAATAGAACAGAACATATTTTTCGGCATGTTAAGAAAAAAACAAATACAGGATTTCAGTAGAATAATACAAATGTATATTTTGTTTTCTGATCAGCGAGGCCAAAAGGTTACATAATGGATCATATGTCAGGTATTGTAGGGTGAGCCCCACTTAAGTGCAACCTCAAACATGAAGAGTTAAAAGGTTAATGCACATCTTGATTGAAACCACTTGTTTGAAATTGTGATTTTGACTCAGCTGGCATGACTGTGATAAATTGCACTATGTAAGCACATCACAGCGTGGAAACGGTCATAGCTGCCCATTGCCTAAGCAGCAATACAATTATTCTGAATTACTTATAGCTCACAGCAAAATAAGTTGTTTTTCAAAGAAAATTATACAGGAAATGCATGTGTCCTTGTCACAAAGATCCAGAGGCTATTTGCAGACAGACAACAATGTTCAAATAGGAAAAGGATGTTTATATCGTGAAGTTTGCACTTTGACATAGACGTGGAACCGAAGTGGGTTGGCCTATATGTAGCTAATTAGAAACTGAAGTTGTATGCAAGTTTGGCTCATAAAAATACAGTTTAAGCAGTTCTAAAATCAAACACACAAATCCTAACTGTAAGCCTGCATTAAAGTATCAACTGCAATACAAACACTACAGTAAAAGCATCAGAATTCGGAGCAGAAACAAGGATCTGTGCTTTGCGTCATAGAAAATAGAGAGTAGAGGTAATGTGTGGGACTCTGGTTTCAACGAATCTGAGAATGAACATCACACGTTTCACACAACGTTGAGTAACCACGAAAATGGCTCAAACGATTGCAGAGATCCTTCTCTTTAGTAAGGCCTTCAAGCAGGAACCGGAAAATTACTTAACAATATGTGGATCAGAAACCATATCTTTTGGCCTACATAGAGACTATGCTATTGTAAGCATTCTTGATTAAGTATCCGACACCGAACTAAAATATGTAATTGAAATATCTCACTAAGATAACATGAACTGTATAAATTGAAATGCGTTAGAAAGAATATCAGCTTGCAGTCTGTCATGCGTTATCCGCACATGCCCTCATGGAGGCTATGGAGTTCCTGGCGGCTGCACCACCATTAGAGTGTGCCATTCTCCTCTCCCACTTCCTGCTTTGCCGCTCTAGTGTTTGTTGTTTTCTTTGTCTCTGTTTCGTATATAGCCACACCCATTTCCCAGCTCGGCGCATTGCAACCCTTGGCTCTTCACTTCCGGGTTTATGCGCTAGTGCTTAGCTTCATCTTGTCTACAGTCTTCCTCCCTGTTTGCCTACTTTGTTTCTCTGTTTGTTCCGGGTCTCGTCCCGTTCCCTTTGCCTATCGTTCCACTTCCTGGAACTACTTCAGAGTTTTCGGTTATTTCGTCCTCTGGTTTGTTTTCTCCTTTTCTTGCCCGGTCTCTTCAGGGGCTCTTTCCTCCCTGCTCTCCCCCCCTCTCTCTATCCTTATACCTTTCTCACGTTCTGGTATTCTTGCCTGCTCTGTTCTTTCTCTGTTCTTCCTTTTCTGCAGTTTCTGTTCTTCCCATCTTCTCTTGGGGATCTGTGGAGTCTCGTCCTGCTTCCTTTTTCACCTCTGCTTCACTCCTTTGCGCTCCCAACTTAGTGGAGAGTTCTACGTACTATCTAGCCGTCGGCTGGGTTCTTCTTTCAGTGGGTGGAAGGAAGTGAGCTATTGGTGCCTTGGAATCAACATCATTGGATTTCCCTCAACCTGGTGTGACTCCACTTATCAAGGGACTCCGATTGCCAATTACATCTAGCTTGTGTGACTGTTTCCAATCGGCAAAACACCCTCCATCAAGGATTCGCCAAACATCGATTAACATAGAGGTTTTTTAGCCATTGGCTTTTTTCCTCTTGCTGGCATTCACAGGGGGAAGTCTTCTGTCCACCCTTTACACCAAGGTGGCACAGTGGCTTCCACCCAAGGGAGGCCCTATCTCTTCAGTAAAAAGAAACACAGAGACCGAAAGAAGAAGGGCCGAACACAGGAATATACACTCAAAGATTCAGATGAGGAGGAGAGGGATCTAGAACTGAGTGATTCCCAAGCCGAAAGACCCACAGTTGACAATTTGCAACACCTAAATATACCCGCAATGGCTACCGCTGAGCAAGTACAGGAAATACTCACATCTGTGCAGGGTCTTTCACAAGAGATACAAGCCCTTAAACAGAGAACGCTACTCTCCGGCGGATGGTAGCCAACAGAGACCAACCAAGGACTGAACTCCCTCCTATGTGTTTGGCTTCCGGAAAATATGATGGTTCATTCTGCAAGTTTAAGGAGTTCATGGAAAAATGTATATACATTTCAATTTCCGGCCTCAAACATGCGCCTCAGATCAGACACGCATAGGTTTTCTGATTTCTAACTTGACTGGGAATGCCTTAGCCTGGGCCACCCCACTGGTCTCCAGTGATAGCCCTTTACAGCACGATTACAGTGGTTTCACAGCTAGATTTAAAGAGGTGTTTGAGAGACAGGGGTCTGCCCAAGTCGCCAGTGAAGAACTATTGGATATTCGCCAAGGCTCTTTTGACCTGTTGTCTTACATATCATTGTTCAAGCGAGTTGCTTCAGAAACTGGATGGTCAGAGACTGCACAATATACTATATTTAGGCAAGGTCTCCAGGAGGACTTGAAAGATGAGTTGGCTCAGGCACCACGGGCCACAACTTTGACTGACCTAATAACCACTGTCCTACAGATTGACTTTCGTCTCTCTGAGAGACATTCCAATTAGAGAAAGGGTCGCAGTCTATTGCTCTATCCAGAACCATCAGTTCTGGCACCCTCATCACCTCACAATCTAAAGAAGAAACAATGCATATTGGAACCATGCAAGGTCCTCTGACCTCAGAACAATGCAAGAGGCGCAAGGATAACAATTTATGCATGTATTGTGGCTCCGACAAACACCTGCTGAGGGACTGTCCTGAAGTCCCACCTCGTCGGCCGGGAAACGCCTGTCTTTGGAACTAGAAGGGACAAGCTTCCGAGGGGGTTTCCTAGTCCTTACATCTCAATGTCAGTAAACTCCACTACTGCCACCGATGACAACGTCTTATAGTGATTGCCCTCCAACTCTACATGAACCAAAAGAACATAGATGTTCAGGCCATAGTCGATTGCGGAGCAGCGGGTTGTTTCGTGGACATCGTATGGGCCAACAAGACGGGCATTGAATGTCTTGAAAAAGAAGAGGATCAAAAAATCGAAGGAGTTGATGGCAAAACTTTTAGTTCCGGCCTTATTACCCATACCACTGTTACATTAACCATGACAGTGCTACAACACACAGAGGCTATTCAGTTCTATCTCATCAGGGCGGCTCATTTCCCTATCATACTTGGGGTGTCATGGTTACGCAAGCACAAACCAACAATCGACTGGAAAAAGAAACAGATGGGCTTCACTTCCAACTACTGCCTTAAGTCATGTCTTTCAAGAGCCCACTATGCTTCTGTTAGGACGGTAGCAGATCCCACACCCCAGCCCACTACCTTAGGGGTTCACACCATTCCCATAGAACTATGTGAATACAGCCACGTCTTCCTGGATAAAGACCCACAGGAATTGCCACCTCACCGACCTGAAGACTGCACCATTGATCTTGTTCCTGATGCCCTTATTCCTTTCGGGCAGATTATTTCACTCTCCCTCAAAGAGAAGAGAACTTAATGGTCTGACCCAACCTTTGCGTTCCCCAGACGGGGCTTCACTATTCTTTGTTCCAAAAAAGGATACTCACGAACTAAGGCCCTGCATAGACTATCGAGGACTCAACCCAGTAACGATCTGAGACAGATACCCCATGCCTCTCATCAAAGATGTGCTAGAGGCCGTGCAAGACACCGTGTTTTTTTCCAAGCTGGACTTGCGGCAGGCTTACCATCTGTTACGTGTCTGTTCGGGGGATGAATGGAAGACCGCCTTTCAAACTCTGTTCAGACAGTACGAGTACCTGGTAATGCCATTCGGTCGAGTCAACGCTCCTTCCATTTCTCAGAGGTTCATGGATCTTCTGTTCACTGACCTGCTTTTTCAATGCGCCATTGTTTATCTGGACGATATATTGGTCTACTCCACCTCTCATCAACTCCACAATGAACACCTCAGACAAGTACTCCATCGCCTTAAGAAAAACCACTTGTTGGTTAATCCAGAGAAGTGTGTGTTTCAGGTTTCTACCGTGCCTTACATGGGGTTCGTTCTGTCTGAAGCTAGTTTTGAAATGGAGCCCAGAAAGGTAGAAGATACCCTTCAGTGGCCCGCTCCGGCCCAGTCAAACACGTTCAAAGGTTCTTAGGCCTGGCCAAATTCTACTGTAAGTTTATCCCTGGATTCTCCGAGACAGTGCTACCCATCACCTCCTTGTTGAAGAAATCATCGGCTCCCTTTCTGTGGTCCAAAGAGGCCAACAATTCCTTTCAACGATTGAAAAATATGTTTTGTTCTGCTCCTGTATTACATCAGCCTGACCAAGGACGACCTTTCATAGTAGAAGCTGATGCTTCTGCCGCTGCATTAAGTGCAGCGTTGTAACAGGAACATGACAGGATTGAACATCCAGTGGCACATGTATCCAAAACTCTTACTGCCAGTCAGACTAACTACTCTGTCACCGAAAAAGACTTACTGGCCATGAAGACTGCGTGTGAAGAATGGTGACATCTCCTGTAAGGAACTACTCACACATTCATTCTCAGAACCGACCATAAGAATCTCAAAGAGATACACAGATGGAGTGCGTTGTTAGGTAAGATTTCCACAGAGCTGGTAAATCTTTCCTGGTTCAACCCTAGAACGTTTTGCTTTTCTAGTTGGATATTTTTAATTAATATCTCAGTGAGTGGGAACCTTTTGGCACACTCACCTAATATTTAACTCTTTTTATGGGTGTCATTTTTAAGACTCTCCATACTGTCTTTTAAAGTTATCATGTTTAACAACGTATTGGTAATAAGTGCCTGTTGTTGCTGGGGTGCCCTAGGGTCACCCCTTTTAACTTTCTTGTGCTAACCTTGAGTGAACTACAGTTCCCAAGGGTAGAAAGAATCTTTGGATCCCTTTTACACTTTATTCTGTGAAACCAGCACACCCCACCTTATGTGGAGTGCTGGGGAGATACAATGTATGGCCTTTCACATTAAAACTGTAACAATTCTGTTACAGTGACAAGCTTATCTTAAATGGCTAGTGGCAGTGATACCTTTTACTAATTTGGCTCACCTTTACCGTGGACTGTGATCACAGCTGCCGTAAAGGCACCTAAGGGTGCTGATTTTAGCAAAATGGCCGCTGTCTTCTTTTTCTGCCATTTTAGTGTGTCTTGTCATTTCTTGTTCCTTCCCCTGACATCCAGGGTAGGAAATTCCTTTGTGTGATTTTTGTCTTCAGCGGGAGTCCCCTGGACACCCAGCCCAGACACCAGTCAGTCTGTAAGCACAGGAAGTGGGGGAGGAGTCCAAAACTTCCCCATCCTTTGTCTTAAGCCTTGCTTCAACTGGGACAAATCTCAGTGGTGGGCTGGTTGTCCTGATTGGACAACCAGACACCCCTTTCTTGTAAAATGCGGGGAGAGAATGAAGAGGTTGTGCTGGAATTCCTGATATATACTGGAAACCTGGAAGCTGAAGTCATGTTGAGCACTGGAACAAAAATCCAAAGAGAAAGATGAAGGAAAAGCGGCAGCGATGATGTCCAACGACCAGAGAGCCTGCTGTGTAACCAGAGCCTGCTGAAGCCCTTCCTTCCAATCGACCTGGGGTCTCTGAAAACAAAGACCCAAACCCAGAGCCTTGTGAGACCCACTAGACTCAAGAAGTCTTGCATTTTGAGCTATCACACGGGTTTCTGCGACCTTGCGTTCTTGCAATACCCAAATACCCTGGGAACTCCAGCCACTGTGCGGTGCACGGTCTTCCGAATTCCGAATCTCGCTGAATCTGCCTGGGCATCTTGGTGTATCTCCAGAGACACAAATCAAGTCTGAAAAGTCCCCTCACAAGAGTGCTGGACATTTAAACGACAAGAATTCAACCGTGATTTTCTGTCTTCTTCTGTGCTCCTTGAAAAGGTGCCAAATCCACGGAACCACATTCAGATGTGAGGGAAATCTTGCCTAGAGCATTCTTCATTGATCCCTGCTGAAAAATCCCTTCTGAGGTCTTGTGTTCAGTCTCCAGGACAAGGAAGACGTGCCTGCTTGACCTAGAGACCCAAGCTACTCCTCACTGATGAGCCCCAACAAGGGAGAAACATGTTTGGGGATGCTTGTGGTCTCGTGCAGAAGGGATGTGGCCTAGCAGTTCAGACTGGACTGCCCCTTTTGGGGTGGGGCCAAACCTGATTTGCATATGGTATTTCCCCTTCTGTAATGGTTTGGCAGGCGAAGATCGGTGGTCTGGAGGGTTGTCCAGAGCAATGCCAGTGTTCAAGATTCATTCTAAACCTTCCAGCCATCACCTCTTTGTTTTTGCCAAGACAAGGAATCCACTGACCGGGTATTTGGCTGCAGTCCCTGAAGTTCTCTTGCTGCAACCTCTTCTTAATTGCTGAGGTACTGTGTTGGCTTCGGTATATACTTACATTAAGCCTATTGGGATCTCTGTGTAGCCCTGGGGTGTTTTCTGTGATTGGGAGGTCCCTCATCCAGTACAGCCAGTCCCACTGCTAGAATCCCACTGGGGTGTCTTCTGTGAAGCCCCTGGACCCTTTTCTAACCCTAGAAGTAAAGTTCTCACCTGTTTGCCCAGTTTTCCTAAGGAACTCTGACTTTTGCTACTAAAGAACTTATTCTAACACTGCCTGTTGGTCACTATTCCTAGTGACCCCTCCTTCTGCCACTGAGAACACTCTTGCTCCAAGTATAAGGGAAAGACTTTGAAGTGATTGGGACTTCTGCCTAGAAAAGAAATCAAGTGTTTTACTTACTTGTAAAGAGTTGGTTGGTAACTGTAATTATAAGAGTGAACAGTTACAAAAGTTCTTACTGATCTTGAATGTGTAATGCACTATTCTAAAAAGCATGTTTCTCTTAGCCACTGTGTGGCCAGTCTAATAGAAAGTAGATGTGAAGGTATTTTACTCTCCAGTGATTAGGTTGTGCCTCTTTACAAAAGTAATGTGTTGGTTTCACCAGATTATTACTATAGAGTAATTGTGTGAGTGTCCCCCAACTGGGTCTTGCTTCCCCTGACTTGCTGCTAACCTGTCCTTAATAAGTCTACATTAGGTTGTTGCCTGCCTAGAATAACTATTCAGTAAAGTGTGACATTGGGTTTTACTTTCCCCTTCATTGTGAAGTTAAAGTATGTGGGTTTTACTTACCTTGTGTTAGCTGTGTGCCATCCAAAACAAGTTACCAGAGTTATTGCTTACCTCAATCTGGGGTTCCCTGATTTCAAAAGCATCTGTAATTGTATGTTAAATCCTTAGGTTTTACTCACCTGGTATAACTGTGTGTTATGACACAAGTAGTTATAGGTTTTTACTGCACCAAGGATAAGTGTTTCACTAGTCACCAAACGTATATTGTCCAGTTGACTGTTTATGTGATTTGTTCCAAGGGTCACTGTACAACTGGAAGGGCCTACTGCCCTTGTATTATTGGATGTAATATGAAAGTAGCCATTGGTCTTTTACTATCAAAGAATAGGCTTGACCTATACTAAATGTGTATAACAAGGTTTTGACTTCCCTAGAAATACTGTTAGGTGTTCCAAATAAGGTTTATACTTGGGTCTGTGTGCTTTCAAGTATAGTGTTGTGTTTTTATTCTGTGATTTCTTATAATGTTTTAATACTTACTTACCCGTAGATTTATCTGGGCCTACCTGTATTTAAATAAATCCTTTATTTTTACAATACATAGGCCCTCATTACAAGTCAGGCGGTGGACCATGGTGCTATTACTACGATGGTCAATGCCGGATTCCGCCATTCCAAGGTGAGTGGGGCGGTAATTCCCCATTCACCATTTGCCCTTCCCCATTCCCATTTTTGCCCCATAGGGCATAATGGGAATGGGGAAGGTGCTAATTACGGCACCGTAAATTACGGTGCCGTAATTAGCACCAAGGTCGCTTAGCGCCTTGGACTTTAACGCCTGCAAAAAGCAGGCGTTAAAGTGTGAATCAGGCGTTAAGGGTTATTGGCGCCGACAGCGCCGTTAAACACTTAACGCCTGACTTGTAATGAGGGCCATAGTGGTTTAGTGTTTGTTTGGATCATTTGTATTACAAGTTCACTTGTACTGCTTCTATGGCCCTCTCTCCCTCCTAAAATAAGCCTGGCTGCTCTGTCTACACTACCCTATACTCAGGTGGTACAGCCTTATACTAAGAGTGGAATCTTGTACTGCCTCAGTTGAATGGTTTTACTAAGCCCTTAGTTGGACTTCAGAAAAACTGTCCTAACATGCGTCAACTTCCGCTAGGCAAGATGGGCACATTTCTTCTCCCAATTCGATTTCACCTTAACCTACTTACCTGGGACGAAGAACGTGTTGGCAGATGCTCTCTCCAGAATACCCATTCCTGGTATTTTCCCTGATCCCCAACCTGATCTGATTTTACCTTAGAAGTCCAGTTTAATCCTTTCTTGAAGGGGTCCGAGAGCCATGAATATGTACAGTCACTACCCAAGCTTATGTGCCAGGACAGCTTCCACAAGAAGATGTTTTATACTTCATCAACCACCGTTTGTTTCTGCCGGACCATGGTCCCAGACTGTGCATTGTCAAATGGTGTCATGACGACCCAGTGGCCGGTCATCAGGGAGCACTTAACACCACCGACCACCACAAGAGGCAGTTTAGGTGGCTTGGTTTAACCACAGAAGTCACCAACTACTTAAGGGCTTGTCCCATCTGCTGTAATACCAAATACAGCACACAGAAGCCTGTTGGGTTGTTGCAACAGGATTCTCCACCAACAAGACCTTGGAGTTTGCTCACCACAGACTTTATCGTAGAACTTCCACCCTCAGAAAAATGTTCCTGTATTATGGTGACAGTGGATTTGTCACCAAAATGGCTCACTTCTCTCCCCTGGCGGGTCTGCCCACTGTGGCAGAGATTGCATCAATTTTCACGTCTTGCGTCTCCATGGCTTGCCGGATAAGATCATATCAGACCGTGGTTCTCAGTACACTTCACGTTTCTGAAAGGAGCTCTGTGAGAGACTTGGCATAGAGAGGGCAATGTCCTTGGGGTATCACCCACAGTCCAACGCGCAGACCGAATCTTTGAATGCTTCACTGGAACAGTACCTACGTTTCTATGTTAGCCATCAACAAGATAACTGGGTCGCTTTGTTACCAATGACAGAGTTCTCATATAATAACTTCCGCCACAGCACCACCAAGCTTAGCCCATTTTACTGTTCCTATGGGTTTCACCCCTGCTTCTTGCTGTCTTGAAATGCACCAGCCTCCTTGATTCCCTCAGTTGATGCTGTCCTCTCCAACATCTCCGAAGCACACAGGATTGCCAAAGAAGGTCTCCAAGACAGTCAGATCCAGTATGCTTCACAAGCTAATCCACAACGTTTACCTGCCCCTCAGTGGACAAAAGGAACCAAGGTATGGCTCTGCACCAAATACCTGCCCCACTGGATACGACCTTCTAAACTGTCCCCAAGATATCTGGGTCCATACAAAATCATTTACCGGATCAATCCAGTGGCCTACCATCTTCAGCTACCAAAACATATGAAACATATCCATCCTGTATTCCATACCTCGTTACTAAAGGCATATCATGAAGACCCATACCAACGTCCTATACTAAGGTCTCAAGCAATGGCTGACAACACCCCTGAGGAATATGAAGTGTCAAGCATCGGAGACTCCAGATACAGAAGAGGCCAACTCAAGTATCTGGTACACTGGAAGGGATAGCCTCATTCAGAGGACTCTTGGGAGCCTGTTTCGCATCTACATGCAGCCAGGCTTGTTCAGAAGTTCCATCGAAACTACTCTGGCAAGCCAGGTGGTATGCCCCTCAGAGGGGGGCATACTGTCATGCGCTATCCTCACATGTCCTCATGGAGGCTATGGAGTTCCTGGCGGCTGCACCGCCATTAGAGTGTGCCATCCTCCTCTCCCACTTCCTGCTTTGCCGCTCTAGTGTTTGTTGTTTACTTTGTCTCTATTTTGTATATAGCCAACGACCCATTGCCCGGCTCGGCGCGTTGCAATCCTTGGCTCATCGTTTCCAGGCTTATACGCTAGTGCTTAGCTTTGTCTTGTCTACAGTCTTCCTCCCCATTTGCCTACTTTGTTTCTCTGTTGGCTCTGGGTCTCACCAAGTTCCCTCTGCCTATCGTTCATCTTCCTGGAACTACTTCAGAATTTTCGGTTATTTCGTCTCTGGTTTGTTTTCTCCTTTTCTTGCTCAGTCTCTTCTGGGGCTCTTTCCTCCCTGCTCTCCCTCCTCTCTCTCCTTATAACCTTCTCACGTTACGGTATTCTTGCCCGCTCTGTTTTTTCTCTGTTCTTCCTTTTCTCCAGTTTACGCTCTTTCCATCTTCTATTGGGGATCCTCAGAGTCTCGCCCTGCTTCCTTTTTCACCTCTGCTTCACTCCTTTGTGCTCCCAATTTAGTGGCGAGTTCTACATACTATCTAGCCATTGGCTGGGTTCTTCTTTCAGTGGGTGGAAGGAAGTGAGCTAATGGTGCCTTGGAATCAACATCATTGGATTTCCCTCAACCTGGTGTGACTCTGATTATCAAGGGACTCCGACTGCTGATTACATCTAGTTTGTGTGACTGTTTCAAACCGGCAAAACACCGTCCATCGAGGATTCGCCAAACATCGATTACCAGAGAGGTTTTTTTTAGCCACTGGCTTTTTTCCTCTCGCTGGCGTTCTCGGGGGAGGTCCTCTGTCCACCCTTTACACCAAGGTGGCAGAGTGGCTTCCACCCGAGGGAGTCCGTATGTCTTCAGTAAAAAGAAACACAGAGACCGAAAGAAGAAGGGCCGAACACAGGAATATACACTCGCAGATTCAAATGAGGAGGAGGGGGATCTAGAACTGAGTGATTCCCAAGCCGAAAGACCCACAGTTGTCAAGTCCATTTCGCAAACACCACCATTAACAGTGTGGGAGTTTGGGCTGCATTACAGATAATTCATTAATACATCCGGAATGACAGTCCTAAACATGGCGCTCACGGAAAGGGAGCTTGATGCAGGGCAATGAACACTGCAGTAGGACAACAAACATTACTATAGTAACGATCCACACAGCACAAACCCGACTAATGCTAGAAAGCCAACGCGAAGAGACGGAGGCCAACATTTTGCGGTAAGCCCTTAGCGAGCTAGGATTTAACAAAACATAGATAATGGGAATGACATACCCACTAGGAGTTAACCGCAAAGCCATCAGGCATTGAAGGGACAGGCTAATTTACGGACATTCAACACTGTAGTGTGGATAGCAATACTGAATCACCTTGTAATAACGGGGAAACTGAAAACAAATGAAACTTTTGTCAACACGCATGAGCCAGCGTTTATTCCAAACTACATCTAATGTTGGAAATCGGGGATCTTTTTTCTATAAACCACCAATTGATCATTAGTTAATATGGATAGAACGTTAAATTAAATGAGTCGACGAGTATTACAAATGCTATTGTAAACTCTGTATTCAAACAAGTGCCTAATTTAAGTTATTCCATTGCAGAAGGGGTTAACCCCATATGATGACTACTTTCATTGAACCAACAACATATGTTATTCCACAGTAGGTAAGGTACATGAATACACTATTTAGAGTTTTTGTTGCCCTGCAACATGCAAAACTATCCCCCAATAATGGAAAGAAGCTTTAACCTCAATATTTAACCCATGAGGAAGAAGAATATATACCAATTACTAGTGCATGCATGATTTTAGAGACAATTGTCAATACTGGCTAATGGTACATGACTAATTCATACATATTAGCAACAGAATTGCACAAGTGATCGCTGCCACTGTAATAGATCTGTAAATGACATGTGTAAACTAAACTTTTGCTTGTCTATTTCTCTTTATGTTTCTACAACCTTCCTTGCTCTCGCCCTCCTGCGTACCCCTCCTGTTTTTATCTGGCATTTATTTTTATGCAACGTAAATTAATTTCATGTATTTTCATGTTGCTAATTGATAATCTCTGATATGTTTTCGTTTTTTGAAATGGGTCCACGATTGACCACTGACTTGTGTATCACACCTCGGTGTGACGTTAACTTTTGTTTAGTGCTAAATTGGCCCTGGTTTGAAAAAAGACACTTGCAGTGGCGAAACACGTGTTATAGGAGAGGGCAAATACATTTGAAACAATGTGGACAATCTTTAAATAAATTGAAACTCTAGTCAAGTACAGTTGTGTTGTGCAGTAGTTATTCTGTGTGAGGACAAGTTGTCTCAATCACAGCAGCATAATTTGTGATTTAATTGCCATCCACTTTAATAAACTCAACAAAAAACATTAAAAAATGAGTTCATCTTAACAGTTATTAGACATTTTTTGTAAGTCCACAACACGTCCAAACATCTAAGATTATTGTAAAAGATTGGTGTGCTTTGAAATGTTTACTGGCCTATCACACTCCCCTCCTCCACATCCATCCGCCTTCCACTATCAATGGCTGTTTGCACCTGTGGGCGTGCACTCACAAAGGGGCTGCAAGGATGGGAACACTCAAGGTGCCGAATACCATTTACACCACAAAGTGTTCTTTCGCATGGCCACTCGAGACGTGGTATCTCCAGACTCCCCTTTGAAGACCCTGTCTCTGCAATCAATATGTGTGTGTCCTTTGACTGTGTTCCGGGTCTATTGCACTCACCTCATCCACATCCATCCTCCTCCGCTATCAATGAAAGTTTGCACCTTCTGGGCGTGTGATTGAAAGGGGGCTACACTGGCGGGATTGAGGAGGTCCATCATTGCCATAGAGGCTTGGTGCGTGTGAACAAATATGTAAGACATTCACATACACACCCATTCTGTAATCCTTTATAAACACTGTGGGAGTTAACAAGAAAACTTCTGTGAGATCGACAATGGATATCGCCAGCTCTCCACTTTTTACCTTGCTTGCTGAGAAGGCTCATCTGTTCTTCTGTTCTTCTAAGTAATGGTTAGTCTACTTTTACTTTTTTCTCTTGTCAACGTTCTCTGCTAGGCCACTTTCTACTGCTTTATACTCAATGTACACCCTATTCTCATTTTATTTTATTCAACATTAAATTGTTTAACAATGTATGAGGAATGTACTACTGAAGTGGGTGAAATAGAAGAGACCCATTGACAAGAGATATGGTAAAATATCAGTTATCATCCATTTTATTGGTGAAGTAACATTTAATTATAGTGACATGTTGTGATATATGTATGTATATATGATTCTTTAGGTGGAAGAACACATTTCAAGGTTCATGCATTTTCAAAATGTGTTTTTCAGCTTGGTCTGGTGGTCGGCAAATCCAAGTTGACTTTCAAGGACCATTCGGAAAAAAAGGGAACACACCCAAAAGATTTAACAAAAAAAGGTGTTTATCAGTTATTTCATTGATATTACATTTCCATGTTGTAATTCTTATGTTCCCTATGTGTGCTATACATTAATCTTTATTGTTTCTATTTGATTAGAGGCCTAGGAAGAAGAGGATCATAACGACTCAGACAACTGCACAAACTAACGATGTTGCTTGCCAAACCATTGTCATTTGGGAGCAGCTACATTTTTAGGCTCAGCATGGTGGTCGGAAGATTCAGTGTTGAGATGCAGATATCCAGTGGCCGGAATTTGAATTGAATGTCAGCAGTGACCAATGTAAAGTAACCCTGGATCATTGTAACAACACGCAACGTCAGAAGAAACAGATAACACAGAATATGTTTCAGAATTGCTTGCAGAAATGCTCACACAATCCACACCCTCTGAATATGTTATCTAAAAAACAGCCAATGTTCCCTGTTTCCCTGCTGCATTTGGAGAAATCGGAAATTTCACACACAGAAATAACCAAAGCATCTTCGCTACTGATTGACAATTGTGCTTGTGATGTGGACTTCACTCTTCCTAGTGTTATGATATGATATGATATGATGTTGCATCTACAATGTGCCTGTACACAAGTGTTTCTAGGTGTGACAAGACAAGGAGGGGGGAACAAGGGAGTACACAATAATAATCTTACTAGGCTTTGTGTCATTCAGATAGCGCAAGTGCAGGGAAGAGGGAAGGCGAAGTGCAGTTAACTCACATGTGCAGGCGGCGGGTGGCTCAAAAGTGCAGAGAGAAGGGACTGTAGGGTTGCAGATACAGACCCTTCAGTACTGGGGAGCCCGGAGACAGTACAAGGGCAACTGGACATGCATGAGCATGGGCTTGAGTTCAAAGGGAGTCCAGGTGACCAATGTGTGGAGCAGTCAGGTGCATCAGCAGGGGAGAGGAAGAGAAAGCAGAAGCGAAAAGGAAGGTCTTGAGTTGCTTCCAGAACCGGAGGTGGTTCTGCTCAAATTTGAGAGAGGCAGGGAGTCTGTTCCTGAGGGAGGCCCCAGCGAGGAGATAGATCTGCCCCAACTCTCTACTTGGAGAAGCGTCTAACCTCAGAGAGTTGGAGGTGGATGAACATAGAGCTTGAGAAGGAAGATGTTTTGGAAGAGAACGTTGGATGTAGAGTGGTCCCAGGCCCCAGAAAGCTTGTGGAGGGTACAAAGGGTTTTGAACTTGATTCTTGCAGCCACGGGGAGCCAGCAAAAAACCATGGGCTTGAGGCTAAGGACAATTCTTGCAGGCCTGTTCTGGATAAGACACCCACCAAACTACAACTGTCTGCTATGTTGGCCAAGACATACTCCCTGGAAAGAAGCGCACTTAAAAAAATGAACCCGGCCAAAGCGGAACTGGCACATACATTCTGACCCTTTCCCATAGAGTCTTCTCCACATAGAGGAGGGTGACACCACAAAGATGGCGTCCCTACTCTGAGGACCACAGTCCCAGACACTTCTGCTTCTTTCCGGGAGACCCCTGCCATCTTACCTGATAACCATCCTAACATACACGACACTGGCATATCCACTCACTGATATTGCCATAAATGCTTCACCAATAACCTACAATCTGATCCTGAGCAGTAGCAGTAGTAGTTGTAGTTAAAAGGTAATGTGGGCAGGGGGAGGGAATGGGGTGGGGGGTCACTGGAATTGTCAGAAGAGACAATGACTCTGCACTAAACCACGCTGGCGCATGCCAAAGCGGGCAATGAAGGACTAGAGTCATGACCTCCACCCAATTCATATATGCAACAGGGGAGGAGGGAGGTCCTGGGGGGTCATTCAACCCGGGTCGTAAAATGTTTTACTTCATTATGTATTATGTTCTGTACTGTCTATGCAAAAATCTACCAATTAACAGAAGTTACAAAAAAAATATGCTACACTAAGTAACCACAAGCTATTATAATCAAACAGATATCCAATATGCACTATCCTCAATTGTACTATGATCATAATTACCATATACAGTTCAATTACATCATTTCTCAATATTACAAACACTTTGTACTCCCACTACATTACCCCCAATTACTAAACACATATTGCTACTGATATTATTCTGGCCATACTCCCACTACATTACCTATAATTACTATACACATACTAGTGTTGTGGTGGTTTTGCCCAGTGCAGATATTCTTGGGGAAATGGCCTGTGGCCATGCGCCCCAGAATCTGGCCACTGGCCTCAACCACCATAATACAATAAACTATATAAGAAATACATGCCATACACCATCAAATAATACAACTCACCCTGAGCCCCCTGCAATTGGAATGATGTCTGCAGACATTGAAATTGACCATGGACTCAGCAGTATTTACTAAACCTTTTTTCACCTATAAATAAAATCAGCTCCACATTACTTTAATTCCACTCCCCTACTGGTTGTTAGTCTTAGCAGTGTACGGAGGTAGTACAAGTCATGGTTGCTTAGCTTACAATAACTGGCAAATTTCAAGGGTTTTTTGGTTTAACCATAACGTCCCATTAACAAAAGATTGTTCACTGAATTTCATGGATTTTTCATGGGTTTTTGTTAATGCAATTTAACAATAACGTCCCTTTAACAATGTTTTTAAACTGAATTTCATAGGTTTTTACTAGTGCACCTTTAATCTGATACAAGTCCCTCATATTATACTCCTCTCTCCAATACGGCAGATATGGAGTCAATGGACAGCACAGTAGTTCGCAGACGTCGGGCAGCATTTGCAAAGCTCGGAATCATAGGGTAAACCCTCTATAGATGTACCCATAAACCAACAAACAGATGTACCTAAAATCATACAACATGCAATATAACTTTTTGTACAAACACGTTAAAAAATACTAATTATTGCATTATATAACACACATTACAATGTAATGTACCAATCACAAACCATAACTGTACACTTGATTTAATCTCCTCGCCTTTTTATGACTCAGTAGTCTGTGGACAGTATGAATATCCATGGACGGTTCCTCTTAGGGGACCAACCCATTACTTTTCCTCATTCTCAATCTGGCTCTCCAGGAGAGAGCACCTGCTTTGAAGATCTATTTTTACAGAACTTTTTGGAGACCATCATGGCATCTGTTATAGTCATCCCTCCTTCCCAGCCACCCCACCACCACCACCTTCTCAACAACCTGGAGGGTCTGGAGAGGGGAACTGGTGCGGTGATACAGAAGAGCAGGATCAAGAAGATGAAGAGGATGAATTGGAGAAAATCCTTCTCACCAGTACTCAGAGGGAGTCCTGAATGTGACAATTTTTTTTGACCGTTGGAAATGTCCGAAAGGACAGTGCAAGCAAGGTTCAATGCACTGAGTGCAAAGTTGTACTCAGTCGCAGGAAACCTGCCTTTTATTGCTATGGGACTACTTCCATGAGACGCCACACCAAATCGACCCACCAGAGTGCTCTGAGAAAGGCAATGCCTTTCTCAGGTAAGACCAGGTTGACTTTCTCTACCCCATAATCTTCACCTGCTCCTGTCAGCATAAAGGTTACTCCTTTGGGGCAGAGGATCTCAGTGGTACCTTCACAAGCCATACAGAACGCTGTTGACCCTTACCTTTCGTGGGTCACAGTGTGTCACAGTGCAGTGCAGTGCAAGTACTGTGAAGCACTGATCTGTAGGGGGGGGGCAGTTCGGAGTGCATTCGAGGCTGCGATCAAGGAGCATGAGAAACACTGCAACCTTCCTGATTAAGGCCAGCCCAACATCTTCCTCTCTCCACCTGCACCTTCGTAATGTTCAAACAAACCCTTCCGCAACAGCGAGATACTGAAACTGACCTTCGCTGCTTTTGTTTGTTGACTCAACATCAAGCATAAACATGTCTGGTGCAGTCAGACTGCCTTTGTATCAATCATTGCGCGCTTATAGAAACGCCAATGCATTTGTCACTTTTCCAATATCTATAAGATGTTGCCAAATGCTCGTATCTTTAGTGGCAACACCACTTACTTAAACAAACAAAGAATCTGCAATGTCATGCCTCACTCCTAGAGTGTAGGCATTATCTTCCAAATTGACACCTCTCACACCTTGCACTATTGATTTCTTAGGCAGATTGGACATCTGTGTTTGCAATCAAACAATAACTTGGAAAGGATGAACAGTTTGCAACACAATCACTTCAAACATGCTCCATTTTTGAAGCACAGAAGGGATATCAGGCACTACCATGTCATTTGAAACACTTCTTGGAGGATTACTACTTTGATTATGAAACCCAACACAGTGTCTACAACCATAAAGTGCTTCTCTTATGTCAAATCGTTCTTCTACAAAGAAATACAGAATTGCAAAGTCTCAAAAAGTATTTTATGGTTGATCATATCCAACGCTGCTAATAACTCTTGGTAAACTATTGCCCCTCCATCATCTAAGAATTTCACCACATCAATTAAAATGTGAAATGTTAAGGTTTCAATGCTGCATTCTTCTCTGAATCCAAATTGAAATGTTGCCAATTAAACCGGGCTTTTAATCCATCTATTCAGCTGGACGTCCACTACCTTTTCCACAAATTATCCCAAAAGACAGCGATCTAGATCTGGCCAAAAGTTGGACAATTGGGAAGTGTGATGGATTGATCCACAACTGCATTCTCCAGCTGCCCACTCATCAGCATCCTTGTGGCAAGATTCTGAACTACCTGATAGTGTGGCACAGCAACAACTGTTAATCATTTCCTTAAGTGTTGCTGATAAGCCAATCTCCCCATGATTTTTTTAAATGTATACATGACCTAAAATACTTCAAGTAGATACATTTTTCGACAAATTGCTATTTTATTGTGATGTATGTCAATATTAAAATGTACCAACGTCTGCTATAATGCCTCACATTTCTATTGATGTAATTTCTTATTTGATGAAAATGATTTAACATACATCTTTGTTATAAACAATTTCTTAAGCTTTGGATCTTGCTCTGTTTATTCATTTTAATTACAAACTAAACTCTCCTTGTTGCGCACAGTTTTCCTACCTTTCTAGCTCTATTATCCTGATCCTGTCTCTAACATTCTATGCTGTCCCTTGCAATTGTCTTCCCTTTTTGTGATCTGCACTTCACCTTAGGTCATCTGATCCTCTCTCTCTGAAGTGCTTGTACCAACAACACCTGTTCGAGTGTCAGGGAAAATAACATAACAAACACCACTTTTGGTATGCATCTGGATGATCTATTCTCAGGTAATCTGACTCAACTTGCTAAACAAACGTAGACTTCTACTCATCGGCTGTTTGACTCATTAACTCGCCCATGAAAAAAACACTTTCTACAAGACCAAATAACAGAATGTTCCATCTCATCTCTGTATCCCTGCACTGATGTCCACACAATATATCACTGGTGAATATCAACAACTATTCTAAAACTGCTTGCCTAGCATCTGCACTACGCATTTTCAAGGAGGCATTGCATGATTATATTCTGTGTTGTGCACTTTATCTCGAAGCATAGTATAACCTCATTAATAGAGGCATCATTCATCCTATTCCCACCGACTCTGCTATTACTTTGCTTGTCTTTTCTCTCCAAAACACATTCCAGCAAGAGTTGTAGTCCATGTTCATTTGAAAGCTGCTCCTAAATCACCTGTGACAGTGGGCACATGAAAACAGTGTTTACAAGTGGAGATGAGGCAGGCACTGGAGGAAGACAACATGATCTTATTTTTGTGAAGAATTCTTGGACACCATCACCTGTTCTGCTCTACTTCACTTAGAAAACCTCTCATACAATATGAATGCCCTCTTTTATTTGTACTAAACTGCATTCCCACCTATATGTGATAATATAATCAGCAGCTGTTGAACAATGAACCATTTAGTTGGTGTAGGAGTCACCAACACTATATATAATCTGGAGAACTAATACATCCTTCATTTCTTAATCAACCAGTCTCATCATCTTGATGTCCATCAAATATAACAACATGATAATCTTCTAAAACTAATGTTACAAGTGACTGCATGATCAAAGACATGAAATAATCACTGCTCCAGCTAGTGATGACATTCTGTCTCCCCAATGCATAATGAACACAATTGTAGCGCGTATCACTGTAGCTCGCCTCTTCATACTCCTTCCCAAATTTGAGACTTCTCAGACCACCATGACACCTGCTTCTGAATAGCCAACACAAAATGCAAATACATGAGCAGGCCCATTCCCTTGAAACTGGCCTCTGTCACCTGCAAACATTATCATGTTCAATCTCCTATTGACGAAATGATCACCCCTGAAGATACCCTCTCATTTTCTCTGGACTTCTTATTTGTCTACAAATGTCTCTTTTTAAAATTATTTTTCAATTACACTATAAATCAGAAAATGTGGGTAAATGTATGGAGTGCATATCTGTTGCATGTGTAACCTTTGATTTACTAGATAATGTGCTACACATATACAGTGAAAGGATCTGTTTGTTAGTGAAAGGCCTGTGAGTGAGAGTATCAATCCAGATATCCTCAATTTGTTAGCTGGTTCTAGAATGGGGAGTTGGACACACTTGCCTTGAAAGTGAGGATGTCCATTTTGAAGGTGATGTAATCTCAAAAACAAAGCAAATGCAGTTCCCTGAAAATTGAAATTATCATGATATTTATTGTGCTTTTGTTGAGTCATAGGGCCACCTGGTGGACAGCTTTTCGAGTAGCCATGGTGGTTGCTGGAAGTTCCTCTAGAAATAGGTCACTGTCATTGGAAAGCAGTGCTGCTCCTTGGTTGCTTTTCTTTGTACTGAGAGGAATGAGAGGGCATCCTTACTTCTTTCCCCAATAGATCTCCCTCTCAGGTGGCCAGTGAAAGGCCAGTGCTCTTGGATCCTACCTGGGATGAATATGCAAGGGTTGACTTCTTGGGTGGGGGAGTGGAGATGAGACACCCTTGGATGCGAAATGGCACCCCCATTTCCATTTCACCATGAGTCCAATGTCCCCCAAGCCTTTATAGGCTATTGTCAATCCAGTCCTGACTTTTCCATAAATCATTCCGCAGTAAAGACCAGTCAGGTACTTGGATGAGGAAGAGGCAAACACACACACACACACACACACCATTTAGGTACTGGGACAAGGAGGAGGCAACCAAGGACAGTGCAGAACACCCAAACCAGCAATGAGCAGCCTACTCCTTTTTGGACCAATCAAGTTAGCGGGAGGTTTAAAAGCAGGAATAACGGTGAAAATGGAGTCAGCTGTGGAAGCAGCTTTATGGGCTGCTGGACAACACAAGACCTCCACAGGCAGAAGCTGGAGGCCAAAGGCGAATCATGGAAAGGAAACCAGTGTGATCAGGCGAAGCCATAGCTTGAGGCCGGGCTGTAGGAGACGCATCGGAGCCAGGAGCGAAGCCATGGAGATCCGCTAGGGAGACAGAGTGAGGCGCTGCATGAGAGAGAAGGAGAAACCTCATGGTGGCTAGAAGCCTCGCTGGAATGCCGTAACCACCGACCAGTGAATCAACCTAGACAGGGCGACACCGGGCCATATTAGCAATATGTGATGTGAAAGATAAAGAGGACTAAACAATAATGCCTAAGTTACGAGCAGAGGTTGAAAAAGGAAGAAGAATAGGAGGAAAGCTGATAGCAGGCGAACAAAGTGGAGGAGGAACAGTACATGCTTGAAAAAAGGGAATGCATTTTACCAGCATTCAAATGAAGAAAATGAGCATGCATCCATCTTTGGATAGCAAGTAAACACTCCGGGGCTTATTCTCAACTTGGCGCAGTGAAGGTGCCAAATAGCACGATTCACTGTGCCAAAAGAGGACGCCCAGGCTCCACTCCTATTCTCAAGTGGGCCTGGGCGTCCTCGTAGAGCACAGCAGTGCTCTGTGTGGATTGCGCCTGTTCTAAGGTGTTACAGGCGCAATCCAATCTCGGCACCATTTTTGTAAGATAACAACATATTTGTTATTTTACAACAATGCTGCCAAGAACACAGTTCCTATACACCCGTGCGGTGTATATGAACACTTTCATGTAAAGCAAGCAGCTTCAACGTTGCATCCTGCAACTTTGAAGCTTCTCACTTTGGTGTAAATGAAAGTGTTTATATACACCAGTGTGTTGTATATGAACACTTTCATGTACACCAAAGCAAGCAGCTTCAACGTTGCAGCAACATTGAAGCTGTTTGCTTTGGTGTACATGAAAGTGTCCCTATGCAACACGGGTGTATGGACACTTCCATTTACACCAAACAAGGCTCCTTGTGGCACTCCTCCAGTTTAACGGCACCAAAAGGGTACCGTAAATGTGTGCTAGTTTAGCGCACATATTAAACTGGAGGAGTGCCACAAGAATAGGCTTCCAAAAAGCCAGTTTACGAATATGGCAGTTGCTAGGTTGATTTCCATCCCATCCTAGCAACCGCCACAAGTATTCCGAAAGTGGTGCATTCCTTCTGACTTCGGAAGAATGCGCCACCTTCAGAATAGGTCTTAAGTACCGAAAAGGTTGTTAAGCCTTTTAAAGTCCTTTTCGGTACTTAATACCTGGATGAGTGCTATCAGAGGGAAATAATTTGAAAAAGATGAGAAAGAGACGAATAATTGAGCGTTAGCTGTACAGAAGTGTGCAGACAGACCACGAGAAGAAACAATCGCAGAAAGAGGAACATTATCTAAAGAAACAAGAAGAGGGCCTAGGACTGAGCCTTGCGTCAAGCCCTGGGCAAGAAGAAATAGGGGGGACTTAGACCCATCCCAGGGAACAGAAAAAGAACAATCTGAGCAATAGGACCTAAACCAAGACAGAGCAGAGACAGAAAAACCGAGAGACTGCAAAGTTGAGAGAAAAGTGCAGTGATCCACAGTGTCAAAAGCCGCTGAAAGATCCCAAAGGATAAGAATAGAGGATAGTTTAGTGTGCCTAGCAGATAGCAAAGGGTTAGCGACAGAAAGAAGTGCTGTTTGCGTGGAGAGGAACAGGTGCAAACCAAATCGAGAAGGAGGAAGAAGAGAGTTGAGATTCAGGTGAGAGGAAATGACCCATTCCAAGATCCTGGTCAGAGAAGGCAAGCGAGAAATAGGATGATAGTAAGTGAGTAAAGAGGTGTCCAAAAGATTTTTTTTTAGAAGTGGCAGGATAGTAGCATCTTTAATGTCAGCAGCAAAAGTAGCAGAGGAGAGAGAAATATTAACTAATGAGGTTAGATTAGCTGATAAACAAGGACAAAGCTTGGTGATAAGAGTAGATGCAATGGGATCAAGAGGAAAGCAGTGGGATGGTCACATACAAGGTAGCAGGCAGAATAAGATTTAGATATAGACGAGAATGAGTAAAAATAAGAGGATGACTGAGAAACAGTAGTTGAAGAGGTCTTACCAATGATGAAGAGGAGGCACGTAAAAGTGCAACCTTAAAAATAAAAATGTGAACAAAGTCAGAAGGGGAAAGTGAAGAAGAAAGAGAAGGGTCGATAAACAGAGGAGAGAGAATGCAGTTAAGAAGTTGGAAAAGACGACCAGGATGAAAACAATAATATTGAAAACATATTGTTTTTTTTAACAACAGAAAGAGCTGAATCATAATATGTGTGAATAGAGCAAAGAATCGAAGATCTGATGTTAACCAAGGTTGAGGATTTTTAGCAGAAGAACGGAAAGAAGACAGCGGATATGTGCACCCATTGAAGAAAAAGAGCTGTATATAGAGAGGAAAGTGATGTATCAACAGGTAGAGTAGAACACATTGTAAGGGATGGAAGAGTAGAAAGAAGAGTAGGAAGAAATACTGAAGTGTCGAATGAAGATTCTGACAAAGAAAAGTTAGCTTAGAGAGCAGAGGGTATAGAAGTAGAATACAAAAAAGAAAGAAGAATATGTGAGAGAATAAACATATCTGAGAGAATAAAATGATGGAAAAAGACAGGAGAGCATGAAGGAACAGAAGAAAAATAAGATCAAGAGAAGAGCTGGAGGAGTGTGATGGAGGGGTAAGATATTGAGAAAAAGATTATAGGAGTCCATAAGGGCAAGAAAAGGAGAGGAAGAGTTAGTAGTTGAGAGATGAAGATTGAAATCACCAAGAAGAAAAATGGAGAGGAAGGATAACTGCACGTAGCAAGTCCAGGTCAGAGCAAAATTATGAAAGAATGCCTGGAAGGCTTTACAGAATAAAACATGAAATAGCGTAAGTTTTAGAAAAAGCAATACAATGGTATTCAAAAGAGGAGAACAAAGGAAGGAAGACTGAGGGAGGGACAAGAGTAAAAGAAGAGTTAAAAAGTACACCAGTCCCACCACCTTTACCCACAAGATGAGGGGCCTGGGACAAACAGGATGTACACTTAGTCAAAGAAGCAGCGGTGACTGTCAGCAGTAGTGATCTAAGGCTCAGTGAGACATAATCATTGTAGGATAATAAAATGTATCAAGGAGGAGATGGGTCTTGTTACAAATATAACAAGCATTAAGAAGGCCAATAGTAAGAGGAGGAGGGCTTGAATAGGGGAAATAGGGGATAGATTAGAAACTTGCCTAGGGCTGAAAGAAATATGAGTAGGGAAGCGGGTATTCCAGTGAACTCGAATAAAGGTATGCACGATTATGAAAGAAAAAACAGCAGCAGACAGAAATAACTGGTAGGACAGCGTGGAAAATAACCAGCTGATACGACGACAAGGGTCTTAAGGGAAAGAAAGTCCTGGCTGGTAGCAAGCAGCTGGAGGGACTCATTGGCGGGAAACATGATTAGAAAGGGAGACACATGGAAGTTGGTAACCAAGAATATAAAACAGTCACTCCAGTCACAAACAGGAGCAAACAGGATGGTCATAGCCCTTGGAAGGGTGCCCTATGATTAGGACACCCAGGACTTGGGATGCCCTACCAGAGCTACCTGTACAGGGTCACGTGATCCGTCACGTGACCCACTGAAACACACCACTGGGAGATGTCTGGACCAAGGCATGGCACACAGCAGCAGCTGTGAAGAGGCTGGAGGTGCCTTTTCTTCTTCTTTTGGTGAGAGTAGAACAAGAATTTGTGCACTTTGTAACGAAATCATAACGGTCTGGGAAGTCAATGCTCATAAGTCTCTCTATACATAATTAATCTATGGAGGAAATCATTAAGAGTTGTCAGGCATTGGGGTTGAAGGGTTTTGAATTCCTGCTCACGTCTCAAAACCTTCCCCAACATGTGTGGATTTTCTAAAGAGCCTTATATTCCAGTTTGGTTTTTGGGTAATACCCATTCTCACTATAGTATAGAACCTATGGGCTCCTATGACATTGGAGAACTACCTACTTTCGTTGTTTACTATTCCTCCACCTGCCTTAATGGAAGCATTCTAAATGTAACCAGCTGGTACAACAACCAAAATGTTGGTTACATCCGTCCCGATGCTGAAGTTCACACCCACAGCGATTATGTAAAGCCATTCTAATGGTGCTCTATGGCACTTTAGCCAGTGGCATTGCAATGGACATTGTGAGATAATAATGTGGTCTGGTGGGCGACTGAGCTGGATGGACATTGGATTTCCCTTTCTTTCTTGTGGGTAACCTCGCTCTTCTGATAGAGGGGACCATCCATCATGGCACTTCTTTGGCATGTTACACCGGAAACAATTGCCGTCTAGCATGCATGCTGATGTGTTGTGTTCCATCCCGGTGAGTGTCCCTGGCCCTTTGCAATAATGTGCTATGAATATTTATGTAGCACTGCATTAATAATTGACTGCGCTTAATGCATAAATATTCATAAGAACATTTGAAATAATAAGGGTCCTTGTATTTCTCATCAGTTTTCCTCTCACGGTATTGCTTACTATTTTTCATAGGAAACACAATACTTTAGTGTCTGCTCGCAATTAATATTCTCCATCTTGTGCACATTGTGGGAATAAGAATTGTCGCTTGTGATTGTTTCATAAATTGTTATGTTTTCAACATACTTTGGTAGAGTGGTTCAAAACCAAGAGAGGCAAATCCGCAAGTAGAACCTGATGATTAATCCAAAAATATTTAAATATCGACATCCTGCCATCTTGGAAGAAGAAGCAACACAAACGAGTAAACATGTACAGTAAAAGCAGTACTTTCCAGGCCCCATGAATCCAGCGACCTCACATGCATGACAGGTTAGCTGAAGTGACACTGACACCATTAAAGATACATAGATAAATAGATTGAAAGAGATAGTTAGATAGATCAATAGAGTAATAGCGATAGCTATTTAGATAAATACATAGATGGCTGGACATATTTTGACTATTGTTTCTACTGCGGGTAATGTGCATGAATGCCAGGCCCCCAGTTTAACAGCAAAGTGCATGCATAGATGATATGATAGAAAGTTCAGTTTCTATCGCATAGCAGTCGCCGAACATGATTAGTCTAGTTTTGCAAGATATGTATGGCTCTTTTTCAAGTGACAAGGTAAAGGATGGTTACAAAAGACATGACAACACGCTTTTGCTTTTGAGGTAGTGTTTAAACGCATGTGTAATCCTCTTGTTACTAATATTGTTTCACCTTCATGAGGTCACCCAGATAACAGCACTTGTCTGCAATTAGAATAATTCAGCGCCACAATGGAAGCACTCGATACTGAATATTGTTTGACAAAAAATGTAAGACAGCCCCGACATTATGAAAAATGGGCATATGTAATGCATTATGAATATGCATGTGTGTGCCATGCCTGCAGTTGTTAAAGAATGAGGAGGCCTGCCATCCCCTTAAGAAAGAAGTGACACCATAGTCTGGAGAAATTCTGTGCAGCCTCAATGAAAGCCCCTTGCCATGTTGTTTTGTTCACTAGATTCACACTGGTAAGGCTGTGTTAATGACTGCCAGCATATTGATGGCATGTTTTCTTAACATTTCATGTTAGTACATCTCAGAATCCACTTTCGTGTGTTCGTCATGCCACACTCCACGTGGAATTGGCACAGTACTGCAAAATGTTGTTATAAAAAGGTCATTTTTGTTTTCTGCTTTTCCAGGATTGTTTAAAAACAATAACCATTTTAAAAAGAATCTTACTGTTATTCAGATTGCACAAGTGCAAGGAAGTGGAAGGGGAGAAGTGCCGAGGGGGGTGGGGGGATGTGCAGGTAACTCAAAAGTGCAGGCAGCGTGTGGCTCGTAAGTGCAGAGAGAAGGGACTGTAAGGTTGCAGATATAGACCACAAGTGCTAGGGGAGCCGGGAAGCTGTGCAAAGTGCAACTGGACATGCAGGAGCTTGGGCCCAAGTTTAGAGGGTAGCCAGGTGACCAGTTCATAGGTCAGTCGGTACATCAGCAGGGGGGAGGAAGAGAGCAAGCGGAAGCAAAGAGGAAGGTCTTGAGTTGTTTCTGGAACCGGAGGTGGTCTGCTCAAGTTTGATAGAGGCAGGAAGGCTGTTCCAGAGGGAGGCCCCAGCCGAAGATAGAAATCTGTCCGCAACTCTCTGCTTGCAAAAGCGACTGACCCTCAGAGAGTTAGAAGTGGATGAGCGGAGAGCTCGAGAGGGGAGATATTTAGGAAGAGATAGTTGGAAGTAGTGCGGCCCCAGGCCCCAGAAAGCCTTCTGGACGACGCAGAAGGTCTTGAACTTGATCCTTGTCACCACTGGGAGCCAAATAAAGGGATTTCAGAGCTGGACAGATACAATTCCTGGGCTTGAGGCCAAGGACAAGTCTTGTAGTCCCGTTTCTAGATAAGTTGTAGAGGTTGGAGGGTAGAGGCAGGAAGATTTCGAAAGTGTTTGTTGCAGCAGTCTAGCCTAGATAGTACTAGAACTCTGGAAACAGTGAGCTTCGGGGGGAAGTAGGAAAGGAAGAGTAACTCTGAGATGGTGCAGCTGATAGTTTGACTTCTTAGAGACATCAGAGATGTGAGGAGAGAAGGAGAGGGTGGAGTCGAAGATGACCCCA
This sequence comes from Ambystoma mexicanum, assembly GCF_040938575.1. Classification (NCBI taxonomy): domain Eukaryota; kingdom Metazoa; phylum Chordata; class Amphibia; order Caudata; family Ambystomatidae; genus Ambystoma; species Ambystoma mexicanum. The sequence goes on along the minus strand of NC_090922.1, from coordinate 882,233,892 downwards.
AGGTTCGTAGCCTCACAGGTAGGTGCAGGAAGTGGGTCCAGATTGGGTGTCCAGAAAAAGGAGAGAGCTGGTGTTCCAATGAGGAGGATGTTAGTCTTACTGCCATTAAGGCAGAGATCATTGGTGGAACACCATGCCTGAATTGTGGTCAGACAACCTGGAATGAGAGAAGGAGAAGAGGTGGCTGAGGGGAGCGTGAAGGAAATCTGGGTGTCATCCAAATAACACTGAAAGTTGGAGCAGAAGGAAGCGAAGAAGTGGGAAGAGGTGCCAGATATTGGTTGAAAAGCCAGGGACAGAGGTTAGACTCCTGGGGAACACCACAAGTGGAGAGAGAGATAAAAGAAAGGAAAAATCCCAGTAGGATCTGGGAAGGTCGGTCAATGAGAAAGTAGGTCAGCCAGGCCAGGGCCTGATCAGTGATACCCAAGTTATTATGGAGGCAATTGAGCAGGATTATGTGGTTGACCATATCAAAGGAAGAAGAAAGATTGAGGAGAATGATAACAGATGAAGGTTAGAATCACGGTTAGAGAGCAGATCTCCTCAGGTGTTCAGGAGAGCAGTTTCCATTCTTCTGGCAACACAAACAGCTCATCCAAGGGTTTGCCCAGGGAAGGGGTGATGTAGATCAGGCAATAGTTAGCCAGAGAGCAAGTATCGGCAGAGGGCTTCTTTAGAAGGGGGTGCACAAGGGAGTGCGTAAGGGGGGAAGGAAAGGTTTCAGTGGCAAAGGAGTGATTGCAGAAATCAGCCAAGGCTGGACCAAGGGTGTTGATGTGGTCCTTGATGGTTCTGGATGAACAAGGGAGAACCTGTTTTCACAAGACTTTTATAGATTGTACTTGTCTAGAAACATTGTCAGGGGGAACAAGGGAAAGGAAGAGAAAGGAGTAGGAGAGACAGCCAGAGGCACGCCATTAGTGGAAGAGGATGAATAGAGAGAGAGAGAATCACAGAGGTTGCGAAAGAGTCCTGAAGAAGTGCAGGTATCATCCAAATGGATGTTAAGTTTTTCTGAGGAAGAGAATTTGAAAGGTAGAGGCGAGGAGAGAGGAGGAGAGGTCCGCCTACTCCGAGAGGAAGGGGGTGACCTGGCCAGGCAGCCTGTAGATAGTGGCCACAGTGAGAGAAAGGCCAGCAGCTATAGAAAGCCTGCAGACCATGTATTCAGAAGAGGAGTAGTCCTGCATAGGAATGATAGAAGCAGGTATCCACTCCGGGAAGATCAAGGCTACACCCCCACCGGGACAGTTGGTTCTGGGTTTGAAGAGGATCTTGCAGCCATCAGGAAGGAGAGTGTCAAAGCTCGTGACAGAGCTGCTCATGAACCAAGTCTCGGTCAGACCAAATAGATCCAAATCGAGTTCTTCCAGGAGATGGCAGATAGCTGTAGAAGGTGCATTGACCAGTTGTGCTGTCGTTCTTTTTTAAAACCAGGAGGCTGAGAATTTACTTCACCATCATTTTGCTAATTGGATCTATATTTCCCCCTCAATTCAGTTGATATTTAGTTACATAAAGATATGCTAATTGTCAGGAAGTGTGAGCCACTAAAAAGTGAGCAAAGCACTTAAGTTGCCGGCTTCATCATGCTTGACATATAAGGATATTAGCAGGACAGGCTTGTCTCCTCTGCCACAATCCCTTTACTCCTGCTGCCGGCTAATAAATGTATAAAGTTAGGCACTTCTTGAACAGGTGTTAGATTTGACAGTCTCTTGCTGTAGTGCCCCTTTCCCATGGGTGCCATGGGATTGGACACTACAGCACATGTCTGCCTTCTGTGACATCTCCTCCTTCAATATAGGAGGGCTCAAGTCATCCAAAGCCAGGTATGGCTCTGCAGGAGCTGCATTATAAGATGGGGACCTAGAAGAATGATGAGGATAAAGGAGGAGGGGAGAGGACACGCTGTGTTCCATCCCCTGAATAGCTTTGGTGGCTTGATGAACGCTCACTTAATTCTGACATTGAAATTCAGAAAAGTCATCGGCTGAGGTTGATTGAAGAGTGCTAATTGACGTGGCTTCCCACTACCGCACACCCTTTGGAGATATTTTAGGGTCCTACGGTGACCTATATCTGCTGATCTCATGGTCCCCTGTTTTACTGTGTTCAGCCCGATGTAAACAGGCTGCAAAATATGTTGAAACAGAACACAGGCCTCATTATACTTATTTAGTAGAATTTCATAGCTGGTATTGTGGGATTGTGTACGAGGGGCAATGAAAGTCTGTGTGGTATTATGCACTTTGGGTACGCCAAGTCTTGATAAACATTAGGGAAAATAGAGCCCCAGCAGCTTGATGTTAGCCCACAGGTCCATGTGATGTTACCCCCTTCTCTGGTATGCAGTTCCAGATCATTAATCATTGTTTGGTTCTTTAACATGCACCAAGATATGATTGGAATATATGCCATGTTCTGCGACAATAAACACCACAATGCACAGTGAACTGCCATGTTGGGCAATGCCTCACATAAATACTGGAAGTGAATTCAGTGACAACACTCAAATTTGAAAGAGGGAGATCCAGTCAAGTGGCCTCTTCTCCTCTCTGAAACCGAATCTCTGATTCCATGCTTCTAAGTCCTGGTCCACTTCTGATTGCAGGACACCTTGAGGGACAGCAGCTGCGCATTGGAGTAGATGTTCTTGAGGTCCTTCTGTGAAGTGCATGAATCATTCATACCCACTTGTGAGCTAAACAGAGCAGGGTCTGAGCTTGGCAAATCAAGCAGGGGAAGTCTTGGCGGCCCTTTTGCCATACAGATAAATGTGGTTGGCATAGGCGTAGGCAGGGTATGGTCTGAGCTACCCATGCCCATCCAAAATCTGTAGCACAGTCTCAGTGGGCATTTACAGATTTAACCATGCAGACTGACCATCAGGGGTCGCACAGGGGTCGCTTGCTAGGCTCCATCAACTGTGCATGTCAGGAACCAGGAGGTTCTCCCTGCTTTCTGGTTCCTGCCTGCATGGAGCATCTCAGCTGAAGGCCTATGTAGCAGCTGAGGATGTGGCAGCAAGTCTGGAGGGAGACAGACGATAGGGAAAACAATGTTTAGTTTCTGTATGCTTGGGTGGTGTTTGCGAGGACTTTATGTATGAATGTATGCCTGCACGGTTGTGTGTAAGTGTGTGAATATATGTGCACAAGGGTGTGTCTGTAGCTGTAAAAATGTAATTCAATTCTGTGTGAAAGATGTTGTTTGAATAATTGTGTGTATATCTCTGAGTGTATCTATGTGTTTGTGTGTGTTTGTGTGTGTATTTCTGAGTGTGTTCCTCTGTGTATGTATCTGTGTGTGAATGGATATATCTAAGTGTGGGTTTATTGCTGTGTATGTTTTTATATTTATGTTCTCTGTGTGTGTAGTAGTAGGTGTATGTATCTGTATATCTGTGTAAGTGTGCACCTATTTGTGTATATCTATTTGTGGGTATGTCTGTGTGTATGTGTGTGTATCTCTGTGTATGCATATATCTGTGCATGTGTGTAAATGCATATCTCTGTGTATGTGTATATCACTGTGTATGTGAATTTGTATGTATATGTATATCTGTGTGTGTGTGTGTGTGTGTGTGTGTGTGAGTTTGTGTTACTATCCTTGGGGGAACTTGGGTGTGTAAACATGCACACGCTGTAGGGACTTGATTTCACTGTGCAGACCTAAACCCAAGTCCCCACATGGTAATGTATTCCAAATGACTAAAAATGGCTTAAAAGACATCTGTGCCAATTTTTACAACTTTTGAAAAAATGGGCTTGTGGGGACCTGTGTTTATTTTGGTTTGTGGATTTTTTTCTCAGCGCTGCCCCCGTAGTCTGGATGTGGTATTGCAGTCATCCACACAAGGACAGGAATATAAACACACTTCATAAATCTGATGCCCTACATGCTTAGACAGCGGACAACAGATTCATGGGAACCATTAATACACAAATTCAATTGTGTTTTTAATGGCCTGGAACCTTTGCTCTTTGCGTTTAAATGTAAAATAATGAAATTAAGCAGTTTTATGTGCATTTTGTTAGTCAACATAAGTGTTTCCTCATTGCACAACATACTTCCAGATTCAGTTTAAGCATTGGCTACTTTTGTAACAAACCAATGAAAATGTGACTTGCTTTACTTCCTTATGTTTTCGTGATGTAGTTGAAGTCCCCAAAGGGGTGGTGTGTGATTATATTGAATTCCACACTGTGAAGACAACATATTGTGTGCACTGATGCTGCCTTGTCTATAGTGTGATATGTGAACTAATTGAATGTTAGCTTCAAATGTTATCTGATTATACAAACGTTTTCACAGCATTGATGTTTAATTGAAAATAATTTGGTTTCATTACAAGTTGTGGGTTAAGGGGAAAAAGTGGAAGTAACGGATTTGCCGACACTTTGACCAATCTGCTGATATAAGGGTTATTGAAAATGGGTGCTAATCCCTCTGGTGGAATTAACCTTGGAGAAATTATCACTTGAGGAATAAACAATGAATAACTGTGACAATTCGCCCAGGGCTATATTCGCCAGTGGAATTATCGCCGGAAACAAAAATGGTAGTTCCATTGTATCTTTCGGTTGAAATACCAGATAAAAAACTGCCAAAATAGTAGCCAATTTAACCAAAAACATAGAGCAGTTGCCTCCTCCCAGAAGGTGAAGGAAAATGCATTCACATGATGCAAATGAAGCCAAAGGTGCACCCAATTGGCCCTGAAAGTGTGTGGGAGGCCCACAACTTGATTGATTGATTGATTGATTGATTGATTGATATTTTATTTCTATCGCGCTCATACACAAGTGTTTCAGAGCTTCCCCAAACACACTTTCCAACACCATGCAACTACTATATACAGCCACCAGCAGTAGAAACCCTTAAGCTCCAAGACTTCCTGCTGTACATTGAGCAGAAAGGGCATGCACAGCTGCATCACAGAGTACAACCAACACAAATTCAGAGGAGATGCCTTGCAAGGATAGCACCCATTTCCCGGGTCAGGCAGTTTCCCTGGGTACTACCTGATATGCAGCTCATAACAATCCAGTGCATTAACAGACATTAGCTGGGCTACTCTCCCTGATTCAGGCAATTCGTCATAGAATGATCAACACAACAACAGCAATCCCATCATTGTTGAAGCTTTTGATGGTGACAAACATTTGTGCTACAGGCACCTTCCAGCACATAATGGGCATACAGCTTGGCATGTTACAACCCATGTTTTCAATTGTGCTTGCCCAGGTGCTGGACTCACTCAGACAGCATGCAACACAGGACATCTCCATGTCCACCACCCCCTGCACAGGTAAATGCAACAAAGGCACAGTTGTAAGTGACTTCCCACTTGCCCAACATCATTGCAGCACTGGTCACATTGGTGGTGCCCTAGGCATTGGAAGAGGTGTACTGCAACAGGAAAAAACATTGCCTTAATGTGACTCAGTGCTATATCCGCTTCCCCAGGTTTCAGCCATGATGCCATGGTCTTGTGCAGCAGTACACTACCAGCATATATGGTGACCCAACAAAGGCAAAAGACCGGGATCCTGGGTAAATACAATCAACATCAAACACACATACAGAGTTGACAAGTGCATAGAGTAGGACCAGTGAGGGGGTAGGGTTTGAACTATGTGATTGTAATGTAATGCAGAGCCCTCTCACAGCCCTGTGCTAGAAGGCTCTGCCCTCTGAACCAACACATACAAACTGCTAGCCCACTGGACAAAGCCCTGCACGACAACATCTGGGCATGAAAGGAATGCATAAGCCAAAATTAACAAAGACTGAACTACAGGCCCTGAATGTATAGGAAAACCCTACCTAGACAGGAGACAAAACAGTTTCTCTGGTGTAAGATAACAGATGCAACACTGACAAGCAGAGCTGGCACAAAAGCTGCACCATATGAATACCATATCTCAAGAGAAGGATAACTATCACAAAGTGCAAAGGATTATCAGAAAGCATATTAGAGCGCATGCATGAGTGCACATATTGAAGATCCAAAGATAAGATACCCATTTATAATCCAGTTACAGTGTATGTCTCTTACCACTGGTGGAAGTGGAGTAATCCCCTAGTGACATTAACCATTAACATTAACCATCCACCCCCTCCCCCATTCCAGGAGGGATTGCATGATTCAGGGAATGCGAGAAATTAAGTATCAATTGGGCCATTTGAACATTTCCTGACATATTGACCATCATGCCATGACTACTGTTCAAAGCCAAACTAAAAGCCTACCTCCTCGCCTTTGAGTTACCCTTTTAACCTACTGTTCATCTGCTGCTAGCTACCATGTTTTCCTTGCCTGTAACCTGCCTGTTCCCCTCACTTCCTCTCTCTACACTTTAACACTTCACTCATCATGGTCACACCCCGAGCAGAACTGGCCGTACTGCCTACCTGTACTTAAAAATGTCCAGTGTTGGTTTTCCTTAATCTATTTATATTGTATGGGTGCAGTAGTAAGACTCTGACATGGAGGGGTCATGGTGGTGGGCATAAATGTTTATTATGTTACAAAAATGAAAAGGAAAACCTATCTTACCTCAACTCTAAGAGGGGTTTCCCTGCCTCAACCAAAATAACTAATGTCACTGTCAGCATGTCAAAATCAAACAGTCTCAATGTCCAATGTCAGAATCCTCACCTCCCTGGCCTCATGGGAACGGGCTCCCCCTGCAGAAATACTGACGGCATCCAGGGATTAGTCACAATGTCCACTTATGTATTGGTGACTGTTCCATTTACTCCCCTGCACAACCTGGTCAGAATGTTCCTCAAACTCACCCCATTGTAAGAAGCTCACTGCTCTATGTCAAATCTAATTTCTTATCTAGTGTACATTCTTTTGTAATCAAAAGAGTATTGCTCCTCCTGTAAATAAATTAATAAATACTTGTTACACTTGCTGATTGTTTCGCACCCAACACCTATCCCCATTTCCTTGACAGTGATTCCGGCAACACCCATCTCCTGTTTGTGGCATAGATTTGATAGAACAGGTCAGGATGGGAAGAGAGGCCAGCATAGTTTTTGGCAATGTCAACCAATGGGTTGCTGGTATGGCATCTAAGAGGTGGCTGCGCTCCACAGGGCCTACATGCTAGTGGTACTGGCAGGAGTGTTGGTTGGTTTGCAGGTGGTGGCACATAATTAGTGGCAGTAGCAGTAGTGGTGGAGCCAGCATCTACAACTGATCTTGCGGAGCCAGTCTGGCAAGTAGATGCAGCTGGCATGCTGGTGCTGACGGCAAATTCTGGTTGGTGTCAGCACGTTGGTGCTCTGTCACATGTCTCGTTAACACTGATGTACTAGGCATGTCTTTCTTTCCTCAGTGGCCTCTGAACCTGTTGGGGGATAAAGGTTCTGCTGTCACTGTTCATGTGGACAGGTACTTGGCAAAAGAAGACACTCATGCATTTAGGATGATGCTGACCGAAGGCTAATGAGTGTAGGGTGGGCTCACATGTAGGAGGATGACTAATCAATCAATGGCAAATATGTCTCTGAGATGTACACACCTTGCAGGATGTGAGGTTGCATTTCTTGTCATCAGTGTACTGTACCATAATTGACAATATTTTGTCAGGGGCTGCACACAACACTGGTGAGGTTGGACTATGGTAAGGCTACATCAGGACTTGTCCTGCTATTGTTATTTTGGAGAGTCCTCATTGGAAGATGCATTGCTCATAAGACAAACACATAGGTCTGGCCAGTTATTAGCACTGGTGTTTTCAATGTGGGTACAATGGAGTATTGGTGTTTTCAGGGTGCATTTGGGCAGAAGGAATGTATTTGATTGGATGCCCATGGGCTGCCATGATAGGTGCATCTCAAGATTGTTTGAGGTCACATGTCCATAGATGCAATGGTAATATTTTGTGTTCAAAGTCATGTGGATATGATGTCCCTCAATGGATGGTACATTCACTTTGTTTCCCTAGCATTGGTCCAACAGACTTTTTTTGAGCATGGCCTTGCTTTTGTGGCCATATGATTCCACAGACTGGTACTTGGCGATGTTAGAGAGTTTAAGTCATCTACTTCATGCCCGGGGACCTGGAAGGCGAAGCCGGTCCCCTCCACAGGACTCCTTTAAGGGTCTCTCTAAAACCCTGTCTGTGCCTGCCCAGGCACGCACGGCTCATCAGATCTAACCTTTAAATCTTCTCCCACACATTCTCAATAATAACTCTCTTCTACTGAAGACTTCCACCTGATCCAATGCCCCCGCTGTGCCAAACACTGCTATGCATGGTAAGGAGGATCGGACCTCCATCTCGCATGCACATCTATTTAAAATGCTCGTTCCAGCTACCTATCTCTTCCCATTCTCTCCTCTACATATTGAAAATGCTGCCTGCATGTCCCGAAACCTCAGCTACAGCCTTCATACTGCCTTGTTTATCCACTCTAATGCCATAGCGACTATCATGGAACTGCCCGATGATTATCACTCTGTTGTTCAATCAGCAAGCGTGTTACGAATATCCCGACTGTACTCTACCTTACAGTGTCCCATCGCCAAATTCCGATGCAACCATTGCTGCACCCTGCCTCTCGGGGTCCTCCCGCTCCTGCAGATCATTTCACAGCCTTCCTGTTCCCCTTTCTGGCCTGTTTGACTTGGTCCTAGCAAGAGGAAACAGAAACTAAATTACCTCACCTAAGGACTCAATCCTGGACATTCATGCGCCACACAGCTGCAGGACTACCTCTCTTGTCACAATCTCTGTTCTATGCAACATGTTAATCTGTTATTACTTAGTGACTACCTCGCCTCTCTCTCTTCATGAAGTGCAGCCTGCCCAGTCTGCATACACACCATATTTTTGTCCCTTATGCTTGTCTGCATGCCTGTACTTGCCCCCCGCACCATGAGGTGAGGCTTTGCCAGTCGGTATAAACACACCTATTTTGTCTAAAATGTTTGCTTGCATGCCTGAAATAGCTCCTCATATAATGAGGTGAGGCTTTCCCAGTCTGCTCTCACACACACACACACACACACGCACACGCACCTATTTTGTCTCATATGCTTGTCTGCACACCTGATGTAGCCCTCCGCACCATGAGGTGAGGCTTTACTAGTTCGTGCACACACACTTGTTTTGTCTAAAATGTTAGCTTGCACGTCTGAAGTAGGCCCCCTCCCAAGAGCTGAGGCTTTCCCAGTCTGCACACACACCTATTTTCACTCCTATGCCTGTATGCATGCCTGACGTCATGCATTCACATTGCAGAGGCTACTTACAAGGCTTAGGTGGAATGGCTGTTCCAACCACTGCTCTCCTAATTCCTTTGATGCCAGGCATGGGATGGACACTGTGAGCCTTTTCCTCCCAGGGTGTGAGGGTGAGTGGCCTGACTGTGCCATCTCATGTGGCAGCCGCCTCATGATTACTAGATGATAGAGATTAGTGTCTTTAAGCCATTCCACTTTTTTGCAGCAGTCTTCCTTCGCCCATGATATAGTGCCAAACTCTTGTCACATATCTCCAGATGTTGTCCTTCCTATGGACGGAGGGTTTTTGTTCTTGTCCTCCAAATAGCATGTTGGCACATCTGACTACTTCGTCTACAGGGGCTTGGAGCTCTGCATCACCGAATTTGGGTTTGAAAACCCACATTTCTGGCACCTTCACTTTGCCTTCATCAACTGGCATGTTTGGCACTGTTTTTAGGGTCTGATGGCAAAAGGAAATGGGTGTTTCAGAAAACTGTTGAGTTTAAAAAGAAGGCCGCCGCTGAGGTTACCGTTTGTGGGATGATGCTATTGCCACTTGGCTTTAATTCCATTGGCGGAATGTCCTATCAGTAATTTCTCCAATTCCCTGGTGATAGTGATAATTCCGCCAGGCATTAGGGGATTAACAGAAAGATGTTACTTCTTTGGTTCTAATTCTGCGGACCCAAGTTTACCGCTACCGTTGAGGGTTTGGGCTTGCACACATGGTGCTAATTCTGCTGGACACAATCACAGGGATGGTCATTCTATACAGCGTAAATAGCACCAGCTACTCTTGAACACTTAATGAGGCTCCTTGTTTCTATAACCCACAGTGAGGGTCTGTGATAATACAGATGGTCTTGACAGTAATGTTATGATGATTTTGAAGGGCTGCCAGACATTTCGTCGAAAAAAATTGGTCGACCAGACAAATGGTCGAACCAATTTGGTCGAAAACCAAATGGTCGAAAACATTTTTTTTATATTTTAACCCTTTTTTTTTTTTTGGGGGGGTCCCTCTCCAACCCCCTTTTTTGCTCTAAAAACCCCTTTTTTAACTAAACGAAAACCCGAAAAATAAATATATAAATAAAAAAAAAATTCGACCATTTAGTTTTCGACCAAATTGCGTCGACCAAATTGCAGTCGACCAGTTTTCTTTCGACGAGTTGACTGGACACCTTTTGAAGTTCCACAGAACAATATATAATGATGTTCAGATCTTCTTGCAATAGTGTTTTACATTGGAGCACCTGTGGATAAAGAGTATACTAACATGTATATAGGAAACATTACCACCAAACCATCTCTAGACACTGCAAATGTGGGGGATGATATTAAAGTCTCCCCCCCAAAAAATGGTATGTGGTGATTCCAACATCCCCACAAACACACTGTTTGATAATGGTCCACATGCATTTTGTCTTATAAATCTTATAATACTGAATTTCATACCTGATAGTTTGTGATTATACTGAAATCCTCACACTTTGTGGGATGATTTTAAGATTAACACTGAGGTGATGTTCATAAAGATACCACAAGGATAATTGATTATATGGCAATTATGGACTGAGTTGGTGTGTAATGATATTAAAGTTCACAGAGGTGTGCTCTTTGATCACCTAGAAGTCGTAACCCCACTGCTGTGAGAATGAGCGTGTCACTTTTTTGGAACTGCCTACCCAGTGCTAAGAGCAGGATTTACAGGTTTATATTATATTTACTAAATTTGTTTTATTTCTATCTCTATTTCTAGAGTGCTATGTGCCAAATAGTGCTTAGTAATGCAGTAACATGCATGCAGGGGTTAACAGGGATTAACAGGGGTGCTGTCTAATGTTAATGAAGTTATTAGATGTATGTGTGAAATTGTATCGAAGTATCACAGGGATGGTGATAGATAATATTAGAAATCTCACTGATTATGCAGATGTAACGCTGTCCGGGTTTTTGTAATTTGACTTGTGTACTTTTGCATTTACTGATTTTGCTTGTCCTTTGGCCATATTGTTCTTAGGTCTTCTTAGGTCAGGAAATGCCATATATGGAATTCTTTTTTCGGGGGATACCTACTGCTTTAATGGGCAAAGGGACGGTTTGTGTGTGAGCCCAGAAGTGGGGGTTAGGACTGTAACATCCCAGGATACATTTGGGTACCTGGATGTCTGTTGCTGGGCAAATGTGGTAGCCATTGGCTTCCATGATTGGATAGCCATTGCCTGTTTGAATGTTGCAGTACCTTACCACTGGAGAACTTGGGCATGCTCCCAGCACAAATCTTGGATAAATGTAGGGCACGTTGAAGCCAAGTCATCTACGAAGCTGAGCAGCAAGTTGATAACCCGAGGACAGCCCCTGCAGCTGATCAACACCAACTCTAGTGAAGCCCTGGTCCTCAGCCTGCTCTCAATAAGACCCTTGTCAGTGCCTTGACCCCTGGACATTTGTGAACAACCAATCTCAACCCCAGCTTCTTTGCCTTCTTAGCCTTCGAAGTGTCCCTGACCAACCTTTGGACTAACCAGCTCTCTCCTGGGCTACCTCGCCACACCCATCGTCATTCGGAGAGCAAGCTTGACATCTTGAGGCCCTTCAACTTCAGTAACAAGACACCTGCTCTTGCATTTCCAGCTTTCTGGCAAGAGGGAAGCTGTGGTGCTGGGAGTGATCCTTTGCTCATTCATTAAAGATTATAAATTGCAGCCTGCCTGTGGTGACTCCCATTGTAACGCTCCTTCCTGTAGGTGTCCCGAGCTGGTCTCTTTCACAGAAGTCTTTATCTTTCTTTATATGAGTGTTCTACTGGAACCTCTCTGGAACAGATTCCTAAGTATTGTGACCGACCAAAACTAAATCCCAATGCCGAAAGTGAGCTCTGTACCCAAGACCCCTGGGCCTTCCTCAATGGGATCAAGCACAGAAGACTGTATCCCCAACAGTTTCTGGAACATTGGCAGTGGTCTCTGGAGAAATCAGAGATGGGGGGGTAGGTTTACATGCCTGGTTCCACCCCCATGTCCTATATAGGGTTACATGGGTGTAACGCCCTGTGCCTAAATCACTCTTTAGTCCCTTGGTTGGTGGAGGTCTGGTCAAAGATCCCTTAATAGGACTATCCTAAGGACTGGGATAGAGTGATTTTATTCCCCTGAACTTTAAATTTTGACTCTTATTGATCAAAACCACTGACATCGCCAATCTCTTAAGAAGCCTTCCTGTGAATTATATACTTTGGAACTGGTGACCTTTGGACACAAGGCCGGAAGTAGTCTTACAGCTGGACTCTCTTAGACCTAGAGAAGCTATTCTATGGTTGCACAAAAGTGTCTTTTTTTACTTCTAATGCATTAACCTGTGTTACACAGGTTTTTTAATCAAATAACATTGTACATCTTCTAAGGTTGAATGTATACATCTGTTTTATAGAGATAGTGTGACAATGTTTGACCAGAGGATTTACTTGCTTAGAGTGTATTTTAAAGGCCTAATACACTATTGTACATTTGTATACTTACCTGTCTAACTGGAATTACTTGTGTTGGTCTGTCTGTATGCATTGAAGCCCTAGAACACTTTCACACACCTCCTGAGGCTCAGCCTTGCCACTCTGCTACCTACCTTGATTGAATTGGCTAAACAGTGTGTCTCCCTGTTCACCATAATAGGGTGGCATTCCAAAATCCTCCCCCAGCACTGATTTTGGAAATGCATCTAAACAGTGATCAGAACAACAATGGAGAACTGACAGCAAAACCCTAAATTGATGCATGGTAAGATCAATAACAAAGAATTAGAGCTATAATTGAAGAGCAAAGGATAGACTTACTTTGTGGAATGACAAAGTTAACTGTAAATTAGCGTCTGAACACAGGACTCTTCTTTGTATTTAAATTGTAGCAACATCCAGAGGCTCCCCTAGCCTGTCTGTTATATGGGTTTTCCACGTGAAACTTCTAACAAATCAGAGACTGCCCCTGATTATCTTTTATTGTGTTCTATTAGTGATCAACTCATCTATGGTTGCACATATCCCATCCATTATCATCTACAACAGCAGGTATATTATCTGTATCCTTGAAACATGGGACATTCTGTTTAATCAAAGTAATAATGTGTTAAACTGCTTCCTCGCACCACACATCCTCTAAGAGTTATGCCTTGGCTGCTCAATCACACATAGCCTTGGTGAGCAGAGGACAGGATGGACAAAACGCATGCTTGGATTAGTGATGAGCCTCTGATATACACTCAACCCAACCCAGTAAAGAATCCTTCACGCGTCTGAGATTGGTGACATGACTCATGCAACCATTATTGCTAAGGTTGAAGCCCCCTGAATTGTGGTACAGTACAGACAGTACCAGAAAATATGGCGTTGGTTTAGGACACTGCACAGAGCAGCCTGACTTCTATGAGGAATGGGGATCTCAGTCGGGAAAGGCACATCAAAATGCAGGGCCTGGACAACTATATTTTACCTTTGTGGCACACTTGATTTCTAGGCACTCCAGACTCAAGGCACCATCATTTCTTTCTCTAGGGACCTAGCAACCGGCACAACATATGGAATTTGCTTGTGACAGAATGGCCCCTAGCCTAATCTGAGCTATGTTTGAATCGAGGAGAAACATATATGCAAAATCTGGCATCATTAAGAGGGGTGGATGGCAGACAGATTTCTTTAACATATTGAAGACCTCCACCAAAGCGTCAGTCCAAGGAACCTTGTAATTCTTTGATCCTTTTGGTAGGTCTCTGAGGGGGCCTTCCATGCTGAAACATGTGGGGTAAGCACTAGTAATACCAAACAGGGCACAGAAATGGCCAAAGTTTCTCTCTTCATAGTTGATAGTGTAACTTTCTGGAAGTACTGTACCATGGCTTCTTGGGGTTGGACTGTCTTTTTCCACAACCTAAACCCTCATATTTTACTGATGGTAAGCCAAATGACTCACATTGAGGTTCATTCTTGAACACACATTTCTTAACTATAGGTGACCAGGTGTAAATGATGCCTGCGTTCAGCCCAGATTGTGATGTAAACATTAATATCACACGTATATTCTTCAGAACATGTCTGATCAGGCTGTAAAATATGATCCTTCACTCTCTGAAATGTTTCTGTGGTTCTGTGAGGCCCAAAGAACAGCAATGTGAAAAGAACTAAGCTGACCAACAGTGAAGAATACAGCTACTCATGGTTTCCAGTCGCAATTGGTGCCTAGCAGTATCCTTATATTAAATCCAGCAAAGAGATACAAGTGGCTGGTCCTTTTGATAATTTCATTGAGGCAAGGCATCAATTATTCATCGAGTTTAGAGTTTAGAGATTATGTTGATTTTTGAGAAATCTGTATGCATAATCTTCAGGGCCCTCCGGGTTAGAGACAAAGACAATGGGTGATGAACAGTGACTCTGCGAAACCACAATGACTTGTGTTCAAACATCTCTTCCACTTCAGTCTGGGTGCCCTGGATTCCAGCAACCTGCTGGGTTAAACATGGAAAGAATTATGGATGTTTTCTCGATATGGTGTATGAATTTACTGACTCTTCCCAGCTTGTCCGCACACACATCTTTGTAGTGGTTAAGTCATTCACATGGTAATACTTCAGCTTCTTTGGAATAATCTTCCCCAGACGAGCGGTGAAATCTAAGTTTAAGTAAATGTTTAGGTTTAGGTATATTTGATAGAAAGAAATTGACCTTTTCCAATTTGACAGAATTGTTTTTGTTTATTTGTTTGATAACACCCCTCACTTACCCCCACCTTAACATATTCCCTTACCTCACCCACATCTATATTTAATTAAAATTGACCAGGATTCCTAAAGAATTCTCAAATAATTCAGTAAATTCGGAAAAGGTCAATTTGGACACAATCAAGTATGCTAATGTCCCCAAATGCAGATGTCCCCAAATGTTTATGCCACCATCGGGGTTTATAATTGCAGGTTGTACCAGGTTTCCAGCCAGTTGACATCATAGACTTTGGGAAGTCTGCCTTTTGGACACAATAGTTCTGATTACTTAACTTCTCCCTGATTAAATAAGTACCCATACCACTGTGCCAAGAGCTTTTTTTTGTATCATACTTGGGAAGTGATATCTAGACTTGTTCCTGAACCCAGAATTTTCTCAAGTAAGCCTGGCAACTATATGGCAAAATGTATGCAATTATGCTACAGTATTCAGTATATTGATATTGAAGTCCCCACAGAGATGGTGTGCTGCAATATTTAAGTCCCCGGATGGATGGTGTGCTATAAGGTTGAAGTCCCCACAGGAGTGGTGTGTGTTGATATTTTCACATGTGTGATTATTCTAAATTCCCCACCAAATGTATGGTGATATTAATGTCTTCATATGCTTCATATGAATTGGGTGTGCTAATACTGTATGACGTACTGCATGCATCGGAATTATAATGAGTGCAGTCCCAAAATGATGTGTAATTCTAATTAAGTCCCTTTAAGTTTGCTGTGCCATGATGTTGAAGTCCCCACAGTGATTGTGCACAGCGATACAGAGGCCAATGCAGTGATGGTATGTAAGGATATTTAAGTTACCAGTGTTTGATAATGTTGAAGAACCTTACAGGGATAGTTTGTGATGATATGGATTATCTTCACAGTGAAGTTGGGCGAAAATATTGAAGTCTATATGGGCTTGGTGTGGGGGTGCTGCAGATGTCCCCACATGGATGATATTTGAAGACTTCATAATTGCTCCCTAAGATAGACCTAGGAGGTTCTTAAACAGATTCAATTCCATAATTATAGGATTTATATGGGGAGTGGGTAGATTACTTAACTTGTCTGTGATTAAATAAGGACCATACCACTGTGCCAAGAGCTTTTTTTGTATCATGCTTGGGAAGTGACATCTAGACTTGTTCCTCAACCCGGAACTTTCTGAAATAGGCCAGGCAACTGTATGGCAAAATGTATGCAATTGTGCTACAGTATTCAGTATATTGATATTGATATTGATATTGAAGTCCCCATGGATATGGTGTGCTGTGATATTTAAATCCCCACATGGATAGTGTGTAATAAGAGATGGTGTGCTGTGATATTTAAGTCCCCACATGGATAGTGTGTAATAAGGTTGAAGTCCCCACAGGAGTGGTACGTGCTGATGTTTGCACAGTACTGTTGTGTGATGATTCTAAAGTCCCCACAGAGTGTATGGTGATTTTAATGTCTTCACATGTTGCACATGAATTGGGTGCGATGATACTGAATTACATACTGCATGAATTGTGATTATAATGAGAGTAGTCCCAAAATGATGTGTAATTCTAATGAATTCCCTGCATGTTTGCTGTATCATGATATTGAAGTCCCCACAGTGATTGTGCACAGCGATGCGGAGGTCAATGCAGTGATGGTGTGTGAGGATGTTTAAGCTGCCGGTGTTTGATAATGTTGCCGTGCCTTACAGGGATAGTTTGTGATAATATTGATTATCCTCACAGTGAAGTTGTGCAAAAATATTGAAGTCTGTATGGGCTTGTGTGATGGTGTTGTAGATGTCCCCAGATGATTTTTGAAGACATCATAAATGTTCCCTAGAATATACCTAGGAGTTTCTTTAACAGATTCAATTCCATAATTAGAGGGATTTATATGGGGAAACAGAATGGCATTGGACATGCTTCAGAGACCCTTTGAAGCTGGGGGGTGGCTGGTGGATTGCCCACCATTAGTCAACACTTTAGCAGCCCTCTGTTGGGCAATATTACCTGAAAGAGGTGCTATGGATACACAAGACCTAGCTCACTCGAGCAACCCACCTTCTGACACTGGTCAAGAGACTGTGGCGTCGGATCTGGGGACTCTTGGGGGTCACGGACCCATACTACCGCACATCCCTCTGGTTACTGTACTAC
The DNA here is from genome assembly GCF_040938575.1 of Ambystoma mexicanum. Classification (NCBI taxonomy): domain Eukaryota; kingdom Metazoa; phylum Chordata; class Amphibia; order Caudata; family Ambystomatidae; genus Ambystoma; species Ambystoma mexicanum. The sequence goes on along the minus strand of NC_090922.1, from coordinate 882,216,738 downwards.
CAAGTAGTATTTGCAGACTCAGGAAGTACTGGGAGACCAATCGGATGGCCACTCTTGAAGACTTGCTTCAGATGGGGAAGCTGACTGAGTTTGCCGTACTCGTGGAATGGTTCAGCATACACAGGGGCCAATTCATTTTATACTTGAGCTTGACTCGGAAAACATTGAGAGAGTAGATGGCCTGGGTTTCGCAGTGGTGTAGAGTGCAACACAGTGTTGGAGATGATGTATGACATGTCGGACGGTGGCCACATGATTTCTAGACTTTATGAGCCATTCCTGAGCAAGCACCTTGCACCTCAGCTTGGGGTGCGGACTAGGCGGGAAACAGACTTGGACAGGACATTCTCTGGCACTGAATGGGCGCAGATATTTCTATATACAAAAAAGGTTTCAAGAAATGCCAGATTCAAACTCATGCAAATATGTCACACACAGAGCATACATGATCCCTCACAAGATATCCCAGTTTAAAGGAGCAGATAGGCAGCACTGCCCCAGATGTGCAGAAGAAAATGCAGACATACTCCATATGTTCTGGACTTGCCCGTTCCCAGGGAATATTGGGTGGGGATTGCGAATTACTGTGACCATAGGTGGAATAGACATGCATGCATAGCTCCTGGAGGCCTGTTTATTGGGGTTATTTCTGCACAGGCGAGGGACAGCACATCTTAAAATAATGAAATACCTTATCCGTGTGCTAAGTACAGGATTGCAATGACTTGGAGGTTGGCAGAGGGTCATGAAATTGAGGCATGGTGGGTGGATTTACAGAGATGGACGTTAGCTGTGATTGCAATTTTGCACAGTGAGGTTGTAGCAACATGAAATTCACTAACGCAGGAAATGTTTTCCCCGCCAGACATTATGCCCACATTGGAATGAAAACTTTGTGGAGTCAATTTCACCATACTGTCATCTAAGGAGTGTGGAAGAAAGAAAATGTGAGGCGCTACCTGAGGTGCAATGTATAATGTATAGGATTTATAGGATTTGTAGGTTTGGAACTGCACAAGAAGGCACTGTTTGAAAGTTAATGGAAGATTGAATTGCATATTAATGGAGTGCTGCAGAATTTACTGAACATTTTACAATGTCTCTATGTTGCTAAATTTCCTTCTGTAACCACCACAGCATGGTATTGATTAAAGGATGAGGTTTGAAGAAATCAAAGTCACCTTGGGGTTGGGTAGCGGTGATGATATTGGTGTTTTCACAAGAAGTCATGCTTACTGTATCCTTGCACTGATGCTGTTCAAGGTCTGATAATATTGAAGTCCACACAGGGGTTGTTTGAATGATATGGAATTCCCTGAATACGCATGCTTTTATTTAAAGTCTTTCCGAGACGGTATGCAATTTTACAGACATTTTCACGTTGCTTCGATATTTAGATTGACCAAGGGTTGACGGTGTGATTTGATTTGGAACCTTCATCATGTGTTCTGGCATTATAATAAAGAGATTATGTGATGGCCAGAAAGTATGGTTTGTGAGGGTGATTAAGTACCTATAAGGATTGTTTATGATGATAAGACATTAATGAAGTCCATACAGGATGATCTGTGATGATTTCAAAATCATTAAAGGGGTGGCGTGAGATGATATGTCGTCCCCAGAAAGTTGATGTGTGGGACGCTGAAGTCCATTTAAGGATGTCTTGTGCTGGCATTTAAATATTCACAAGTATGCTTTATGATGACATTGCAGACTTGATGGAATGGGATTATGTAATATTGAAATTCCCACGAGAACTGTGATGATATTGAAGTCACTGGATATGGGTTGCTGGACTAAGGTCAACATATTCACGGCGGAATTGACTGTAGTCGATTTCTCCACAAATCTATTTGACCTTCGGCCAAACAAGCCAAATCCCTAACCTCTACTCAATCCTCCTCCCCTACTTACCGTATTGCCGTCCACCGGGGCTTCTCTTGCCCTGCAGCGTCAGTTCTGTCCCTGCCACGTGGGTCGGAACTGATGCTGCAGGGTCCCTTTTTCTGTTTGTTTTTCTTTGTTTTTTTTTTAAAGAGTTCTCCGCATCCAATGTCCAGGAAGCAGGAGACACCCCCACACCCACATTCCCATTATAGCAAGCAAGTGGAGTGGGGGCACCCCTGAAACTCCTGTTCCCCTTGTTTGCTATAATGGAACCGTATGGCCTAGTTGACCAAATTTTTGTTTTTGGTTGTACGATCATTTCGTACAGCCTAAATTCTGTCAACTAGGCCATACAGTAATTATTTTTGGGTCAAATGGGGCAATTCCATGTCACCACAAGGATGATATTAGTCATTAAGCCCCAAAAGGATAATACTGAAGTCTGCGAAAATAATGGTGTCTGCTATGTATCTGTGATGATATTGAAGTTCGTACAGGAATGTTATGTGATAATACTGAAGTGAGTGATGATGTTGAAAACTCTAAAGCAAATGGGTATGATCATATTGTAGTGCTCGCATGATGGTGTGTGATGACTCTGAAGTCCCTATGGAGTTGTACGTCATGATATCTGATATTGAAGTCCCTAAAGAATTTGTTTGTGATGATACTGATAAAGGATGGTGAAAGATGAGATCCTATAGGATGGTGTTCAATTAGTCACAGATGGCTAGGAAAGACTCAGAGTCTCAGAGACTCATCTCTCAGATATTACACTTTTTTAAGCTTTCTCGTGGGCCTAAGGCTGTCCCTATCTCTTTCTCATCTAGAACAACACCTTCTCCATAACGAGGGAATCCCTAACCCAAGTTTAGTAGATATTGATTATTGGCACTTGCTATCTAGGTTCTGTCTTGTACTAGAGATGAAGACTCTGACAAATCTGTGGATATTGTACCTTTGCCCCTAGGGGGGGACAGCTTTCCCACAGGGTGAGGGGGCATGCCTACAGTACAATAGCCCCCTAGGGGTGGTGTACCAGGGAAGAGCACATGAGAGAGAAACCCCTTATGGGATTAGGGACGACAATTCCCAGAGAACGCAGTATTCCTCTGCTTTATTAGACCTTCCCTAGACCTTCCCTCCTTCCCCAAGTCAAACTCTCCTTCCCCATTCACAGTCTGTGCCTATATTTTATATTGTGAGGTCAACCAACTTAGTATCATAGGCCCGACTAAGGCCTCTGAGTACATCACCATCCCACACACACTCCTCCCATGGTCACTTCACTTCTGTGACAATCTTCCCTTGTATGTCGTTAGTATTGAGAACTAAGTCCCCTTTTAAAGTACTGGGATGAGGAAGAACAGAAACGACCTAGATAGAGCCTCATTACCAAGTGCTGAAATGAAGAAGATCCTATTGTACCCTAGGGAGAGTTTAAAGATAGATACTGAGATGAGGCAGAGGAATGAAACCATGAAGATTACTCTTAAAGGCCGTAATAAGCGGTCTAGTGGTTGCCGGCTATTCATTGGTTCAAACAAAGTAGAAAAGATGAAAGAGTCAGGAAGCAGGGTTCAAGCCCTCCCTGTAGGAGCAAGGAGCAGGAGTCCTGTGCTGTAGCAAATGGGGCTGTGGACCACTGCACCACCCAGAGAGAGGGGGAATCTTTGAACTCCAGCAGTTTGTGGGGAAGCTGGAAACTCTCTCATTGGAGGTACAGAGAGAGAAGTCATTGAGCGAGGAAGCTGGGCAGACTCCGACCCAGCCGTACCTGGATTTGAAGCAAGAGAGGCAGTGCACAGAGCTGAGGGGGAGAGAGAAAACAGGCAGGGGAGAAGGAACTCCTTTTTGTGCTGCCAGAACGAACCTCTGGGCATCCCAAAGCCTCAGAAGCTGCCTGGAACCAAAGCCTTGTCCCACAAAGTTGGAAGGGACCGACGCAGTGGCCACCAATGAAAAACTGAAGGGAAACTGATCTGCAGGGATGCCGCTGACTGAGGCAAGCGACTGAATCCTGCCTCAGCCCCAAACAGAAACATCACTGCCTGTAAGACATGCACCAGAGAAATGGGTATGTGGGCAGAGCTGAAGGTGCTGAAGGTACAGGAGGTGTCAGAGAGCAACAGGAACAAGAACGTAAGAGGATCTGGGTCCCTGAAAGAAGCCGAGAGAGCACAGAAGATAAAATTTGCTTAGCAGGAGAGTGAACCAAGCTATTGCAACCATATGAGTTTGTGAATTGCACCCATATGAAGACAAGAGTCTGGAACCCTGAGATAAAATGTGAAAGTTGAGAAGGGAGAGTGTGCTTGGCAGGAGAGTAAACCAATCAGTTGCAACTGCACTTTGCGAGTCTGGGGCTCACACCCAAATAAGAATAAGAGCGAAGGAGGGTTTGGGACCCTGCATAAGAATAATATAATAACAGAAAGGTGTTGAGAGCCCAAAAATCCCAAGAGAGGGAATAGGAGAAAATTGTTCAAGTAGGCATGAGAGACTTATGACCCTTCAAGTGGCTCGATAACCTGAGATCCCAGGGAGGGGCTGGAGCTGAAGTGATTCTGGAGCAAGCTGGGAATGGCCCAGCCAACTGAGACTTTTTTAAATCACTTGGTTAAGACTTTGAGAAGACTACAGGCCTTACTGCCTAGAAAGAGACATGTTTCTCTGGGCAAGGGCCTAGGGAGCTTATCCGCGCTGGAACTGTAATATGGATAATAGTTCTTTTACCACTAAATGTTAAATGTTAAATGTTAAAGGTATTTGTACCGTGAACCGTCACCAACAGAGTTGTTCCCCAGGCTCTCTGGCAGATCTGCAAACGAGAAGGCGGGATGCGTTAGTAGGGTGAGGAGGGAGTAGGATAGTGAGAGAACCATAGACAGCTGAATTTGAGAAACAATTGAATAATACAGTACAATCCTAAAGCACAGCTAGATTTGAGGGTCCTCTATGGTGGGAGAGAGGCTTACGCCCAAAAGAATTTTGTTTTTTGCGCATTGCACTCCCTCTTGTATTCTAATGAACTATGTATAGTGTTGTATTCTGATGAGCTATGTATAGTGAGGTAGGGGTGTCTATTCTCCTTGGGAGTCAGAGCAGGAGTTTTGGTTTCCTCTTCCCTACTATCTATGTGGATATATCTGCCATAACATTGGGTGTGGTCCAGGTTGGGTTGTTCTGATGAAACCACTAACAAAGAATTAGGAAGCTACAATATGGGTTAGAAGCAAGCCAAAGCTGGGTGAGAAGTCTTTACCCTTTTCTTTAGTTTTTTTTTTTTTTTTTAGTGGTAGGTTAGGAGGAGGTGAGACAGGTTTCTTGATGTAGGACAACATTCATTTGGATGACCATCTAATATACACCCTTTCAAACCATTTCCTTAATTTCAAGAGAGGGAACAGAGTGATATGGTCAGAGAAGGATGTTTTCTGAATAAATAAAGGTTCATAGCCAAAACTATCAGTTGTCAGTTTCCTGATTCTGACTTGTCACCCTACTGATCAGTCCAGGATAAGAGTGTATGGTTAGTACCCCTAGTTGGAAATGGATGGCATAGGTGACATCCAATGTAGGCCAACTGTGTGTAGCATTGATAACCCTAGAAGAAAAATAAAGTTATTGATAGGCTGTATAAATGATTTGGCTGATTTATCTTATAGCCAGTGTTGCACGTTGTGCTGTACCAATAAGAGACTGACAAAGAAGGTTGGCGTGCTTAATAGATAGGTATAATTTGGTTGGTCGGTTACAATGTAGGAGAAATGGAAAAAAAACAAAATGATGGATTTGCTTATATGTATGACAAGAAAATCTCTTGATTTCATAGTCCTCAATCCCAGGTTGCCTCCCTGGGCTGTTTTGCCACTGCAAAGTCACCCAAAGTCTTGAGGTGTTCAGTGTTCCTGTTTCTTTCTTGGCTTATGGATCTGTTGGTTCGGTCCTCTATTTCTCAGTCTGGACTACAGGGTGACCCTTGTTCCTGGGTCTCCAGCCTGTGTGCCCCTGAATGTTAAGCCACTGTAGATGAAGAAGGGAAGGCCACCTATGCTAAATCATCTGATGATCTCTCCCTAGCTGTCTCAGGGTCCTTAGACTGGTCTCCAATACCTTGTTCTTGTTTATGTCTTCCCATGGTTTTAACAGTCTTGTGCCCAACAGGACCTCTACTGTCCTTATTCACTCATCTACACTCCTGGTCCACTGCTGCTGAACCTCCTTGATGCTGAAGTACATGCCCATAGATCTGCCCTCCTTATCTTCCACCTGGGCAGTGTGGCTTCATCCACTCCTTTGCATCTGTACCTCCTTCTGCACCTTCATCAATCTCCTCCCTTCTCCATCTGCACCGTCATCCCTCTCCATCTCCCTCTGCCTCCTTCTACTTTTGTACCTTTAGTTCACCATCCACCTCCTCCTGAACCTGAAATATCTGTCTCTACTTCCTCCTTCAGCAACTTTACATTTCTTATCACTTCTTCTTCCTCCTCCTCTTGTATCTTCACCTCTCTCTGAACCTCAGGCTCAGTATGCATGCTCACTCCTTTGCTTCAAATACCCATTCTTACTATGGTTTTCTCTGGGTATTTATAGACCACACAATCGGCCCTTGGCCCCCCTTTGTCTATAGCATGCACATTGTATTTGTAGACCGGTTATTCTATGCTGTGGATTGGCTTTGATGTAAATAGGTGGATTAAAACTTCTCCACGATTCTCCCAACAGACCAAGCCTTCAAGAGGCTGTTCTGCCCTCTTGGATGTTTCACTCACACACATGCATGCATGTTAGAATGCAGACGTGGGGCTTTCATCAGAGCAGGATTGGATGTTCTCTGCTTTTAGACTTGTGGGCTGTGGCATCTGCAAGAAAACCATTCTTTGGAAGTGCCAAGTAGGTCATGCTTACTGTATCCTTGTCATTATTGAAAGGTGAGTCTCCTGTCCTTCAGAATCCATCCTCAATTTCTTAATCAATTTCAATTTCTCTTACCAAGTGCCCATTTCTGTATGCAATGGAAGTGTTGTGTGAGGTGAAGTGTTAACAGAATAAATAATGATCTCAGTGTTCAATGGCATGGGTTGAGTTTCAAGTTATTTCTCATCATGATTGCATTAACACTAAGCAAAATGATATCTGGGGAGAAATCTGGTAATATTGTGAGTTGTGAGCTGTGGCACAATGCTTCCCTCAGGCAACATAATAATTAGCTAAAGACCACTCATCCATTGTATGCAGGCTCTATCGGAAACAGAAACACAATCAGCCTTCCTGGACCATATGATCAGAGGTCATAGACTGAGAATAGTGCGGACTGAGGAGTAATCTAGTACCAGTAGACCACTGATACCAGTGAGATCATGTGAATAACCACAAATGACTTGAAGACTTAGGAGTCATGATAAGGGTGAATAAAACGGTAAAGGAGGAATGATTCGGAATACTGGAAAGGGAAAGACAGAGGTGATAGATGGTTTATCCTGAAGGAGAGAGGGCCCAGAAATTGCATTTTGGCATTTTGATGAGGTTAGATACAGGTGGTGGTCTGAAAAAAAACCAGGTTAGACATCTGGAGAGCAGGGCATAATGCTGAGAGAAGACGGATAGCCTACCAAGTGAAGTTTTTAACTTGAGGGCCTACAAACGGAAACAGTGAACTGGTGGATTTAGTAAGTGAAGTTGTGGATGGGAGGGCCTAACAAGTGAAGTTGGAAATGTATTACTATTGGGACAATACAGTGCAAGAGAAGAGTTTCAAAAGTAGTTGGTAGAAGAGAAAGAAGTGTAATACTGAGAAAAGCAAAGCTTCTAAAAGATATGATTGATCATTATGAGCATGGCCATGTGGTTAAAACGTTTCTGTAATGGAATTACTGCCATTTTACCGCGCCTTTATCCCACGAATTTGGGGGTAAAGTGGAAAAACAGCTTCCTGTGCTTGGCAGGAAGTATTGCCTCCATTTCACCTCCAAAAATGGAAGGAATTAACACGGGCAGAATGATCATTTACTGTAATTCCTTAAAAATTCTCATGGAGTCCAAGTAGGGGTTAACAACACCATTCTGCTTCTTGTAATTAGGCATATTTAGCCAGATTCCAAGTGACTGTAACAGTAATCGAGAGTGGAAGACAAACAGGTAGTGAGGCCCATTATGTCATTGAGAACTCTGATTGTGCATTCTGGGAAATGTAGTAAAGGTTTGCAGCATCATAGTATTTTATTGCATCTGGTACCACTGTACAACGCTATGCAGAAAAGTTTTACTGAGCAACTATGTCCTATTACACAACAGTGTGCATATTGCCTTATTGGGCAGGAAGTCGGGGAATGAGAGTGTGTTTTAGTTATGAATGTTGATTTGTCATTTTCTTTTCCCTGCAGCCACAGACCACTTTTCCTGATTGTGTGCTGAAGAAGAGTTTTGATATGTTGTGCATTACAAATACAAAATAATAAATAATAAAGAGTGGCATATTTGGGCACTAGAAAGCATCATTACAAGTTTGGTGCTAATTTGATGGTAAATCTGCTGAATTACCGCCAAATTCGATTACCTTTGCTGCCAGTTGGGTCTGTGGTTTTACTTGGGGATTACAAGTGGTGGCCGAGTGGTACAACTCCCCATTTTTGGATCCATAAAACTCCATTGGGATTTTGTAGGAATGAACATATGTGGTATTTTGGTCATATTTATGCCGATTCTTTTGCTGTAAGGTGGAAGCTGGAGGTAAATCTTCCATGATAATGCCAAACAGCAGTGCGGTATTGCAACAGTAAAGTGCTGGTAACAAACTTGCTACCACTTTTACCCATACCAGCATACTTGTAATGAGGCCCACTTTGTCACTTCTTATTCATGTTAACATTAGCATACTGAACACGTCTCCAGAAATCTCATGTTAGGTGTGAATATTTCATTAAGCCCCAATTTGTGTTCTTCTTTACATTCTGGGAGTTGCAGTCCTGCAGTTCTAGCAGTAAAATATAAAATATTAAGCCCAAAAGTGACTAGATCAAAGCAAGTAGCAACTGTGTTGAAAAAAACGGTCTCATGTAATATTACAATGTGTTTGATGTTAAAGTGTTTGTTTTACCATTAAAAAGAAAATATATTTATGTGGTAAAACTAAACAACATTATAACCATCTAAAGAAACAAACCAAAAAAATATTTCAATTCCTATAATGCAGTACATTTGTAACGTGTTCACATGTTAAAGTGAGCACTGTTGTCTTGCTGCACTGTTAACATTTCCTAAACACAGGACTCTTGCAGACCGTGAATCTGTGGGATCGTATTACAGCAAGACCAAATCTATTGAAATGTTAAAACGTTTGCAGCTTCAGGAATTTCACACCTCTGTCAGCCTTGAGCTCAACTTGTTCACTGATGTCGGGGGATGGGGTGCTCGTGCACCAGGGTTTTCAGCAACCCAAACTGACTGGTTCAAAAAACATGGTTATTCTCCATTAAAGCAACATTTTGTCGTCCACCTGTTTATTTTCCTTTTTGTATTTAATACTGTAGCTAAGTCGGTCACATGTGTTGCACAGATCTATGCCTCCAGACTAGTAAAAATACAGTGGCTATAATAGAGTTTTCACAGCACGAGAATGGATAAACATGTTTTTACCATTCAAACCCGTTGTCACATTATTTCATATGTTGCATTTTCTAAAATTGTTTCTGCGTCGCACTCCATGTCCTAAACTGGCCTGCAATAAGCAAAAGTATATAAGTGGAAAAATACTAATGTGGCAGTAATGCTATTACTTCCGCATTTAAGGGTCTGCCAAATCACGGATTTGGCTGCATTTATCCCCAGCTCTGAGCTGGGGATAAATGCACTGGGAATTAGCCAATTTTCAGTGCAATTACCACACGGTAATACCGCCGACAGTAGTTGCGGTGAAAATTCCCCATTGGATCCAATGGGGAATGGGGAATTCCCGAATGGGCCCAATGGGGAAAGGGGAATTACCGTTGCGCCAAACCTGTGATCCGGTGCTAATAGCGCCAGGGGGGTTGGCAGTAACGCTATTAGCCCTGGCGGTATCTCAGCGGTAATACCACTGGGATAAAGCCCAACTCGTGATGAGGCCTTTATAGAAAAAAATAACGTATGCATTGCAGGCATGTTAACTTTGAAAATGAAAGCTCCATATTAATAATGAAATAGGGCTATGGAATGATGTATGGAACCTGACAATGCAGGCCATGGGAATTATTTAAAGAATGATCCCTTAATTTCTCTATAGTGCCCTCTTTTGGTTAGAAGCTATCAGGTCATCAGAGATCCAGTTGGCACAGCACTCCTCCATCTTTCTGGAACCAAACATAACTTAGGACATTATAAAGCTATGCACAGATGATTATGCTCAGGCATAATGTTGTGTGGTGCTGCTTTTCAAAATACTTTTTGAGAAATATTGCATACAACCATCATCTTTCAAGCAGACATTCTGAACCTCTTATCAGCATGAGGCAAATGTGTGATATTATGAACTTGCTAAATATTAATGCTACTCTAGGGCCGGTCGGATCGATCATGGGCAACACTCTTGCTGGGCTGGTAGCCGAGGGACAACACTCTTACCTTGGAAGCAAGACAACCCAGATTGTTCATTTTATCTGGCACAGTATCCTTTTAGTCCACACCTTGTCTGCTGCCCATTAAAGTACAGTACCCGAGGTGAAAGCCACATTGGAGGCCTTTCTCTGTGTCAGCCGCCTTATTGTAGCCAAAAAAGGCTTCACTGTGTTTCCCATTTTTCTGCTACCGTGCCTGCCGATTGGCTCCCTGCATCTACTTTTCGGCCTATGGTAGACCGGCAGGCTTCAGCCGGCCCACCCCTCAAAGGCCCACTTTCTAAGGCCCTGTCAGTTGCCCTGTCGATTGGCTGACTGTGTCTAGGGGTCCTCTCCTAACCCCCATGGGTGCACATGGAGGCAGAGGAAAACTTCAGTTTCTCTGGTCAAATGGTAAGCAATGGACCGCCATACATTTCTGTAAAGGTCAGCTCCTTTAACTAACCACGTCAATCCTTTCCTTCACACCAGGACTGTATAACCTCCCACTCCACCTCACCTGGACTCGACTAAACCCACTTTGACCAGTTGCTGCTTGTATTACACCTGTCCTGCTAAAGACCAAATTTTGTTGTGCCCAGTTAATTAGTGTGGTCCACCTTGTCTGCTAAAATTCGAATTTAGCTTCCCAATTGTTGCATGTGTTTAACTTACTCTGCTTGATACTGATTTTAGTGTGCCTTGTGGCTGCTTGTGTTGTTCGCTAGCTGGTGCACGCCCACTGGCTCCCCTACCTCCAAGTGCACCTACTGATGGGTAATCTTAACATCCATCTGGACTCGCCTAACTCCTCAGGTGCTTTCTACAACCTTTGTGACTCTCTCACCCTATCTATCCTTCCCTCTGGCCTCACACACACCGTGGGCCACCCCTTGGATGCTCGCATCTCTACTGACATCCCCCTCTCTACCCCTCTCACTATCTCCCTCTTTTGGACTGACTACTCTCTTCTCTCAACACACCTGACGCTCTCCTCTCCTCTTGCAGCAATACATCCAGCGCAGCCACTTGGCTTCAAAGTCACTGACCCATAAATAAAGTAACAGTGGCTGCATGCCTTTGCCGCCTCCTACTCTCCTTCAATCATTCATACGCTGACACCCACTGTCATGATGCCTGCCCCCGGAAGACCAGGCCCAGCAGCCCCGGAAGCAGGCATCATGCCACTTGGAGCATGCCCAAAAGCCCCTGTTAGGGGCTGTTTGGGTGCAGTCCTGGCGCCTATGCGCCAGGCTCATAAAGATAAAGTCAGTCCTGGCGCCATGGGCGCCAGGCACATTATTGATAACTTACCTGAAGCAGACCATGCTGCATACTCACCTGAGGCAGACCATGCTGCATGAAGACTCAAGCCAAATGAGGCTTAGGAGGGACTATTTTACTAAAGGGACTATTTTGTTACTTGGGTGGGGCTGTGGAAGAATACTTACCTGGATCTTCTTCCAAGGCTATTTAAACCACGCCCGGACAGCCACACGTGCTTCGCGTTATTCTGCTTGCTGCAGCGTAACGCTCACCATGTTTTCAGCAGCTCCAGTCTTCAGCCACGCCCGCTTCAGTCCTGGGACTCCTGAAACAAGAAGAAAAGAAGGATAAAGGTAAGAACAGGAGTTTTAACTTTAATCCTTACCTGAATCCTGATCCATTTCACCACGGAACTGAAAGACAGAAGTCTTTGAAGCATTGCTTCGCATTCCTACGGCGCCGCGCTGAACTCACCTGCTTGGCGGTACTTCAGCATTCCATCACGCTCTCTCCATCTCGGGGCCGCCCTCCGACACCTAAGGAGACAAAGACAGCAAGGTGAGCAAGGGGACTCTCTAAGGCTATACAAGCTACCTCCAAGGACTTACCTGATTTACCACGGGAGGTACTCACCTCATCTCGGGTCGGCAAAGTCAACTCTGCTTCACCGCCGTACCCCGGCCCCTAAGGGGAGAAAGCAAAGACAATACCAGTTACCCCCCACAAAACTTACCTGATTTACCACGGGGGTCTCACCTCATCTCGGGTCGGCACAGTCAACTCTGCTTCATCGCCGTACCCTGGCCCCTAAGGGGAAAACCACAATAGACTTACCTGAATCTTACCAAGTGCCATTTGGAAATCTTCAAGTGGAATAATCGGCAACCTGCAAGGAATCGGACAGAGTAAAGATCAGACATTGAAACTCTTACAAACAATTGGACTTTAGAGTCAATACTGGAACTCACCAATTCATCTACGCCAGTGAAGTAACTGGTCATCAACACGCCCCTCCGGTCGACGCAGGATGGAGAGCTTATCCTTCCAAACCATCAGGTGAGACTAAGGAGGGAACATCAAGAGTGATCTGTGCGAAGACAACGGGAGTGGGGAAGGTGGGTTGACACTCAAATTCCACGGGTGGTTAATTCCTCTTCTCCTTTGCAGAAGAATATTCTTGCGAGCCAGACAAACTAGGCTGAGCGGGCTAGTCCAGTCAGTCATCTCGGCGCTACACGTCACACTGGTGGAAACAACAGCGGCCCAGTTCCGGTCGACGCCCCCGTGGGAACCAGGTGATCGTAACACCCACCCTGACACAGCCCTCGCTAACCTCAATCTCTCCATCTCCAACATTCTTGACATTCTTGCCCCCGTTATGAGGGTCCGACTGAAGCCTTCCAAACAGTGCACTTCTTGGTGTTACTCTGGCCTGACTGCCCTTAAACGCAAGTGTAGGGCAATGGAGCGGAAATAGAATGCGTCAGGCGTACCATCTGACAAACGGGCCTGCCGGCTCCTTCAAAGGCATTATCGACTCTGAATCCGCACCAAGAAAAGTGTCTTTATTGAAGCCTGCATCTCTGCAGCATCAAAGAACACAGCCAATCTTTTCAAAGTTTGCAAGGAACTGGCCAATCCTGCAGCAGCCTCTTCTTCGGTCACACCCACCCCGGACCTTTGCTTGCCCCTGGATGCACACTTCACCACAAAAACCGAAGACATCCTTTCCACCCTCTCCTCCACACCAGAGGATACACCAACACTGGAGCCTCCCTTGGCCATCCCTCCTCTTATCATCTCTTATATTTCGCCTGCCACACCGGACGAGGTCACCAGACAAGTCCAATCTATGAAGGCTTCATCCAAACAGGTGGATCCCTGCTCCTCCAAAACCATTAACGACAATATCAACTCCCTCACCCCAGCCTTGGCTGATCTCAGCAATCTATCCTTTTCCACTGGTGCTTTACCAACTCCCCTGAAGCACTCCCTTGTGCACCCTCTGCTCAAAATACCCTCTGCTGACCCCTCCATTTTGGCAAACTAGCACCATCACTCCTTTCTTGGACAAACTCCTGGAGAAACTGGCTACCTCTTAGCTGACCCTCCTCACTGAATCTATTGGTTGCATCCATGACAATCAATCTGGCTTTAGAGCATCCAGAGGCACAGAAACTGCTCTTCTGAACACCCATGAAGACCTGCTCTCAAATATTGACACTAACACCCCCTCAATCCTCATTCACCTTGACCTCTCTTCTGCCTTCAACACTGTTAACCACGACATCCTGATTACACGTCTCCATGACACCCTGGGACTCACAGGTCAGGCTCTGGCATGCTTAACCTTCTTCCTCTCCAACCGCCCATCCCAGGTGGAACTCGGGGCCTTTCACTCGACTATCACTCTCTCAACCTGTGGCGTCTCCCAGGGATCTAACCTATCCCCCTGGTTCTTCAACATCTATATGGCTGCCCTGGCATGGGTGATTGCCACTTTCACCTCTAACTTTCAGTGCTGCGTCGATGACACACAACTATCATTCAGGCTACACTCAGCTGCCTCCTCCTCTTCGCTCATACCTGACTGTCCACTATTCAGTCTTGGTCTGCTGCAAACGACCTTTGCCTCAACACCAATAATACTGAGATCATTTGCATTAGGAACCCTACTCCTGCTTTCCCACTCTCGTTCTGGCCGGTCTCCCTTGGCCATGCGCCCACCTGAGAAGCAAGAAACCTGGGGGTCATATTTGACTCCACTCTTTCCTTCTCCTCTCACATTTCAGACATCTCTAAAAAATCTAACTTTGAACTTCACCTCACTGTCTGCAGAGCCCTGGTGCTCTATGCGCTGGATTGGAACAGCATCTTCCTCAACCTCCCTTCTTCTGCACCGCGCCCTCTGCAACTTATCCAGAAAAGTACTGCAAGACTTATCTTTGGCCTCAAGCCTACGACCAGTGGCTGCAAGGATCAAATTCAAGACCCTTTGCAATGTTCACAAGGCTTTTTTCGGCCTGGGACCTATCTACCTGCAATGCTGCCTACCTAAATACTGTCCCTCACAAGCCCTCCGCTCATTTACCTCCAACCTTCTGCAAGTGAGCCGGTTCTCTGAGCAGAGATTTGAAGGGAGATCCTTATCCTCAGCAGGTGCATCCCTCTGGAATAGCCTCCCTGCTGGCCTCCGTCGTGAGCCGGATCTCCTTAACTTCTGGAAACTTCTAAAGACTTTCCTCGTCTCTTCTTCCTTCTCTCTCCCTCTACCCTGCTAACCCAGCTCTCTGTTGTTTTCCTCTCTCCCTCCTCTTCCCTACAGCACGCTGACTGGCCACCAGGTGTTCCTCGGAATTTCACCAGCCCCTGGCACCCCTGCCAGTCCTCTTTCGCACTTGCCTCAGAGTCCTACTCACCCACACTCAAGGCACTTGAGAAAACCCTAGAGAATGGCTCTCTCTGCACTTACCCTAGTCTCAACCGACCAGGTGCACTTGATCCCTGCTGCCCCCGTAACCCTCTGTGCACTCGTTCGATTCTTACATACAGGGCCTGAACAGTCTGTCTATTCTCGATAGTCTTCACCCCTTAATTGCACTGTTAAGATTGCAGAATCGCCACCAGGCCTATTTGCTGTCTCCCGAACTGTGTAAATGTTTTTTCACACACTTGGTCTGCCTGTGCAGACTCGGGAGGATAGCTCAGTGGTAACGTGCTCACCTTGGACACAAGACGACACTGAGCAACACAGGTTCGAATCCCAGGTCCGCGCTTAGAAACCTCTGGGTATTAAGCGCATTATAAATAAGCTATCATATCATATTATTATTGTCTCAGAAATTCAAGGGCTATGAGCAACTGTTTTTCCCCCATGTTCCCACCCTCCTTGAGCGCTTTGAAACAGTTGCCTGTGTATAGGCACTATATATGTAAAAAATACAATACAAATGCGTCCACTTTGTAGCAGCATTACGGAACTGCTGCACTACAGATTTGAAGGTAAAGTGGAGGTTCCTTGAGCATTTGGCGGGGTGCATCCTGCACTTTACACCCAATACTTAGCAGAGTTACCTTGTCGCATTAACCCTCATGCTAAGTTCATTGAATATGTCCATGGAGTCTTATGGACTGATAACATTGGCATTAACACTGCATTAACCCACTCACAATGCTGTTAATGCCATGGCACAGCATAGCTCTCAACCATTTGTGTTGAAAAGGCGGGTGACAATACCCGATTTTGTTTTTGGCGGGTGAGAGCCCATTGAAACAAATCGGCGTGCAGGAGGCTTGGCGGGTGAGTCAGCTTTTTACAAGGCAGGGGACACCTGCCAAAAGCGTGTGAGTTGAGAGCTATGGGACAGAGTGGCAGTAAAGGTAACAGATTTTGGCAGGAAATCCATGGATTATGCCCATTATGTTGTTGTTCTATTCACATAGCACTAAACAGGGATATATTGAATGTTTTCAATCAATCAATGAAATTGAGCTTGGCAACCCTGTGCCCTTTTGTTTTCATCCAGTTGGGGGACTACAGAAGGTGTAAAACCATATGCAAAACTGCTTCCCTGCACACACAGAACAAAAGCAAAAATATTCACGAAAGAAAAGCTTCGATTTCCCTTACGTTCATGTTTTACTATGGGAGTATTTTAGCTTATGTCTTCACTGAGCACACTTTAAGTAGAGATCAATTTGAGGAGAAAAAGAAACAATATGTAACTTATCTATTAACACTCTCCACGGCACAGTAGGTGAACATGTGTGCACATCTGAATGAGTACTGGCAGAGCAGACTCACTTGTGCTAATGGAGTTCACAGCACAGACCTTGGTGCGTGTTACAAAATGGGCCTCATTACACGGATGGCGGTGAACCATGGCGCTATTAGTGCCATGGTTCATGCCGGAAAAATACCGGCACCGCCTTGGTGGAAAGGGGAATTACAGCCCTATTCCAAGGTTGGCGGGGCTGTAATTCCCCCTTCCACCATTGCCCTTCCCCATTTCCATTTTTGCCCCATAAGGCTCTATGGGAATAGGGAAGGTGCTAATTACGGTACCGCAAATTGCGGTACCGTAATTAGCTCCCTGGTCCCTTTGCGGGTTGGATTTTTAACGCCTGCAAAAAGCAGGCGTTAAATTCCCCAACCCGCAAAGGGACCTCGTACTAAGGCAGTAAGGATTTACCGGTACCGATAAAATACCGGTACCGGTAAACCCTTACCGCCATCCGTGTAATGAGGCCCACAGACTTTTCTGTTTCATCGTTGCAGCGCTCACGGGATAAACATCAAATACAAGTATAGAAAATACCAACAAACACGCCAGCTAGCGAAGCTCTTATTCACAGGGTGGAGTTCAACAAACTGGAGGAGATGGGGGTGGGCCAAAGCAGGTTACCTTGGAAGCAGAGTAAAGTGCAAGGCAGAGCCTTTGTTATGACCCGCAGGCAGCCCATCACCCCTGACCATGACCCACAGGCAGCCCATCACCCAGACCACAACCCGCAGGCCGCCCATCCACCCTGACCATGCCCCACAGGCAGCCCACACAACAGGGGACCACCCTACACCCCTGGGCATGCCCCGCAGGCAGCCCATCACCCCAGACCATGACCCGCAGCCAGGCCACATGGCACCATGCACTTGCGTGCCCCGACACATGTATCCCCACCCCACCCCCAGTGATGGGCACCTGCCATCAGGCCCCGACTCATGTCCCCCACCCCAACCCCAGTGACAGGCACCTGCCAGCAGTCCCCGACTCAAGCCTTGGTGGAAAGGGGAATTACAGCCCTATTCCAAGGTTGGCGGGGCTGTAATTCCCCCTTCCACCATTGCCCTTCCCCATTTCCATTTTTCCCCCGTAAGGCTCTATGGGAATAGGGAAGGTGCTAATTACGGTACCGCAATTAGCTCCCTGGTCCCTTTGCGGGTTGGATTTTTAACGCCTGCAAAAAGCAGGCGTTAAATTCCCCAACCCGCAAAGGGACCTCGTACTAAGGCAGTAAGGATTTACCGGTACCGATAAAATACCGGTACCGGTAAACCCTTACCGCCATCCGTGTAATGAGGCCCACAGACTTTTCTGTTTCATCGTTGCAGCGCTCACGGGATAAACATCAAATACAAGTATAGAAAATACCAACAAACACGCCAGCTAGCGAAGCTCTTATTCACAGGGTGGAGTTCAACAAACTGGAGGAGATGGGGGTGGGCCAAAGCAGGTTACCTTGGAAGCAGAGTAAAGTGCAAGGCAGAGCCTTTGTTATGACCCGCAGGCAGCCCATCACCCCTGACCATGACCCACAGGCAGCCCATCACCCAGACCACAACCCGCAGGCCGCCCATCCACCCTGACCATGCCCCACAGGCAGCCCACACAACAGGGGACCACCCTACACCCCTGGGCATGCCCCGCAGGCAGCCCATCACCCCAGACCATGACCCGCAGCCAGGCCACATGGCACCATGCACTTGCGTGCCCCGACACATGTATC
The DNA here is from genome assembly GCF_040938575.1 of Ambystoma mexicanum. Classification (NCBI taxonomy): domain Eukaryota; kingdom Metazoa; phylum Chordata; class Amphibia; order Caudata; family Ambystomatidae; genus Ambystoma; species Ambystoma mexicanum. The sequence continues at coordinate 882,198,505 of NC_090922.1, read as the reverse complement.
CCCACCCCACCCCCAGTGATGGGCACCTGCCATCAGGCCCCGACTCATGTCCCCCACCCCAACCCCAGTGACAGGCACCTGCCAGCAGTCCCCGACTCAAGTCCCCCACCCCACCCCCAGTGACAGGCACCTGCCAGCAGGCTCCGACTCATGTCCCCTACCCAACACGTCATCACAATCCAGACCGATGGCCCTTATGGCCAGCCAAATCCCACCTCACGCCACCTCAGTCCATACACCCAACCAAGCATTCCATCCACTCCACACAGAATTCCCCATGTCATGATAAATCCCAAATAACCAGTATGCCCAAGAATGCATGTCCGTCAGACCCAAAGGAAACCTACACCTACATAACTATTTACAAAGGCGGCGGGCTAGTCCCAGGGCTCATTTAGCGATGTTCCGGGCCAGGGCATCATCGAACTCCACGTTGATGTTCCGGAGGCGGGCCTTGAGGTCTCACAGGGATGCAGCCATGGAATCCCTCAACTCCCTCGAGGCCCTCTGCCCAACTCAAAGCCCGGTGCATGGAGTTCTCTGCCCTGACCATCCGGAGCCAGGCCCTCTCTGCCAGCTGCCTTTCCGCATCTATTTGCTGCCCCAACCGCTGCCACATGGAAGACACTCGCAGTCCGGGGTCCTCCTGCCCCTCGGCCGATCCCTGCCCCCGGTGTGTTGATGGCCCGAGCCATGATGCCTCCCACGCTGAGCCTGCTGCTGCCTCTGACGCAACTACCTCTGCCACCACGACGGCCTCTGGGCTGATGGAATCCCCTGGCACCATCGTGCACGTACCCTGCCCAATGATGCCGGCACATCCTCCATCTGCTGGGGTCCAGTTTGTGGGGTGGTCACCCCTGCTGGACCTCCGACTCCTGACTTTGGCGGGGATGGGATCTCCACCAGGTTGGCTGCTTTGGTTGGGGCAGATCCACAGGGGGCCCTGGTGGCATTTGGCCCGGAAGACGGCACGGAGAACGACTGGCGTATAGTGTGCACAGAGGAGGAGAGAGCCGCAAGACTGGCCGACACATGGAGGAAACCCCCGACCATGATTCCTCCCAACTGGGCTACGTTGCCACACAGGTCTTCGTGATGATGTGCATGGTCCCTCCAGGATCCAGGCACGTCATCATGAATGTCATGTGTGCGCAATGCGAAACCAATCAGGACGGACTCAATCCTGTCATGGGTCCCCACGTCTGCAGGTAGAGGAGTGCCCGATGACGTGGATCTCCCCCTACCTGCAGACGGGCCAGGGACGGTGCATCCCTGCTGGTGCATGGTGATGCAGTCACAGTGTCAGGGACAGTGACATGCACAGTCCCCTCCGCGGCAACCTGTGCTGCCTCCTGCCCCTGCACCTGGACTGCACCACTTGCACCACTGGTACCACCTCCACCAGGCCCCATGTGCGGCTCTGTAGTCGCCTCCTCCTCCTCCTCCACACACACCACCAACCTGGATGGCTCCGCATCGTCTTCCGCTGTCGCAAGCCCCTGTGGGGGCTCACCCGCCCCTTCCGCTGCAGCTGTAGTGGCGGATGCGGCACCAGTCCTCTTGCTCCCGGATGATGGAATTTCCTGGGAGCGTTACTGGGCCTTGCGTCGCCGGCCGGTGGAGGCATCCCTGCCGCTTTCCTCCACAGCGCCATCTCCGCCCTTTTCACTCGCCACTGTGTAAAGGGATACATTGAACACAAGCATCAGGGTACTGTACAATAGTCCCCTAGACAGAAAGCAATAGCACATGAGTGGCACTGTCAAACGTCACTTCCATCATGTCCCTCCACAACACATGGGTCAGTGCAGGCAACACACATGCAGGAACAGGCATGGCACATGCAACAAACATTTGCATCCTTGTCCAAGGCACCGTAGAAACATCCAATGGTAGGATGAAACTCACATGCATAATGGGACATGCTGATCACATGCAGACACATCACTGGAGGGTCATGCATCTGGCCCCTAATACTCCCAGACACTGAAGATACAAGGATGACTAGGCTGTATCAGTGAATCAACACTTCGCCACTGACATGTGTCATGCATCCATGGCGTTGACCAATCACTCACACTACTCAGACACACGGACATGTACACCACGCATGTCCTTGACAGCAGCACCCATCTCTCACACCCCAAACATGTCCAATTACAGACACAGGCATGCATACATGTGTGCATTCTGCATGATGCTCTGCATGATGCATTGTAACACATACACCATCCATGTGGGTCATGCCTGACTGGACTCACATGCAGCACCATCATGTCCCTGCACACACACATCCATACATGACCCATGTCACACATAAGGCCATGTAGCTAACTACCAGCTCACTGCAACATGCACTGTTTAAAACGGGAATGCATGGGCACTTACCGCTCGACTCCAGACAGGCCTGCATCCTGAGGATCTGGTGATGAAGCACTGGGCGAATGCGCTCCAGGACCCTCATCTGCTGGGTGGTAAGGAGGACCCGGCACCCCACTTCATCCGCTGCGTCCAAGAGGCGCCAGGCCTTCTTGAGGGTCCTGGACTTGTATTCCTCCCAGCGCTTCTGGACGTGTTTGATTTCACGGGGTGCCACCCCCTGCGCGTTGATGACACCCACTATGTCCTTCCAGATCCTCTTCCGTCCTTCCTTGTCGGCATGCGATGGTGTGAAGTGGGCATCATAATGCCCCAGGACTTGCTCCACCAGGATACCAACTTCCGAGGCAGGTGTGGATGGGCAACTGGGTCCTGGTGCTGGGCTGTGGAGCGATGGAACACGAGTCGAGAGTCTTCTGTTCCAGCAGGGGTGGTCATAGCAACTGGAAACCCGCAGATGGCTGATGTGCAGGCATCATATGGCAGGGCACTGTAGGCAGCAGGCAGGCAGCAGCAGATGGCTTGTATGAGGCTGCTCAGGGCGCTGGGGGGCAGTAATTTGGCCTTCTGGGCAGGAGCGTTGTCTTCCGTGTGTTGTGGCATGGCCAGCTTGATACAGAGTGATTTGGCATGTGAAAAACAGCACGTTTGCGTGAATTCCGAGCAAAGGCCCTTAGCGCCTAAGCACGTATGTGACGTAATTTGTGTGCGGGTGTTTCACTCGGCACGGGATAAAGGTCCCGCGTGGGTTTCGATCTCTTTGTACATGCATTTCGTGGAGAGCAGAGCATGTGTTTTCCAGACATTGGGGTTCACACGCGATTACTTCACAGTGGCTACAGTGCGTACTTCTTCTTTTGGCTGTGGTGTTACCTACGCGTTCTTCTTCTACACGCAAGGCAGACAGTGAGTCGCTCATGCAATTTTTCCCACTGCAGGTGTATCTGTTTGTCGCGTACCCTTTTTTTCCGCCATACTAGCCCGCGTGTTGATCACATATGCATTTTTTGTGTTCTTGGCTGCCACAGTGTACTGCGTGTGTTTTTTTTACACGCACGTGGTCTACAGAGGTCATGTATCTCTTTTTCTCAATTTTTTGGGATGCCTGCGCGTTGCGTGACCCAGCCTTGCAGGAGCACAGGGGTGCTGTTTGCATCACGTACATTGCCCCCCTCACCCAAGTTGCCCAGGACCCTTGTTGTGTGCACCTCCTATTGGTACTAGTACATCTGTGCCATGATTGGGAGGCCACAAAAGGTGACGGGCGCCTCAGTTGGGCGGCCTCCACGTGCCCTTTCCCCTCCCATGCGCAGCACCTGTGCGTGTGGTTGGGGATGTGGGGGCACCACCATGTCCACCGGTACGCTCCGCCTTGTTGCAACATTGTGCAGGACACATGCTGCCACAATGATCCTGCACACTACTGGGGGTGCATAGAGCATCTGCCCGCCAGATCGGTCAAGGGAGCGGAAGCGTGACTTGAGCACTCCAAATGTGCGCTCCACTATGGCCCAGGTTGCAATATGGGCTGCGTTGTATCTTACCTGGGGTGGTGTGGTGGGGTTCCGTATTGGCGTCATCATGTGGGGGCTCAGAGGGTAGGCACTGTCCCCTGGGGAGGTGATAATGGTTGTCATTAGTTTGGTTTGTGTATTTGTCTGTGTGTGACATGCATGCATGTGCACAGGCATTAGTACTCACCAATGAGCCATGTGTCGCCATGCTTCCCAGCTTCCAGGTCCCGGCAGACATTCTGTATATGAAACTGTTATGGGTCTACCGAGGATGGTTTGCACAGACCGGTGATGATCCCCTGTGCATCGCATGCAACCTGCACATTGATGGAATGCCAGTGCTTGCGGTTGCAGTGGATATTCTCCGAGGCCATAGGTGGACGTAGGGTCACATGGGTGCAATCTAGGGCACCAAGCTCTTTGGGGAAGAGTGCCGCCCTGTGAAAGTCCTGGATAATGGCCTGCTTTTCTGAGGGTGTTCTGGGCATGTATATGTGCCTGCGGACTGGGGGTCGCGCAGTCATGATTTCCTACACCTGGTGTAGGCAGCGTGACTGCTTGGGCTGTGAGACCCATCTCCACCATGGCAGTGATCAGCTGAAATGACCCAGTGGCCAAGAAATGCAGTACATTGAGCACATTTTCCAAGGGGCTCAGTGCTTGGTAGCACAAGGTGGGTGATGTGAGGTCATCCTCCCACTCCTGGACCGGGTCTAGGATGATATGAGATGGAAACCTATACCTGCCATAGACCTGGTCCTTGGTAAAAAAATTCAGGGCCTGGCTAATCTCCTCCTCCTGCGGCGTCCCACGATCACTGCTGCAAGAAATGGGACTTCATCATAGCTGAATCCGCCTGCTTTCGTGTGGCAGATGTTTTGACGTTTGTGCGTGTGTTTTGGCGTGCGCGTGTTTTCCCTATTCGAATCCATGAATACGTGTTGTTAGCGAGCGTGTGGGCGTTCCATGTATTTCGCTATGGTACTTCCCATGTTAAGCCCTCATTTTCACGCACCGTTCCCCATTCTGCATGTTCCTCCCACTTTTTGGTGTGTGCACTACTCATTGTGCGCTTTCCCTGTGCATGTCACGCACAGCGTTCGGGATGTAGCAGTGATGTGTTCACCCGTGTGCGCCGCGCCACAAATTTCGGCGCATATTTATTACATGAATTACCCCCATTGTCTATTGAGTGGATCGGGACCAAAATCATCCACAGGTGCTTTAGTATTTTTGGTTTGTTCCTGATTCCTCCCGGATCTCCCACAACACTATCTGTAATCTAAGTTAAAATAAAAAGGTATTTTGAGGTTTTGTGAAGGAATTCCCGGGGCATCAATGGCACAGTATTCCAACTGTTTGGTCATTTGAGATCTTTTTTGCTCTAAGGTAAGAAAACTTGTGTAAAGATTTTCCTTGGGGAAGACCACATTGAATGAAGGTTAAAAATAGGTGCTGTAAGTGCCAAACAAGACCCTCCCAAACCTGACCACTTTGACTCCCTCACAGCTATGGCCATGTCTGAGGTTTCAGGGCGAATTATAGTCTCATGACAAACTTTTTTGTCCAGCCCCCTATTTTCAGGAATTTCATCTGACCAGCTGAAATGTATAGTCAGTAAACACGAGTCAATAATCATTAGTTTCCGAAGATGCTTTCGAGGCAGATATAGCAGCATTATCATACACGGGTATCAAATGTTGGTTTACTTTTGGCTTTGGTAGTCTTAGATGCCAAATCTTGGACATTACAAACTGGGTTCTCTTTATTTATGTTGCACTTAATTTTTACAATACTAGCATCCACCTCATTCAGTGTAATTACCTCTATTTCTTACAGTGTCAAATTTGACTCGCTATTCAAACCCCGTAAAAACTTCCTCAAGCTTTTCCTAGATTGTTTAGGAATAGTCTTACGATTTTTAGATTTCTCCCCCCCCAAAGTAAACAGAATTTGAGATACTATATTGTGGATCCTCCTCTTGCCCCCCTTCTGTAACCACCTGGGGCTAGAGGCCCAAGGGCTCAGGAGATTTTGTTTATGTTCAAAACCTTGGTACCTGATACATTTATGGGGGTGGAATGTGATGACACTACATCATTAGCTACCAATTTCTTAAAGTGATCCGCCTTACCAACAACATACCCCATACGTTTAAATATGTTGGAATTAAAGATATTTAAGTCTATTAATTGCCTCTATTAGTATGTCTATTTTTGGGTTCTTCTACCTTCTGTACCTTTGATCCAATTGCAGTTATGCAGCCATCCAAGAAATTAATCTTTGTGCATAGTTTCTTCAGTATAGATCGCACCTCACAGATTTCATATTGCAGTGTGTCATTGCACATCCATTAAATATAGTATTCTGGACAGCACTGGCAATGAAACACATCCACAATATAAAAAGGTAGCAGGCACCCCTCTTCAGAATAAACACGCCATGATAACCTGTTCAGTGGTTTTCTTCCACTTTGCGAGTCTACAGCCATCGCTTTTTGCTCACTGTACTTTTCACAAAGGAGAATAACCATTTGCACATCAGTCTTTGTCTTGCCCACAAGGGCAATCCAGCACCGAAATGCCAGGGAAACCTCCTTTGAACAAGGGCACCAACAGGAACCCCATACACATGTTTTAACTTCATTGGGCCTCATCGATGAGGTGGAGCTGTGCCTCTCTGAGCACAGTGAGCCAGGGGTCCAGGTCTGGGTTCCTCCAGGGAATTTAGGGTTACTAACCCCAAGTTCCTTTCAAAAATACAAAAAAGGTAGCACACACCCTTATCCAGAAAGAACACAGCATGATAACCTGTTCAGTGGTTTTCATCCACTTTGAGAGTCCACAGCCATCGCTTTTTGCTCACTGTACTTTTCACAAATGAGGAATATCAACAATATGTTCACCTATTTGTGAATTAACAGGATCAGGGTGGGAGTCCTTCATCAATGACATGAATAAGGTTAGCTGGCAAGACTATAGGACGTAAGATTTATTTCCGTTGCCGTAAAAAATATGCTTTTTTGCCAGCCGCAACATTATAAAAAGCAACCCAAAAGTGAAAGGGGTTGATCAACAGTGAGACAGCCCTCCCAGTGCATTCCCAATCCACCAATCATGCTACTGTCCTGTTTCCTGTTTAGCATTGTATGTTGAATTTCAACTGTGAGTATGTGCTTCATACCAGCATTGGGTAAATACGGTAGTTCATGAAGGGTTGTACGTTTATCTCAGTGGTGTGTACATGATTAAGTAGTTGATACAGCTGTATTTAATAATTTTAGAATTCAATATGTGCCCTATTTCAACAGTAGGTTTGCTTTTTGTTTGAGTAGCTGCTAAGTACTAAATTACAGTAGTTGGTATGCACAGTTTTATAGAAGTGGGTTTACCCTGTATGTCGGTGCTCCATTTTAACAATTGGCATATACTGTATATCAGTGTGTGCATTCAGTATATGAGCACAAACTGTACACAGCATTTCAGAAAAGCATGTGTTCTTCCACAATGATCATGCACTGTATCGTAGAATAGTATGTGCAATATTTTTGCTGCAGGAAAGCTTTGTATTTCATCAGATGTTGTATGTTATTACTAAAACAGTTAAACACAGGAATGTAGGATTGTCATGCAATTCCTTTCAACAGTGCTACACACGTGTGCTTAAAAACTTGATTAAGGCTGTGGGTTTATACTGTATTGTAGCAAGCAGGTGATGTACATGTGTTTCAGAAGTGAGTATGCATATTTGTGGTAACTCAAAACTACAATCAACATACACCACATCTAGGCAGACCAACGTTAAAGTAAATATCTTTTTTTTTTAAAAAACATTTATTTGACTGAGTTTTCAAATAAAAACTAAACTTTTTGTCAACATTATCTACAAATCTTTGTCATGTTTCCGATGAATCTTTCACAAGTGCTTCCATCACTTCTCTCAACAGTTTTATCAAATGTAATATCTATTAATTATACAAAAGTGTATTTATGCATAGTTAATGTAGGGGAAGAATGTTGTCCATAAAGTTTATTACTCCACACGTCAATTGTTGGTTTGTGCCGGAAATTAGGTAACGCCACCAGTCTTCCATATTATCATTTTTTGGTGCGTGTTTCCCAATGTGCAATGATCTCACTGCAGAAATTTCTGGACATATGATTATTAGGTGTTTTACCGATTCAATCTCTTTATTGCAGAAGCAACATACATTGTCTGTTGTTTTTGGATCTTTTTTCAATGTAAGTATCTCTTTCGTTTTGTATAAATGTAATCGAAGTCTGATTAATTGGTCTCCATGGTACCGTGAAGGGAATTTAGAGAGATATTTCGGAAGCACTCCGACTTCATGAATCGAGAGACGAAAGTCGCAAACTGTCTTCATTTGTCTGCGTTTTTCTTCGCTGGTAATCCAATTCCATCGACGCATCCGTTTTTTTGCAATTTGAGGCATCAACATAACCTGCTCTAATGGTATGCCAGCCTCATCTAGTATTTTTGTTAGTTTAGATTCCCATATTTTTAGTAGATCATTAGAAGGGTGTACCTCTCTCCATTTTAGGATCTCATAAGGTTTGGCTGTCGGTTGTAGACACATTTTCCGTAGCATTGCTATCGATTTCCACATTACTGTGTTATATAGTGCCTCTATGCTTAGTTCATGTCGAATAGCAACCACTGACACGCTTGATGGTAATTTCAATATCTTTCGCCAAAATAAGGCTTCCATTTGATCCCAGAATTTTGCACTTATATTCCAACCAGCTTCACTCCCAAATGTTAATGTTGGAACTACTTTTTGTAGATAGAAACTTAGAACTGGAGCCAATGTAAACTTGCCAAACTTGGCATGCAACTTAGCTCCTTGCACAGCAAACGTCTGCATTCTTGTTCTTAGATTTTGTTTCCAGCACCGTTCCTCGTTTGAGGTGTTAAACATGATGCCTAAATATCGAATTGTGTTGGTTTGTTTGATCGTTTTTCCATTGACCTTCCACTGGAATTTGTTCTGACGTACTTGATGTTTGTGGCCAAGAGATATTATTCTCGATTTTTTTACATTTATTTCAAGCTCATTTTCCGTTAAAAAAAGCTGAAGTGCAGAGAGAAGTCTTTGAAGGCCTATTTGCGTCTGATCTAAGAGCACAATGTAATCTGCATATATTATCCAGCTGATGGATTTGCCATTGATTTTTGGAGGGAAGGTCCTTGGTTGTGTTAGTGCTTTTGGTAGATCTGAGATGTACAATTTAAACAGGAGAGCTGCCAATGGACATCCCTGTTTAACCCCGCTTTTGGTTTGGATTTCATCAGTTAGGAGTCCCTGTTTATTTAATCTTACTCTGATCGTGGTGTTTGAGTATAGAGCCATTGTTGGTTGCAACAGATTTTCTGGACATCCCCATGCCTTCAGTTTGCTCCACAAGATCTTTCTGTTAATACCGTTGAAAGCCTGTTTGAGGTCAATGAACCCCACAAACAGTTTAAAGTAAATATCATGACACACCATCTCTAAAAGCATCAGCATCACTGTCAACACACATGATTAATCTGGCCCTTCAATGTCACCATTATCACACATTGGGCCTCATTCTGAGGTGGGTGGTAAGGGATACCGGGCACCGGTAAGGAGACCGGTGCGGGTAATCCCTTACCGCCCAATTCCGAGGTCCCTTAGCGGGAACCGCAAGGAAAGTGTGTTCGGACCACACGTCCCTTACGGGTCCCGTTAGGTGACCAGGGCGCTAATTACGGGCCTGCTATATGCAGGCCCGTAATTAGCACCTTCCCCATTCCCGTTGAGCCCTATGGGGGCTAAAATGGAAATGGGAATGGCATTTGGAATGGGGACTTACCGGGTCCGCCAAGGGCGGAATGTCCCGGAAAGTCCCCACTACGCCAGATCGGTCCCGGACACGATTTTGAAGGCAGCTATGGTGCTAATTGTTAGGAAAGATTTAATAATTGTATGTAATTTTCCCCCCATGTGGCAACCCCCAAACTTTTTGCTGTTGTTTTACACCATGATATAGATTTTGCCAGAGGATCGCAGCCTTCGGCCGAACTCCTCTGGGCTTTTGCTCAATTCTTAAGGGGAAACTGACATGCCCTTAAGACAGTCAGTACTGGGAGACTTTGTTTCCCTTAGTCCTTTCCTCATGTTGCAGCTTTTGTGCAACATGAAACAAGAGTGCACCGTAACTTACATTACCGTGCTCTTGGGTCTCTAGTCATTCCAAAGGCCCTAGAACCTCTTGCTGGACTTATTATGAACTGTGCAGGTATGTCACGGACGGGACTGGTGGCAGTTATCGTTTCTTTTGTGTTTTGAACCCTTTTCTGCCATGTTATCCACGCTTACCGCGTTTGGCACGAATAGGTGGCCTGGCTCCCAAAATGGCCATGCCACGAGGTTCTTTGTCCTGTCCGCTGACCGTCTTGCCTCTTCACCTTCCCCCAGGTCGAGCTGACCCGGGCAGTCCTTATTTGGTCATGCACTTTCCCGCGAAATCCCAAAGCTTTCGCAGGCTTCTACATGCCTTGTGTGTGCCTCCAGGATGTGGGCTGGGATGTCTGTTCCCAATACACATCCTGGGTGCCAGAGAGTCTAGAATATCCTGAATGCCTGGGACCACCGTGGTCCGTGATAGGCCCACGTATGGTGTGCGTGTTTGTTAGCAGATCTCCCATTGGGTCTTCTAAGTTTTGGCGCAAAGGGAACTTTGGATAAGAGGAGGCTGAAAACACCACTACCAGGTCGATCTCCTGAGTTCACACCGAACAAGGGATAAGGAGCCAAGTATCCTGCAACAAGAAGCTGAGTCGAGGAACTGCTGGTGACCCACTGAAGGTTTGGCACCCTGAGCCGCTGTCGTCCGGCGAGGCCCCTCTGCATCTGATCATCCTAGAAGGTCTGCGATGGCGCTTCAACCCATTGGAATAGTGGGATCAACTATTCCCGGCACCTTCATCAAACCCTGCAAGTAAGCCTCTTCGGAAGTGTCCCTGGGCCAACCATTGGGCCAACCAGTTTACGCAGGACGCTTTGCTCTGTCACTGCCGCCGTTTCAGAGAAGCCCTCGAAATGTGGTCTACTGCTTGCACCGCGGCACCCTCATACCGAATTTGGACTGCATGGGAATGGGGACTTACATGATCTGACGCCTGACTTCTCACTTCGCCGGGACTTGTAATGTCCCAGTGGCACCGGGAAACCAGGCGGCAGATGTGGTGTTAGAGGTCGGCAGCAACCCACCGTTCACACCGGCAGGTTACTGCCAACCTTGTGATGAAGCCCACTGTCGCTTTAAGACATTTTGTCCCTGTAAGTAACCATACTGTACAGGTTCCAGGCCCACGTGCAGTGCCCCACTTGGATCACAGAGGCACATCAGAGATTTCTAGGTGAGGCACGCTGCAGGCTCCATAGACATCAGCTGAACAGAACATTCTTCTTCACTCTGTGCCGAGCACCCATTTAGGACAGGCGAGAGAAACAGGCTCACCTATGTGTCAGGAACCACACCAGATTGGTACAAGGCACTAAGAACCGTGAGAAAGCACTCTTAGAACCCAGAAAGATATGACACATCAAGGAAGTAAACGCCCAGTGCAGGGGTTCCCATGAGGCAAGGCAGGAGCACTACTTGACACACCCCGTTCTAATGGAATCGGTTTGGATCCCTCCGAGCTAGAAAAAGTTGGTATGGGACATTTGTTGTGAGAAACCTGAGAGTTTTCTCCCATGCAGATCCCAGGGATCGTTTATTCAGGTGGCATGGGAAGGGCCATCACTTTTGAATTCTAACCCTCGGGGCGGACATGTGAGGGAGGATCACCTGGGTGAGGGATCCTTGGAAAATGAGATTAGGTAACCCTTGGGTAAGACATGGAATGTTCCAACATATGAGAACACAAGGGCTATATATCCAGAGGTACCTATGGGATATACCGGTGTACCCACTTTTAATCTTAAGAAAACCTTAAAATATGCTCCTTGGGAAGAGAAGAAGCACAGGCCCAGAAAATCCACAAAACCCTATAACTATCTGTGCTATTCTAAACACTCATCATTGCCTATTTTATTTTTCCCTAATTGTTATCCATACCAAGAGGCTCATGTAATGATATCCTCTCCTCAGCCGAGTAAGGCAACAAATAAGACCAAGGGGCGGACGATATGATTCCCCACAAATAAATTATCCCCTTTATTCCAATGAACCACTACCCAACATTCCCTCCTATTACAAGACCGCAGACCTTTGCCTTGGCAAAATCCAACAGAGGCACGTTTTCATTTCTATCAATGTCCCATTAACAAGATCAGGTGAAGTCAGGCACTGGATACAGAGCGAACACAACTGAGAACTGTTAGCACACCACAGGTTTATAAAAGAGGTGAGCCAGGGAAACAGAATGAGCGAGCTAGAACCCGAGAAGGTTCATGAGTCGGAGTATGTGAGCACAGGCAAACTGGGATGCCCAGAGAATCTGACACCTGCTGGGGAAGAACGGAGGGCCGAGACGCTGAGGGCCTCTGGTGCTAAAGGGCTAGCGAAAGCGTGGCGAGGGAGCTGTGTCTCCAAGGAGCTAGAAGGGGTTTAAGTGCAAAGTTGCTCTCCAGAGTGAAGTCTGTGGAAGGGTGTTCATTATTTTGGGGCAGAGAATCAGCTCGGGAGAGTTGGAGGGGCTGGCGAGGAGCCCTTGGTCTTCAGTTGAAAAGACTGCAACAATGTTGTTAAAGAAATCACAACCGGTGAGTTCAAAGCCAAAGGGGAGCCCTGTTGATGAAAGCGGAACAGCGTGAGGGATAACATGTTGCAAGTAGTACGATAATTACAAGGATGAGCGTAGGATGAGAAGTGCGCTGAAAAGGAACGCTTTGATTGTCCAGTGTGAAAGTTGAAGAGGAGATAAACAAAGTAGCGAACGTTCGCCTGGACATTAACACATGTTGAAAGGAGCTCTAGTGAACAGAGACATTTTATACAGGTGTAAAGTTCACAGAGAGAGTGGATATGGTGACAAGTGAAGGGGGCTATGCTTGAGGGAATAGGCATGCTGAGACCCCGTGAAAACTTGGTGGAGAATTGTAAAAGGTGTTGGTGGTTCAATATTGAGAAAAGCTTAAGTTGAACTCTAAAAAGGTGCCAGGGGCACGCTGATGAAAGTAAGTTGAGATTTAACTGCATAAAAGTGCTGGGGGCACAATGAGAACGGAAAGCTGAGAGAGCGGCCTAGGTATCAGGGTGGTCGCACACAGGGCCGAAAGTATTGTGTGTTCATCGAAAGTCTCTGTTATGTTGAACTGCTGAATAACTGTGTGAGAACAGCCATGGTGTCAAAGTGGTCCCACCTGGGGCTGAGGAATACAGGGTGTTGTCAAAAGACTCTAATACACCAATACACCAACCTATTGTAAACTGTGAAAGTCTTGTGAACTAAGGATAAATAGCAGACTTCCTGAGGAGAGGTGTCACAGAGGAATTGTTACCTAAAGGGACTTGGAACTTGTGCAACCAGAACTGTTTGAACTTGTAAAAAGAACTTTGTGAAGTGCCTTTGAAAGCCGAGGAATGCATGCAGAATCCCAAGTTGTTCAAGACTTGGGGAAGAGAGCTGTGGACCAGCTCCAGTACTATCCTAACCTTTACTTTGAAGCAACCTTTCTATTAAGTCCAATCCCATGCACATTATTGTGTTAGAGAGTGTGAGGGCAAGCATAGGTTTCATACACACACTTTTGTTTTAACTAACTTGACTGACTTTGACTTATATTTTTGCTGAAGGTCAAGACTACTCCCATTACAGACGTCGGGCAAGTTAGGCAGTCTCCAAACCCATTTCTTTATAAAATAAAGGTTTTCATAAACTTGAATCATTGTGTCTGTGTTTCTCTCATGATACCATGCCTGTCTCACACAGTGGAAATATCCATTTTGGAAGGGGCTCCTAGACGTTCACCCCAAACACCACTGTACGTTATAGACTCTGGCATAGTAACCCAGGAAATAAATGACAATGAATGACCACAAGGTCCTGACAACATGAATTCAGTTCGCATACCAATAATGTAAACATACAAATGCTGCAATTCTCAATGACATCTGTGCAGCAAGCTTGTTCGCTCAAGGGGCCCCAGATTTGATTCCTTACAACACAATGTTGCCAAAAGCTCACCGGAAACTGGTACCATGAATTTATTTTGTCATTTTTTTGCCATTGATTTGCCTGGCCACTGTTCATTAGCCTGGTCTCTAGAGAACCGACCCATTCAGGATGTCTGCAGGGTGGCACAAAAAAAGAGAGGGTTTGGAATTCAAAATGGGAGTTTTGGAATTTTCAAACTTGTCCCAATATCTCAGTTTCCCCATTTGACTCATGTCAGTCATTTAACAACACCCAATCACTGTGCTTCAGCCATTTTCCTAGACAGGTGAGCGCCCCTGGAAGATACCCAGTTTACGGAGAGCTGTCACAAAAAGCCAATTAATCAATCAGTGGGAGTGGGTGTTTGAAGAAGAGGATTGTGTTAGGTAGTTGGGGGGAAATTGGCAAATATTGGAAAAATTGGAGGCGCGAGAGAGAAAGGCCTAGCCATTAGGGGAGGAGAAAGAACAGCATGTGTGGCTGGAGGTGAAAAGCAGGCAGAGGTTGAAGGTGAATGAAATGAGGTGGAGGAAAGAGTTAGTGATCAGGAGGAGGCAGAAGTGAAAGAAAGGCCTTAGCTACGTAGCCTATGAAGGACTGAGTGGGAGATCTTGGCCCAAGGTAAGGGGTACAGGCAAAGCCTAGTCTGAAGGGGTTCAACCCATGGTGAAAGGAGGAATGAGAGCATGACACAGTGATCAGAATGTAAAGGACAAACACAGGAGTAAAGAAGAGGGGCAGAAGAAAAAGGCTCGCAATTAGGGAGGTGCTCCAAATCAGCATTCCTTGACCACATCTGAGACACTCCATCTGTAACCGTTTCCCCGTGCAGCAATTACAGACAGAAGATCAGAGAACAGAATAGCCTGCTGGCAGAATGGGGAACCCCATTAAAGTCGGTTGAGTAAATAAAGGGATTGGCCCATGGTAGGCAAAGAAGTGTGCAGGGAAACTCTTAAACCAGAGACTGCGATTCAAGAAATTTAACTTTTATGCTGTTTTCCTTATATCTTGGTTGTGTAAATAAACTTTGTTTGAGTCAAGTTGTAGGTGCTACCTCTTTGTAAGATACTTGAATATACTAATATGAAATAGCATGTCTATTTTGAAAATATAACTAACATTAAACAAGTGCTGTAAAGATGTGGTGTACATGCTGTAGTAGAGATGGTCTGCTTGCTAATATGATGATAGTGGATCATTGAATCTTGATTTCAGCTACATTGTTCTCTCTTTCCTGTTGTTATGCACCTCACCTCTGGTGACACAAAAATCCTCATTATATGATATGATATGGCATTTATAATGCGCCTATACAGAAGAATTTCAAGGCACGACGAGGCAACAGAGGGGGGAACAGAGGGAAGAGAGACAACGTTCCGACTAGGCCAGGTGTAATTCAGATCGCGCAAGTGCATGGTAAGGGTGAAGGGGGAAAGTGCAGGGAGTAGGGGGAGGGGACAGTGTAGTACATGGGATAATAGAATAAATAACAATTAGTAAAAGTAAGGCCAACTGGTTGCAAGTGCAAGGGTATGTGCAGACATCAGGCGTCAAGTGCTGGTAGTGGGACTGTAGGGATACAGAAAATAGTCCCCAAGTGAGGGGGTTGCTAGGAAGGCAGTGCAGGTGTGCGACTGGTGGGGGAAGGGACCTGGGCCCGAGATCAGAGGGTGGCCAGGTAACCAGTACAGTTTCAGTTTCAGCCAGGAAGTCAGCAGGGGGGGGGAGGAGAAAAAACAGAAGCAAACGGAAAGGTTTTGAGGTGCTTCCTGAACTGGAGATGATTCTCCTCAAGTTTCAGGGAGGCAGGGAGGCTGCTCCGGAGGGATGCCCCAGCAGAAGAAAGTGATTTACCACCAACTCATTGCTTGGAGAAGCGAATGAGGGAGTTGGAGGCCGATGAGCGAAGAGCTCGAGAAGGAAGATATTTAGGAAGAGAGAGTTGAAGGTTTTGAGGCCCCGGGCCCCAGAAGGCCTTGTGGAAAATGCAGAGGGTTATGAACTTAATCATTGCAGCCACTGGGAGCCAGTGCAGAGATTTCAGTCCTGGAGAGATACAATCCCTGGTCTTGAGGCCAAGGACAAGTCTCACAGTCCTGTTCTGGATGAGTTGCAGGGGGCAGAGAGTAGAAGCAGGCAGATTTAGAAAGTGGCTGTTGCAATAGTCCAGCCTAGAGAGAACCAGAGTTCTGGAGACAGTGAGCTTCTTGGGAAGGAGAGGAAAGGAAGAATACCTCTGAGTAGGTGCAGCTGGTAGTTTGACTTCTTAGAGATGTCAGAGATGTGAGGAAAAAAGGAGAGTGTGGAGTTGAAGATGACCCCAATAAGGTTTTTAGCCTCACAGGTAGGAGCAGGAAGATGGCCAAGAGAGGCTGGCCAGAGAGTGACAGGAAAGGAGGGAGCGGGTGTGCCGATGAGGAGAATCTCGGTCTTGCTGGCATTAAGACAGATATCATTGGCGGCACACAACTCCTGGATGGCGGACAGACAGTCAGAGATCAGAGAGGGAGAAGAGGTGGCTGAAGGTAGCCTGAAAATGAGCTGAGTCTCATCCGCATAGCACCAGAAGTTTGGGCAGAGCGCGGCAATACCACGGGCAAGATGTGCCAGGTAATGGTTGAACTGCCAGGGAGAGAAGTTAGGACTCTGGTGAACAACACTTTCGGAGGTTTAACATCAAGATAATCACAAGCTATCAATGCAGAGAAATCAGAATTTATTTTACTATCTTAAAATACCATGTTTGCAATGATTTTGACATTACCATTATCACACGCTATTAATATGAGAACCTGGGGCTTCAATATCACAGACAATTATAGTGGGGAATTTAACGCCATTATTAACACAATACAATTTCTCTGGGGGACATCAACATTGCCATTTTCACACACACACTGACTTTGTGAGGGCAAACAAACCATCTCTTTGGGTACCTTGACATCATCATAATCAAATATCTTCCGTATGGGGACAGAAACACCACGGTCATCACAAATAATCATTGTGGAGATTTCAACATCCTTATTACCAAACAACATCTCAAAAAACATCATCACCCCCGTCCACAAACACACACAATTCTATGGAGAAATTGATGTCCTATTTGTAATACACAAGCTTTAAGGGAGAATTTATGATCCTCATTATCAAACAGCATCACTTTGGGGACTTTAATCTTATTCGCACACACCATCTTTGTGAGAACCGGAAAATCAGTATCATGACACATAACCTTTATTGGGACTATAACATCACCAACATCACACACCATATCTGTGGGGACATTAATATTATTATCACACACCATATCTGTGGGAACTATAACATGTACATCACACACCATGTGAGGACCTGGACATTAGTATCAAGACATACAATATATATAAGTACTTCAGCATCATCAACATCAAACATCCCCTCTATGCAGGCTTTAACCTCAAGGTCATCACACACTATCTCTGGGGGGACTTTTTTAATATAATTATTATCACATACCATCACTATGGGGACTTTAAAGTTATTATTAACACACACCAGCTCTGTGGGGACTTTCCCATAACTATCACACACCATCAGTGTGAGGAACTGGATATGATTATCATGACAATCATTACGACCCTGGCGGAAAGTGACTGACCGGACCGCCACAGCGCAAATAGCGTTTCCGCCATTGTACGAAGGAGCAAAGTGCGGCCCATTCCGACCCATCGGGCACGAGCACCACGGCATGGCGGAAGTGCAAAGTCCGCGATGGCGGAAAAGACCCCAAAACGGCCCACACCGCCGCCGTACGGCGCCCTAGGTGCAATACCGCCACCCATCACAGCGGACACCGCAGTGTGCGCCTACCGGAAAGTACGGTGACCGGAAATATACGGAAACGGAAGTTAAAACATGGGCCCGGAACGGGAAACATCCCGCGTACACCTATAAAACCACTAAAACCACACAACCACTAAAAACACTACCCTGAGACACACCCCAACCCGTCATCCACCCTAGCGAAACCAAGAAAAATGGGAAAAGTAGCGAAGAAAGCGTGCGACCGCAAGCGGCAGGTCCACTTCTCCCGTGAGGAACTCACCGTGCTAACAGAGACCCTCCAGGAGAATGCTGCCGTCGTCTTCTGCACACAAATGACCAGGACGGCACTTGCAAACAAGAAGGCCATATGGGCTCTGGTGGCACAGCGGGTAAGTGCGGTGGGGACCGCACCCCGCACCCCACAGCAATGCCGAAAGCGATGGGACGACCTGCGGATACGCGTCCGCAGCATACTCTCTGCCAACCGCAACATTGCCATAGCCACCGGGGGAGGTCCTGAATCACCCATCAAGTTGACCCCCTGGGAAGAAATCTGTGCCTCCACCATCGGAATGGAGAGCATAGAGGGAGTCGGAGGGATGGAGAAAGGAGTGCAGACATCCGAAGATTCAGGTAGGTGGGCCAGATAAAACAATGCCAAATCCACAAAGTCCAACCATGTGAAGTACCATGTGTCCACATAGTGCAACAGAAACACATGTCCAGGAGAACGTCCACACACATCGGCCTGATAGCGCACGTTAAAACCCACAATAAATACATAAATAATTAAAAACCCCTAAAACACGCACTACACGTGCAGCAGGCACACCCTAACTGCAGGCTGCCAAACAACTGCACCCTCACTCCACACACAAATGAAAGCACCTCCAAGGCCCCGACCAAAATCACCCTCAGGTACCACCCCAATGCATGTGATACAATGCCATTCCGATTCCCACAGACCCATCAATAACCCTCGCCCTCCTTTACTCCACCACAGGGTCCGATCCAAACGACGAGCTACAGGACACCCCTACCAGCACACCTGCAAAGAGGGCCAAGACCAACGGCCAAAGACCCTCCACCTCAGCTGCACGCATCAAGACACGGCAGCAGCACAAATCAGGTGGCAGCACAGAGGAGGGAACATCAACAGGCACCCCAGCAGCCAGCATGCCCACACCACCACCACCACAGGTCCCCCCAACGGATGCCACAGAAGGCACTGCCTCTGGTGGCAGCAGCACCATAGGTGACACCCCATTGATGGCAGCATGCTCCGACACAGAAGACGGGAATGTCGAAGACAGATCCATCCATGACCTGTCCCAATCCCCCTGTCTGTCCCATCCCGTACAACATGAGGATACCACACAGGGGCACCCACAAGACGACGACTGGCCATCCCCCACAAGCCCTGTGGCAAGGCAACATGAGGTCAACAGCCCCTCTGTGACACCCCCGCAAATGGCCATGGCCCAGCAGAGGCAACAGTCCCTCGACCAGTTAATCGTGCAACAGCAGCAACTGGCCACGCTCCTCAAGGACCATGCCGATGAATGTGGGGGCACTAAGGCAGACATAGAAACATCAACTGAGACACTTAGGGCAGAAATGGAGAGAGGTACAGAGACACTAAGGGCACAAATGGAGAGTAGCACCGAGAGCCTGGGAGTCCAAATGGAGAGAAGCACCGAGAGCCTGAGGGGGGAACTGCATGCGACGTCCAAGGACGTATGTGCCGAACTTGCCGCAGTGCGCCGTGTGCTCACTGAGCTCTCGCAAACCCTTAGGGACATGCATGGACGTGAGCAGGCAGAGACATCATCCGTTGCAAGTTCCGTCCAGGGCAGCCCCCAACGTAGATCTGGGAGGAACCTGCGCTCCACAGGCAGGGGTGCCCCTGATACCCGCAGAGGGGGCTTGCAATAGCGACAGCCCACTGACAATGAGCATCTTTGGACACTGGTGTTCGGGGGGGAGGTAGGAGGGTGGAGGGGGTGTGTTGGGCTCACTTGGGTGGCGGGTCGATAGGGTGTTCAACATGATATCACATATGCCATAAACAGTGCACGATCAACCAATGAGATGTGTGGACATTGATCTTTGTGTACTAGGCCATCATAGGCGTACAGTCCATATTGTGCATGTCCCAGACACACACAGTGCCACGAGTCCCGTGTCCATGTATCAGCCACCAGGCGTGAGTGCTAGAAGCATACATCAATGAGATGCTGACGAATGTCACGGCCCTCCGGTGCCTCGCAGACTCCTTGAGGTGCTGCCACATCCCCGCCCTCATCATGACCATTATCAGGTGCTTGCAGTTCTGCGTCAGGGGGCATGGGCACATTTCTACGTACGCACATGTTGTGGAGCATGACACATGCCATCACCATCTTTGCAACCTTCTCATGGCGGTACAGGAGTGCCCCGCCAGACCTGCTGAGGCAGCGGAAACGACCCTTCAGTAGGCCGAATGCCTGTTCTATGACTACACGGGTACGTGAGTGGGCATGGTTGTAGTCCTCCTCATGCTGGTCCCGTGGGTTCCGGACTGGTGTGAGGAGCCATCTCTTCAGTGGATATCCAGCATCACCTGTATGTGGACGAGAAACGTATGATGTGGAATGCCATTGCTACGTACGCACACCCCCCCCCTTCCTGCCAGGTCATTGCCGAATCACATACCCCACATTATCATGCATGTAATGAGACTCACCGAGTAGCCAGGATCTGTTCCCTGCGTGTCGCTCCATGTAGCGTGGTATTGTAGAGTTCCTCAAGACCATAGAATCATGGGTTGATCCAGGGAATCGGGCACAACAATGTGTAATGATCCTGTTGGAGTCACACACCATTTGTACATTCAGAGAATGAAATTATTTTCGGTTGCGGTACTGGGCCTCCATGGCATGTGGGACGACCAATTCCACATGGGTGCAGTCGATGGCACCAATGCAACCCGGTATGCCGGCAAGTGCATGGAATCCCACTTTTGTGTTGGTAATTTCCTGCTCCGAGCGTGGTAGGGAGATGTAGTCGTCTGCGTGCTGCAGGAGGGCATCGAGCACTTGCAATAGTGTCCATGAGAACAGTGGCTGAGAAATTCCATGCAACTGTCCGACTGTGTGCTGGTAGGTGCCTGTGGCCAGGAAGTGGAGTACAGACACCACCTTCAGTAGGGGTGGGATGGCGGTTGGGCTGTCAATCATGCTGACAAGGTCAGCCTGTGTCATGTCCACAATGGCGGCTATGGTGTCCTGGTCCAGACGGTAGAGGGTGTGGATCTGCTCATCAGTGAGGTTGAACGGATGTGCTCGAAGGCGTGGGATTGCGGGCTGCCTGCGTGGTGGTAGTGGCTGTGCTGGCGGCCCTTGCTGGCCCTGCCTTGCCCTCCTCCTCCTCCTGCGTCTTCTCCGTGCGGCCGGTTGTAGTTGGTGTTCGTCTTCTTCCTGGAGTTGGAGTACTTGCAGTGCTATCAGGTCCCCCAGGGCCAACATCGCGAGTCCTGCCGGTAGCATTTCGGTGTGGTTGTGGGAGGAGACTGGCTGTGCAATTTATGTGTTTTCAGGCTGTATGGCCTCCACCTGTGGTGATTCATTCCACCTGTGCAAACTGCTCTCCCCTTTGGCCGAGCACGTCCCGCACACAACGCTGCAATTCGGGGAATGGCATCTTGCTATTGCAATCATGTATTTGTACCCGATGGCCGTGTAACATTGGTTGATATGTTCATTCTGCTATGGTCCCATTGTTTCACATACTATCTGTGCAGTCGCGAACAGACTTGTGAAGGGTCAGTGGTACGTAGTACTCGAGTAACGGTGGGCCCTCATGCATCACTGTACTGAGTTGCAATGACGGGCGGGGCGTCCCATTTGTGGGTGAAGGCAGTTGCCATTTTCACACACAGCCGCACTAGATGGATTAATTAGTGATTTCAAACGGCCACAGATGCTTCTTCGACGTGATGTTGCAAATGAGGAATTCGAAGGGCGGCACTTTCGGTTTTCAGCTAGCGGCGGGGAAATGCCCACAGGTCTGACTGCAAATATAACGTACTATTGTTCAATGTCCTTGGGACAGGGGCCATGGCGAGGATGCAATGATTGATATGAATGGTTTGGGATGCGCAATAGCGACGTGGGCGATGAGGCCGGACGTTCCCAAATACATGTTACTTCACAACACTGGCATTACGGGCTGGGGCACTGTGGATTTTGCAGGCTGCATAACGCACAGACTCAATGGATATTTCTAATGTTATGTGAGTAAATATTCAGGCGTTTTAATCCCGGGATGAGGGAATGATGAATGGATGCATGGGCAGGTGATTTGATACAGAGTTTGCCATGTACAGGGCTTCTTGGAATCTATCCGCCTCCCCTGCGCTATGTGATGCAGGGCTGCCATAGTGGGACCATCGTCTATCTGGCCTTGTTGAGCCCTCCCTGTCTCGACGCGCCCTCAGACACTTGTGTCCATGCACGTTACTAATCCCATCTGATGGATTCTGTTTTGACAGACGCATGCACAGGTACACTCGTTTGTGATGGTGTTTACACCTCGATATAGATAGTTATGAGTCGCAAGTGGTTTTTGGGTGGTGATGAACCTTTGGAGTGGGCTAGCATGCATATGGCTGTGGATTTAGTGTGATCATTGAAGTGAGTTGTTCGAATGTAGTTCTGATGGCCATTCTGTTCTTTTTCTTTTCTTTTGGTTGACAGGTATCTCCTCCCCTTTTGCCACTGCCATCTGTATGCCACTCCTGCAGATGGGTTTTACTCCCGACACCTGCTGCTTCATGTTAATCAGTGGAGCAGCATTACGATCTTATGGGACGATCGCCAATGGGCCACATGCCCTTACGCAGTACTGGTGGCTTGGAGCAACATTTCGGCCTTTCAGCTGGACTAGTGCCTCCCCATTGGGACGGCCCTGCGGTTCTGTGCGCTTCCATGTTGCCTTTTCGTACGTGAATGTGGCTCTGTGTACCATGATGGAACAGGGCGTCACACAAGTAGTGGCTGGTCATTTCTTGCGGATGCAGCCCACAATGGTGAAATGTGTTTTGGAGTTCATGGCCTGATGGCTGTATGGGCTTGGTGATTTTGTTGTGCATTAAATTTCTATTCTGATTTGGCCCGTGTAGCGTTCTTCTTTGCAAGTGATGTGGCATATTCCTATTTGGGGAGCGATGTATTTTGAGGAGATCTGCATTGGGTTCCAGCTTCGGAGTTTAGTTGCGTGGTACTGTACTGGACGCGTTTCCCTACGAAGCCCGTGAGGTCAGGGATGGGGGCTGCCAATATGACTGTTTGAATGTTGTCATGCTCAGGGGCGGGGGATTGGGTTTTGTGTAACAGATGCCGGTCAGCCAGGTGGACTGGTGGAATGATGTGATTTTCGGAATATTGCTGGTCACAGGTGCCTGTGTTTGCGTGCGTTTCTTGGTGGGGGACTGTGGTCATGTCCATTGGGATGGCTTCTGTATTCGTGCCATCTGTGCCCTGCAGCTCCCATTGGCCCCTCTTGTGTTTCATTTGTTCGTTGGCATGCATGGGTGACTTGTACATTTCAATGGTTGCATTGTGACTTCATTGCACCTACGGGGAGTTGTACTTTGTGGGCAGGGAGCGGTGTACAGGCACTCAGTGGGGCCGTTTACGGTTGATTCGCGATGCCGTACTTCTCACCATGGCGGAATGGTTCATTCCGCCATGCTTGATGGCGTTAGGTACATGTCCGCTAGGGTCGGAATTGGCGTACCCTTGCGCCATGGTGGTGTTTACGGTTTGGCATGGCGCGCGCGCACGTGCTTGGTGCAGTTAGCGTTGGCGTTCACTACGGTGTCGCTAATGGCTTCGTACTTTGCGGTGACGGGTCATAGTCGCACCGAGCGCTATTCGATGGCGGTATTGCATTTCCGCCATCGTTTTCCGAATTCCGCCAGGGTCGTAATGAGGGCCAATCTCTTTTGGTACTTCAACATCACCAACATCAAACACCATGGGCCTCATTACGACCCCGGCGCTAAACCATGGTGCTATTAGCACCATGGTCCATCCCAGGGACCGCCATGGTGAATGGCGGAATTACCACCCCATTCCAAGGTTGGTGGGGCGGTAATTCCCCATTCAACATGGCCCCTTCCCCATTCCCATTTTTGGCCCATAGGGCTCAATGGGAATTTGGAAGGCGCTAATTACAGCACCGTAAATTACGGTGCCGTAATTAGCTCCTAGGTCCCTTTGCGGGTTGGCTTTTTAACGCCTGCTAAAAGCAGGCGTTAAAGTGCAACCCGCAAAGGGACCTCGTAATCAGGCATTAAGGGTTTAACGGCGCCAACACCTTTTACGGCGCCGTTATCCCCTTAACGCCTGGGTTGTAATAAGGCCCCATATCTATGAGTACTTTATCATTATGTTAATCACGCACCATCTCTATGTGGTTTATAAAACAACATAGGTGTAGGGTCTTTAAGATGATTATTCATACACACCATCTCTGTGCGGCACTGAAACCAGTATCAAGGCAACTCCATTGGGAATTCAACATCACTAACATCAAACACCATTTCAATGGGGACTTTGAAATCAAGATAATCACGCACCATCTCTTGGGGACTTTGCTATCATTATTAAAACATACCATCTCTGTGGGGACATTAACCATCAAGATAATCACACACCATCTCTCTGGGGACTTTGCTACCATTATTAACACATACCATCTCTGTGGGGACTTTAACCATCAAGATAATCATACACCATCTCTCTGGGGGCTTTAACATCAAGATAATCACACTCTAGCCCACATTAAAGGTTTGCCGGTTAAACCCGCTAGTAGGTGGCGGGTTACCGGCAACCCTGTAACACATTTTCTGCTGCCTGGCATCCCGGTGCCACTGCGATATCATGGCAGGAATTGGGACACTGAAGCATTGGCACTGTTGGTAACAGTTGCTTCAGTGAGAGACATGCGAGTAGGAGTCTGACAACCTGGCAGGTCAGGCCTGCTTGAAATTCTGTGGCCCCTACCAGCATTCTCATAGTTTGGCGGTATGGAAAGGGTGCCGGTACATTACTACTGGCACCCTTATTTCCGGACCGCCAAACTTATAATGAAGCCCACTATCTCTCTGGGGACTTTAATATCATTATTATCACATTCCATCACTGTGGGGACTTCAAAGTAATTATTAACACACACCATCTCTCTGGGGACATTAACATCAAGATAATCACACACTATCTCTCTGGGGACTGTAATATTATTATCAGGTCCCAGTACTGTGGGGACTTCAAAGTTATTATTAACACACAACATCTCTCTGGGGACTTTAACATCAAGATAATCACACACTATCTCTCTGGGGACTGTAATATTATTATTATCACATACCATCACTGTAGGGACTTCAAAGTTATTATTAACACACACAATCTCTATCTCTCTGGGGACTTTAATATCATCATTATCACATACTATCACTGTGGGTACTTTAAAGTTCTTATTAACATACACCAGCTCTGCAGGGACATTAACATAATTATCACACACCGTCATTGTGAGGATATGGATATGATTATCATGACATGCAACCTCTTTTGCTACTTCACCATCACCAACATCAAACACCATATCTATGGGTACTTTACCATTATGTTAATCATGCACCATCTCTGTGTGGTTTATAAAACAACATAGGTATAGGGTCTTTAACATGATTATTCATACACACCATATCTGTGAGGATCTGAAACCAGTATCAAGGCATACAATCTCTAGTGGGACTTCAACATCACCAACATCAAACACCATTTCAATGAGGACTGTAACATCTTCGTCATCAGACCAATCATAGAAAGTAGATGTGTTTCGGTGGACAAGATGGTGACTGTGAAACAATGATACCTGTAGTCAAATCACTGCTTCCTCGCTTGATCACAGCGTGTGATACCGAACCATTCACCTAAGCATTCTCTGCCCCAGTTCTCTTTTCTGACACATTTGGAGTGTTTTAAAATATAGAATAATGCCAGATTGAGTGTATTTTTAAGTGAGCTTCTTATGGAAAAACAACAACATTACCATCCATCTATTGTGTATTCCTCTAGTATGAGTAGGAACTCATATATAGAAATAAAGCTAGGTATTTTACATAGATGTCTATGAAACAAACATTTAGCTATTTGCATAGGAAAACATTCAATTCCAAATAAGAAGAATTAAGTCCTCACAAGGATGGTAACACGCGTTCAGGTCCCCACAATAATGGTACCGTACACGCGATTAAAAATTAGCATTTTAGCACATTTGAAGTTGGATCCGATATTATAAATTTTTTCTGAATATATTTCTGCTGTTAGCATATTTTTAAAACATTGGGAAAGGTTAGTCGTCACAAGGTAGGTATCCGCACATAGTTCCCACAAGGTAGGTAAAACGTGTGTGTGTGTGTTCGTATCTGTGTGTGTGTGTGTGTGCATATCTGCATGTGAATCATTTTTTGCATGTGGGTATCTCTGAAAGTGTACATATGTGTGTGGGTGTCTGTATATCCCCTCCCTGTGTGTATATCACTGCATGTATATATCTCTATATATCTTTTATGTGTGTATCTGTGTGTGTATCTCTTTGTATATATATGTATGTGTTTGAATATCTCTGTGCATGTCTGTATGTGTATGTGTGTGTGTCTCTGTTTGCATGTATCTATTTGAGTGTGTATCCAAATGTGTATCTGTGTGTGTGTTTCTGCATGTGTGTGCATCTTTGTACATCTGTGTATATGTGCATGTGTGTGTGTGTATATCTGTGTGTATCTCTGTGTGTGAATATATCTCAGTGTATGTGTGCATGTGTATCTGTATGTATCTCTGGGTGTATTTATCTATTTGAGTGTGTATCTCTGTGTGTATCTGTGCGCATGTGTGTCTGTGTGTATGTGTGTGTATATGCAAGACTAGGGCACGGAGAGGGGGATTGAAGCATGAACATTTTTTGCAGGGGCATGTCATGTTTTAATGGTGTTTTTGAGGAAAGCAGAGCCAACTTAAGTGTTATGTGAAAGAGGGTTTGGAATGGGGCGGGTACTACAGGAGAACTGGCTGGGAACTACTGTGGTATGGAATTGTGTACTCACATTACGAGCAAAGCCAACATGATGAATGTTCTTACATGGGAAGGACGGCATGATTCATAATGTGGCATGCCATTGTTTTACTGGTGTTAAGGTCAAAGGCAACATGATAGGTGTTCTTACATGGGGAGGGGGCATTTGTGCAGGCTGCAAGGCAATGTTTTCTTACTATGGCATGGCATTTCTTTTACTGGTGTTAGGGGAAAATACAACATGATGAGTGTTCTTATATGGGTAGGGGAATTCGAGTAGCAGACAAGGGTATGTTTTCTTACTGTGACATAGTTTTCTTTACCTGTAATTAAGACAAAGCCAAACAGGCGTATGGTCTTATGTGGAGAATCTGGCATATATTGGCAGAGAAAGCATAGGCATGTTTTGTTACAGTATTATTACAGGCATTGTGGGCAAAGCAAATATGTGTATGTTCTTAGTGAGAATACTGGCATATATAGGTGCATCAGAATGGACATGTGTGTGCACAATCAGTATGAACATGTTTTTACACTTGCAGAGTACTGGCATATCATGGACAAATGCATTATGAAATAGCACTGGCAAATGCTCCTTTGCATTGTTGGTGACTTGTCATCTAATGGGCTTTTTCATATTTTACACTACAAATCCTATTGTAAATTGGGTGGCCTTTTACCTATTGAAGTGAAGGACTTCCAGCCTTTTAAGATAGGTCAGCAATACATTTGAGAGGAATGGGGATGCATAGGTTACTCAAACATCAATAAACAAAACGTCTCAGGAAGTTGGCAAAAAGATAACTATTTTAATATCAATTATCTAAAACAGGGAGTACAACAGACATCAACGGATGTCTTACAGCATGATCTCAACGAACTTTATAAAAAAGCACTCTTTTATACTAAAATCTCATCATAGGTGACGTATACCCGGCATATTATTAATGTCATCCTATGTGCCAAACTACAAAATCGAATGAAGAGAGTGATAGGGTCTAAAGTGATATCTAAGTATACAATCCATGCTCGTCTAATGGGCGTGAGAAAGATGATAGGTTTCTTAACATCAGCGGGGCAACTAAGCCCTTCCCTCAAAACAGGTCACTATGAACGTCATTAAATACACAACGTCCTATTGACTACTTAACTATAGGAACTCCAATCATGTGATCCTCTATCATTGGGTGGCTTCTAACCTCCGTCAGCATCCTTCAGCCCATGCTAGCCGCACGCAGGCCAGACTGCCAGATGCTGGTGAGTTAGTCTTAAACGTCCGCTTCCCACCAATTAGAACATCATCCATCATCGCAGTGGTCGGTTGTCAATTAGGACTTTTTAACTTGTCCTTGAAAATGTTATTTTGCTCTGGAAGATACAGGGGAGTCGAGGCACGCTCTGCCCTCGTGCATAGGTGTGACCATCCTGCTCCCCACATGACTGAAGACTACAAAATTGAGCTTTTAGTGTAATAAAAAGACTATTTTCCAATGAGTTTCTGACGTCTTCTTTGTTCTCTCCAAGCTCATGAACAGGAGGTTCTTTCCTTCACAAGATTGCAACTCATTTTTGTTTTTCTCAGCCAGATACAACCTTGGCTTCTTGGCTCGTTCAACCTTGCCATTCTGATCTTTGTTTGTAATCCATTTGTTTTCTAACTGTGCCACACTTGGAAAAGATGGCCTTTCACCTTTAACTCAGCTCTGCTTATCGTTCACAATCGGACCATCCATTCTTTACTCATTCATATGAACACATACATTGGCGGTGTGGGAATCTATTCATATAAAGCTAGCCTCATGAAAACTTTGGCTTAATATCTTCATTGTTTCTGTAGCATAAGCCTCTTTCATCTTGAGCCCAAAATGGTGCTTATCTTTGATACTTTATTGATTCCTTATAGAATATCTGCATTCTCTCGTCTCTGCATCTCTTTTATTGTACATCAGCTCAACTCTTGCATGACATCACCAATCTGCTTTCTCAGTCAGGCATCCTGCTTCTTCTGGGATTTCGTTTCAACAGCCATCATACTGTTTTGAATGCAAGTATGGTTTTCTCAATGGGAACCTAGCCTCCAGGATTTCCTTTGGCCTCTGTCATTTTAGTTGTTCCACATATGTCACATACTCTGGTTTCCAAAATATATGCTTTCTGGGCAAAGTGGTTGAGGGGGGTACTCAGCTCCTTCTCTACACTCCCCCCTCTGGCCGATTGATCAACCACTCTTCCTTTCTCCTTCATATCCAAACATTGTCATCTGAAGAGATGTTTTTTAGGTACCCATATCTTTATGACCCCGCCGGAGGCATCCAGCTGTCTTCACATGCTCATCCTTGTTCCAGGTAATAAGCATGCACTGTCCACTTGGACTGCAATAGATCCATCTTCCCACATACTTCTTATGGTCCTTTGGATACAGGAATAACTCAGGTGCATGAATACTGGTCTTTACGAAGTGCCTGATTTCTTCATCTGTCAAGTCATTGACTTTCCATCCTGACTCAACATCGAGCATGATCTTCATCTCTATGGATTTCTTTGCTGTCTTCTTGCATTGTGTGATTATTATATTGATCACACAGAATCCTAGCAACACCATCAAGATCAGTGCTCGACAACATATCTGCCATCCATTGTGAAATCCAAGAAAAGAGAGATCCAAACCAGCTGTCATCACCAATATCTTCTACTTCTTCTATCATCTGCCCATGCAGTTTTGTCAGCATTCTAATAGCCTCTGTCAAGGTACCATTCTTGTCATCATGAGAATGTATGAATGTGCAACATGATTCTCCAATTTTTGCACAAACACCTCCATCCATAGCTATAATCATATCCAGGACATATCTGTTCTGAAGAGTCATCAGTCTTACAGCTCTCAGTTCTTCCTTGATAGCATTGAATCCCTTTATGGTCGAATTGATCGTCTGCATCAAATTCCAATCTGGTGATCTGCAGCCATTTGGTAGTTGCTCCAACCTGGATTCTCGGCATGAAGATCATTGTGAATACTGACAAAAGTCTGGTTGAACAACCTGTGCTCATAAGGAATACAGTCAAAAGCTTCTATTGACTTGGCTGAGAAATTGTTCTCTCTTCATTTGATTTATCAGCTCCACAGATCTCTTCTTCCTCGGGTGAGTGGCTGCTTTTGGGAAACTGTCAATGTTCAGATCACTTTTCAGAATCACTAATGCTGGAACATGACCATTCACCAGGGTGCATATTCCTGACCAGCCTTCAGGTAGCTTCATGTAAGTGTTGGCTCTGCATGCCCAATAGTGATCCATGATCACTGCTGTCCCAATTTTCATTCCTGGTACATCAAAGATTCGGCCACCGTTGTGATTCTCTCCAACTTTTCTGCTGCCATTATTCCTGAAACAGTTTTGACTTTTCCAAATGCACTATCTGCAAGGGTCCTCCTCTGTCTTCGACCCAGGTCAGTAGCTTAGCAAGTCTTGTCCATAAAGGCTTACATCCATTCTGCACTATATCAACAACTGGCGCGTAACAACCAATGATCACCCAGGCTCTGCAAATAACCACTCCTTCTTCCCAGCCATCTGCTGATAACACTGATCCCCATATGTGCATCTGGCCTCTGTTCTTCCATCTATGAATTTCCTCTGCAGATTTTCCTGTACTCTCAAGTTCTTTTTTTCCTTCCCATCTGATTCCTGCTCCTTTTACTCCAGGCGTTTCATATCTAATCACGTGATTCTTGGTATGCACCCTATTTCTTTTCTTTGTATCCTGGACATAATCGTCTTCATCTGGATCTGTACATTCAGATGCCCATTTGAGCTAGGCATCTCGGCCCATGAACTGCAGAGTGCTATGTGTGACAGACAATGAGCTGTCTGAATGTCTATTTCAATAGCTCTGAGGATCTTGGACTTCCCCATGCTAGAGGGCACGAGTGCACATACAAATCATTCCTCCTTTGATGTTCTTCTTCCTACGTCCTTCATATGCTGATACCAAATGTTATTCCCCAAATGTGCTGTGCTGTCCAAATAGTTATTCAGCACTTAATCATCTTCTTTAGCATTTCTCTTTGGTCTTGCTTTTTTCATATGAGCCTCTAATATTACATCATGAAGCGATTCAGTCTAACTATTTCTTTGTGAATCAATCAATGGAGCATTTGTCAGTGGACTGGGTGCATTCACATGTGCCATCTGTACTTAGGAATATGCAAAAAGTCTCTCTCTATCTTGCTGTTTTTGTCTGGCAGCAGCAAATGATGGCCACATAAGGTCTGCAAAAACCTCCATACGTGACCTCTCTTCAAAGGGTTTTTAGGTTCAATTATCACAGAATCAGGTGCTCTAGTGGGTACCTTTAAAGTGGGAACAATCACATTAGGTACCTGCTGCCTAGTAGTTGCCACGTTTGTATCCTCTCTCTCTCTTAAAGGAGGAAACATCATAGTTTTTACCTCATGTGTCTCGAAATAGCATGCGGTTCGTACCTCAAGTGACAACAGTACGACTATGAATAAAACACAGGCGTTGATGACAGACATATATGAAAGGCGGCAACAACACATTTTCACACATCATGGGAGTCTCTCATGATCCTCCATGGTAAAGTCGCTTCTGATGCTGCCCAGGTTGCTCTACTAAGGAAAGGAATACCCTCTTAGTGGGGCAACATCATGCAACACGACTGTGGAATCTGCTGAATTGGTTCAAAAGGTTCCTCAAACAGCTTCAGCTGCCTGGATTAGTTCAATGACGTATACCAGTTCCCAAAGAACACCTCAAATCTGTATAATATCAGCCGACCTGAAGATCTCTGTTCAGCATGACCCAAAGTTCCTTGATCAGCAGACCATTGGCTCTTCTCCCTTAACAGGTTTCATTCAATATTCCTTGGTATCTCAGAATAAATATTCACTTTGGGTATTATATCTCTCAGGAATTGCAACAATACTGCATTGTTTCTCTGGTCTCTCAGGAATGTTCTGACGTTGGTCCGTCTTCCAACAGCATATGGAATTTCCTCAATTATAAAGTGAAATAATTTAATAGTCAATATAAGTGCTTTATCTGGTGGCAGGGGCATTTGCATTTTTGCATTTCCCCACCAACTCAGGAAGCATCTGAATCTGTTCAATAACTGCTGCAGCTAGTTCTCATTCTTGACCATTCTCAGGACTCAACAAGCTCCTGTGGCTCAAGATCCTATAATCTCCCTTGACTCTCTTATTTTCATCCACTAAAAGAAGGTCTTTAAACAAGCCACAATCCAATTAATTCCTTGTCTATACTTGACTACTTCTGCATCCTTCTTCCTCATCGTACATCTAGTCTGCGCATGCTCAGGTTCTTCCCCGATGCTTGCTTCCGATCGTTTCTTTCGCTGGGAGTGGGGGTGAAGGGGATTCTTCAATGGATGTCTTTACATCTTTACAGATGGCTAGCCCTGTGTGTTTGCCTGCACCTCGGCTGCAGGTGAATTCTCGTCACTCCCGAATGGACAGCTACTTGAAGAGAAGCTCGCTCCTCTTCTTAGTGAGGTTTCACAAAGTTCATGACCTAATGTCTGGTGAAGAATTCGGGAAGATGAAGTCCTTCAATTCCAGTTGTTGTAGCATCTCCTTCTGTGTTCCGTGCTGCCCCACACTCCTGTCTTTGGAGCCCATATGAAATGACAAGGATACTTGAAGTTACACACATAAGGAACACACATAGCTCCTTTCCAAACAATTCTATTGCTGCTTGGGCATTACATCTAAGTCTAGACGGAGGAGTGGGGACGTCCTTCTCTGCCTCCCTGTCATTCTCTCCTTCTGAGATAGGATGGTGGTCCACCCCCGGCCAATTCCTTATCTCTCTACAATGCCAGTGATAGACGATGCAACCCATCCTTTCTTTCATAATCAATTCATAATTGGCAATTCTCTTCTTAAGCAGGCTGTCAAGACGCTTTCCAACTCTGTCTGTATGCTTGGGACACGCCAATGAAACCTTGTTGTATACTGAACAACAAACTTATCCATTCAAAGGCTTCAAAAAACAAATAGAAAATACAAAATAAGGGCCATTATCTTACTTTACTTATTTTACATTATTCTTATTTATAAAGACTTTGTGAACCTCTAATTTCACTACACAGGTGGCATCTGTGCGTGTATACACGGTTCATCTTCAGTCCACCCTGAGAAAGGATATACTTCTATTAACCACAAACCCAGGTTTATCTATCGCTTTTGCAATAAAAGCATGGATACTAAAAAAGGTCCCTATCCTTTCAAAACAATTCTCCTATTAGTGCACGACATGTGCCCAGCAGAAACTCTTTTAACATACTGTGCACTTTATAATACAAAATGCAACATGTTCTATTTCACGCAAACCAAAATCATTCCTGACACTCATTGCGATGTTGTTCTTTTCTAGTAACGTGCACAAGGCAGTGTAGCTATCCTATCACCATCCTTAATAAGGCTTCAGGCTTCACCGGTGTACCACTGCTTTCTCGTCGCCACAATGCTCCAGAAAAGGCTTAAAACACCCTTTCTGCATACAGCAATCCTTTTCATCTTGGCGCTTTTCCTTCTAACTTTCTACTAACTTAATCTTCATATTTTTAACATAGCAATTTTTTAAACATACTCATTTATCCTCACCATTCTTTCATTCATCTCCATCTTTATCCATACAAACATAACAAAGCTCCCTCTTATACCATTCACTTAAGCTGTGTGCTGCACTGGAGTGCTGCCCGCTCGGAGGTCGTCCCTCCTTTCCCAACGTGCTAGTTCTGCATGCACTGTCAACGTCACATTGGCGGAGTCAGTGTTCACCATTACTTCCTGGTCTGCATGATTTCTCTTAGTGTGACAATCAGCACCACTACTTCACCAACCTGTGCCAAAAAGTGAGACGGTAGTCATACACTTGTCAATACTTCAAAACCTCTTCTTTAGTCATGTGTTTTGCCTCAGCGGCACCTGTTTCTCTAAGTCTATAACCTCAATTGATTCTCAAAGAACCGTTATTAAAAAAAATCTTCCCCACTACCAAAATCTCTTTCTTTAACCTGTGGGTTCATCCTAAAATTTTCTCCAAATACAAACACTCCTGAACCTACTTAGTTACTGTCAATATTGCGCTGCACCCATGGCAGAATTCTCTTTCCCATGTCTGACTATTTGGTCGCCAGTTTTAACACAACCCCCTCATAGACAATAGCTCTTAAAGACATCAACACACCCTCAAATTGTCCTAAATAGAAACATCCCTACATGTTCAATACATCACATCATAAAATCATTTTATCACCATACTGTCAGCCCTCCTAATGGCATAATCACCAACTGTCATCCTTAGTCGCAAGGGGCGTATCCCGTCCTAACTGGGTCCAAAATTCCCCCTATAATAGGCCGTATAAATACCATGATAAACTCAATAATTTTCAACCAATATATTCCTATTATATATTAAAAAAACACCCCATACTCTAATTAATAAACCAAAGTCATCATGTTAAATATTTCTATTACTAAATCTCAATCTATAATACTACTAAATGTCTATCTTAACTATACCCATAACAGAAACTTATCACATTCTCCTCTAAGGACTGAAAATTCTTCAATAATTGGAACTCTTCTTACAGCTCTTATAAAGTCTTAAATATGTGCGATATTTCCAACCATCAAAATGTCCCCTCTCATGTATGTGCCTGCATTACATGGATGTCTCTTTAAAAATAATTAAAAGGTTTTATCTCCCAAGTCTACGGTAACATTCCCCTTTATGTTAAGCATCATTAAATGTCCTGTACTTATGCTCTGCTGTGCCTGCAAGAGTGACTGGCGTGGCTACCTTTATAGCGATGTCATTGACATATGTTTTCTCTAAAACCTTGTAACATTCTCGGCACTTGGTTTTGTTGCACTGTCTGACCCTGAGCAAACCCATTTCCATTTTGACTACAAATATGCATGCAGGTTTGTCGTCCCCCCTCTGACCATCGGGTTGCCCTTTTTTTTAGATTGACCCAGCCACGTCAAAGATCCTTGACACCCAAGAGATAAGGAGGTATGGACTCAATCACCTAACTTCCTTGTTTTCCCCACAAACACTTTCAGAACGCCCGGTATTTTCTCCCTCTTCCGTTATCAAAGGCCTCCATATCTTCACCTAAGCTATCCTATCTTTAAGTTTGTACGCCTTGTCTCTTCTTTGTTTTTTCTTCCGAGTTAGTCTTGTTTAAAGACAGCTCGATGGGCTCAAAACTAGATGAGCCTCCCCTTCTATCGCACAACTGTGTATCTTTAAATCGATAATTCATATCCTCCCCTTTGTCTCCCTTCCTTAAATGTCATCGAGTGTTTGAGCACAATCTGGTCACCCCTTCTTCATCCTGTATGGGCACTGACCTATCAGTCTTTATCCTTCGTTTTCTACTATCCCTTTATTTCTCATCTCATAATCTTAGAATACACTTGTCCTATCGCTCTTCTCTTTATTGTGTCTCTCCCTGTCCTTTGGGATCTTGGAGATTATGGGGGTAATTCATAGAATTTAACGCACAAGTGGCGCACGCGGCTGGCACACAGAGCGCAGGGGCGGCAGTCGTGACAGCTGCGTTTGATAAGACCCATTTTAGCGCACAGCATATTCATGGATACTTACATCCATAACCTGCTGTGGCGCAGAGTGGCAAAGCGACCAAGCAGCAGCGCCAGTTACGTCCCCAACCATGCCCCGTGCGCCTAAAACATCGCACAAATCCCCTACATGGCGCAAAGGCCAGTGGACCAGCATACAGCCTCCCAACTACAAAAACGCATGTAAAACTCCCTGCGCACCCCTCGGAATACACGTACCCCACTCGAGCCAGCGAAAACGCATGGAAAACTCCCTGCGCACCCCTCGGAATATGCGTACCCCGCTCACGCTAGCGAAAACGCATGTAAATATCCCCACGCACCCCTCGGAATATGCGTACCCCGCTCGCGCTAGCGAAAACGCATGAAAAACTCCCTGCGCACCCCTCGGAATACGCGTACCCCGCTCATGCTAGCGAAATCACATGTGAAAGTCCATCCGCACCCTCGTAATACACGTACCCCGCTCACGCCAGTGAAATCGCGTGTGAAAGTCCATGTGCACTCCCGAAATACACGTACACCACTCGCACCAGTGAAATTTTGTGTGAAAGTCCACGCGCACCCCCGGAATACGCATACCCCGTTCGCGCTAGTGAAAACACATGTAAAACTCTCTGCGCACCCCTCAGAACATGCGTACCCCGCTGCGTCAGGTAAAATGCGTAGAAAAAGTCTACCCTGTGGTGTGGCCTGCCTGCGTGTAATGGACGGGGGTGGTGGGCTGCATGTGGGGCATGCCCAGGGGTGATGGGCTGCCTGCGGGCCATGGTATGGGGTGATGGGGAGTCTAGGGCCATGTAATGGGGTGATGGGCTGCCTGCGGGGCATTCCCAGGGGTGATGGGCTGCCTGCGGGCCATGGACTGGGGTGATGGGCTGCCTGCGGGGTATGCCCAGGGGTGATGGGCTGCCTGCTGGCCATTTTATTTATTTATTTATTTGTATTGCGCCGGTAGCTCTCGAGCTTCGGGGCGCAGAGACAAGAACACAAAGACAAAAAGTAAGACAATAAAACACTTAAAACGAGACATTAGGGCTGCATAGGTAGATGGGCAGGTTGTAGTATATGTATTACTTGAAGATGTGGGTTTTCAGTTGTTTGCGAAAGCATTGGTGATTGGCTTCCATCCTTAACTGGCCAGGGAGGTTGTTCCAAAGGCCTGCTGTGGTTATAGGGAAGGATTTACCTGCCCCGTTTTTAAGTTTGAAGGGAGCTGCCACTATCAGACCTTGTTCGGCTGATCTTAGCTCTCTCGTAGGTTTGTATGGAATGATTTTAGTTTTCAGGTATGCAGGGGCTTTGCCAAAAATACATCTATGTGTGAGCGTGAGGGATTTAAATTGGACTCTCTCTTCAATTTTTAGCCAGTGAAATTCCTTCCTGGCTTCGCTGATGTGCTGATTCCTGGTTTTTTGCTTAATGATTTTCACTGCATTGTTTTGCAGAACGTGGTAGCTGTAGTAGCAGTTTTTATTAGCTCCTAGAATTCGGGTATTGCCATAGTCTAGGCGAGATAAAATGGTAGCTATTTTCCTCAGATAAGTAGGGTCTTATGGCTTTTAGTAGGTGCAGGTGGTATGAGCACATTTTTTTAACATAAAGGGTTTGGGCATCTGATCCCAGAGATGCTTCTAGCGTCATCCCCAAGGTTTTAACCTTGTTTAGGACCTTAATTTGGGTGTTTTTGATGGTGAAGGTGTTGAATGCAGGATGGAGCTTAGATCTGACAAGAATGGAGCCAAAGACCATAAACTCTATTTTGTTGCCGTTTAGGCACATCCAATTTTGGTCCATCCATTGCTCTACCGCGTTGTAAACTAGGCTTAGCTTTTTGTTGTCCTTTTGATGGTCTCCACTTACTTCCATTACCAGCTGCGTGTCGTCAGCGTAATTGGAAAAGAACGTGTTGATGTTGTCGAGGGCTATGCATAGAAACCTAAGGGAGAGGTTAAACAGGAGTGGGGACATGCTGGCACCGTGTGGGACTCCACATGTGATTTCTTTTTCTATTGAGAATAGATTTCCACAATGAACTCTAGATGTTCTGTTTTGTAGGAAATACATGATCCAGCTTATTGCTTCATCTGAGCAGTTTGCTGTTTTTTTAGCGCTGTCCTGAATAGGTTGTGATCTAATAGGTCGAAAACAGCGCTCAGGTCCAAGAGAACGAGCAAGCCAGCTTTCCCCTGATCAATGATGTTGAGCATCTTGGTCTGTAGATCCAGCATAGATGTTTCTGTGCTATGCGCTGGTCGAAAGCCAGACTGTTGGTGGTGGAGGAGGTCTGAGCTTTCTACTTGTTCTTGGAGCTGTGTGGTGGCAATCTTGTCCATTATTTTAAGTATAAAGTTGCAATTGGTTATGGGCCTTAGGTTGTTTGGGTCCCTTTGGTCTAGATTTGTTTTTTTAACAAGGGGGGTGACTGTTACCCTTGTTATACTTAAAGGCAAAATTTGATTGCGGAAAGCTGAGTTTATCACTTTGGTTAAGGCTGGTGCAAAGATGTCAGGGTGGTCTAAGATGATGCTAGCCGGGAGTATGTTTTCGGCGCAAGTGGTGGGTTTCAGGGATGCCAGGGCTTTTATCATGTCGTTGGCAGTAATGGGCTTGAACCTAAATTGGGTCGTCTGGTGAGTAAGTTCCTCTGGTAAGTCTTGAGCGAGTGACTTGTTAGCCGCTTGGGATTTGGCTATAATATTCCTGGCCTTATCAATTTTGTTAAAAAATGCTATC
Source organism: Ambystoma mexicanum (assembly GCF_040938575.1). Taxonomy (NCBI): domain Eukaryota; kingdom Metazoa; phylum Chordata; class Amphibia; order Caudata; family Ambystomatidae; genus Ambystoma; species Ambystoma mexicanum. The sequence goes on along the minus strand of NC_090922.1, from coordinate 882,160,156 downwards.
AGAGTTGCGTCACATTCTTCTTGGGTGGGCGAGAATGTGGGGGTGATGCCTTTTGGTTTATCAATAGATTTCAATATATTGAAGAGTTTGCTGGTGGAGTTGACTGCCACTGAGATCCGTTTGTCATAGTAGTTCTTTTTTGCCTCAATTATAATTTCTTTATAGGTTTTCTCACTGACTTTTTAAAGTGTTTTCTTGTCCAATGTGGGTTCTTTTTTCCACTCATTTTCCATTTTTCTTTTGAGTTTTTTCTGTTCGAGGAGTTCCTCTGTGAACCACTCATGTTTTTTGTCCTTGGGCCTACAGGTTTTGGTTAGGAGTGGAGCTTCTAGGTCCACTAGGGCCTGTAGGTGGCTAAGTAAGTTGGATAGGGTGGCCTCGCATGTGTCTTCATTATTTCCCTGTGTTTCAAATGTGTCTAGACATTGCATCAGGTGCTCCTTGCTGATGTTTTTTATAATTCCGCAATGTTTTTTGTAAGAGGGAGGTTGGGAAGTTTGGGTTTTTGAGTGGGGGGGATATGGAAGGTCACACTGTAGTGGTCCGACCATATACATGGGTTAGTTTTATATTCTTGGGATAAGAGGTTCTAGTAGATGACCATTGTCCATGGTGGGATCGGTGTTCATCACTTGATAGTCTATGTTATTCAAGAGTTTCTCCAGTTTAATGGCCTCTTTGTCTTTGGGGTCTCCCCGCCACCGATTGAGATCTCCTAGGAGTAGAGTGGCGGTGTTGGGTCCTTTGATCATGTTGAGTTGGTGTGTTATTTCTTCATTAAAGTTGGGCATGGAGGTGGGTGGTCTGTAAACAACAATTAAGTTGAGGCTACGATTATTGGTTTGGAGGTGTTTAAGGTGGAGGATTTCAGTACCATTGCATTGTATTTTAGTCGGGAACAGTTGAATGGTGTCTTTGACAATAACTGCCACACCACCCCCTTGTCCTGATTCTCTGTTGGTGTAGTATATGGTGTAGCCCTCGGGGACCGCTAGGTCGCAGGTGGGAATGACGGGCTCTTTTAGGCAGGTCTCGGTGATACACATGATATCGATATTTTCCACAAATATCTTATCATGAACGCTGATGGCATGTTTGTTGAGGGAGTGTGTATTGAGAAGACAGATCTTTAGATCTGTGGGAAGATGGGAGGGCACTTTCTTATTGATGAAGGTCTGTGATGTTCTTTTTGCACGTCTCTTAATTGCCAGCGATTCTGTGGCAGTCAGATTTGTGTCAGGACTAATTCTTTCGAGGATTGAGTCACAGGCGGCTTTGGCGAGCTTTGTGTTTTGGTAGTTGCGCAAGATGGTAGCAGCTATATCAAAGGATAGTTGCCCCATGGTTATTTTTAATTAGCTGTAGTTCCTGGGCAGCGTGGTGTGCACCGGACGCCGTGGACGGCGAGGACCGGCGCAAGACCGGCTTGGCCCAGAAGCACTGGCGCTGAAGCGCCTGACGTTCCTTTAAGAAGGATGTTGGTGCTTCTGGGAGTTGAAGTCCCAATATATCTTTCAGCCAATGGCAGAGGCTGAAACAGCCTTCTACTCACGTGAGCTGTATTAAAGAGTAGATTAACATGTGCTGCGAAGCGGCTGGCGTTTGCCTGAGCAACTTACAAATCAGAGCCCCAGAGTCAGCAGAGCAGGGACTCGCAGGTGAGTTGTGTGGGAGCGTCTATTAGCTACCAGTGCTTGAACTGATTTTAGCACTTAGAGGCTTGCACAGAAGCTTTTCTTCAAAACAGGTCAAAGTGTCAGCAAAAGCTATCAGCTAGGCACCTCAGTTCCTGTTAGAGTTGCAGTTTCTGTGGCTATAGGTAAAGCAATTGTTACAGAGCAGTCATTCGATGCTTCATTCACACAAAGATATCAGGCGAGCAAACAGCGAGTTAGTACTTCTAAACATTTTAAGTTTTAACCCCTGCAGTGACTAGCACTGTACCTCCCACCTTGAATGCTAAGAGATGAATGCCCAGGTCTTCTGGGTGTTTATGTAGTCCTGCGGGACCGGCGCAAGACCATGGTATGGGGTGATGGGCTGCCTGCGGGCCATGTACTGGGGTGATGGGCTGCCTGCACCTCCCCATTGACGTGTACCTGCCAGCAGGCCCCGACTCATGTCCCTCCAGCCCCCGACCACCCCCATTGACAGGCACGTGCCAGCAGGCCCCGACTCATGTCCCCGTACCCCCCCCCATTGACGGGCACCTGCCAGCAGCCCCGACTCATGTCCCCCACCCCCGCAACCACCCACATTGACAGGCACCTGCCATCAGGCCCCGACTCATGTCCCCCCACACCCCTCCCATTGACAGGCACCTGCAAGCAGGCCCCGACTCATGTCCCCCCACCCCCAACCACCCCCATTGACGGGAACCTGCCAGCAGGCCCCGACTCATGTCCCACCACCCCCCATTGACGGGCACCTGCCAGCAGGCCCGACTCATGTCCCCCCAACCCCCCAACCACCCCAATTGACAGGCACCTGCCAGCAGGCCACGACTCATGTCCCCCCACCCCCTCCATTGACGGACACCTGCCAGCAGGCCCCCACTCATGTCCCCCACCCCGCAACCACCCCCATTGAAAGGCACCTGCCATCAGGCCCCGACTCATGTCCCTCCACACCCCCCATTGACGGGCACCTGCAAGCAGGCCCTGACTCATGTCCCCCCACGCCCCCAACCACCCCCATTGACGGGCACCTGACAGCAGGCTCCGACTCATGTCCCCCCAACTCCCCAACCACCCACCCGTTGACGGGCACCTGCCGGCAGGCCCAGACACATGGCCCACCAAACAACATATCCTAACAAAACAGACCCATGGCCCTAATGCCAACTCAAATCCACCTTGCCCACAAGTACAAGCATGCAACCCTCCACTGCACCCACTCCCAAATTACCCATGCCATGACAGTCTTAAAGCTAACTTAAAAGAACCACCATGCCCATGCATAAATGCACAAACGAGCCACACAGTGGCAACACATGACTGAGGCAATGTACATTGAGACATGCACAAAACCAATGATAGTAAACACCAATCATGAAGTTTGAATACATGTATTAAAACATAATAAAATAACATAAAGTAAATCAAACTTGCAAATGAATAAATAACAAAAGCTATAACAAATAAAAATAGAAAATCCAGTGAAAAACTAAAATCCACGGCATGAAAAAAGAAAAGTGGTCCATCGCCAATGTCAACATGAATTAAATAATCAAAAAAAAAGAAAACCATTGATCCATGGGAAACGTTAAAAAAGAAAGTATGTACAAGTCTTCGACCATATACAATCCAAGTCCAAAGGGTCCATGATCCCCAAACCAAATGAAACGTACAAAAAAGCCCTATGAATAAAAAACTATATATATGAAGTGGAGCAGTCCATGAACTCCAAATAAAAAGAAAAAACAAAGGAAACCTAACCCTAAAGAACTATGTAAAAAAGCTGCGGGCAAGTCCAACGGCTCACTTCTTGATGTTCCGGGCCAGGGCATCATCGAACTCCATGTCGATGTTTCCGGATGCGGGCCTCTTCCCTGGCCTCAAGGTCTTGCAGGGATGCAGCCATGGCCTCCTCCAACTCCCTGTGAGTTGCCTCCAGGCACTAAGCCCACCTCAATGCCCTGCGCATGGAGTTCTCCGCCCTGACCACAGTGAGCCGTGCCTCCTCCGACCGCCGTCGCTCCGCATCTATTTGCTGGCACAACCACTGCCACACAGAAGACACTCCCAATCCAGGGTCCTCCTGCCCTCCGGCTGATGCCTGCCCCTGTGATGTTGTTGGCCCCGAGCCATCATCGCTCCCACCATGAGCCTGCTGCTGCCGTACATAAGCCCTGCTTGTCGATGCCTGCACGTCCTCCTCTTGCTGGTGTCCAGTTGGTGGAGTGGCCACCCCTGCTGGACCTCCGACTCCCGACTGTGGCAGGGATGTGTCCTCCACCAGCCTGGCCGCTGGGTCAGGGGCAGCTCCACAGGGTACCCAGGTAATACTTGGGCATGAAGATGGCACGGAGGATGACTGGCGCATAGGGGGTTCAGTTGAGGAGGGGGTCGCTAGAAGATCCAGCACATGGAGGAACCAGTGCCAGTGACCTGTCCTAGTAGGCTGACACTGTCAATGAGGTGTTCGAAATGACGTGCATTGTCCACATGAGAACTCTGCACGTCATCCTGAATACCACGGTCATGCATCGCCACCCCAGCTATGACAGGCTGAATCCAGTCACAGTTTGCCACGTCCGCAGGGAGAGGAAGGCCAGTTGTTGTTCGCGCATCCCCTCCCTGAAAGCGGGTCTGGACTAAGGCATCCCTGCTGGTGCAGGATGATGCAGTCACAGGATCAGGGACAGGATTACACACAGACACTTCAGTCGCGGCCTGTGCTGCCTCCGAACCCTCCCCTGGACTGCACCTCTAGCACCAGTGGAATCCCCCCAGGCCCTGTGTGTGGGCCCTCCACGGCCTCCTCCTCAACCATACCCCCCAACAACCAGGATGACTCTGTGCCATCTTCCTCCATAGGCCCCTGTGGGGGCTCAGCTGCCCCTACAGCTCCCGAGTAGTCCACCTCCAACATTCGCCTCTTGGACCTTCCCTCAGCAGCTTCGGCCATGGACGCGACACCAGACTCCTCACTCCCGGAAGAGATGACAACGTGGGAGGAGAGCTGGGCCTTGCATCTCAGGCTGGCGGTGGGATCCCAGCCTCTGTGCTCCACAGCACCGTCTCTGCCATTTTCATCAGTCGACGTTGCAGACAAGAAGAGACAGAACACAGGCATCAGGGCACTGTACAATGGTCGGATACACAAGTGACAGTTGCACATGAGTGGCAGTGTCAAACATCACAAATGGCATCACACTCCCCAACACTCATATCATTTGAACCCACACACATGCACAAAAGGACAGGAATCGTGCAGCAGGTGGCAGTATCCATACACACACACCAGCATGAACATCTGAAGCTTGGCATGACATCACAAGCAACATGGGGAGTGCCGAACACATGCACACACGCCAACAGACATACATGCATCTGTACATCTACACAACCTGTCACAGTGCAATCATCGGCAACTATGTCACATCTGCCAATCGGGTTCCTACATGTCTGTGTCACATGTATCCATGGTGTATCACTGTCGCACACATGTGAAACACACACACGCACATGTATGCCGTGCACATACATGAAGGTGGAACCAGTATCCATGTGTCACACTCCAACCATGCCGTAGTACATACCCAGAAATACTAACATGTCTGCATGTGTATCATGCTTTGGAACACATACACCATTGATGTGCATCACAAATGACAGGACTCACATGCAGAACGGCCATGTCCCTGCACATACACATCCATATATGGACCTTTTCAGACATATTTCCAAGCTGCACACTCCTGGCACACCTCAACATGCACTGCGTACAATAAGTAGGCATGGACACTTACCGCTCGACTACAGTCCGGTCTCCCTCTCGAGGACCTGGCGGTGAAGCGCTGGGTTAATGCGTTCCAGGAACCTCATGTCGTCAGTGGTAAGGTGGACCCGGCACCTCACTGCATCTGCTGCTTCCAAGAGGCGCCGGACCTTCCTGTGGGTCCTGGACCTGAAGTCCTCCCAGTGCTTACGGACGTGTTGTATGTCGCTGGTTGCCACCCCCTCCGTGTTGATGGCAACCACGATGTCCAGCCAGATCCTCCCCAGTCCATCCTTGTCGGCGCATCTTCTTCCATAGAGGGCATCATAATGCAGCAGGACTTGCTCCACCAGGATGCCAACCTCTCCTGCTGAGAAGCTCGCAGCCCTCTGCCTCTCTGGCTGGGGGTTGCCAGTGGTGTCTGATGGTGTTTCCCCCGACATGCAACGCCCAAGGCAGGTGTGGGAGGGCAACTGGGTCCTTGTGCTGGGCTGTGGAGCGATGGAACTTCAGTCGGGAGTCTTCTGTTCCAGCAGGGGTGGTCACAGCAACTGGACCCCTGCAGATGGCTGACGTTTAGGCCCCAAATGGCCGGGCATATGGCCAGCAGGCAGGCAGCAGCAGATGGCTGGTGGGAGTCTGCTCAGGGTTTGGGGGGCAGGAAAATGGCCTTCTGTGCAGGAATGTGGTCTTTGTGTGTTGTTGCGTGGCCAGCTTGATACGGAGTGATTTGGCACATGAAAAAACAGCATGTTAGCGTGTAATTTGAGCAAAGGCCCTTAGCGTGTAAGCGCGTATGTGATGTAACACACGCAGGCGTTTCTCTCGTCACGGGTGCATAGTGATTCAGCACATGAAAAAACAGCATGTTTGTGCGTTAATGCGTGTAATTGGATGAAAGGGCTTAAATGTGTAAGTGAAGTGACACGCGCAGGTGTTTCCCTCGGCACAGGATAAAGGTGAGCGGGTCTGGGCTGTTCACTGTACGTGCCTTTCGTGGACACCGACATGTGTGTTGCTACTTCTGGTTGTTTCATACGCCATCACAACTTCACAGCGGATCAAGGACGTACCTCTTCTTTTGGTGGGGGTATTGGCTACGCATGTTTTTCATTACCACGCTAGTCAGACGGTGAGTCGTGCACACTATTTTTCCCACTGTGGGTCCCCCTGTGTACTGCGTACCCATTTTCTAGTGTTTTTCGTGTCCCTGGGTACCACCGCATACTGCGGGAGGTTCATTCCACACACGTGGGCTACCGGGGGTTGCGTGCACGGTTTTACTGCAGTTTAGGGGTGCCAGAGCATTGCGTGACCCGTCACTTTATCACCTGGGTCACATACAGCCTTGCAGGTGAACAGGGGTGCTGTTAACGTCTTGTATCCCACCCCCTTCACCCCAATTGCCCAGGACAATTGTCGTGTACACCTCCCATTGGCACTACTACATCTGTGTCATGGTTGGGAGGCCACGAAAGGTGAGGGGCGCCTCAGCTGGGCATACTACACATGGTGGGCATGGTCAGGGATGTGGCCGGTGTGAACAGGGAGTAGGGGGACTCCAGGGTGTCCAGGGTGGTTGCAAAGGGGGAAGAGTTAGGGGTGCACTACTTTGGAACGATGTTGTGCCACGTGATGGTGCAGTCATGCCACCACCCCCTGTGGTTCCGGGAGATGCAGCTCTTGCATCTGGCACTGGTGCCCATGTGACCCGGCAGTCCGTTTCATTGACTGCCACGGGCCCAAGGGTAGTGGTAGCTGCAGGTGCAGCTGTGGACACCACCACCCAGGCACAGGGTCGGCCAGTGCATGCTGCGTTGGCACCTGAAGAGTCCCAGGATGATTTCCAGGAGGTCAAAAGGCACACAGTAAGTGCACACAGGGCTGGCCTGACTGAGGCACATGTCCCTGGGGCAATATTGTCATCTGCTGCCCCGAGCAGCCGGGTGTTGGCAAGTGCATGGGCAGATGCAGCCGACACCACCCCGGCTTTGAGTCTACCAACCAGGACAGTCCCGGTCAATGACCTTGGTACAGCAGATGTTGATGCGCAGGGTCCATTCAAGGGCACCCAGCAGCCACTGACACAATCAGGGCTTCCGTCCTTGTTCCACCTGCCCCTCCCTCGGTTCAATCCACCAGCGCCATTGCCCCTACTGATCAGGGCGGCATTTGCCAGTCAGGGTCCGCATCACTGCCCAAGAGGAGGAAGGTTGCATCTGCACAAGAGGCTGGGACCCCACACACGCCTTAGGCCTCCGGCATGTCGAGGAAGAAGCATTTCTGCAATCAGGAACTGGACTTCCTTGTGGACTACGTGTCGGCACATGACCGTGATATGCTAGTGGGCCCGAATTGTCACACTACGGCCGCCCAGCGTTTGTCCCACTGGATGCTGTTAGGAAAGATTTCATATTTGAATATAATTTTCCCTCCATGTGTCAACCCCCAAACTTTTTGCTGCTGTTCTACACCCGGATCTAACCTTTGCCAGAGAAGAGCAGCCCTCAGCCGCACTCCTCTGGGCTTTCGCTCACTTCTTATGGGGAAACTGACATGCCCTTAAGTCCTTTCATCATGTTGCAGCTTTTGTGCAACATGTAACAAGAGTGCAATGTAACTTACTTTACCGCACCCTCATTCCAAAGGCCCTAGAAACTCTCGCTGGACTTTTTATGAACTGGTCAGATGTGTCACAGACAGGACTGGTGGCAGCTATCGTTTTTCTTATGTTTTGAACCCTTTCTTGCCATGTTATCCACGCTTACCGCGTTTGGCACGAATAGGTGGCCTGGCTCCAAAATGGCCATGCCACGAGGTTCTTTGCCCTGTCCTTTGGCCACATTGCCCCTTCACCTTCCCCAGGTCGAGCCGACCCAGGTCAGTCCTTATTTGGTCATGCACTTTCCCACAAAACCCAAAGCTTTTGCAGGCTTCTGCATGCCTTGTGTATGTGCCTCCAGGATGTGGGCTGGGATGTCTGTTCCCAATAACATCCTGGCTGCCAGAGAGTCCGGAGTGTCCTGAATGCCTGCGACCACAGTGGTCTGTGATTGGTCCACGTATGGCGTGAGTGTTTGTGAGCAGATCTCCCATTGGGTCCTCTCCGTTTTGGCGCAAAGGGAATTTTGGATAAGAGGATGTCGAAAACACCACTACCATGTTGATCTCCTGAGTTCTCACGAACAAAGGAAAAGGAGCCAAGTATCCTGCAACAAGAAGCCGTGTCGAGGAACCGCTGGTGACCCACTGGAAGGTTTTGGCACCCTGAGCCCGCAGTCATCCTGCGAGACCCCTCTGCATCTGATCGTCCTAGAAGGTCTGCGAAGGCACTTCGACCCATTGGAGTAGTGGGACCAACTATTCCCAGCACCTTCACCAAACCCTGCAAGTAAGCCTTTTTGGAAGTGGTCCAGGGCCAACCAGTGGGCTGACCAGCTTACGCAGGACGTTTGCTCTGTCATCGTCGCGGTTTCGAGGAAGCCCTCGAAACTTGGTATACTGCTTGCTCTGTGTCCACGGCACCCTCACACCGAATTTCGATCGCTTGGCATTCCCAGGTCTGAAGTGAGACAAGTGCGCCCGGACCGGAGTAAATGCAGTTACCGTGTTGCCCTGCTGTGGCAACGACCTGTGCAAGTTCGCTGCACTTGTGACCCCCTTGACTCTGAAGCCTGCTACTGCGGAAACTACACAGTGTCGAGACGTCCTGATTGTTGCATTCGAACCTGCCAGCGAAGTGGACTGTGCTGGGGAAGTCTGGGTCTGACTGCGTCGGGGACCGGTGAGTAGTCCATACCCCAACCAGTGGCCCCTAGTGCAGGAGCCCATTTTTTTATGCACAACGTGGCCCCCGAGGGCCCCTTGCCTTTCCACAACTATTGCAAAATAACGACTCCATCCCGCACTCTCAACCTGCCTCTGCCCGCAAGTGGAGGTCATGCTTGAATAGTGGGGACTTGTTCTTCATCGACCTTATCCACCTTCCTGAGCTGCTAATGACCCTTGAAGAGACCCTATTTTGTCCAGTGGCACAAGCGCGTGCATGTACTATTGAGCATAAGGCTCCTCTCTTCGTAGGGCTTGGACTGCCTCTTAGTTAGGTGTATTCTTGATGTGAAACTGGGTCTAAAGATTACTTGCACTGCCTGTTTTCCTCCCCATCTAGGGGGTCTACATATTTCGTGCTTCTTAATCCGTTAGACCCCTCTGGTCTTCTGTATATATCGTGTTGATGGTGATGTGTTGGTTTACTTCAGTATTATTGTGTTCCTTTGCTATGGTCTATATTGCAAAGGCCTTGTTATAAATGTGTCTATATTTTTAATATAACACCTGTCTTGAGTAATTTGTAAGTGTCCTTGTTGTGTGTGCTCATTGAGGTCTTTCAGTCACCCTCACCCCTCTTGAGACTTAGTCTTGACCGCCTGCCATAGCTACCCTGATTGGTCTGGCTTGTCCAGAGGTCATCCTGTTCCAAGAAACTTGGAATGGCCTTCTGAATCTCTGCCCCTCCAGGTCAGAGTTCAGAAATCCATCTTAACAGAAGCATGTTGATGAGGGCGTCAGTGCATTCGGACATGAGGTGCGCACAGCTCAGGAGTGCAAAAAGCATTGGGATGACCTCGGACACTGTGCTAAACTGAAGTGTGCCTCCAAGTATGCCATGACTCATGTGACTGGCGGTGGGTCACCACCTGAGGAGGAAGATCTCACTTCGCACGAGTTGATCACTGCAGAGTTCATACCGGTAGAATTGTACGAAGGAGTGGGAGAGATGCTGGACTTTGATGCCCCGTCCAGTGAGTGTTGTCGCGTGTTTGTCCAGACCATGTGTGGTTTGCTTGTGTGATGTTTTGTGCTTGACTGCCACTACATGCTATGTGTACATGTTTCTCATGTGCGAGTCATGCAATGCTTCACTAATGCACACCTGCTGTGCAGCATGCTGGACATGTAGAGCAGACTGGGACTGTCCTCATCACCACACTTGCACCCTACTCACATGCTAGTTACCTGGCTGCCCCTCTGGTCCATGTTCCAGCTCACTGGCCCTTCTGCATGTAGCCTGGGGTGTCTTTCCCTCAGCACTTGGATTATGTCATTGCATGACTGATGTGCATGTGTGTTCTGCCTGCATGCGGATACTCCGCGTAGGCAAGATGCCTTGCCCCTCAACCCCCCTGTGCCCCAATTTCACCATGGCACTGGTGGATAGCATGTTGGACTACTGCAATTGCCTGTTCAATGCTCCTGTGTACATGCACACTTCCCCCTGCCAACCTGCCAGACACATACAGTGGAGCACATCCTTTGTCCTTGATGCAGGGTGTCTCACTCGGATTGTGCAGATGGCAGATGCTACACAGGGACATGAGTGCCCATTCATGCTCCATGTGCATTCCATGCATGCCCCTATGAGTCCTTGGCAGGATGAACATTGTAGTACGTGTCCAGGATGACATACATTTAATGGCATTTGATCATCCATTGCATGCCCACTCTGGCTCAGTCCTGCATCACGCACATGTTTAGGGTGCCATAGTCTGTGTGGGGCACAGGCCTCCCCCAGTTCCTGGCCCACTGACTCTGTTCAACTGGTGTAGTGCCTTCTGCACAAATGGGTGTACTACTGAGGGTTCATCATGTGTCCTGCTTACTGTCCCATTCTCATCTGCTGTGTTGTCAGTTGACAAAGATGATGCAATTGATGCTAGTCAACACTGTATGCCAATACACAGTTCTCTGGTCAACCTTTTGCTGCCATGCAATGCCTCCCTGCATTTTCACTAAGGGGGGGGGGTTGCCTGTAGCCATGCAACCCATTGCATGCACATTGCATGTGATGCCTGAACTTGCCCTTACACTGCCTTTATGTTTATTGATTGACATCATAATGTACTTGTTCATGTAGATAGTCGGAAAACGTACACATGTTCTGCACTACACCAACCCACTTCTGAGCTGCGTTACACTGTTCTGCATGCCTACTCACTGCTGCAATGTCAAAGTGACCTGGGATGTATGGTCAGATTGTCATCCCTTCAATGTCATGAAAGCCACGGGCACAGGTGCATCCTGTGACACATGTACTCAGTATTGGAACACCCGAGTGGGTGTTTAGCAAAGTTGATTGTTCAATATGCGGCCTATAGCAACTGGTATCGGCCGCTGATTGATTGTAGCCTGCCAATTGGGTTGTAATGACTGTGGATCTGCCTTCATGTGTGAATGTGTACACTTTCACATACATCGAAGCAAGCAGTGTTGTAGCTGCTTGCTTTGCTGTATAGTTTGCTGTTCATAATCACCACATGGGTGTATATGGACATGGGTGTTCTTGAACACTTTCACATGTACATATGCAAGCAGCTTCAACATTGTGTAGTGCAACACTGCAGCTACTCACACATGTGTGTGTGAAGGTGTTCGTTTACACATGTGTTCTCTCAAGCATTTTGGTTGAATGACTAAAATGTAGTTGATTAATGTTAATGCTGCTGCGATTTCAGCATTGCGCCCATCATGTTCGACTGGCACAATCCTGAAGGTGCCCTGTGGTGCAGTATCTGTACGCCCATGCCCAATTAGCTAATCTGCTGGGGCCTGCCCGAGATGATTTGACACACTGAATAATGGTTTAGGGCACAATCAATGCACAATGTGCTCAATCAGGCCCCGAGGGGTGTTCTGGAGGCTTCATGGCCGGCAGCTCGGACCGTACTGTGCGTTATTGTCCCTCATGCCTGGTTGCAGGCCCTCGCTTTGCTTGTGAAATTCACTATGTCTACATGGCCCATGAGGCCCTGTACGGGCCGAGCTGCAGATGGATGAAGCTATATTGGTGATGATGGTTTAGTGATGCATGTGAACATGCATATTACATGTGTCATTGTGTGTTTGGATTCACTTGCAGCTGTGGCCATTTTGCAGTTCAGACATGCTTTTGGTATGTGCCATCTCTTTGTTGCCATCTGTTTTTTCTGCCTGTGACATGTGCCTGACAGAGGTGGTGTGTGATGGAGTCGATATAGTGCATTCTCTATGTGTGTAGGCTTTGCTATTTAGACACATCCATTTCTGCTTTTGGGATGTGTTTGCATATCAATGCCACTGGATGCATGCCGGATTTTCATTTGTGTGTGACATGTCTGCTTCATGTGTTGGCTGTCAATGTGATGTCTATGTGTGTGTGGGTTATGTGCTTCTGACATGTGTACTCATGTTTGTTTTTTCCACATTGCAGATGATGACGCAATGGAGCCAGAGGCTGGTGGCGTCATTCCAGACACAGGGTTGCTATCACATCAGCAACCCAGCCCAAGTGGGGGTCGTGGGGTGGTAGGCCACGAGAACCCACTTGTGCACCAGACCATCGTGTCTAGGGCTGGCAATGAGTCTAGCCCGGATGATCACTCTGACAACAATGTTGAGTTGGATGCGTGTCATGTCCATTCATCGATGGTGAGTGATTCTGATGTGGACGATCTTCTTTCCGTGACACCTGCACTGAGGGGCCAGACGGTGTTGGAACCTCCGCCTGTGGTGGATTGGGACGCATGGTCACACTCCACACAAGTTGATGATGTGACTGGGGCATCATGTCAACGGAGGGATGTAGTCCTGCAGCCACGGGCGGTGCCAACCCAGCGAGGACCGCAGCTCCTTTGGCCCCGCGGGTGTCAAGCCCGGCAACGTGGTGGCCGTGCACCACCGCGGTATGCTGAGTGGGAGCAATCAATGTGTGCCAATTCAGAACAACAGGGGGCAGCAATTGATAAGATCACTCAGAGCATGGATCGTGTGGCACAATCTGTGCTCCGCCTGCCAGGCAGGTGGAGCTCCAGCAGCGGGCAGCACAGTCCACAGCCCGCTCAATTAGGCTGGGCATGGCGGCCTCAGACAGGGTACGCCGGGCTGAAATGGTGTCTCTGCATCAAGCACTTGCTGATCACGCATAGGCACACAGGGAGGCCCTGAGGGGTGACCATCGATCCCTCAGATCTACTCTGGGTGTGCTCTTGATGTCCCAGAGGCAGCGGATAGAGGAGAGGTTGGAGCAGCTTGAGAATACCATCTCGGCTGAGCTATGTGCATGCCGGGAGGTGCTGCAGGTGTAATTTCAAGCCATTCAGGAAGAACTCTGTGTTACACGTGCTACCTTGCAACATCATCGCATGTGGGTGCACCCTGTACCCCCCCTCCTGGCTCCCTTCCCCCGGGTTGTATGTGGCCATTTTGTTTATAGTTAGTTTAATTAGTTAATATAGTTTAAAATTGTTTGTCTATTGTGCATTTATGTGACAGTGTGGTGCTTTGTGGCTTTTGAAAGCATCCACTGTCTTTTCCAGCTGGGCCCTTCAAGCTTGTCTCGTATATGTGTTTGCGGCTTGGGGTCCTGACTCACATATGCCACTCCTGCTTCCCCTATCCATGTGCTCCCAAGGATGGTTCGGTGTTACAACCATTTACACAGAGCATCGGAAATTTGTCTTATCTGTGGCCTGTCTGCTGCTGTACTACTTGTATTAACACCCCTAGTGGGAATTATGGATGTTTTCTCCACAGCATGTCTGCTATCAATGTTGGTGAGTACATTCTTGAAATGTCCATTTATTAAGGTTGATTGTGAAGTAGGTTCTTTTCTTGCCTGTATATGTGCTTGATGCACTTCATGATGTAGACAATAGCCAGCACCCTTTGGCTGTCTAAGTCATACTGATGGTGGGAGGGGACCGGATGTTGACAATGTCAAGTTGGTACATGTTGAGTTCAGCCCCTGGGGATTGTGGCAAAGGAGGATGCATTAGGAATGTGACCCAAGAGGCACAAGTCATGGTCCAGTCCTCACCTTAGATGTCCACCTATACTACTACTACTACGCTCCGTTCCGTTTGGACGGCACGGTGTGTCTGTCTTCCCTCTTGGACTTTGATGCTGCCTTAGGGCGCAGTCTTCCTACTGGACTACTGCTCTTTTACTTGTTTTTCACACTCTGGTGCCTTTAGTCCCTGTTCTTCTTCCTGCTACTGCCCATGTTGCAGATCTGTCTGCCTCTCTCTTGGGCTGTTATTTCCACAAAATCTTACACTGCCTCGGTTTGCCTCTGTACAATTCTGTTCAACAGCATCTTTCTGTCACTCCTCCTGTCTTTCATCTGTTACATCCATGCCTTTATGTTGGCTGTTGGCTTTTGCCAATGCCATTCAACTGTTTTGGCTCTTAACTTGCTGTCAGCTGTTTCCGGCTATCTTGCATTCTTTGTGCCTTTCAAGACTTCTGATGTCTCTGCCTTTCTTTGTTTACACTATCAGCTCAACCATCCTGTTATGCCAGCCTCCTTGGTTATTTTTGACTCAAGTTCCAGCTCTACCTGTCAGGGTACAGAACCTGGGGTTGTGTGGGAGGAGGTCAGATGTAGGTCTCAGAAATGGCCCTGTGACAACCAGCATGAAGACACACACACACAGAAAACTTTCCAGCCTTATTAAAAGCTTTTATGCTCTTTCTGCAGGAAAATGAGCCTCCAGACTACCTTTCCCAGCAGACACCAGGCCAAGAACTACAAAAAATCTGGCCACATTGGGTAGTGCACACGTGCGCATGTGTGTGCAATCAGAAGCATGGGGATTGTGCTCAGACGTCCGACAGAAGCAGACGTGTTTCTAGGAGCTCCAAGCAAGGTGAGCAGCACAAGGGCCACGCCCCAGCTGACCTTCCTCCAGGCCCCTCGCACATGCAAGCTGAGTAGCGCCAGTGCTGGTGAACTTAGCCAGGCGTTGGGGGAGATGCACATAGTACAGCTAAGCTGCACTGAGGAGCAAATGCCAGGGAGCTTTCACAGTTGTCAGGGGCACACGCAGGGGGCGTCAGCCATATCCTCAAGCCCCCCCTGATCCATTGAAGCTAAATTATTAGCGCAGTAGCGTTCTTAGCCACAAACTAATACAGCACGAGGGGGGTACACAGCGATGCACAAACCTATAGAAAGCCGCGGGTGGCAGACCGCTACTTGTACTGAAGTCACACCTCGCCACATGTGACTAGCAGCACATCCAAGGCACATTCTATCATGTGTGATTCTTAACACATGGTCTTCCGTTTAACGCGGGGCCACATGCAGCTACCTTACTGCATTAACAGTGTATTAACCTTCACGGGGGCCAGAAAAACTATACAGACAAAGCAGCAGACAAGAGTGTTTGTTTGGGGAGGGGTCACTAAGTTCGAGAAATGAATGGTGTTATGTGTGTGTGGGAAAAACACACACAGAATAGTAACTCACGCTCTCTTTGCAGCATTGAACTGCTCCTGTTACCGGACCTGAGAGTGCGCAGGCAGGAGGCCAGCACTCCCCCCAGAGATAAGTCTCTCTTTTGCTTGCCTTTGAGCCATATTGTATGTACAATGTGCATGAATTACATGGTTTCTCTTATTGAGTATGTGTAATTGTTAATAGTTGTATTTTGTATTTTTATTACTTTCCCTTGCCCATCCACCTCCCCTCTCCTGAGCCTCTTTCCGGTTATCCTAAATACCGATGCCTATCCAACCAACGGATCCCTAACCCTCTTTCCCTGCTGGGGTCTCGGAGGCCTGTGTAAGTTTTATCTTGCCGGCGCCCAGACCGCAGAGGGGGTGGTTGTTTCGTGCCACTCCTGCGCCTGGAGACTGGAGCTGTGACAATACACATCAGTTGTTGCATCCTCATTGATTATTGTGTACTGAAATTGCTACCCACCCTGATGAACCATTGTTCAGCTGTGCTACCTTGGTACTTATTCTGTCATTCTTCGACATGTACTTGGCCATATTCAGCAACTTCAAGTCATCTACTGGAGATTCTTCCAGTGTTTTTTTGGTGCCTACAGTCTTTTTCCCTGGTTTGGGGGTATGGCTCCTTGGAGTTTGCTGCGAATTGGTAATTTTACCAGTCAAGGTGGCCTCTGGGGGGGCTGGTCCCTATTTACACGAAAGGGAGAACAAGGAAACCAAGGGGTCGGGGGATCGTGAAGACAGGTTGACTAGAAGGAAGAAGCCAACGGACCCCAGACACAGTCCTTCTGAAGGTCATGGTGATGAGTAAATGAGGGAGGGCCTTTTGTTGTCAGACAGTACGCTTGGGCTACAGTGTTTGGGCGCTCTCTGACATTGTCATTGTGGGGTACTATGTACATGATGTGTTCTGCTGGTCAATGGCTTTTCCTTTGTTGTGTTTACTTTTCAGGTGTCAGGGGAATGTTGTGGTTTGACATACTGGGGTGTACACATGGCTAATGTTCACATGTGATGTGTATAGGACACTGAGGGTCACTTAATTTCACATGAATGTATTGAGTGCATGTCCCTAGTAACACACACACTTACACAATTCTCCACCACACATTCAACCACCCTTCATGCCCACACGTGCACACAGATTGACTTCTCTGGCTTGCTGTGTCCCTGCAGCGCATGATCACTTTCCATTTGGGGATGGTGTACATGCATCAGTAGGTTATTTTTGTTGCTTGTCCTTTTAATATGATGCTCGAGGTGTATCCCCAACACAATGGCTGCTCACTGTGCTGTGTGCTGAGCGGTGTGTTGCAGGAGACACACACAGCACATGAGTTAGGGATTTGCAGATTTGGATTGGCCAATGTGCATGCCAACAGGCATTCTGTCTTTTGTTGATGGTACCGCTGGTGGCATGCATTTGTGTGTGTCTTTGTATGTGTGGGAGGTTGTTGGTCAGTCATTTCATCTGATTCCATGTCAGGTGTGATTGTCTCAGGCCTACTTCCATTTATCACATGTCACTTCGTATGTAATTGGTCATGTGTTGTGCTTTTGGTTTCCTCTTTTGCTGTTGCATGCCATGTCATGGTGTGGCCAACAAGGGTGATGTGGGTTGGGAGGGTTTGGGTGACATACCACTGATCGTCATTACCTATTTTGCAGGAGGGTGGTGCGATTTACACCTTGCATGTGTTCCTTTTGGTCACACAGGATTGGTTATGTTTAAGTAGCTACAGATGCACACAATGTGGCACTTCCGTGGCAACATTCTCAGGGTGGTAAGGTTGTGACAGTTCACTGTCTCTTTGTCATCATCGATTGTCACCTGGTATCTGCCAGGCCTGTGTGCACTCCGCAGGGGTGGGAGTTTAGGTGTAAAATGTGGCCACAAACTGGGACCGGGCTGCCTCGCCATGTGCCCTTTCCCCTCCCATGAGCAGCGCTTGTGCCTGTGGTTGGGGATGTGGGGGCACCACCATGTCCACTGGTGTGCCCCGCCATGTTACAACATTGTGCAGGATACATGCTGCCATAATGATCATGTACACTACTGGGGGTGCATATAGTAGCTGGCCACCAGAGCGGTCAAGGGAGCGAGAGTGTGACTTGAGCACTCCGAATGTGTGCTCCACTATGCCCCTGGTTGCAATATGGGCTGCGTTGTATCTTACCTGGGGTGGTGTGGTGGGGTTCTGTATTGGCGTCATCATGTGGTTGCTCAGAGGGTAGGCACTGTCCCCTGCGGAGGTCATAAAGGTTGTGATTAGTTGGGTTTGTGTATTTGTCAGTTTGTGACATGCATGCATGTGCACAGACATTTGTACTCACCAATGAGCCATGTGTAGCCATGCTTCCCACCTTCCAGTTCCCGGTCCAGGGCGGACATTCTGTATTCTGTATATGAAACTGTCATGGGTAGACCCAGGATAGTTTGCATAGACAGAGGTGATGATTCCATGGGCATCGCATACAACCTGTACATTTTTGGAATGCCAGTGATTGCGGTTTCGATAGATGTGCTCAGTGGCCCTAGGTGGACGTAGGGCCACAGGGGTGCAATCTATGGCACCAAGCACTTTGGGGAAGTGTGCCACCCTGTAAAATTCCACGACCACGGCCTGCCTTTCTGCGGGTGTTCTGGGCATGTATATGTGCCTGCAGACTGAGGGGGGCACAGTCAGGATTGCCAACACCTGGTGTAGGCAGCGTGACTGCATGGCCTGTGAGACATCCCCAACTATGGCAGGTGTCTGGTGAAATGACCCAGTGGCCAAAAAATGCAGGACATTGAGCACCTCTACAAAGGGGCTGAGTGCTTGGGAGCAAAAGGTGGGTGATGTAAGGTCATCCTCCAACTCCCTGACCAGGTCTAGGATGATATGGGGTGGAATCCTTTTCCTGCCTTAGGCCTAGTCATCAGGCATCGCAAAAAGGCTGGTCCTGGGCAACAAAATGCGGGCCCTGGCTATTCTCCTCCTCCTACGGTGTCCCATGATCAGTGCTGCGAGAAATGGGACATTCATCGTAGCTATATATACGTGTTTGTTGTTTGCGTGCACTTTTATACTGCGCGGGGATGCTTCGCCTGCCTTCGTGTGGCTAACGTTTATACGCCTGTGCGTGTCTTTTGGCGTGCGCAGGTTTCCCCTATTCGATAACATGAATACATGTTGTTCGTGTGCGTGTGGGCGTTCCGTGTATTTCCCAGCAGTCCTTCCCCAGTTACGCCTTCTTTTTCATGCGTTGTTCCCCATTCCGCATGTTCCACCCACTTTTTGGTGTGTGCGCTACACGTTGTGCGCTTTTGCTGTGTGCGTTGCGCACAACGTTTAGGATGGTGCAGTGACATGCGCACCCGTGTGCGCCACACATGGATTTGGTGCACACCCGGAAAAAACACGCCCAGGCCTTCCATGAATTGCACGTGCGCTTGCTTTTTCATGCTTGCACCACATATTTCGGTGCACATTTGTTCCATAAATCAGGAAATGTGTATGTTCCCGTCTCACGGCTTTACGCAGGCGACTCATGCGCCAGGTCACTTATACCTTATTGCTACCTTCGCAATGGACACAGCCCTTCATCTTTCTTACTATCGGCGTCTACGTTAGGCGTAGCGGGTGGAGCAAAAGGGTCTTCACCCTCCTGTTTGTATAAGTCAAGTATCCTACCCAAAGTTCTAAGCTCGCTAGTCGCTTATCTAATTCTTTTCCCGTGTACGCATCATGCAACTATGTTGTCATGTTCTGCAAAAACCCCTTTCGATCCCTCTTATGACCGCAGCATGATCATTCTGTCCGTATCTTTTATCCCTTCTACATTTCACTACTTAAGCTCCAGTGTATGTTTGCCGTATTGTAAAAATGAAGCAATGCTCCTCATGTTGACTTGTCATTCTTCACAGTCAATACTCACCTGTACACTTTGCAATTTCATAAAAACAATGCATTCCCAAAAATAACATAATATGAGCTTGCATCAATCGTCACCTGCTCCAATCCTTTCTACGTCACATTTTTTTCCTTTAACTTTATGTTGCCACTAAGCATCATCATTGCAGTATCATAAATAAACAATTTTAATTCACTTTCTCGTGTTCTAATTTCCTTATGTATCAATGTCTCCATGGCTTTTTCACCATTTAGATACTCACATAAAACAAACAGACAAACAGACAAACTTAACTGGTCTCATATATCAGTCTATATTTCAAGCCTCATCCTCTTTATGGCCCTAAAAAGATACTCCGGTTGAGTGCTTTAAACTGTTTTTTAAAACAAGTTTTTCTTCTACGTCACCTGTAATAGGGCTCTAGGGAACCGATCCTGCTGACATTCTTTAAAACTCAGGAAAACTGGGCACATCATACATTTTTGCCATCTTGCTCAGTTTGTACTCGCCATTAGAATGTTCGGCTATCAACCCTTGGGATCACAACGTCTCCTTCTGCAGCCTCTCCAACCTTCTGTCCACTCAGCTTCCTGCAGATGTCAGGAGGGGTATCTGGCTGAAAACAGGGGACCTGTCTACCCTAGCTTGTGCAAGTCTTAACCTATTCTAACTGCTATCCACAGGGAGCTTCACGTCCTTTCGATATTGCCGGGGGTCCCCAAAGCTTACTTATCTCGATGGAAATCAAACCATCCTCTCTCTGCTACCACATGAACTGGAGGACTTCCTGCCCTTTAAGATAGGTCAGCAATACATTTGAGAGGAATGGGGATGCAGAGGTTACTCAAACATCAATAAACGAAACGACTCAGGAAGTTGTCAAAAAGATAACTGTTTTAATATCAATTATCTAATACAGGGAGTACAACAGACATCAACGGACGTCTCACAGCAGGATCTTAACGAACTTTATAAAAAGAGCTCTTGTATACTAAAATCTCATCATAGGTGACGTACATCCTGCGTATTACTAATGCCATCCTACGTGGCAAATTTCAAAGCCCTACTGAAGAGAGTGATAGGGTCTAAGGGAATATCTAAGTATACAATCCATACTTGTCTAATGGGTGTGAGAAAGGTGATAGGTTTCTTAACATCAGGTGGGGCAACTAAGCCCTTCCCTCAAAACAGGTCACCCATGAACTTCAATAAATACACAACGTCCTATTGGCTACTTAACTATAGGACCCCAATCATGCGTTCCTCTATCATTGGGTGGCTTCTAACCTCTGTCAGCATCCTTCAGCCCACACTAGCCACACGCAGGCCAGACTGCCACGTGCTGATGAGTTTGTCTCAAACGTCTGCTTCCCACCAATTAGAACATCATCCATCATCACCTCAGTGGTTGGTTGTCAATTAGACCTTTTGAACTTGTCCGTGAAAATGTTCTTTTGCTCTGGAAGATACAGGGAGTCGAGGCACGCTCTGCCCTCATGCATAGGTGTTACCATCTGGCTCGTCCAACTCCTTCTCCCCTTGTGACTGAAGACCACAAAATGGAGCTTTTAGTGTATTAAAAACACTATTTTCCAATGTGTGTCTGACGTCTTCTTTGTTCTCTCCAAGCTACTGAACATGAGGTTTATTTCTTTACAAGTTTGTAACTCATTTCTGTTTTTCTCAACCAGATATGACCTTGGCTTCTTGGCTCGTTCAACTTCGCCTTCTTGAACTTCGTTTGTATTCCATGTGTTTTCTAACTGCACCACACTTGGAAAAGATGGCCTTTCTCCTTTAGCTCTGCTCTGCTTATAGTTCATAATCGGACCATCCATTAATTACTCATTCCTATGTATACATATATTGGCGCCTGTGGGAATCTATTCACTATAAAGTTAGCCTCATGAAAACTTTGTCTGCTTGCGTTACTTTGCGTTTGTACACATGTGAACTGGCTTAATATTTTCGTCGTTTCTGTAGCATAAGCCTCTTCACCTTGAGCCCAAGATGTTGCTTATCTTTGATACTTTCTTGATGCCTTATAGAATACCCCTATTTCCTCGTCTCTGCATCTCCTTTATTGTATGTCGGCTCGACTCTTGCATGACGTCACCAATCTGCTTTGTCAGTCAGACATCCTGCTTCTTCTGGGATTTCGTTTAAACAGCCATCATACTGTCTTGAATGTAAGTATGGTTTTCTCAATGGGAACCTAGCCTCCAGGATTTCCTTTAGCCTCTGGCGTTTTAGTTATTCCACATATGCCACATACTCTGGTTTCCAACATATAGGCTTTCTGGGCAAAGTGGTTGAGCTGGGGGTACTCAGCGCCTTCTCTACACAATGGTATCACAGAAAGTTTACTGTCAAATGTACCATTTTAACCCATAAATAAAAAAATGTCCTTGTCGGGGAGCCCCAAATTCCCAGCAAATCCTGCTTTATTGGTCTGCATGCCCTTGCTTTGCTTGGTCTCCTCTGTGCATTCGGCCAAGAGCACAAGAAGCCCCTTCCCTCTGTGGGCTCCCCTTGACGTGGGCCTACTTCATTAGCTCCAGGCCCTACTTGTTATCCAATCCTGGATATGCCTCTGGCATTTTGGAGCATTTTACCTTAGATTCACTAACTATACTGAACTTAGATCTTGCCTATGCAAACATTAAGGATCATTAAGAACAAGGGAATAATATTAATGTTGGCATGAATCATGGTCTCAGCTGGCAGTAACTAATATAATACCTTGGTGCTAAATGTTGATGTTGGATTTAATCACATGAGCTAATGGTATGGTGTTTTGTTGAAGTTGACTATGTGGTTATGAATGTGGTAAGATGAATCTCCCTAATAGACATGTTTGAGTGTGCAGAGGCAAATGAATATTGCAAGGTCTGTGAGGTGCATCACAAGCTAAACACCCTCTTCTTAGAAATCCCTCTACTTATCCCTACTGATTCTCTAAGCCTTGTTCTGGATATATACTTCCCCCTTCCTACCCATAACATCTCCAACATTGTTCATCCTTAGTTCAATTTCACAAGACTCTGTGCTTGTTTTGCTTTCCGGATACATGTAATCACCTCAGAACTACTCACCTTTTACAAAGACCAAAAGTTCTTGGAGACAGGAAGGCAATAAATCACACCCAAACCAACAGTTGAAATATGACTGGCTATCTACAGGCCCTTTATTAACACAAATTATAGGCATACAAATGACTATTGAAACACATGCAATTGGTTATGCAGAAACACACACACAAGGATGGTTATAAAGGGTGTACATCACTATTAGTGCAGTTGTAGGAGAAAAACTCATCTCCCCCAAGATGACACTAACCAGTCCCAAGGCAGGTAGGCAGAGAGATTGCACGTAGTAACCGGGTCTGGAGAGGAGCGTCGTCCCTCTCAGTGAGACTTCATCACCCGGGGTTCCAATTATCTGTCTCCTCATCAGGATACCTCTCTTCTTATGGGGGACAAATCCACACCCCTCATAAAAATCCAGACAGTAGTGGAAGAACTCAGCTTGTCTTCCGTGCGCTCTTTCCCAGCACCCCTTATCAATGCACCTGCACATCTCTGTCTGAATTCCTTCTCAGCTTGTCCTTGAGCGAACAATACAACAACTAACTTTCATTTTGAGCTCCTCTGTTTCATAATATAATATTGCAATTGTTGTAGAATTCATGTCTGCCTTCCAACTGAGCTCACATTGCAGTTTGGAAGTGAATGTCCAAAATGGCCATGCACCGGCACCATGTTTTAGCTCATTTTCGCACATGCATTACAGTGCTATAGCAGCTATAGTCAGAGGAATGTAGCAGGCAGTGGAATTTTAAGTGTTGCACCTGCGGAAGGACAGGAACCCCAATCTGACAGGACATTTTATCAATTTATGGTTTTTAGGTATAGGGCCTCATTACACGGATTGCGCTAAGGGATTAACGATACCGGTAAGGGAATACCGGTATCGTTAAATACCCATGCAAATTACGACCCGGATAACCGCTATTAGCGGCACCGCTAAGAACGGTGCCACTATTAGCAGCTAGTCCGCGGGCGCGCGACCCTTCGACCCGTAAATAGCGGCATGGCGGGAATAGCACACCATCACAAGCCATGTGGACATGCCAGTAGCGGCATGGAATAGCCCCAAAAAGCCCATACCAGCATAGCGTAAATACCGGCTTCGCAAACCACCCGTTTCAGCACAGGTGGAGGCAATGGAGACTGGGGCAGCACAAAAGGAGCACACCACACCCCTTCCCACACCCCTTCCCACACAAAGATGGTTCCAATACTAGCAGCATTACATGGCCTGGAGGACATGATTGCATTGCAGCGCCAACAACAACAGGCAGCACAGAGGAGACGCAGGAGGAGGAGGAGGGTAAGACAGGCACAGCAAGCCCCACCAGGGCACCTAGTAATACCACAGAGGCAGCCACCAATCCCCAGGATTCAAGCCACTCCATTCAACCTAACCCCTGAGCAGATACACACCCTGTACCGTCTGGACCGGGATATCATCACCAGCATCAAGGACATGATACATGACGACATTGTGAGCCTCATAGAAATCCGTACTGCCATCTCCCCTCTACTGAAGGTGGCAACTGTACTCCACTTCCTGGCCACAGGCACCTACCAGCATGCAGTAGGGCAGATGCATGGCATCTCACAACCAGTATTCTCACTCACGTTGACCCAGGTGCTTGATGCCCTCCTGAAGCACACAAGTGAACACATATCCCTGCCACGGACTGCCCAGGAGATCTCCAACACCAAAGTTGGCTTCTATTCACTGGGAGGCATCCCAAGATACATCGGGGCCATTGACTGTACCCATGTGGAATTGGTGGTCCCACATCACAATGAAGCAGTCTACCGATACAGAAAGCAATTCCACTCCATCAATGTCCAAATGGTATGTGACTCAAACAAGATAATCACACATTGCTGTGCCCGATACCCCGGATCAACCCATGATTTAATGGTCCTGCGGAACTCATCAATACCACGCTACATGGAGCGACATGCCGGACAACATTCGTGGCTACTTAGTGAGTAGCAGGGCAAGCACATGGCAGTGTGATGTGGGGTGTGATTGGGGGGGAAGAGATGCATACTCCAACTGGGTGTGGACTGTCGTCCGTAGAACAAATGGACATACAGATGTACGCCAATGTCCACCAAGGCAGGCCACAATGGACCGGAAACAAAACCACATGCAATTTTGAAGCTGCACAACATAGAAAACAATCCAAGATGGCAAACATGACCAATCTATCTACATGCACATTGCACATCATACCATACCCAATATGACACAAATCAGCAAAATGTCGCCAATATGCCATGTGCGCTGACCAACATCACTACAGCTATGTGCCCTTCAGTGCATGCAAAGGGATCACCTGTAGCCATTGTACTGAACCACACCCGTAGACCACTACTGAAGTGAGGCTTCACAGCATGGCGACATCAATTTCAGAATGGCAGTGCAATAGCAGTGCGGTACCAAATTTGGGCCCAGGAACACCTAAGACCTGTCCTCACCCAGGATATGGCAATAACTGCCGGAGGCATGCATGGTGCATGTCCACTTTCAGGGACTAGCTCACCCTCACACATTGCAGTTACACAGATCGTCTCCATGCATGCTGGGATCCATGGATGCCAATCACAATGCAAAGTTGATTTGTGTCATATGTACAGGTTGCTCTTGATGTGAACACTAACAAGTCCCCATTGTTCCACTGATGCAGGTGATGCCGGCTATCCCCTGAAGAGGTGGCTCCTTACCCCTGTACGGAACTCACAAACAGGCACAAAGAGGAATACAATCGTGCACATACCCGTACCTGCGTCGTAATTGAGCAGACAATTGGCCTTTTGAAGACACGGTTCCGGTGCCTCAACAGGTCGGGTGGAGCCCTCCTGTATGGCCATGAGAAGGTGGCCAAGATCACCATGGCATGTGTCATGCTGCACAATATGTGTATCAGACGGAATGTGCCAATGCCCCCTGACGTTGAAATGCTACCACTTGATGAGGATGATGATGGGGATGGGGAGGGAGGAGAGGGGGCTGCAGGTCATGCAAGAGGCGATGCCCAGGAGGGACGCGATGTGTGTCAGCATCTGATCAACCAAATATTCTGAATCACATGGTTCAACTCTGTAGGATAGGTGTGGGTATTTGTGCACTGGGTTTTGCGGTGAAGCACACAATGGGTCTTGCTCCCCAATAAAGCTCACATACACAATGATGGAGTCCAAGCCTGTGTTTTAACTTGTCACTGGTGTGTTTAATATGTTTTGAGGAGAAGTGCACGGCCCGAACTATGCAACCACCCTTTCCCCCCTCCCCCCACAACATTCCCAAAAAACCCTTTCCCACCACCCCCCACAACACTCCCAAAACACACTTTCCCCCCTCCCCCCACTACACCTCCATATGTGGCTGGTACAACGTTGCTGTCTTGCTGTACATGTGCCAGCTCAACGGGCTGGCCCTACTTCCCATCACCACCACCACCACCATTAGGGAGTTGGGAGGGTGTGCGGCTCACAGAGCCTGTTGGTGCAGGCTTCCATGCCCTGTCTCGTCTCCCTTGCATTCTCCCTGTACTCCTCCCTCAGACGGGCTGCCTCATCGACATGCTGGCCAACCAGCGCTGTGATCTCCTACTGCCGCTGTCTGATGGTGGCCAGGTCATGGCCACTGTGTCCTGCTCGTGGTGTGGGTGCCACACCTTGATCTATGGGTAGGCCATTGGGTGAGGGCACCTGTGGGCTCCAGCACCCTGCCATGGTTTCATCGCCAGACTGGGCATGGCTGCTGGATAGTTATGGTGGCCGTGGGCTTGCTTCTCTGGATTAGGGGGGCTGGGGGTTTGCTCTTGCATGCCCAAGTCACCGGTGCACTCCACATCAGACATTGGTGCGGTGGCTGCTGCCTCGCCAATTGAACTGTTGGCAGCAGACAGTGTGCCCTCCGTGGGTGGTTCCTGTGTTGGGGGGATCACTGCAGTGGGTGCAGCGATTGTTGCTGCCGTAGCTTCACGTCTTGGTGATGGTGGCTTGCTGTCTTTGCCCCTATGCAGGAGCGCATTCCTCCCTGTGCCCCTTGATGTGCTGGCGGTGTTCCCTGGCTCCTTTGCTCTAGCTTGTTTCTTGGCAGGGGGAGTCTGTGTTACAGTGTCCTGCTCATCGCTGTCGGTCTGTGAGCCTGTGGGGGACAGAGAGGGGGATGGCATTGGTGATGGGTCAACGTGCTTCATGCAGATGTTGTTCATCATGCTGTTCTATGCATTGTGACTTCATCAGTGGGCATTCAGGTCATGGGACTTTCGGGTGGGTCATTCATGCATGGGTCTGGGTGGCACGTGTCTGTGGTGATGCGTGCATGTGTGTGTGTTGGGGTGTGTCACTCACATGGGCAGGGTTGTGTGCATGTATGTTTGTGGCCGCATCCATGAGCTGATTCAGGGCTCAGATTTGGGGGGTACCTCACCTTTCACAGTGCATTGTTTTATGTGGACACTCACCTCCATCTGATGTTGTGGGAGCACCACGCTCCATGTCGCCGACTCCCTCTATGGATTCAACACCAATAGTGCTCGCGTAGGTCTCCTCCCACTCCCTAAGTTTGATGGGTGAATCTCCACTACCTCCTGTGGCCATGGCAAGGTTATGATTGGCAGCCAGTATGCTGCGGACACGGAGGCGGAGATCGTCCCACCGCGTCCTGCAGTCTTTCACGGTGCGGGTGGTGGTGCCCACCGCACTGACTGTCTCGGCCACCTCTGCCCAGATAGCCTTTTTTTTATCAGGGTCTCACGCCGCATGTCATTCGCGAAGACAACATTCGCATTTGCAGCAAGCGTCTCCGTGAGCATGATGAGCTCCTCATTAGTGAATTTCTCCTTCCGCTGCCGATCCACTACTTTTTTAATTGCCTTGGGCATTGTCAGGGGATCCTGGACGGTTTGGTATGGCACAGGTGTGGATGCAGGTCCTGGGGGCAGAGTATGGCAATTGATTGTGTTTTTAAAGCTGGCCGCCGTGCTCTTTCCCGTTCCTGTGCGATGACGCTATTTCCGTTTCCGCAATTTTACAGTGGCCGCTAATAGCAGTCACCGCTAATAGCGGTCACCGCTATTTGCGTGATGCTGGAGGTCGGAAGTGCTATCAGCGCTTTTATCGGTGCCGCTAAGGTTCTTTACAGGGACTTTAGTGGCATCGCGTTAGGTCATTACCGGCATGGCGCTATGCTCGTGTCGTGTACAACACTCCCAAAACACACTTTCCCCCCTGCCCCCACTACACCTCCATATGTGGCTGGTACAATGTTGCTGTCTTGCTGTACATGTGCCAGCTCAACGGGCTGGCCCTACTTCCCATCACCACCACCACCACCATTAGGGAGTTGTGAGGGTGTGCGGCTCATGGTGTGCAAGGAGCGGCGCAGGGGGCTTGTATGCCTTCAGCTGGCAGAGGAGGATGTGCCTGGTTGTTCTTGTGGTAGGGGGGTACTGTCTGTCCATAGCGTCCGCTATGCGGGTGAGGACCTGCCTCAGTTGTGCCATCTCCTCACAGAGCCTGTTGGTGCAGGCTTCCATGCCCTGTCTCGTCTCCCTTGCATTCTCCCTGTACTCCTCCCTCAGACGGGCTGCCTCATCGACATGCTGGCCAACCAGCGCTGTGATCTCCTACTGCCGCTGTCTGATGGTGGCCAGGTCATGGCCACTCTGTCCTGCTCGTGGGGTGGGTGCCGCACCTTGATCTATGGGTAGGCCATTGGATGAGGGCACCTGTGGGCTCTAGCACCCTGCCATGGTTTCATCGCCAGACTGGGCATGGCTGCTGGATAGTGATGGTGACCGTGGGCTTGCTTCTCTGGATTGGGGGGGCTGGGGGTTTGCTCTTGCATGCCCCAGTCACCGGTGTACTTCACATCAGACATTGGTGCGGTGGCTGCTGCCTCGCCAATTGAACTGTTGGCAGCAGACAGTGTGCCCTCCGTGGGTGGTTCCTGTGTTGGGGGGATCACTGCAGTGGGTGCAGCGATTGTTGCTGCCGTAGCTTCACGTCTTGGTGATGGTGGCTTGCTGTCTTTGCCCCTATGCAGGAGCGCATTCCTCCCTGTGTGATTGATGTGTTGGTGGTGTTCCCTGGCTCCTTTGCTCTGGCTTGTTTCTTGGCAGGAGGAGTCTGTGTTACAGTGTCCTGCTCATCGCTGTCGGTCTGTGAGCCTGTGGGGGACAAAGAGGGGGATGGCATTGGTGATGGGTCAACGTGCTTCATGCAGATGTTGTTCATCATGCTGTTCTATGCATTGTGACTTCATCAGTGGGCATTCAGGTCATGGGACTTTCGGGTGGGTCATTCATGCATGGGTCTGGGTGGCACGTGTCTGTGGTGATACGTGCATGTGTGTGTGTTGGGGTGTGTCACTCACATGGGCAGGGTTGTGTGCATGTATGTTTGTGGCCGCATCCATGAGCTGATTCAGGGCTCAGATTTGGGGGGTACCTCACCTTTCACAGTGCATTGTTTTATGTGGACACTCACCTCCATCTGATGTTGTGGGAGCACCACGCTCCATGTCGCCGACTCCCTCTATGGATTCAACACCAATAGTGCTCGCGTAGGTCTCCTCCCACTCCCTAAGTTTGATGGGTGAATCTCCACTACCTCCTGTGGCCATGGCAAGGTTATGATTGGCAGCCAGTATGCTGCGGACACGGAGGCGGAGATCGTCCCACCGCGTCCTGCAGTCTTTCACGGTGCGGGTGGTGGTGCCCACCGCACTGACTGTCTCGGCCACCTCTGCCCAGATAGCCTTTTTTTATCAGGGTCTCACGCCGCATGTCATTCGCGAAGACAACATTCGCATTTGCAGCAAGCGTCTCTGTGAGCATGATGAGCTCCTCATTAGTGAATTTCTCCTTCCGCTGCCGATCCGCTACTTTTTTAATTGCCTTGGGCATTGTCAGGGGATCCTGGATGGTTTGGTATGGCACAGGTGTGGATGCAGGTCCTGGGGGCAGAGTATGGCAATGGATTGTATTTTTAAAGCTGGCCGCCGTGCTCTTTCCCGTTCCTGTGCGATGACGCTATTTCCGTTTCCGCAATTTTACAGTGGCCGCTAATAGCGGTCACCGCTATTTGCGTGATGCTGGAGGTCGGAAGTGCTATCAGCGCTTTTATCGGTGCCGCTAAGGTTCTTTACAAGGACTTTAGTGGCATGGCGGTAGGGTCATTACCGGCATGGCGCTATGCTCGTGTCGTGTACAACACTCCCAAAACACACTTTCCTCCCTGCCCCCACTACACCTCCATATGTGGCTGGTACAACATTGATGTCTTGCTGTACATGTGCCAGCTCAACGGGCTGGCCCTACTTCCCATCACCACCACCACCACCATTAGGGAGTTGGGAGGGTGTGCGGCTCATGGTGTGCAAGGAGCGGCGCAGGGGGCTCGTATGCCTTGAGCTGGCAGAGGAGGATGTGCCTGGTTGTTCTTGTGGTAGGGGGGTACTGTCTGTCCATAGCGTCCGCTATGCGGGTAAGGACCTGTCTCAGTTGTGCCATCTCCTCACAGAGCCTGTTGGTGCAGGCTTCCATGCCCTGTCTCGTCTCCCTTGCATTCTCCCTGTACTCCTCCCTCAGACGGGCTGCCTCATCGACATGCTGGCCAACCAGCGCTGTGATCTCCTACTGCCGCTGTCTGATGGTGGCCAGGTCATGGCCACTGTGTCGTGCTCGTGGGGTGGGTGCCGCACCTTGATCTATGGGTAGGCCATTGGGTGAGGGCACCTGTGGGCTCCAGCACCCTGCCATGGTTTCATCGCCAGACTGGGCATGGCTGCTGGATAGTGATGGTGGCCGTGGGCTTGCTTCTCTGGATTGGGGGGGCTGGGGGTTTGCTCTTGCATGCCCAAGTCACCGGTGCACTCCACATCAGACATTGGTGCGGTGGCTGCTGCCTCGCCAATTGAACTGTTGGCAGCAGACAGTGTGCCCTCCGTGGGTGGTTCCTGTGTTGGGGGGATCACTGCAGTGGGTGCAGCGATTGTTGCTGCCGTAGCTTCACGTCTTGGTGATGGTGGCTTGCTGTCTTTGCCCCTATGCAGGAGCGCATTCCTCCCTGTGCCGCTTGATGTGCTGGCGGTGTTCCCTGGCTCCTTTGCTCTGGCTTGTTTCTTGGCAGGGGGAGCCTGTGTTACAGTGTCTTGCTCATCGCTGTCGGTCTGTGAGCCTGTGGGGGACAAATAGGGGGGTGGCATTGGTGATGGATCAACGTGCTTCATGCAGATGTTGTTCATCATGCTGTTCTATGCATTGTGACTTCATCAGTGGGCATTCAGGTCATGGGACTTTCGGGTGGGTCATTCATGCATGGGTCTGGGTGGCATGTGTCTGTGGTGATGCGTGCATGTGTGTGTGTTGGGGTGTATCACTCACATGGGCAGAGTTGTGTGCATGTATGTTTGTGGGCGCATCCATGAGCTGATTCAGGGCTCAGATTTGGGGGGTACCTCACCTTTCACAGTGCATTGTTTTATGTGGACACTCACCTCCATCTGATGTTGTGGGAGCACCACGCTCCATGTCGGCGACTCCCTCTATGGATTCAACACCAATAGTGCTCGCGTAGGTCTCCTCCCACTCCCAAAGTTTGATGAGTGAATCTCCACTACCGCCTGTGGCCATGGCAAGGTTACGATTGGCAGCCAGTATGCTGCGGACACGGAGGCGGAGATCGTCCCTCCGCGTCCTGCAGTCTTTCATGGTGCGGGTGGTGGTGCCCACCGCACTGACTGTCTTGGCCACCTCTGCCCAGATAGCCTTTTTTTTATCAGGGTCTCACGCCGCATGTCATTCGCGAAGACAACATTCGCATTTGCAGCAAGCGTCTCCGTGAGCATGATGAGCTCCTCATTAGTGAATTTCTCCTTCTGCTGCCGATCCGCTCCTTTTTTAATTGCCTTGGGCATTGTCAGGGGATCCTGGACGGTTTGGTATGGCACAGGTGTGGATGCAGGTCCTGGGGGCAGAGTATGGCAATGGATTGTGTTTTTAAAGATGGCCGCCGTGCTCTTTCCCGTTTCTGTGCGATGACGCTATTTCCGTTTCCGCAATTTTACGGTGGCCGCTAATAGCGGTCACCGCTATTTGCGTGATGCTGGAGGTCGGAAGTGCTATCAGCGCTTTTATCGGTGCCGCTAAGGTTCTTTATGGGGACTTTAGTGGCATGGCGGTAGGGTCATTACCGGCATGGCGCTATGCTCGTGTCCGCGTGCTCGTAATGGCACGCAATTAGCTTCCTCTTGCCAAGGCGGACACATTAATAGCGCCATGCCGGTAAGGGCAGTATCTTATCGCCTACCTTGTAATGAGGCCCATAGTCTTCATTATACTCATGTTACTGGCACTGTTGATGTTAAACAATTCCGGGGTGAGCACAAATGTGACTTGGTTGTGCAGGACAATTTGGGTACAATTGCACTTCCTTTGTTAAACACATGATGTGGTACTATGGCAAAGTTCTAGGTAATGAAAGATAAAATGTTGATGTATCAAAGCACTCATTTACCAATGACAGGTATGGCACTGCAGCTATGAATTGATCCAAAGGGGAATTGGGGAAGTTATTGATGAAAATAACTTTGAAACAAATAAAGAATGAGCAGAAAACTGTCAATTACACATTATCTATTCAAATGAAGGGAATTACTTCCAGAGTGAATGATTTGAGATCTCGGCTAGAGCAACTTGTGGGCTGTACCCTGTTGTTAGATGGGTGGGTGAGCTGGAAGATAATCAGATGAAAGGGGAACACATTGTTGCGCTAGATGGGGGCATGATATCCCTCATCGATAAGAATGAGCATCTTAAAGGGCGGTCTGGACACAATAATGTAAGAATGATTGGTCTAAGAGGTGTAGCCAAATCAAGATGCATCGAGGTATATTTGGAAAAATGAATACATGCATTTCTACTACAAGCTTTCCTCTCACTGATTATTAATTGAATGCCCAGAACAATCCATTGGACCAAGAACAACATCGTAAAACCTCAGAATGATAATGGCCATCCTCATCCCTTGCCTTGATCCACTTCTCTTTTGAAAAACCTGAGGTGATATGTGCTATTACACAGTCCATATCTCAGTCTTCCAGACATTCACTACATTGTACTTCTTCTTCAACACTATCCCGAGGCAACCTTAACAGGCACTCTGCCACAATGTTTGACTTGCCTGGTGTATTCCTCACTGTGACATTATATTGCAAAATGTCTAACATCCACCTCTTGAGGTTTGGTGATGTTAATTGCATGTTTTTGGAACCTAAAACATGAATTAATGGTTTGTGATCTGTTCTCAATTCAATTGGTGTACCCAAAATGAGACCTTTAAAATGTTCTAAAATCCACCTCACTCCCAGCGCCTCTCTCTCAATAGTGAAATAATTTATTTCCACCCCTCTTAACATCCTGGAGGCGAAAGTGATAGGCACCACCATATTATTTTGTACTTGCTCAAGAACTCCACCTAATCCTATTCCACTGGCATCTACAGAGATGATACTTCTGGCACCATAGTCAAACATTTTAAGGGTTGGAGCAGTGTTGATCAACTCTTTCAATAATTCAAATTCTCTCTTACATTCTACTGACCATACAAATGTCATGCCTTTACTCATCAATTCTTTCATATGACATGACTTGTCTGAAAACTGATACGCACATTTTGAATAATACTCTGCCAGCCCTAAAAAGCTGTGAAGTTGGTCCTTATTTGTAGGTTCCGGAATTCCCATAATTGTATCAACTAAAGTTTTCTTTGGTTTTATACCTTCTGCACTTATTGAATGACCTAAATAGGTCACTTCAGTTTTCTTTATTTTGCACTTTTCTATTGTGAGTGTGAGACCCCTTTCTTGAATAACTTGTAAAACTCCTAGCAATTTCGCATTGTGGTCCTCTTCAGTCATTGCTGATATCAAAATATCATCTTGGAAATAATGAACCCCTTGGAGGCCATCAAACAGTTGGTGCATTAACCTTTGAAATACGGCTACTGCCGACGCCAATCCAAAAGGCATCCTTTTGTATCTGAATGCACCTAACATGGTAACAAAAGATGTGAGGTGTTTTGATTCACCATCCAGAACCACCTGATGATATGCAGATGACAAATCCAATGTTGTGAAATACTTTGCCGGCTTTATCGTTGTCAGCTTCTAATTTATATTTGGTAGAGGATGTCTGTCTACCCAAATATTTGCATTTAAGTCTCTTAAGTCTACACACATGTTTATTTATCCATCTGGTTTGCGTACAATGACAATTGGTGAAAGCCATTTTGAACTTTCTATAGTTTCTATGATATCTTGTTCACATAGTCACACCAATTCTTTCTGTAGGGCCTCCCTCATACCAATAGGAATATTCCTCACCTTATGGACCACTGGTTTGGCATTCCTCTTCAATACAATTCTGTGTTTAAATCCTTTCAATCTGCCAATGCTTTCGTTGAATACTTTGGGAAAACTCTTTTCTAAATTCTCACCAGTTTCACACCTTTGTTCAGTGATACCTAGAATCCGAATTACCTCTCCGAGATGTATTTTAATCTGTAGTGAAGCTTGCTCTCACCATCCTACAATGGAGAATCCATTTTCAGCCACATAAAGTTTACAATATGTCTTTCTTCCTTTCAAACATAAGTGTACCCATGCATATCCAATTAGGTTAATGGGTGTCTTCCCATATCCAGTTGCTCTGACTCTTGTATCGCTTATAGCTGCCCTCTTTCCTCTCAGTTCATTTTCAAATGTTTGTACATCCACCATGGTGTATGGCGACCCTGTTTGACCATCACTCTCAATGGCACACCGTTCCCCAACATGGACACCCATGACCCTGCACTTTCTTCGGATGGTGTCAATGTCAGAATCTGTACATGTTCTTCCATCTCACTGACCACAGACTTTAAATTGTTTGGACACAAACTCCCTTCTATTGCCTTTATGCTTGACATGTTAATTCTTGTAACTTGACCCCCTTCTCTTTGCATTCTGTTCACGGAAAATGTCCCTATTGCTCTTCCCCGTCCTCAGATGTTTCGACACACCTTTCCAAAATGGCCCACATAGCCACATTTGTAACATTCCACCGCAAATGCTGGCCATTCTTTTTCATTGTTGTTGTGTTTATATCGGCCACATTTATAGCACCTGTTTTGCACTCTATTAGCAGACTCTCTATCTTCTTTCATGTTGCTGCCATTATAGTTGTCTCTCGACAATTTTCTGATCGCTGCAACCAAATTTTCTTCCTCTCTGTCCGAGATACTTTCTTGAACACCTTGTACACATTTGACCTCAGCACCCTGTGTCTTATTTTGTATTTCTTTCATACATCTATCTCCTAATTCAATTGATCTGGCAATGTCCATGGCTTGCTCTAAATTTGGGTCTTTTGCCTGCCAAAGCGTTGTTCATCTCTCAAGTACCCATCCGCTACTCCAGGGAACTTACATGTAGTTTTCAATCCTCTCAGAGCAGCCATATATACATCAACAGACTCTCCCTTGTTTTGCCTTCTCGAAAAAAATGGTATCTCTCCAGTACTACATTAGTTTTATTTCCAAAATGTTTTGTCAATTTAGCCACCACCAATTCATATTTTCTATTGTTTCCAGAGACAGTGGTCACTTCTTCAGATCCTTCATCCACATTGTTTTGATCAGGCAGAATTCTAAAAATTCATAAAAGCCTCAGTGCCAACACAGTTTAACAATGTGGCCTCTCTAAGATCATCATTACATTTTGCTCCTCCCACTGCTCTCAGGTACACTTGAAAATTGTCCAGCCATTACTCCCAACTGCATACTGGATTTCCTGGCTATGCAAGAAATGTCATTGGTGCAGCAATGTTTTGCATCTTGGATATCTGTACTGGTTGATATTGTTCTTAATTGCAAAGCGTTTTGCTACTGTATTCTTTATTTGCACATCGCAACAATCATTTGTTAAATGTATGCACTGCACTGTATGTTGATTTTCTCAATTGCAATGTGTTTTGCTTCCACACCTTTTATTTGCTCATTCACACAGTTGTTTATTATATGCATGTGCCACACTGTACCTTGATTTGCTTCTTCTATCTTATATCTCCTTATTTCTTTCCCTTTTTTAAAAAAAATATTATTAGCAATGCTCCTTCCTTTGCATCGCCGCTACATCACAACATCCTTAAATCCTTGTTTTATTGTTTGTTTCCGTTTTGTTTCATATCATGTCTCATATCGTGGTTTCGCTCATACGCTTTGTTTGGGTTGTCTTGGCAACACACTACCCATTAAGATGGCCACTGCACGTTATTTGATGTTTCAGTATGTCTTTTCCTCTAATATTTTTTATTCAGTACACTCACGCTTTATTGGAAAGAGGCGGCTTGGTACCGCTGAGTGTGCGTTCAATATCTTAAATCTTTGTATTGCCTTTGCGCATGTGACTCACTGTGTTTCTTCTGGGAATATCTGTGCTCATTCTGTCACTTCAGCACTCCTGTTCGGCCGCACTTGAAGGATTTATTTTTATCCCTGATCTGTACGCCTGCCTCCATTCCTTCTCCTCCTGCTGGGGACCTCAGACTACAGTCTCGAAGCGGGTGATCCTCGTTGCCAATTTTGATAAAATCATCCAACTGGACTCATGGTATACTTTATGAATGTGGGTATTTATTTACTTGTATTAATATACTGAGGTCCCCCTCAAGCACTTGCTGCCTTACTCTTCGGTTTCCATGATCATATGATTCTGGAATCTCATAAGACTCCAGAATCATATTTAATCACAAGATGACATGGCACAGCAAAACAAACTATATATAACAGACACATTATTCCAGGGACACTATGGTTCACTTGTGCACCTTAAACCCTATAATCTTTCCTGCAAAAACTATAACATACCAACGTTATGGTTAAAGTGCTGTACTAAAAACCTATGAAATTCACTTTAAAAAAACATTGTTAAAGGGATGTTATGGTTAAGTTGTGCTACTACAATCATTTCCGCTTTATTCAAAAAACTAGGCTAAAGCATCGTTATGGTTACAGTGCACTATTAAAGACCTATGAAATTCACTAACACAAAACTTTGTTAAAGGGACGTTATGGTTAAGTTGCATCACTACAAAACCTAAGAACGTTGCTACAGGGACATTATGGTTACAGGTAAAACCTAAAAACCCAGAAATTCCCAAGTTATGGTACACTACGCAACCATAACTTGCACTACCACTGTGCACTGCAAGAACTAACACCCATGACATCAAAGATGACATCACAAATGTTAGCATGGGAAATGCATGAACCCACAGTGTAGCATACATGTTCCTTGTGAACCACTCCATTGTGGACACATCTGCAATGGAAACATAGTGCTGATCCTGTGATACATCATAAGCAAAGCCAACACAGGACTATCAATTTACCAGCATAACACATCATGAACACAGAACCCAACAGTGACAATGTTAGACAGTTAGTAAACACCATAGCACAAGTGCCTCAATTTGACATTGCCACCACACGTCCCCCTACCTTCATGAGAGTGGCTTCGGCAGCTAAAGGGGGCATGGGACCACATACAGCATGAAATGCATCAACAATGTATACAGCCAAGGCAATATATGAATTAGCAAAATGAAATCATGCACAGTCAACAATACACTCACCAAAATGCAGTCCAACCATGCACTGGAGAAACCATCATGAATCCCCACTAGGGGTGTATACACAAGTTGGACTTCAGACTGGCCACAGATATGACGGAAGTCCAATGCCTCTGTTTGAGTTACTGTCACACAGTGCCATCCTTGCGAGCCCATGGAAAGGGGAAACAGGAGTGGCATATGTATTCGAACCCCAAGCCACAAACACAAACACGAGAAAAGCCTGTATGGGCCCAGCCGAAACTCACAGTGGATGCCATCGGATGCCACATAGCACCACACTGCAACATAAATGCACAATAGACAAAAAATGAAAATGGCCATAGTGGACCCGGGAGGGGTGGGGGGGGTCACTCAGGACGGGGGAGGTGCAGGGTGCACCTCAACACCCTCATGGCCTTCATGGCCTGACCTGAGTGAGAGATAGGTTGTCGTTGTCACCCCATGCCTGACCACACATAGCCCCAGCAAGCCCCTCCAAGGAAGCAAGCATGTAGGCCTGGTGAGCCTGGTTCTGCATGAATATGGCAGGGAGGTCCCCATGCAGCACCTCACGTGTGACACAGAGTTCCTCCTGCAAGAACGCACAAGTTACACAGAGTTCTGCTAGGGAGGCCTCACGTGATAGCCGGACCTCCTCCCAGCATGCATGTTGTTCAGCCGAGAGGGTGCATTCCAGTTGCTCCATCCTCTGTTCTGCCTGTGTCTCCTGACCCATAATGAGAGCCGCCAGAGTAGTTCTGAGGGAGGTGTTATCTTCTGTGGGCCTGTGCTTCGTCAGCAATAGCTGAGTGCAGAGCCACCAGTTCAGCCTGGTGGGCCCTGTTGGATGCCTTTGTGCCCAGCCTGAGTGAGTGGCACATGGACTGCATTGCCTGCGGCTGGAGCTCCACCTGCCTATCAGGGGGGAGAATGGAATCAGCCACACGTTCCATGCCTTGAGCCAACATCTCAATCGCTCCCCCTGTTGGGACCAATGAGACGTGGTCCTTCCTGTGCCGGCACAGCCTGATGCTGCAGGACTGCATTCCTCCGTCGATCTGCTGACCCAGGAACAGGAGCAACTGGTGTGGAGTGTGACTCTGCACCTGTAACCACCACAGTCCAACATTCCAACACTGACTGGCCCCTTGAGGGGTCTACCCCCACTGCAGGTTTGGTGCAGAGAACAGAATCCATTGCAGAATCACCAACCGTGGATAGCATGGATTCATGAGCATCACATTCAACATCATAGTCAGAGAGATCCTCAGAGCCGTACCCAGAGGCAGGCCTGGAAACGATGGCCTGGAGCACCGAGGGATGTTTGTGGCCTACCACCCCACAACCACCACTGGTGGATGGTTGGTGACCTGAACCTCCAACCTGTCTACCATCTCCTCCTCCACTGCTTCTGGTGCATCATCACCTGTAACAAAAAAAAAACACATGAGCACACATGGCATACCACACACATAGACAACACAATATTGAGGGCCAACACATGAAGCAGCCATGTCACACACGACACAAACTCTGGTATGCATGCAGTGGCAATGAAATGGAAGGGGACCCTGAAAAAAGACATGGATGCAAGTCAAACACGAAACCCACACATGTACTACATGTTGCATATCAACTGCATCACACACAACCTTCTGGCAGGCATATATCTTAGCTGTAAATTACAGATGTCAACAAAGAGATGACATGTAGCATAGCTATGGCACAATTCCCAAATAGCCACAGCAGTAAGTCAACTAGAAGTGTCCATGACACATGTAAAATGCA
Organism: Ambystoma mexicanum; assembly: GCF_040938575.1. Lineage (NCBI taxonomy): Eukaryota > Metazoa > Chordata > Amphibia > Caudata > Ambystomatidae > Ambystoma > Ambystoma mexicanum. The sequence continues at coordinate 882,121,008 of NC_090922.1, read as the reverse complement.
TGTCAACATGCACTACAAAATCATAAATATCAATAAAAACACGCGTGCCACAGGATGCAACAACACAAGTGCTTTGAAATACAGTGATGGGAGGCACATGGATACATACATGGCAGGGTGAAACATGGCTCATAAGGTTGTGGGTGCAGTGCAGCACATGTGTACGTCCTCAACTATCAACAGAACCAAAAAAGTACTGATGTCAATATTGTGACATGACGGCACTGTAAGAGCAAGTGCAGTCATCATGTGCAAAGTGTTGGCACTGGGTTGTAGGGATGCACTGCAATCCCCCTTTCTCTGCCCCTCCCGGGGAATGGCAGTGAGCCAGTGCATGGCTCTGAATGGCTGAACACAGTACTGTGAAGTTGCAGACCATGTTTGCAGATGTCAATTGCATCATTGGATACAACTGAGAATACAGCAGATGAGAGGGGGACAGAAAGCAGGACACATAAGGGAACCATCACAAGTACATCTATGCAGGCAGAAGCCACAACACCACTTGCCTGGAGGCAGGATGGCTGTTACAGAGGGAGGCCTATGCTCATCACAGACAAGGACACCATAAACATGTGCATGCATGATCATGAAGTGACCCTGAGTGAGCATAATATATATGACCAAATACCATGAGACGGATACAATACTGGAGATGTGGTACAACGAGTAGCCAGCCACGGACCCATAGGGGTATGCAGGGAATGCAATGGTCCATGAATGAACACTCATGTGCACACTGAGTCTCTGCCATCTGCACCATCCAAGTTAGACACCCTGCATCAAGGACAAAGGATCTACCCCACACTGCAGGTATGGCAGGGTTGCACAGGGAAGTGTACATGTACACAGGAAAGGGGAACAGGCCATTGCAGTAGTCCAACACGGAAACCACCAGTACCATGGAGACAGTGAGCTACAGGGTGGTGGAGAGGCAAGGAAGCATGCCCGTGAAGAGAAGCAGCTTGCAGGGTGACCTCACATAGCCGTCAGTCATGTGACGACATAGGCTGATTGTTGGGTGGAACTACACCACAGGCTATATGCAAACATGTCAGTGAGCTTGTACATGGACAGGAGAGGCTGCAGAGTGACTTGCATGTAAGTAGGGTGCATGTGTGGTGATGAGGAATGCCCCCGTGTGCAGCACATGGCCTGCATGCAGACTGCATGATGACAAGCACACATCAGTAAAGCATTGCATGGGTCACACATGGCACTCATTTATACATAGCCTGAACTGGCAGTCAATCACAACACATCACACAAGCATCACACATGGGCTGGACACAAACGCATCATGACTCACCAGACGTTGCGTCATAATCCAGCATCCCTCCGACTCCCTGGATAAGTCCCTGATCAATGAACTCTGCAGCGATTTCCTCATGCGGAGTGAGTTCATCCTCCTCTGGCAGTGGCCCACTGCCAGTCACAAGAGTCAGGGAGTAATTAGAGGCCTGCTTTTGTTTTGCACAGTGTTGGAGGTCAGTCCAATGCTTGTAACAATCCTGAGCTGTGTGCATCTTATATCCCATGGCACTCACACTGTCTGCAATGCACTGCCAGTGCACCTGATGCTGGGCAGGCGTAGTAGGGCAACCTCGCATATCGCAGTTGTGTGCAGTCACGTAGTCCACAAGGAAGGCCAGTTCCTGTTTATTGAAAGGCTTCTTCCTTGCCATGCCGGAGGCTGGAGCCGTGTCTGGGGTCCCAACCTCTTGCGCAGAAGCACACTTCCTCCTCTTGGCTGATTGCATGGACTCTGAGAGGCAAATGCTGCTCTCCTTAGTAGGGCTGTGGCGATGGTGGACTGGCCAATGGGAGTAGGAATTGGCTTGAGGACAGAAGGCCTGGATTGTGTGATTGGGTGCTGGGTGCTGTTGCCAGGACCCAGCAACACAACTGCCTCAGTGCCAAGGGCTGTGACTGACACAGTCCTGGCTGGCAGAATCACTGCCGGGGTGGTGTTGGCTGCAGCTGCCCATGCAGCTCCCACAACCTGGCTGCTTGGGGCTGCAGATGCCAACACTGCCCCAGATACATGTGCCTTGGTCACAGCTACCTTGTACACATGTGGCTTGGCCTTCCTCACCTGAAAATCTGCCTGGGAGTACTGTGCCAAGGCAGCCTGCGCTGGCTGACCCTGAGCCTGCGTGGTGGTTGCCACAGCTGCACCTGCAGCTTCCACTACCTGGTGGGCTGTGCCAGCAGATGACACTGGCTGTGGGGTCAGATGTGCGCCGGGGATGACTGCAGCAGCAGCATCTCCCTGAGCCGCTTGGGGTGGTGGCATGGCTGTCACAGCAACTTGCTGGACATCCTGACCCGATGGAACACCCTGGCCACATCCCCTCCACGTCCACCTTTGCCTCCCTGGATTCCCTGGACTCTCTGGCTACCCTGCCCACATGCCCCACCATGCCTAGCCCTGGGAGGTCGCCCTGTTTTGCCACCCTTCGCTTGTCCTGGGCAATTGGGATGAAGGGGGCAGGGTACGTGATGTTAGACGCACCCCTGTGCTCCTGCAAGGCTGTCTGTGACTCCTGGTGAGAATAGACGAGTCACACACCCTAAAAATAATAATAAACGTGCATGCAAACCCACGGTAGCCCACGTTCATGGAATAAACCTCCCGCAGTATGCCATGGCACCCAGGACACAAAAAATGCGTACACATGGAACACAAGGGCTACTATGACCTCGAAAATGGATGAGCGACACACAGGGTCAACCACAGTGGGAAAAATAAGCATGCACAAATCACCATCTGCCTTGCTTAGAAAAGAAAAACAAACACTTGTGTGCGCATAGGCAACTCCCCCGCCAAAACAAGAAGTATGAACTTGAAACATTGTGAAGTAATCACGTGTGAACAAACAAGAAGAAGAAACACACGTGGTCGGTCTCCACGAAAAGCATGTACAGCGAACTGCAATACCTGCACAGACCTTTAACCCCTGCTGAAGGCAATGCCCGTGTGCGTCACGTCACTTACGTGCTCACGCGCTAAGAGCCTTTCCTTGAATTTCACGCTAACGTGCTGTTTTTCACGTGCAGAGTCACTCTGCAACAAGCTGGCCACGTGACTGCACATGGAAGACCACACTCCTGCCCAGAAGGCCATTTACCTGCCCCCCAAAGCCCTGAGCAGCCTCCTACGAGCCATCTGCTGCTGCCAGCCAGCCTGCTGCCAACACGCCCTGCAATTAGGTGCCTGCACAGAAGACATGGCCAGAGGTCCTGTTGCTGCGACCACCTCTGCTGGAACAGAAAACTCCGAACTGCTGTTCCATCGCTCTACAGCCCAGCCCTAGGACCCAGTTGCCCACCCACACCTGCCTCAGGAGTTGCCATGTCAGACAAGCAACATCTGGGGCTAGTGGCAACCCCCATTCAGATAGGCAGAGGGCTGCCAGCATCATTGCCAATGAAGTGGCATCCTGGATTATGATGCCCTCTTCTCGTCATTGCGCCTCGACAAGGATCAACAGAGGAGGATCTGGGAGGACATTGTGGGTGCCATCAATGAAGAGGGGGTGGCACCCTGTGACCACAAGCACTGGGGGGTCTTCAGGTCCAGGACCCGCTACAAGGCCTGGCGCCTCGTTGAGGATGAGGATGTATTGGGGTGACAGGGCCAGTTGAGCAACATACAGATGATGGTCATGGAGCGCACACGGCCATCGCTTCACCACCAGGTCCTCGAGTTGCAGACCCGTCCGGAGTTGAGTGGTATGTGTCCATGTGTTCATGACCAGCAAAGTGCATGTTGAGGTGTGGCTGGAGTGTGCACCTTGGCCTTATGTCTGGCATGCCTCATGTATGGATGTCTGTGTACAGGGCCATGACAGTGCTGCATGGGAGTCCACTCAAACCTGTTCCACATCAATGGTGTCGGTGTTGCAATGCATGCTGTGCACCAGTATGTGATGATGCACACATGTTTTCATGCCTGTGTCTGGACTTGGCCATGTTAGGGGTGTGCGAAATGGATGCTGATGTCACTGTCATGGTCATGCATGGTGTACACGTGCATGTGTCTGAGTAGTGTGTGTGCGTGACTGGGAAATGCCATGGATGCATGACACATGACCATCATGATGCGTGAATTGACTGATGCAGCCTAGTTGTCCATGAATCCACTGTGACGGGAGGCAGACATAGCCAGATGCTTGACTGTCCGGTGGTGAGTGAGCATGTGATCAGCATGTCCCATGATGCATGTGACGTTCAACCCCCCATCGGATGTTCCAACAGTGCCTTGGACATGGATGCAATGTCTGTTGCACGTGCCATCCTTGTTTGTGCATGTGTGTTGCTTGCACTGATCTTTGTGTTGTGGAGGGTGATAAGGGAAAGTGACGTTTGACAGTGCCACTCATGTGCAATTGTTTTGTGTCTAGCAGACTATTGTTCAGTATCCTGATGCTTGTGTTCAATCTCTCCCTATCTACAGTGGCGACTGGGGAGGAGGGCGGAGACGGCACTGTGGAGCAGAGCAGCAGAGATTCCTCCACCAGGCAGAGACGCATGGCCCAGTCACCCTCTCGGGACATGTCATCTTCCAGGAGCGAGGGGACTGCTGCCGCATGCATGGCAGTGGTAGCGACAGATGAGACCCCACAGAGGCTGTCCAGACGGAAGATGGTGCAGAGGCATCTAGGTTGGTGATAGGTGAGGAGGAGGGTGCATTAGACACACACATGGGGCCTGGTGGAGCTGATTCCACTGGTGCAAGTGGTGCACTCCAGGGGCAGCGGCAGGAGGCAGCAGGGGTCACCGCGGAGGGGCCTGTGCCTAACCCATTCCCTGATACTGACACTGCATCACCATGCACCAGCAGGGATGCCCCGTCCCAGGCCCATCTGCAGGTAGGGGGGAGTTCCACGCCAACTGACACTCCTCTACCTGCGGACGTGGCGATCTGTGACAGGGTTGAGCCTGTCCTAGTCGGTATCCCATTGTGCAAACGCGTGACTCGTGATGATGTGTGTGCTTCCTGGCAGGACCACGCACGTCATCATGAACATGTGTGTGTCAACATGAACCGGCTAGGATGGCTCATTGTCGGGGATTTACTCCATGTGCTGGGCGCTCCTGTGACCCCCTCCTCCTCTTCACCCACTATGCGCCAGTTGTACTCCATGCCGTCTTCCAGCACACATGCCACCAGGGCCCCCTGTGGACTTGCCCCAACCACCACGGCCAGGCTGGTGGAGATCCCATCCCTTCCACAGTCGGAGGTCCAGCAGAGGTGGTCACCCTAGCAACTGGACCCCTTGCGACGAAAGTTGTGCAGGCACTATCAAGCAGGGCATGTGCACGACAGTCCCGGGGGTTTCCATCTTCCCGGAGGCAGTCGTGGTGGCACAGGTAGATGACATCAAGGCGGCAGCAGGCTCGACGTAGGAGGCATCAGGACTCTGGGCCGATTACATCATGGGGGCAGGCATCGGCCGAAGGGCAGGAGGACCCTGGACAAAGTGTGTCTTCCGTGTGGCAGTGTTTGGGCCAGCGGATAGATGCAGAGCGGCAGCAGGCAGAGATGACACGGCTCACCATGGTCAGGGCAGAGAACTCCATGCGGAGAGCCTTGAGGCGGGCAGAGTTCCAAGTGGGCAGAGAGCATGGCAGCGTCCCTGCAAGCCCTCAAGGATAGGGCATAGTGCCACCTCCGGTCCATAGACCTGGAGTTTGATGATGCCCAGTCCAAGACTCTTGGGAAGAACGGTGAGCCGTAGATCTAGCCCACCTTCATTGTGATTAGTTATTTAGGGTTAAGTTTCCTTTTGTTTGAATTTTTTTTTGAGTCCACAGACATTGCTCCACTTTTTGTATATAGTTGTATTTTTGTAGAGTTTCGGTAAGTTTCATTTTTTTTTGGGATCATGGACCCTCAAAATGTCATTGTACATAGTTGTGGTACTGTGGATTTTATTCTTCTTTTTTCACCTATGAAGGAATGGTTATTTTTGGTTTACCCTTTGGAATTTGATTTCTGGACTTTGGACATTGACCACTTTGGGGATTTGCTTTTATTTCAGATTTCATGTTTTTTTGGGATTGTGCTTGTCTGATCTCATTTGTTTGATGTCAGTCGTCATTGCGTCAGTCAAGAGTCACTGCTGTGTGGCCATGTTGGGCATGTCTTTATGTGCATGCCTGTGTGCTTCTGTGAATGACATGCCATGGGGCCTGTACTGGGAAGTGGGGTCAATGGAGGGGTGTGGAGTTGCACTGTGGGGGGGGGCAGCATTTGGGTGGACTTTTGCTACATGATTTTATGTTGTGACAATGTTTTGGTTGTGAGGACCTCAGTCAGGGCCTGCTTGCAGGTGCCTGTCACTGGTGGGGGTCATGAGTTGGGGGCTGCTTGGATGTGCCCGGTGTCATGTGGGCTGCTTGTGGCCATGGTCATGGGTGATGGGCTGCCTGCGGTGCATGGTCAGGGGGGATGGGTGGTCCCATGTCGTGTGGGCTGACTGTGGGGCATGGTCACGGGTGATGGGCTGCATGCGATGCATGGGCAGGGGTGATGCGTGGTCTCTTGTGGTGTGGGCTGACTGTGGAGCATGGTCACGGGTGATGGGCTGCCTCTGAAGCATGGTCGGGGGGATGGGTGGTCCCCTGTGGTGTGGGCTGCCTGCAGGGCATGGTCACGGGTGATGGGCTGCCTGCATGGCATGGTCAGGGGTGATGGGTGGTCCACTGTGGTGTGGGCTGCCTGCAGGGAATGATCACAGGTGATGGGCTGCCTGTGGGGTCAGGGGGGATGGGTTGTGGGATGTTTTAACCCACACATCCAAGCCCTACAACAGTACTGTGCATTGCTGGCAGCAGAAACATCAGAATGGCCACTGGAAAGCATGCTGCTCGCTCAAAACCATCCAAAAAAGCGCAGAAAAAAACGGAAAAATAGGCTGCCACCCACTTTTGCCTATATTAGTGAGCACAGGAGGTCACTGCCTAAAACCACCATTGGGCTACACACAGGGTAGCCTGAAACCACTTGGAAATAGCAATACTGATTGCCAAAAGCAACGCAGAGCTGTTTGGGAATTCATTTTCTTGATTGTCAAAATGTGCTAAAATCATGGCTCACAAATCACCAAAAAGATCCAACCTTCTTGTTGGGTGTTCCACATTATTCTACGGCAAGAATCCACATCAACACAATGTCAGCAAGAATCATATGCTATCAAGCTAAATCACCTTTTAACAGATAGACAGCTGTCAAAAATGGGTGCAATACCGTTACTCACCTCTACCAGAAAGCCAGCATTTTAAAAACATTTGTGTAAAATGACACAACTGAACCCAAACTATGCCAAAGAAATACTTACTAAGAGGTGGATACAATTTAAAGCTATATTCTGAAACAGAAGACTTGATTTAAAGATATGTTGCTTATTTTCAGTTTATAATGTCATATTTTTTTTCACAAGGAAGTATGTACAATTCATCAGGAAGTAACTTGATGCAGTCAAAACTTCAAAGGCTTGCTGTCCCTGGGAATCCTTCACACCTGGGGCCTTCCCAGCAACAGGAGAGGATGTTGCATGGACATGTTGATTAAAAGGGAGGAGATTTCCCCTGCTGGCAGGAAAAAGAGACAATGGATTCTTTCAGCTGAATAGAATATGCTGATTTGGGTGTTCTGAGACCAAACCCCGTAATTATTAATATTGTAGCTTCAGTGTTTATGCTAGAAACATAAAAACGTCCAATAATATGCCCAGAGAGGGTATGTATGTATGTGTAAAATTGGGTGCAGAACCAATCTTGGCAAACCCACCAAAATTGCAAATAAGTTGTCATTTCTGAACCCAAGCATGTAGGAACATGGGGCTTGAACATAGACCTGCCTTAATTCATCTGTGAGGTGTATTCTCAACAACTTTTGTATCTGGGAAATATGTTTTTTTGGGAAAAAAATATTTTCTAAGTAAAAGCAAAGGGGAGTTTCTTCACTAGATTGTAAAACACAGCATCACTCTGACTCATTCTGACACGCTAATCCTTTCTCCAGTCAGGTCACAGGGAATCCTTAGGGGGTTGGGCATGTAGAGACAGCCTCCACACCCACTTTGAAAACACAGAAAAAGAGACTGCTCAGGACAGATGGGACACACTCATCTTTCCACTTCAACTGATTTCTGCACAGCACTCTGCTGGACCAGATCCAGACAATATCCAGAGTCCAGATAGATCCAGAGACCAGACCCTAGAACAAAAGCTCTAGAACCTGAAGCAAAGGCCCAATCCCAAAAGCTCAATTATTTTTCAACAGGCCTTCAGGATCTTTTGCAACCTGATTTTAACCCCTAAAGCTTCCCAGGGGCATCTCAAAATCCAACAGCCTGGCTGAGCTGTTTTGCTGTTCTAGCTAAGAACCCTATGTTAGAACCCAGATCCAGACCCAGAGAGAGCAGTGCTGTATCCAGACCTGTCAGACACAGACCAGAGGCCATTCTGTGAGCAGAACCAGTGCTTGAGACCGTCCGGTGGCGAGTGAAGTCCAAACCTGACCAGATCGGTGATGAGGCCCATTTCCATTCCATTCCAAAACTAGGAGTGAGTATCTAGTCTAGAACTGTACATAGTCATCTCTTAGTCTAAAGTAATCATATTCAATCAATTCCAACCTGTCCAGAACTACATTTTGAATTTGGTGTCCATCCTGGTGATTTCAAATCTGTAACGCGCATTTGTCATTCAGAAATCTTGACCTTATTTCTGAAAATCTACCTCCACAAAAATGTCTGTATCTTTTGAACCGCACGTCCTAGAAGCGAAATGCAACTGTCATTTTAAAGCTAAGATCCTAAACCTAAAACGACATTCCACTTCCTTGTAGATTTTCAGTAATCGCGATTTACGCACGCGGAAAATGTGCCACGAATTGCAATTTAGCTCAATTTCTCCACATGTTAAAAATAGCTGTCTCTTGCTTACCACTGCTGAATTTCGTTTTCCATCCGGTAATCACTCGTGAATCATTGCTAGTGTTGACCTGAACTAATCTAAAGTAACCATCAATTGTCCTGAATATCCCTTAGTGAATTAAAAGCATTTTTAGTACATTTTCCCATCCATTGCAATTACATTCAAAAGTATTTTGCCTGTTTTAAAATCATACCTGTTCTCTCTAAGCTTGCTGGGGGAACTGGAATTGAACTGCATTATTGATTGTATTCTTGAAACCTGTGTACCCTCCTTCCCATCTCTTCATACTGCAGAGTGGGGGGAGTGAGTAGTCACAGGGGAAAAAGTGACCCTATTATCTTTTGATTGAAATCATATCAAGTCTTTTTCTGTGTTGCATTCTTTCCCATTATTGCATTTCCTTGAATTACATAAAGTATTCTCTGCTACAGTATCTTCCATATTCATACTCCCAAGCGATTAAAGAGAGTGTCAATTTTGGAATAGTACCCATTGTTGATTACCGTCCATATTCATAAGTGTGCTATTCAAATATTATTTTGTTCATAAAAGTGTGATATATATATTGTTTAATTATTCAAATAAACCTTTTGATTTGCAAAACAAACCTTCTTCTTGGCTCAGTGAGGTCAGGGGGGATTAAAAGAGAGGGGCGTTATATAAGGGTTCATCATCCAGATTTAAGAACTTTGACATAAAAAAATATATAAATAAGGGCTTCCATTGGGCATCCCAGACTAGTGATTGATTTAGTTGGAGTGCTGAATTGAAGTAATTACAGATTGCGGCTCGTTGCGGGACTATTGGATTAGATCTACCACTTGTGCAGCTTAATACAGTGTGCTAACTAATAGGATACATAAATCCTGTTGGGCTACCACGCTGTGTTATGCTGTAAAAGCACCCCTCAAAAAGGAACGCTCTCAGGTAATGGATTGTTGAGAGTGCGTTCAGCCTGAACAGCTGTTGCGAGCTACCTTGATGCTGTTTTGTGAGAGGTCACTGCACTGATATTGTGCTATTTGTTTGCTGCATGTGGAGCTTGCGACATTGCGGCTGCCCAATGTCATGAATGAATTCCTTGGAAAAATACCAGACTTCCACTTTTGCGCTCCAAATATAAATTTTATTTGATTGATTACACAGTTGATTCAATACATTGTTTCTCAGTTGTGAGGGTTATAAGGTTCACCCTCAGTTGATTCAATACATTGGTTCTCAGTTGTGAGGGTTATAAGGTTCACCTTCTACACGTGTTTCACCTTGCTTGTGTTGGCAAGGATCTTCAGGAGGGATTTTTAACATATAGTTATGCTGGTTGGAGCTAAAGAGAAAAAAGGAACAGAAAGAAAAAAGCAGCAAATCAATGCTTTATAGAGCAGATCATCATCAGGTTCGCCCTATTCAAGTTTATTTTTATACGGTACCTACTTACATATATTGGGATTTCCTTGTTAGTGCTAGCTTCTGATATTACATCAATTTCCTTCATCGTCTCATTTTTTAACACAAATTCGTTGTCTATATCCAATGTTTTCTGAACAATCTACAAAAAAATATATAATTTTTAAATGTGTGGTTGATGTTAGCGTGGCTGTTTGCCTATTACAGTTGAAAAGTAACATCTTCTTTAACAAAAATAAGTTCTACCATTTAGAATATGCTAGGTTGCTGTTATTGGGCTTACCTGGAAGTGTTGTTTGGTCTTAGATCATCTTGGCGGTCGCTTTCGAGGGTGTGCATCGGATACGATTGTCCGCTGCACCCCTCGAGAGCCGCTGCTTTTTATGGTGAGTCCATGGCGTCGCGACATGATCACGTCACCTCGCCGTGGACGCAAACTGACGTCACTACGCACCGTGTGTCGCGTAGTTGTTCCGACCGCCATTTTGGATCGGGAGAAAACGTTGTATTAGTGCCGGAGGAGAAAACTTAGCCTCTGCCGGTTTACATTGAGTCGAACATAGGAAACTGTCTATACCTTCTGGAGAAACCGGTTTGTAAGTTATCACTATGAATTATAAATTGACATAATATTTTGCATTTTTTTTTACATTTTTTGCAATTTGTTTAGACATATTTTACATATTTTACAAAAAGTGTCCCATTTCCGTATCGGTGTTTAGACCTTTGTTGCAACAGTCCATTAAACAAATCCATTTTGCTTCATGTTGCCGAAGTTTCTTTTCTTTATTGCCACCTCTCTGTCCCATCTTGACTTGTTCAATCCCAAAGTATCTTATCGCATCCATACTCTCTTCAGAGTGTTCCATCACGAAGTGTTTTCCCACTGGGTATCTATTGCCTTTGTTCCTGATTGTGCGTAAATGTTCAGCAATCCTTATTTTAAGAGGTCTTGTTATGCTGCCTATGTATTGTTTATTGCATATACAGATGATGGTGTATACTATGTTGCTCGTGTTGCAGTTCATGAGGTCCATTATATTATGCTTTTTTCCATTGGGTAAAGTTATAGATTTTTTGCCATTTTCTGCAAATTTGCAATAGTTACATTGTCCACACTTGTAAAATCCTACTAGTTTCTCTGTTGACCATAATTGTGTTTGTCCTTGTTTTGATAAATCTTGTGTAAAATGCGATGGGCATAGAGTTTGTTTGAGATTTCTTGCTTTGCGATATGTGATCAGAGGGTGGTCATCAATGTGATCCTTCAACTCTTCATCCAATGTAAGCATATTCCAGTGTTTGTTTAAGATTTTCCTTAGAATTTTGTTGTCTGAATTGAAGGTAGTAACAAATCTTATTTTGTTGGCTTTTTTGTCTGTTTGTTTTTGTTGTGTTGTTGTATGTAGAAGATCTTGGCGATTCCGTTGTTGAACTTTTGTTAGTGACTCTCTTAAAAGTTTGTCGTGATAGCCTCTTTTTCGAAATTTGTCCGTTGCTGTTTCCAAATGTTTGTACATTTCACTGTCTTTGGTACAGTTCCGTTTAATTCTTGTAAATTCTCCATAGGGTATATTTTTTATTGTATGTGGTGGATGATTACTGTCGGCATGTAAAATACTATTGCCAGAAGTAGGTTTTGTATAGAGAGTAGTTTGAATCTTGTTGCCTTCTATATACAGTTCTAAATCAAGAAAATGAATCCGGTCTGGACTTTCTTCCATAGTAAGTTTTAGATTATAATTGTTGTTGTTGAGGTGTTTTTGATAGTCTTGCAGAGATTTTTGGTTACCATTCCATATCACTAGTATATCGTCAATATACCTGCCCCAAAAAATAATCTGATTGTTTTCTGTAAATGATTTGTGTGACCATGCATGTTTGAGTTCAAAGCTGCCCATGTACAGATTGGCATATGGAGGTGCAAATTTTGCGCCCATGGCTGTGCCTTGGCATTGTAGATAGATCATGTTGTTGAAAAGAAATATATTGTTTTGTAGAACAAAATTGAGCATTTCCAAGATCATGTTGTTCTGATTTAAATAGGATATAGATCTTGCCTTCAGAAAGTATTCTGTAGTTTCCATTCCTTTGAGATTTGGTATGCTTGTGTATAATGATGTGACATCAAACGTTACTAGCCTATAGTTGGCTTCCCATTCGATGTGTTCTAGTTGTTGTATAATATGTTTTGTGTCCTGTATATATGATGCTAGGTTGGCTGCCAACGGTTGAAGAAACCGATCAATGTATGCCGAGATGGGTTCTGTTAATGCACCTATTCCATTGATGATTGGTCTGCTTGGCGGTATTTTTGTGTATTTTTTGTGTATTTTTGGTAGAAAGTAGCTTGTGGCAAGTACCGGATGTTTGGGCTTTAGATATTCTAATTCATCATCAGATAGGAGGCCGGTCTCATACCAATCAGTAATCATCTGATTCCATTCTGTCATAAGTTGACTTTTAGTTTTTTATAACATGTTGAGTCTTTCAAATGTTCCGCCATTTTGATGTAGTCCTTAGTATTGAGCAGGACTATTTTTCCGCCTTTATCAGCCTCTTTGGTTACGATGTCACTATTCTTGCTGAGGGCTTGAATTGCATCTCTTTCTTCTTTTGTGAGATTGAATTGTTTCCTTGTGATACTTAGATTTTGAGTGTAGACTTTTCTGAGATCTTTTTCTACTGCCAGTGTGAAGATGTCCACTATATTTTCCATCGTAGTGTGTGGTGTAAAAGAGGATTTGGTTTTAAGTTTGGATGTTGCTGTTTGTCGTGTATCTATATCAAGATCTGTTGTGAATGTTTCCATTGTATGTCTTTCTTCGATATCTCCTATGTTGAGCAGATTAACAGTGTGTTCTGTGTCTTGTATCGTCAATTCTGATATTGGCGGTTTTGGGATTCCAATTTTCTTGTCAATTCATTTGTTTGCATAAAAGTTTTTGAGTTTCAAATGTCTACTGAATTTGTAGAGATCCACATATGTTGAGAAAAAGTCCAATGTATTGGTTTGACTAAAAGACAACCCTTTGTTCAGTGCTGAAGAAAGTTCTTGTGTAAGTTCCATGTCTGAGAGATTGAGGACTAAATTATTTTGAGTTTTTTGATCTTGTCCACATTCCTCTTGAGTTGTCTCTTGTTGTTTCTTTTACTCCCTCTCAGGTAATGGTCTGTTTTGCAAAATAAAATAATAAACTTCTGTAAATCAGGAAGGAAATCAATTTCCAGAATGACGACACTGGTATACATCAAGATAGCGAGAGAGCACCTCTTACATAAGCTATTTGTGAGAGGTGAGTGGACTGAGCAGGACCAGAATGTGTGGTTGCAGGCAATCACACAACATGTCTCTTATGGCCCCTAAAGCCAAAGATGAGCATGACAAAATTGTCAGGCTAGCGGCATATTAATATTTATATTTGGGAACCATACAGAACAGATGTGCTGAAGGTCAAGATCTGGCAACTAGGCAACTGTTGGCATTAGAGAAGGCCCAATCTGATCTGGACTCTTCTGAGCAGAGGCTGCAGAGGAGCCAGGAGTCAGAAAATGATAGTAGGCAGTATATAATTAAAATAAAAGAGGATATGGGTAATCTGCAACAGGAAAGGGCAGACCAGGATACCAGAATTCTGGCCTTGCAGAAGGAGTATCAAGAAGGTTTGACTCCCTACTGCAGAGCCAGAAAAAGTTGGAGCAACAGATAGATTTCAACAGGGCATGCACAAAGCAGGTAGCTACCCTGAAAAGTCAATTGGATAAAGAAAAAGAGGAGAGAAATACATTGATTTTGAAAGACCTGGATACCCAGACACAGTTTGATGAACAGCGCCAGAAAGCTGGTGCCCTTCAAAGGCAGAGGGACGACCTGGTGGCACAGAGGCAGGCTCTTGCTCAGGAAAGGGATACCTTAGGTCAGGAAGTCTGCTACTTAAAAAGGAAAATGGAAGAAAATCACCTGGCCCTCCAGGGACTGGGTGACCTCCAAAAAGAGCATCAGAACTTGTTAGAGCACACCAGGAGGGTGGAAGATGGTCTGGCAAGAAAGGAGCAGGCCAGTAGGGATTGGACTCAGGAGGTAACCCTCCAGCAGCAAAGACTCCAGCAACAGGTAGCCATGCAGGAGAGACTGATAGAGTCTAGTAAGGCCTTGATTGAGGAACTGAGAGCACAGGCTCTTGCATGGCAACAGGGAGCAGGGGCTGATAGAGATGAGGTTCGCTGGGAAAGGGAAACACCTGAGAATAACCTCAGGAGCCCTAGTACCAGAGGCCTTCATCTCTCCCAGTCCCTGGACTCTGCCACCCCCATGTCCCCTGGCGCACATGAGCCCAGGTCCACGGGGAGGGCATATTACTATCCAGCCAGAAGAATGGGGCTCATAGACCAGTACCTCCAAGGAATGGATTGGCGGGCATCCGGGTATGGGCACCCAAGTACAGTGCAGTTTAGTGGGGAACCCCAGGAGAGTAGGCCCACTAAGGGCATCCTGAAAACCTCTGCCCAGTTAGGTCAGTGGGGGGTACCCATCAAATCCTGGGAGCAAGGAGAAATCAGAAGGCTCCTCTGAGCGTCCCAGGATTCAGGAGACTAGGTCCCCACATTCTGCTGGCCATTCCCAGGCTCACAGAATCTGGGAAAACCTGGAAGATCGGATGGGCACCTCTGGGAGAAGTGCCTCTGAGTCAGAGGATGAATGCACCAGGGTTACCCGAACCAAGAAGGCCAATAAAGCAAAAAGGGCCTTGCTTAAGGATCCCTTAAAACAGATCAAAGCAATAAGGAGCGTCATCACTCCATATCATAAGAACTCCAAGTATTCTGTTTGGGAACACTTGGAGCTCTTTGAGCAAATGATGGAGACTTTCCATTTGAAAGACAGCAGTAGCTGCATTCAATATGTAAAATGGACATTCTCCCCAGAATACTCCAGTTTCTTTGCGGGGCTGGAGGACCAAAATCATTCAAGATGGTCCACATATAGGGCGGCCATCTTGAAACACTTTTCTGTTCACCGAAATCCCCAAGAGGCTCGCAAGGCAGCCTACAATTCGCAATGTGGGGAGGATCAGGCCCCACAAGAATTTGTGCAGGAGTTGAAGCGGGCCTTTGCACAGACTACCAAAAAGGTGGGCATGCACAGTAAAGAATTTGTAAATACGTTTTTCCATGCCTTACCCAAATACATCATGACCCAGCTAGTGAGAGATTTTCATGAGAAAAGGTAACTAGACTGGGTCATTGAACAGGCCACCCGAATCTATGAGGTGCAAAAGCCCATAGAAAATAAAAGTAATGCTCAGAAAAGCCCCAAAGCAACCAGCACCCCTGCTGCTGCCAAGGTGGCAGAGGTAAAGTTTGCCCCCATTTTGGATTTGGAGATGGGGGGGCCTAAAAACTTGCCTGCACATAATAATTCCAAGCCCAGAAGACCCTCGGGCCAGTCACAGACAGGGAGTCAAGGAGGTAGTCCCACAAATGGGATCCCTCACTCCCCTGACTCTGTAAGTCCCCGCTACAAGGGAAACCAACCCATCCTTGGTTATGTGTGGGCTCCTCCTGCCCAAGGGGGGGATCAAACCAAGCACCTAACCCAGGGAACATCCCTCCTAACTTCCCACAGGAGGGCAAAAATTCACCAAACCCTGAGCAGAACTTTTTCCCCAGGTATCCACCCAACTTCAAACCCCAAAATTATCCATCCTTCTTTCCCCAATTCCCGGATTCCAGACCACAACGAATCCGGGCGAGGGGAGGCCAAGGGTGGAGGGGTACCCAAATCTTCCCAACCCGGGGTACTACCAGAGAAGAGATAGCTACCCTTTCCGGGATCAGCCCAGGGGAGAAAACAGAACCCCTTATCAGCCTGAGTGGGTTTCACAGTTAGAGCGCCAGGTCCAAAATATGGCACTGGATCTTGGTCGCATACTGAGGGCTCAGCAGAACCCTCAGATGAGCATGCCGGCACAGAATGCCCCAAACTATGGACCTGGTACCCCAGAACAATGACGGGGGCAGCACCCCGACAACCCACCGGTTCCCAGGGAGTAGGCACAAGGGGAAGGGGGTGTAAATCCTTGGAGGAAGCTTCCTTCCCCACTTGTAAACAGCCCCTGGAAACCCAGGAACTGGAAACAAAATCTCCTATCCCTGAAAGTCTGCCACCTAAGTAGCAGAGGGCGGGTAGGAGAAACAAAGGACCCAAACAGACCCATTTTGTGGAGGAGATACAGATCTTCCAATTTGAGGGAGAGGGATCCTGAGAGGATCCTGTGAAAAAGATCTTCTCCTTCAGAAATGGGGGAACTCCTCCCAAAGAAAAATGGGTCCCAAGGGATTAACATCCAGACTAGGTAGATGAGGGGACTGAGCTAGCGCCGCCCATTATCCCATCCCAGAACCAACAGCAAGAAAATCCCCTGGTTCAAAGCCATCCTGTTGACTGCCTCCAAAAAGGGGGAGGGGGCAGAACCGGAACCAGGGGAACCCAACATTTCTCCTATTTCTAGTTGCCAACTTTTTCTTTCAGATTCCCAAGAATCCCCACAGAATTATGTCCGAATCTCTTCTCTCTCCATGTCCAAAACCAGAAAATTAGCCCACCAGTTTTCCAAAAATGTGCATTATCTGTGCCCCCTTGCGCAGAAGGAGGGAAGATACTATGCCCCGGTACAGGTACAGGGGCAGGGGACAATTTTGGCACTGGTGGACACTGGATCCCAAGCTACCCTTCTGTCCAGAAAGGCCTTTGATGAACTAAATTCAGGAAGGGGGGAGAAATACCAAATCCCTCTCACCTCTCTTCCTGGACAACTTCAGAACTTTGATGGGAAGGAAATTCCCATCAAGGGGACTGTGGATTTGGACATTAAAATTGGGCGACACAAGGTGAAACACCCGGTCATAGTAGTGACTCCAGAGGGCAGCCCTTGTTTACTAGGTAATGACCTCCTGAGAAGGTTGTCACCCCTAATAGATTGCGTAAACAAGGTCCTCTGGACCCATACTAGCCGACCAATAAAATTAAAACAGAGTGTCAACCATGTTAGTTTAAACGGCACATGCCACATGGTTGAACAATAATCTGACCAAGTAGAATTTCACTTCCAGAACAACCAAATTCCAGACGTGACAGTAATAGCAGTAGGACAACAAACTGGTGATGGGGGGGTCCTCTCTATTTCTGAAAATCAATGTTCCTTCCAGTTTAAGGTGGTATTCCACATTGGAAGGAAACACTCTGAAATTCTCTACCAATCCACAATCAGACATTCCCACTCCAATAGTCCAGAAAGATGTGAAATCAGCGCAGAGCCTGGCTGATATTCAGCAAATTGGAGAGCAATTGTTCATCCCTGTTCAGTTAGATGAAGAGAAGGACTCTGTTCTCACCCGAGTGTGCTTGAACAACGGTAAGAGCTTCATCAGCGAAGCCATGTTCCGCCAACTCCCAAAAGATCCAGCCATTCCCACATTCAAACTGATAGATAATTGGGAAATGGATTTGGAAGCACCCAATTCCAAACATCTCCTGCCAAGCAGGTGTATGCTCAAAATCTCCATTGGCGGCAAGAGCATAGTCCATAATTGTTGGGTCGTGCAAGACATCACTGCCGCCTTTTACTTAGGCAGTGACATTTTCAATCACTTTGCCATTAGTTTGGACCTAATAAACTTCAAAGCTTGGTCCCGATTAGCGGATAATCCCATGGGCTTTGATGACCAAGAGAAAGCTTTTAAGTCAGCTCAACTGCTGCCTTATGCAGTTGAAATTCAGATTGGAGAGGAAGTCACCATCCCAGAAAGGACCCGACAATTCTCCCTGGAAGTGAAAGTTAAAAGAGGACAGAAATTGAAAAACCCTGATGCTTATATTCATCTAAATGATTCTCTCCAACAACAAGGGTTGGGGGTAAACCCAACACCATTAGTCAATATAGTACATGACACCATTCCAATAGAGGTGGATAACAGCAACTTAAAGAGTATCACTCTAGCCGCAGGCACCATTATTGGAATGGCGGTTGATGACCGACATTTTTCCATTGATTTAGGGAATGAAATGTTAGGACCGATCCCCAAGGACTGTTTTGACAGTGACAGTGATGACAATACAATACCAGACAGGATCTTTACCCGCCATGGGGGGAACTTCCTGGTGTACACTTCCTGCCCTTATGGTAAGGAAGATGTGACTTGTGACTTCAGGAGGGATGAGGTGATTTTCCAGGTCCATGAGGGCTGCCTTTGCCACCTGAAGCCACCAGTCCAAATCAGCACTCTGACCAGGGACTTCTCCACCCAGCTGGAGGAGGCCGCTGAAATAGCAAAACCAGAAGTTTTTCCAGGCTTCAGGCAGATGGTTGAAGAGAGAGTCAACCTAGCTGATGCCTGTGTGTCTCTGGAGCAGAAGCAAAAGATGAAACAAGTTTTCTTGGATTTTCAAGATCTCTTTGCGGTGGACTCATATGACTGTGGTCGCACCGACATCCACACAACAACAATTCCCATGGACCTGGGCATGACTCCAGTGTTTGTGAAGCAATATTGCTTGCCTCTCGCATGAATGCAGTCCCTTACTGAAATAATTAAGAACCTTGAGTTCCGCGGGATAATCCGTCCAGTCCACAGCACCTTCAATAATCCGGTGCTGGGGATATTGTAGCCAAACGGTCGGTGGAGACTCTGCGCCGACCTTAGTGAGCTCAACAAACGGGTCCATACTTCCCGATGGCCTCTTCCCTACATTGACCAAGGGCTGGCCCAGATCCAGGGGTCACAGGTATTCACTGCAATAGACCTGACCAATGGATACTGGACTTTGCCTGTCAGTAGGGAGGACCAATACAAGCTGGCTTTTACCTTTTGGGGCCAGCAGTACACATGGACCCGGACTCCCCACGGATACCTCAACTCCGGCAATGAATTCAACATTTTCCTACACAAGGCCATGCCCGACCTGGGTGAAAGAGGTAACCTGGCTTACGTAGATGATGTCCTCATCAAGAGCTCAACTGTTGAGGAAAACATAGCGGAGACCCGTTATGTCCTGACACAGTTGAGGGCCGCCAGAGCAAAACTTTCCTTCCAAAAAGCACAGTGGTGTAGAACCCATGTTAATTTGTTGGGGCATGAGATTACTCCTCAGGGTCTCTGTCCCCAGGAAAATGAAGTGGAAGCACTCCAGAAACTGAAGGACCCACAACTCTTGGGAACTAACGAGCCTCCTTGGACTGACTAATTACAGCAGAAAGTTCATTGAGGGCTACGTAGAGATCACCAGACCCCTGATCCATCTCTTGAAGGGGGATCAAGTGAGAATGGGGTCCAGAACAATCCAAGGCAGTAAGACAGCTCAAAAGAAGCCTCTCACAAGCGCCTTGCCTAGCTTACCCTGTCAGAAACAAGGAGTTTTCTTGGAGACAGGGTTCTCTAATACATGCTTGACTGCAGTATTATACCAAAAGCATGACAAGGTCAATAAAATAATCTCCTATGCGAGTAAAACTTTATCCTCTGTGGAAGAAAAATTCAACGATTGTGAGAAGGCACTCCTGGCAACGGTGTGGGTATTGAAGAATTACCGCCCGTTTATCCAGGGGGAACACATCATAGTGGAGACTCCACACCAGCCTCTTTAATATCTCCAAAGTGACGGAATCCGGGCCAGAAATGTGAGTAATTGCCAAATTACTTCCTGGATTCTGTCAATGCAAGGCTTTCCTGTGGAGGTCAGATATGGCCAAAACAAGAAGAGTACCCTCGCACAAAGTTCGGCTGACTTGAATGATTGTGCCAGAGAAAACTGTCTCGAGGACGAAAGTCTAAAAATCAAGGACAACATGGAGGCATACCTTAATTCCCCACACAAAGTCTTTGTAGAAGACAAGTGTGAGGGAATGCCCACTGTCTATGTGGATGGATGCTCTTACCATGTTGACAACAACGGGAAAAATTGGTCCCCAAGATTGGTTCCCAAAGTAGTGAAGTGGCAGAGTTGATGGCTGTGCATCAAGCCATTCTCAGTGCTGTCCAACATCAACTCCACGAACTGGTCATAATCACAGATTCGGATTATGTACGGAAAGGGTTTGTGGAGCACCTGGTTAATTGGAAAACCAGAGGCATGCACCTCGAATGGGATGACCATCTACTGGAAAAAGATCAAGGGTCATTCCAAAATAGAGGGACCAGACAAAACTGGAAATGACTTAGCTGATCAGCTGGCCAAAACCAGGGCCATCCAAGGGGATCTAATAGAAATCAAGTCCCTTTTGGGGGAAATCCAGGTCACTGCTAACACTAGATCCCAGAAAGATTCTCACAATGATCTTTTAACTGCACAATGGAGTAAGGAGAGCCCCGATGCTGATTTGATTACGGCTCAAAAAGGGGATCCAATAATTGGTAAGTTTTACACATTGAGGATCCTGAGAACTTTCCCCTGACGGATACCGATTACATTGGGAAAGAAGACCTCAAAGTGTTGATGAAATGTCCAAAAAATGTTCCGAATCCAAGACGGTTTGTTGGTAAGGAAATCCCGAGCTGGTCATGATCAGTGGGCGGTTCCTACCTCATTCCAAAGCCTGATGTTAAGTCACGCCTGTGATGCGGCCACAGCCGGTCATAGAGGGTTTCATACAACACTTGAAATCTTAAGAGAGGTTGCATACTGGCCACACATGGGGCAGGACCTCGACCAATACTTGAAGGGGTGTCTTGTGTGTGCAAAATTTTAGCCAACATCCCTCACACACTGTGTGCCTCTCCAAAAGAGGGGGATGACACTGCCATGCTCAGATTTGCAAGTTGACTTTATAGGGCCCGTGATTCGCACCTCTAGGGGGAATAAGTACATGTTGATGGTGACATGCTTATTTACTAAATGGGTGGAATGTCTCCCGGCCCCAAACTGCAAGGCAGAAACAGCAGCTTCCCTGATGATCAACCACATATTTTTGCGTTTTGGACTGCCCCAAAGAATTGAGTCAGACAGAGTTAGCCATTTCACCAGCAAAGTAATGACAAAGATGTGGGAGAAACTGGGGGTTAAAAGGAAGCTACATATTGCTTACCGGCCAGCCTCTTCTGGTGCAGTAGAACGCTATAACAAAACCATTGTGAGCATCTTAAAAAAGTTGTGGCAGATTCTGGGCCAAGCTGGGATATCCGATTACCTCTTGTCCTAATGGCCATCAGATCTACACCTTCATCTGCAACTAAAATGTCACCATTTAGGCTGATGACTGTACGCAGGATGGTGCTTCCCCAGCATCTGCTTTACAGGACCCAAGAGTAGACATTGATCAATGCCTCCACAACTCATGAGTATGTTGAAAATTTAAGAAAACACCTTCAACATGCTTTTGCCTATGCTCAGCGAAATCTAGAAAGATCAGCCGATAGCATGAAGACCCACTATGACTTGAAGACTACTAGGAAAGAATACAATGTGGGAGACCGGATTTATCTATAGAATTTCCAAAGGAACCAGGCCAAACAGCGGAAATTTCTGCCTACATGGAAGGGACCTTTTGAAATTGTAGACAAGATCTCACCAGTCGCCTACAAGATCCACATCCCCAAAGGCAGTTTGGCGAAGGTGGAAGATAAGTGGGTCCATATTAATCAGCCAAAGCGTTGCCATCCCAGGCACACTCTACAGCAACTGGAGGAGTCCTCTGGAATCCCAGAGGAGGCCACTCCAGATCAATAAAATCCCAACCCTAAAATATTCCACGTATAGGTTATAAAATATAATAATAAGAATGCAATTGTCTCCTGATTTATAAAATGTGTGTGCCTGCCCCACTACCTTAATAGTGGTGGGGAAATGTATACAAATATGTTTCTGCCACTTTGCTTTGTCATCCTAGGAGAGATAAACCATGGAGACTGACCAAGGAGGACGACCCGGGGACCGGGAGCAAAGATCCGAGGGGCCGGGGTATAGTTCAATTCTCCCATCAAGACTGGCGAGGAGAACCGATTGATCCACCCCTGATGGAGGAAAAGATGCTGAACTTTGCCATTTTTGAATCAGAATAAGATGAGGCTAACATCCATGTCTTGCGAGTTCCATTGATGGAAAATCAACGCCATCGCAAGAGGGGGGCTTGTGGGATGTTTTAACCCACACATCCAAGCCCTACAACAGTACTGTGCATTGCTGGCAGCAGAAACATCAGAATGGCCACTGGAAAGCATGCTGCTCGCTCAAAACCATCCAAAAATGCACAGTAAAAACCGGAAAAATATGCTGCCACCCACCTTTGGCTATATTAGTGAGCACAGGAGGTCACTGCCTAAAACCACCATTGGGCAACACACGGTAGCCTGAAACCACTTGGAAATAGCAATACTGATTGCCAAAAGCAACCCAAAGCTGTTTGGGAATTCATTTTCTTGATTGTCAAGATGTGCTAAAATCATGGCTCACAAATCACCAAAAAGATCCAACCTTCTTGTTGGGCGTTCCACATTATTCTACTGCAAGAATCCACATCAACACAATGTCAGCAAGAATCATATGCTATCAAGCTAAATCCCCTTTTAAAAGATAGACAGCTGTCAAAAATGGGTGCAATACCATTACTCAACTCTACCAGAAGGCCGGCGTTTTAAAAACATTTGTGTAAAATGAAACAACTAAACCCAAACTATGCCAAAGAAAGACTTGCTAAGAGGTGGATACAATTTAAAGCTATATTCTGAAACAGACGACTTGATTTAAAGATATGTTGCTTATTTTCAGTTTATAATGTTATATATTTTTTCACAAGGAAGTATGTACAATTGATCAGGAAGTAACTTGATGCAGTCAAAACTTCAAAAGGCTTGCTGTCCCTGGGAATCCTTCACACCTGGGGCCTTCCCAGCAACAGGAGAGTATGTTGCATGGACATGTTGATTAAAAGGAAGGAGATTTCCCCTGCTGGCAGAAAAAATAGACAATGGATTCTTTCAGCTGAATAGAATATGCTGATTTGGGTGTGACGTGTCAACAGCTGCTCTAGCAAGAACCAGGCCATGTGACCTCTGAGTCAGAGCCAAGTTCTGGGGAGGCGGACCAGACTGAGACGTGAATTCAATTGAGAGCAAATATATGTTTTATGAAATTGCAATTTACAAAGTTTACCAAGCTGAAGGAAATGTCAAACTTGGAGATTCTTAAAATGACAAATTCACTCACCGTTCAAGACTAAGCTGGACACCGTGTGGTGTTCTGAGACCAAATCCCATAATTATTAATATTGTAGCTGCAGTGTTTATGCTAGAAACATACAAACTTCCAGTAATATGCTCAGAGAGGGTGTGTATGTCTGTGTAAAATTGGGTGCAGAACCAATCTTGGCGAACCCACCAAAATTGCGTATAAGTCATCATTTCTGAACTCAAGCTTGTAGGAACATGGGGCTTGAACAGAGACCTGCCTTAATTCATCTGTGAGGTGTACATGTATTCTCAACAACTTGTGTATCTGGGAAATATGTTTTTTTGGAAAAATTTATTTTCTAAGTAAAAGCAAAGGGGAGTTTCTTCACTAGACTGTAAAACACAGCATCACTCTGACTCATTCTGACACGCTAATCCTTTCTCCAGTAAGGTCACAGGGAATCCTCTAACCTATCAAATCCTTAGGGGGTTGGGCACGTAGAGTCAGCCTCCACACCCACTTTGAAAACACATAAAAAGAGACTGCTCAGGACAGATGGGACACACTTATCTTTCCACTTCAACTGATTTCTGGGCAGCACTCTGCCGGACCAGATCCAGACAATATCCAGAGTCCAGATAGATCCAGAGACCAGACTCTAGAACCAAGCTCTAGAACCTGAAGCAAAGGCCCAATCCCAAAAGCTGAATTCTTTTTCAACAGGCCTTCAGGATCTTTTGCAACCTGATTCTAACCCCTAAAACTTCCCAGGGGCATCTCAAAATCCAACAGCCTGGCTGAGCTGTTTTGCTGTTCTAGCTAAGAACTCAATGCTAGAACCCAGATCCAGATGCAGAGAGAGCAGTGCTGTATCCAGACCTGTCAGACCCAGACCAGAGGCCTTGCTGTGAGCAGAACCAGAGCCTGGGACCGTCCGGTGGCGAGTGAAGTCCAAACATGACCAGATCGGTGATGAGGCCCATTTCCATTCCATTCCAAAACTAGGAGTCAGTATCTAGTCTAGAACTGTACATAGTCATCTCTTAGTCTAAGGTAATCATATTCAATCCATTTCAACCTGTCCAGAACTGCATTTAGAATTTGGTGTCCATCTTGGTGATTTCAAATCTGTAACGCGCATTTTTCATTCTGAAATCTTGACTTTATTTCTGAAAATCTACCTCAACAAAAACGTCCGTATCTTTTGAACTGCACAACCTAGAAGCGAAATTTAACTGTCATTTTAAAGCTAAGATCCTAAGCTTTCCAGAAAACCTAAAACGACATTCCAATTCTAATAGTTTTACTGTAATTGCGATTTACGCACACGGAAAAAGTGCCACGAATTGCAATTTAGCTCAATTTCTCCACATGTTAAAAATAGCTGTCTCTTGCTTACCACTGCTGAATTTCATTTTCCATCTGGTAATCACTCATGAATCATTGCTAGTGTTGACCTGAACTAATCCAAAGTATCTATCACTTGTCCTGAATATCCCTTAGTGAATTAAAAGCATTTTTAGTATATTTTCCCATCCATTGCAATTACATTCAAAAGTATTTTGCCTGTTTTAAAATCATACCTGTTCTCTCTAAGCTTGCTGGGGGAACTGAAATTGAACTGCATTATTGATTGTATTCTTGAAACCTGTGTACCCTCCTTCCCAACTCTTCATACTGCATAGTGGGGGGAGTGAGTAGTCACAAGGGAAAAAGTGACCCTATTATCTTTTGATTGAAATCATATCAAGTCTATTTCTATGTTGCATTCTTTCCCATTATTGCATTTCCTTGAATTACATAAAGTATTCTCTGCTACAGTATCTTCCATATTCATACTCCCAAGTGATTAAAGAGAGTGTCAATGTTGTAATAGTACCCATTGTTGATTACCGTCCATATTCATAAGTGTGCTATTCAAATACTATTTTGTTCATAAAAGTATGATATATATATTGTTTAATTATTCAAATGAACCTTTTGATTTGCAAAACAAACCTACTTCTTGGCTCGGTGAGGTTAGGGGGGTTCAAAGAGAGGGGCGCTATGTAAGGGTTCATCATCCAGATTTAAGAACTTTGACATAAAAAAAATATATAAATAAGGGCTTCCATTGGGCATCCCAGACTAGGCATTGACTTAGTTGGAGTGCTGAATTGAAGTCACTTACAGGGTGGTCCTCTGTGGTGTGGGCTGCCTGCGGGGCATGGTCACGGACGTTAAGCTGCCTGCGGGGCATGGTCACGGGTGATTGGGTTTCCCTTGTGGCATGTGTATGCACAGGGACATGAGCCTGCCGCATGTGAGTCCAGTCAAGTGTGAGGCACATCACTGGTGTATGTGTTCAAATGCATGATGCCCAAATGCATGTGGGGGTGCACACATGTTTACATTTCTGTGTATGTACTATGGCATGGTTTGGATGTGACTCATGGATACTGGTTCCACCTTCATGTGCGTGCACGGTGTACATGTGTGTGTGTGTGTATTTGACATGTGTGCCACTGTGATACAACATGGATACATGTGACACCGACATGTAGGAGGCTGATTGACAGATGTGACATAGTTGCCGATGATTTCACTGTGATAGGTGGTGGAGATGTATAGATGCATGTATGTCTGGTGGTGTGTGTGCATGTGTTCGGCCTTCCCTGTGTTTCATGTGACATCAGGCTGACCTTCAGATGCTCATGCGATTGTAAGTGTATGGATGGTGCTGCCTGCTGCATCATTACTGTTCATTTGCACATGTGTATGGGTTCAAATTGTATGTGTGTTGGTGAGTGTGATGCCATCTGTGAAGTTTGACACTGCCACTCATGTTCATCTGTCATGTGTGCATCAGCCCATTGTACAGTGCCCAGATGCTTGTGTTCTGTCTCTCCCTTTCTGCAGCATCAACTGATGAAGAGGGCGGAGAAGGTGCTGTGGAGCACAGCGGCGGGGATCCCACCGCCCGCCAGAGACACAAGGCCCAGCTCCCCTCCCATGTTGTCATCTCTTCAGGGAGTGAGGAGTCTGGTGCCGCGTCCGCAGCTGCAGCTGCCGAGGGTAGGTCCAAGAGGCGGAGGTCAGAGGTGGACTCTTCGGCAGCAGAAGGGGCAGCTGAGACTGCACAGGGGCCTATGGAGGAAGATGGCATGGAGTCATCCAGGTTGGTGGGGGGTTTGGTTGAGGAGGAGGCCATGGAAGGCCCAGACATGGGCCTGGAGGGGGGATTCCACTGATGCTAGTGGTGCAGTCCAGGGGCAGGGACAGGTGGCAGCACAGGCGGCCGCGGAGGTGCCTGTGTGTAATCCTGTCCTCGATCCTGTGACTTCATCATCCGGCACCAGCAGGGATGCCTTCATCCAGACCCTTTTTCAGGGAGGGGATGCACACACAACAACTGGCCTTCTCTCCCTGTGGATGTGGCAATCCGGGACCGTGCTGAGCCTGTCCTGGCTGGGGTGGCGTTGTGTCAACGTGGCATTCGGGATGACGTGCAGGGTTCCTGTGTGGACCCTGCACATTATTTCAGATGCCTCGGGAGGTGCCCATCAATGTTGGGTGGGTCGGTTGGTGGGGGACATGAGTCGGGTCCTGCTGGCAGGTGACCGTCAATGGTGGGTGGGTGGGGGACACTAGTCGGGGCCTGTTGGCAGGTGACCGTCAATGGTGGGTGGGTCGGGGACATGAGTCACGGACTGCTGGCAGGTGACCGTCAATTGTGGGTGGGAGAAATGAGTCGGGCCTGCTGGCAGGTGCCCGTCAATGGTGGGTGGGTGTGTGGGTGGGGGACATGAGTCGGGGCTTGCTGGCAGGTGACCGTCAATGGTGGGTGGGGGGGGGACATGAGTCGGGGCCTGCTGGCAGGTGCCCGTCAATGGTGGGTGGGTGTGTGGGTGGGGGACATGTGTCGGGGCCTGCTGGCAGGTGACCGTCAATGGTGGGTGGGAGAGGGACATGTCTCGGGGCCTGCTGGCAGGTGCCCATTACTGGTGGGTGGGTGTGTGGGGACATGAGTCGGGGCCTGCTTGCAGGTGCCCGTCAATGGTGGGTGGGTGGGGGACAAGAGTCGGGGCCTGCTGGCAGGTGCTCATTAATGTTGGGTGGGTGGATGGGAGGGGGACATGAGTCGGGGCTCACAAGTGCATGGTGCCATGTGGGCTGCCTAGAGGGCATGGTCAAGGGTGTAGGGTAGTCCCCTGTTGTGTGGGCTGCCTACAGGGCATGGTCAGGGGTGTAGGGTAGTCCCCTGTGGTGGGGGCTGCCTACAGGGCATGGTTAGGGGTGTAGGGCAGTCCCCTGTGGTGTGGGCTGCCTGCAGGGCATGGGGAGGGGGAAAAGGGCACACCCAAGAAGGACCACAATGCCAAATCGCGTGTAAAACTCCTGCACAACCCTGAAATACACGTACCCTGCTTGCGCCAGGCCTATCACGTGTTAAACTCCACGTGCAACCCCAAAATACATGTACCCTGCTCGCACTAGGCCTATCACATGTTAAACTGCACGCACACCCCCGAAATACATGTACCCTGCTGGCACTGGCGAAATCATGTGTAAAACTCCCCACGCACCCCGAAATACACATACCCCGCTCACGCCAGGCCTATCGTGTGTTAAACTCCACCTGTACCCCCAAAATACATGTACCCCGCATGCGCCAGGCCTATCACGTGTTAAACTCCACGCGCACCCCCGAAATACACGTGCCCTTCTGGCGCTAGCGAAATCGCATGTAAAACTCCCCACGCACCCGGGAAATACACATACCCCGCTCGCGCCAGGCCTATCGCGTGTTGAACTCCACGTGAACCCCCAAATACACGCACCCCGCTAGCGCCAGCTTATCGCATGTTAAACTCCCTGTGCACCCCCGGAATACACGCAGACAGCCCATCCACCCTCCCTATTCCCCGCAGGCAGCCCATCCACCCTGGGCATGCCCCACAGGCAGCCCACACCACAGGGGGGACACTTTCCACACAATTTACCTGGCACGAGCAGGGTACGTGTATTCCGAGGGGTGTGCAGGGAGTTTTACCGATAGGCCTGGTGCAAGTGGGGTACGTGTATTCCGGAGGGGCGTGGGGAGTTTTACATGCGATTCTGTTGGCGCGAGTGGGGTACGTGTATTCTGAGGGGTGCGTGGGGAGTTTTGAACGCGATTTCGCTGGCGCGAGCAGGTTATGTGTATTCCAAGGGGTGCGCAGGGACTTTTACATGCGATAGGCCTGGAACGAGCAGGGTACGTGTATTCTGGGGGGTGGGCGGGGAGTTTTACATGCATTTTCGTGGTTGGGGGGCTGTATGCTGGACCACTGGCCTTTGCGCCAAGTACTGGATTTGTGCAATGTTTTTGGCGCACAGGGTGGGGTTGGCGGCGTAACTGGCGCTGCTGAAGGGTCACTGCGCCACTCTGCGCCATGGCTGCTTATGGATGTATAAATGGGTTTTGGCACACGCGTCTGGCGCAGACTGCTGCACGCGCACTCTGTGCGCCAGCCGCGTGCGTGACTTGTGCGCCGAATTCTATGAATTACCCCCTAAATGTGGTAGCCTACTGCATGAATACATAGGGCTGGTGACAGGGGCAGTGTTATCAGCATACACTGCATGACCTATGCATTGGTGTAGATGTGCAACGTAAACACATGTGGTGCTTCCATAACTACTTAAAAGTGCATTTTAAGATGCGGACATGTGGACACTAATGGAGTCCTACGGATACTTGCCGTAGAATTGCACATACGCCAAGCAGTTGAAGTCTATATATGTTACTAAAAACCTTTTCTCTTTACTGAACAAACTACTGTAAAGCAATGTTATGCTTAAAATGCCTTACTAAAAACCTATGAACATCACTGACACAAAACCTTGTTAAAGGGACGTTATGGTTCAGTTGCACTAGCAAAAACATATGAAATTAAATAGAAAAACGTTGTTACAGGGACGTTATGGTTAAAGGTAAAACCGAAAAAAAATGAAATCTGACAATTATGGTTAAGCTAAGCAACCATAACTAGTGCCACCAGTGCGCACTGCAAGGACTAACACCCATGACATCAAAGATGCCATCACAAATCTCATTCATGACATCACTGATGACATCAGATGCGTGGCTCCCTCTGTTTTGTCCACTACCATAAGTAGGCCATGTGCTTTTCTTCACTAACTGTCAGAAACAAACAATTCAAAAGGTTCTTTATTTGTGTACGGCAGGCTTCCCATATGTTCTTACACTACTTTCGTTACGGTTCACTCACATCACCATCATGTGATACATATACATATAGGGGAAGAGGAAAGCGTAAAACACGGCACTGGTTTCTGTGCATGAATATAATGAGTTATGTTATGAACAGTTTCTGGTAATATTGCTCCTTTTTTTGCTTACTTTAATTCCCTTGTATATGGTCATGTTTGCATGCATTGCAGTGTCTTTATGGTTTCTGTGCATTACTGCAATTATGTAGCTATAAAGGCAATGGTATCTACTTCTTACATGTTTCATAGTACCCGACATTCTAAAACAAATGCATTCATGATTTCACTATGCAACATGGAAAGATTTTGAAGGTTGCACTTCCACGAGGCATGGTGCAGACAATGGCGACGTTTGCACATGAGTTCCTAAATGTACAGTGAAGAAGTGTGTAATATAATGGTGTGTATAGCAATGCATTCCTCCATTACCTACTTATCTCATGATAGTTATTCCAATAATCTTTGATAGTTTTCTGCCACCATTACAATAACAATCACTTGTGGTGGCTTCCTATTTAAAGTAAATGCACATCTGATGTCATCAGTGATGTCATGAATGAAATTTGTGATGGCATCTTTGATGTCATGGGTGTTAATCCTTGCAGTGCACACTGGTGGCACGAGTTATGGTTGCTTAGCTTACCCTAACTGTTGAATTTCAGGGGTTTCGGTTTTAAATGTAAAAACGTTTTTCCAATGAATTTCATAATTTTTTGCTGGTGCAACTTAACAATAACATACCTTTAACAAGGTTTTGTGTTGGTGATATATATATATATATATATATATATATATATATATATATATATATATATATATATATATATATATATATATATATATATATATATATATATATTTATATATATATATATTTATAGTTAAGTTGCTAAACCCATAAGAAGAACACTTTTTGTGCGGCTTATATATATGGCCCACTCTGAATTTTCTTGCAAAGTTTGATGAGGTTTGGTCAAGGGGGGGTCAAAGTTATAGGGGGGTCCCGTAATTTCTTTTTTCCCCATAGACTGAATGGAGAAAAATGTCTGTCGCGCCTACAGCCCAAACCGCTGGACGGATTTTCACCAAATTTGCAGCAGGAGCAGCGGCTTGGTCCCGAAAGCGTGCTTTCGTAAATTTGGTGAAAATTCATCCAGAAGTTTTTTTTCTAAATGCCCAAAAAGTAGGTCTTTAGTGACATCTATGCCTGCTCAGCGAACACACTTCCCTGTTCGCTCCGCGGACAGGACTCCGATTGGCTAATCGGCTTGCGTCATGTCCGCGGACACGCAGCATGTTCTCTGATTGGCTGGGATGAGGCGTGAGGTGAGTCACGTTGTTTCGATGCGCCCGCCATATTGGATCCCAGGACATCCGTGGACAGCGCAGCGTGCAAGTGAGCATAAATCCAATTTTGTGGAGTATGTTGGTGTGTATAAGTGCTTGGAGAGGGTGGGGGAGCAAGAGATGTGTCAAATACTGTATTTGTTTAGGTGGGAGAAGGCCGTGATGTGTTTGCAGTGTCCGGGGTCACCGCGGCTTCCCCCTACATACTAAACACTGGTTGCGCTACTGGCTATTTCACTTTACTATGATGTTGGTTTTGGGTCGTAAGTAGAGCATTGGGTGAAGAGGGTATGTATTGAAGAGTTTGTGCGTTGGTTGTAATTATTATTTTAGAATGTTAATTGAAGTGGATAGGCTTTGAGGTGGATGTGTTATGTTTGTGGGTTGTGGTCATTCGGTAGGTGTTTTCTTATATGGGTGTGTTATGCTGCGATGGTTGTGGCCAGGGCCTAGAGTCCTGGGTGCATGGCCGAAGACTGAAGGCCGTAGGCCATGCACCCAAGACTCTAGGCCCTCGCCACAACCACTGCAATATGTAATAGTGTTCATATGATATTCAGATGATGTGTGTTAGTTTGTTTGTTGGATTGTGTTCAGATTGTTGGTATTTTGGGTTGTATTTATTGGTGAGGTGTTAGTTTGCATGGCTGTTATGTTGCAGTGTTTGTGAGTTTAATTATTATATACTTACTGTTTCCTTTGTTGAGGCTGTATGAAGAGCTTTGGCCAGGCCATGCAGTCAAGATTGTAGTGTTTGGTAACAAGCGCTGCAGCATAAAATACCCATGGAAGCAAACATTTCGGATTGTGGTTTATGGTCAGGTGTTTGCTTGAATGGGTGTGTTATGCTGTGGTGTTTGTGAGTTCAATCATATACTTACTGTTTGACTTTTTGTGGTTGTATGCAGTTTCGTCATGACATGAGTAGTTGGAGCAGACGTTTTTTCCAATCAATGTGATAAAAGATAAAAATCACATGTTAGTGTAGGTAGTTTATAATGAGTATTGCATTGCATAGTAGACATTTCTGTATTTTGTCGACCCTCACAGTCAGTATTTTAGAATTATTATAGTTAAAACCAGTGTACTGTGCAATTTGCTCTGTTCCTGTGTTTGTTGGTTAAATCATTGGTCTGTGGGAACAAAAAAAATCCATGCTGGATTAAACAAAAAAAAAACTTTCTACGTTGTGGTACAATATATTTCTTACATTGAGTTCAGTTGGAGGAATTGAATATGTGTATGGTTTTTGATTTGAAAGTGGTGGTAGTATTGTTGCAATTAGATAGCAGTTAGTGTATTTTATTTGCGTATATCTTTTTCCATTTTAGTGGTATTCATCTATTTGTTGGCTTGTTGCAGCTTTTTGGGGCTGTTAGATACCTGTTGGTGTATTGTAACTGTTTATTTCTTGTTTAATTTTAATGGTATTCATTTATCTGTTTGCTTGTTGCAGAATCTTGGGCAGTTAGATACCTGTTGGCACATTCTAACTGGTCATAGTTTTGAAGTTCAAGTTTTATTTATGTTAGTACATAGATTAGTTATTACATTTTGGTTTTAAGATCATTAAGTAAGTGTTTACAAGATTTGCTGGTAATCTCTGTTTTAGAGCAATGGTAGTATCATTACATTCAAACCACCCACAATTCTTTTTATGTATTCAGTGTAGTGACCTGCATTGGTTGTGGCTCCTGCGTGGTAGATTATACCTATTGTTGTGAAGGATTCTTTACCAAGTGATACTTGACCATGTATGAATCCAGTCAGCTTGCAGTTGTTTTTGGTACCATCTGAATTGTAATGTAAAAGAATTACTATTACGTATTTACTATGTGTCTGTATTTCTAAGATGGAACGATTATCGGAATTGCAGGTAGTACATAATCTGCCAATGTTTGCATTTTGTACAAGTTGCTGAAATGGAATGGATTCACAGTTAGGTATGGATACATACATGGAGCGTTCATTAGGAACTTCTTCTTGTACTACATGCCTGCAAAGAGTGCATGTATGTTTCCACATGTATGAAATCTGAAAGATTTCAATTGTAGGTATGTTTTTGTTCTCTGCTACTTGTAGTAAGTACATTCGAAATTCTTGTGGATCTTCTTGAAAGTTTATAGTGAATTTGACCATTGCAGCACAGTAGTCCAATTCCTGCCTTATTCCATAAACACTGTAAGTGTTGTCAGGATTGTTGGTTGCATTTCTATGAAGGACTAACATTTGCCAACACAATTGTTCTGTACCGTGTAAGTAAATATTGTCAATAATTGGTGGCAATTGGAATAGAATATTTATTGCTACATTTGCGTAGCAATTTACACCTGTTGTATTTGAAAATTTGAATAAACCTGAGAGTTCTGTGTCCAATTCATTTGTTTGGAGTGTGCATTGCTTCTTTTAAGAGGTAGTTGAGTTATTTTGGACAGTAGATTGTTGTTTGGTTGTGGTCCTTGATGAAGTATTAGCTTATTTTACTTTCTTTGGAGGAATTACTGTGAGAGCCTGCATAGTTTGAGTATGACATAGTTTTCTTTTGCAACATTTTGATTTTGTGGACCAGGACAGGTTGTTAGATGGGGGGTGTAGAGTGAACACAGTCTATTGTATTCTAGAATGGAAGAAATATCAGCATTTACTTTACTTGCATCAAAGTTGATTAGAAATAGTCTGTCAAGTGTAAGTAAGCGTGATAGTGCTACATAGCTCATGCCTTGATTGAAGACTGTGCTACCAATATCTATCAATGCTTTATCTAGGGTAATACCTTGTAATTTGTGAATGGTGACTTTGTATGCTAGAGTTACAGAAATTGTTCTCTGCGTACATACATGTGTTTGAAAAGAAGGAAGCGGGCAGTTGAGCATCCTATCCTTTTAACTGCGGATAGTTTGTGAAAGAGAATATTGACAAATTGAATGTTGTTGTCACGTGGGTATGTTTGAAAGCCAACAACTGTACCCAGTGCTCCAATAACTAGTCCTTGGTCCACGTCAAGGTTACATTTAAGCATTACTGTACAGTTTAAAGATAATTTTAATATTTTCTCCAAACCAGCTGTGTTAGAGATAGAGTTTTCCAAGGTTTTAGCCTTGCTGCGGCTTGTTGACATATGGGTAGTGTATTACCATGTACGTCCAGTGTGTCTGTGCAGCAAATTTGAACTATGGATGCATTTCTTTTTTTAACATGGTTTCATTAAATTTTGAAAAGCTTGCAAGAGTTGGCATCAAGGACATACAATTTACATACAATTGACATTTTTGTATGCTAATTGTTTCAGTACATCAGTAGCACATGAGTTATGGCCATAGAGTGCACAGATGTGCCTGGTTTTTTAATATAGATTGTGCTTCTTGAGCTAGTAAACCAACTCTAATACTTTTTAAAATGTTGGCGTTTGTGAGGTCTGCAGACTGACGCATGTTTTCAGTTAATTCTCTGTATTGGAAATGTTGCCAAAGATTGACATTTCCTATGCAGTTTGTGCCCTAGGATTTTAAAAATAGGTTCACCTTTCACTGGTGTTAATTGAAGAAGATCTCTGAAAACAATAATGTGTTTTCCTCCAAAGAGCTCTTCGTAGTCTGTTTTGAGGACCTCTTGCAATCTGAAGTGAATCAAAGCCAACACTAGGTTGGAGACCATGCTCACCTCATCTATTAGCAGCATTTTCATTTGTTTGAAAACTCTGTGTAGTTTCATTGCAGCTTCTGTAGAAAATGTCTAATTGTCTAATATGTTTTGGTGTTCTACTGGAAGGAGTAGTAATCGGTGTAAAGTGACACCACCTATGTTGTAGGCAGCTAAACCTGTGGGGGCAGTTACAACAGCTGACAATTTGTTGTTTGTCAACCGTGGGAGGAACCTGCTGATGATTTTGATTAAGAATGTTTTAGCTGAACCAGCTTGACCACTCACGTATAGCAATATAGGTTTGTAGTCTTGGTAGGTATAGTTTTTACTTTCATATTGCACACCATTATCAATTTATTTTGTTACTTCTTGGAAAATGCTATGCTGCTCATTGTTTAGTTGTGATTTCAGTACAGCAAAGTAGATTGCTCATACTGACACATGGGGCCTCATTACATGGAAGGCGGTAACCATGGCGCTATTAGCGCCATTGTTGCCGCCAGTAATTTACCATTCCTGCCATGGTGAATGGCGGAATTACCACCCCATTCCAAGGTTGGCGGGGCCGTAATTCCCCATTCACCATTGTCCCTTCCCCATTCCCATTTGAGCCCCCATAGAGCTCAATGGGAATGGGGAAGGCAGCAATTACGGTACCGCAAATTGCAGTACTGTAATTGCCTCCAAGGTCCCTTTGCGGGTCCCTTCCTTAACGGCTGGTAATACCAGCCGTTAAGGTAGGGACCAGCAAAGGGACCTCGTAGTAGGGCGGTAAGGGATTACCGTCACCGGTGCCCTTATCGGTGCCGGTAATCCCTCACTGCCATCCGTGTAATGAGGCTCATGGTGTTCTCTTCTTCTGTCATGGCTAATTCTGCCTCATTTGCTATTAGTGGCTGTCCAAGTGCTTCTTGGCTTCCTGGTACAGAAGGTTGACTACTGTCAGGAGTGTCCACATCTAGTTGGGCCTGGAGTTCTTCTTCGTGTTGCTGTTCATCATGCAACATTGTTTGGTACTGTGTAAAGTTTATGGGCCTCATTACACGGACGGCGGCAAGGGTTTACCGGTACCAGTATTTTACTGGTACCAGTAAACCCTTACCGCCTTGCTACGAGGTCCCTTTGCGGGTTGGAGATTTTAACGCCTGCTTTTTGGAGGCATTAAAAACCAACCCGCAAATGGACCAGGGGGCTAATTACGGCACCACAATTTGCGGTGTCGTAATTAGCACCTTCCCCATTCCCATTATGCCCTATGGGGCAAAAATGGGAATGGGGAAGGGCAATGCGGGAAGGGGGAATTACTACCCCAGGAATAGGGCAGTAATTCCCCTTTCCACCAAGGCGGTGCAGTATTTTACCGGCATGGACCAAGGTGCTAATAGCACCTTGGTCCACCGCAGTCCGTGCAATGAGGCCCTATGTCTGTTATAGTTCTTTCATTTGCTTTGAAAGCATCTTCATAGGAGTGATAGGTATCTAGTAATTCTTCTTCTTTTCTCTGTGGTTTAAAAAGTTTCAGCAGGAAGTAATACAGTTCTTTATGTTTAGGAGTTTTTAATGACAATTTTATATGATTAATTAGGCTTTGTTTGGTAAGTTTAACTAAGGTGCCTTCACAATTTGCCACTATCTATTTATCTTTCTTTTCATCTGGTTTAATATTATTTTTGTATGCAAAGTTTTGGGCTACGTGGTATAGACACATGGTTTCCAAGGTGGTACTCCGGTTTGGTAGTATGTGTCTAGTAAATTGTTTTTCAAAATTTCTTGGCTGTCGGGATCATTTTTGGCTATTGTTTCTATGACCTCATATGATTTGAGAACTCTTTTTCTAGATTTAGCAGGAACAAGACTTAGCCATATTATATTTGCAGATTTTCCATACAAGGCAGAATTGGTTAAACGGTCTGCCACTTCGTAGCAGCCACATTCTCTATGAGAGAGCATTTTTATGCCTAAGCTGTACAATTTCTGTGATAGTGTTTTATCAGATGATATGTCATCCCATAGGTCCTGAAGCTCTGTTTTCTCTGCTTTGGTTAAGTAGGCTGTGACATATGGTGCAACTGCAGTGGAATTGTCTGCAATGTACTGCACATCTATGTTTGCATTCCATAGGAGGGCAATGATTGCTTTGCAATCATTGATGTATTTTGATTCTTCTGTTTTTTTTATGTAATATATGTTCTTAGGTGATTTACCTTTGACACTATGTCTAACTGAAGACATGAAATTGTTTACTTGACCTGTTGTTGAAACTGGTCAAGGGAAACCAAAGCGGCATTTGGTGTAGTATTTCCCTTTGTTTTTATATTTGTGACAAAAATATTTCCCACATTTGTGTCTTTGAAATTGTAAATTGTGTGCATGAAGGTCACCATGTGATGTTTGTGAAGGGGTTTCACAAGTGACATATTTTTGGATGAACTGTAAAACAGTGGCATCACTGTCCTGACCAAATTTAGGAGCATCTTTAATCCACAAAAGCATGTGGATGTGTGGTGCTCCTCTGGCTTGGTATTATTTTCTCCAAAAGAAGTGTTGCACTTCTCCGAGTGGAGAAACAGTTTTATTACAAATGAAGTGTAGCATAGCAATGAAGTGATGATGTAAATATCTTGATACATTTACAGGATCTAGATATCAGAGTTCTCCTGGTGTTATATATGTTTATTTTGTTTTTGTTTGCTATGCATAGGAAATCGTGTACATCTCCCCATGCATGTTCTGCACACTTAATGTCACAAACCAAGTAGGTGGGCCGAGATTTTTTATCATACAGTGTACATCTCTGTGACATCGGAACCAGTATTCTTTTGTACCAAGCATGTTTGCTAAAAGATTTTTAATGCTTGACTGTAAAATCTCATCTTTTTCTTGCATTTTTTGTAGTAATTCCATAGCTGACATATTTTGAAAATGGGTACCTGATTTCAATGTGTATGTAACTCTGTAGCATAGAGTTGCTAGTTCACTTTCAAAGAGAAGGTGGAATATGTATATATGTATTCCACGTTTTGTCTGAATCTGGGGTCATCAGAATGCATTCGTAAAGAGCGGTATTCTGATGCTGTTATTTGTGTGGGTCTTTCATCGTACCTTCCTCCTATTCCAGTAGGAAAGAGTAGAGGAAAGGCACGTGCTTCTATACTGTTTTCCCATATGCTGATTGGAGATCATTTGGCTTGTCGCATTTGAGAGGTTTCCAGTGCATCATCTATGGTGTCTTTAGAGTGTAATGGATGAATTGTATAATGGTCTAAAATATTGGATTCTGTAGCAGGATGTAGAAGTTGAAATTGACCAAATTCCGATGATTGTTGAATTATTTCAGTGGTTTTCTCATGTTTTCTTCAATATTAATTTCTTTGTAGTATTCATTGTTGTCTTTTAGATATTGCAGGGCTTGTCCAACTTTATGTAAGGCCACAAGTTGTTGCCAAATTTTAATAGTTTTTGTCTTTTGTAGGTATGCCATTTACTAAAATAATTAAAGATTGATATATTGGACATTGCACTCCCACAGTGTGTACATTTTCTTTGAGATCTAATGGCAAATAAACTACTTTTCCACAAATGCTTTTCACTAATTCAGAGGGAGGTAGTTTTGCTGTTTTTGGTTGAAGGCGTATTCTTGGTTGAAATGGGTGCACTGTTTGAATAATGATGCTCTCATACAAGTTAAATTGTTGCAGGGGTTTTAGTAGTGGGAATAATTCCAAGTTATATGTGATAACACGTGAAGGTGTTTGGTTGTTGTCAAGTTTTGCAGTGCAGTAACTGCAAAGAGGTCAGTAATTTCGTATTTGTTTTCTGCTATAAGAAAGAGAGCTAATTGGAACCATTTGGAATCTTCATTGTCTTCTATTTTGTACGTTATGTCTACAGTTTTTGTGCTATTTCTATAAAAAGTCCTGCAGCAAAACACACACAGTTATGTACTTCAGCAGCTGTACTTTTAATCGTTACTATTTCTTTTTTGTATGTGTGTAATAGAAGGTTTCCATCTCTACAGTTGTTGCTAGTCTGTTGTAAAGATATTGCATTTTGTAAGTGGCTTTCACTGCCAAAATATTTTCTCTGGATATGCTCTATTTCTTTGAGTAGTTGTTTGGCTGTACCATATAGAAGATTGTTATTTAAATTGGCTAGTGCTAAAGCAGGACTTTTGGCATAGTGCAGTTCAAGGACCAGATTTCTTATAGTTGAATGATGTGTTGATACCATTTTGATATGATAGAAGGTGCTTTTGCAAATATGCCCAGAAATGCAGGCTAATGAATGTCCTTGTAGTCCTGTGTATTTGCTCACTGGACAGGGGTCCATATTTTGTAATAGTTTCATTATGAATTTGTCTTTGCCTTTCACATACTGATTGAGGAACTGGCGTAAAGATTTGAAAGATTTTTTGGCAATGTTACACGTTGATGTGCACGGCCACTTGTAGACTGGATGTATTGGTTCAGTGGAATAGAAAGGTGATACTGAGTTTTCTGGGGATATTTTTGTGTGCAGCGTTTCTTGTTCATAATGGTATTGTTAAGTTTTGTATACCCTCGTCTGCTGCTATGTATGGCAATTGGGTTTATTTGCTTTTGTTTGTATGATTCTTCATTGAAATATGGTTCTGTGCTCGTTGTGTGACTCCATTCACTGCCACATATGTGTGAGAAGCTATCTTTGTTGGTATTCCCTTTATTGAGAAGTTTCTTTGTAGTTTAGTACTTAGTTTTGTTAGTGGTTTCTTTCTGTTTAAAACTAAAATAAATAGTTTTCTTTTCAAAAGGATTGCACTGTCTATGAGAGCTTGTAGGATACATTTTCTATGGTAGGTTTTAAGGGTTGTGTGTGATTTCTTTCCTGTTTTTATAAGGTTCTGAAGGATTCTGTGGCAGAACATTTTTTGTAAAATATTTTTTTGGTATGCTTTCTTGCCGCTACATCAAGATTTATACGTACAGTGTTAGCACTAGTGGTAGCTGTAGTCTTGTTAATCACCTTCTGTTTTGTTTTACATTTTGAAAGTGGAGCCAAAATGTCTGTACTGGAAGCTTGTTTTGTTTCGCTTAATGACTGTATTAGCTGTTATGTTTGAACTTTTTGTACAAATTCTGCCAGAGTTGGATGCCTATTTTGGAGAGTTTTAGTTTGATTTCGTTAACTTTTTTATTGCTTTCTACGGAGTTGGTTTATGGTAGGCATTCTTTGTAGTCTGTTGGAGAAAAAAGAAAGTGTGGGTTGGGATCTTGTGCAGCGTATTTGTGCACTGTGCATGAGTGTCTGAGTATGATATTAAGGATGTATGTAGAGGTGTGCGAGTGTGCAATGGGCTGGTACATCAGGTTGTGAAGGCTATTCTTGTATTTGTGTATTACTATACTGATGTTCAGATTACAATACAAAGTATGGAGCTGGTGAGGGGAACTACTAATATTGAATCTAATGTTGCAGGGTTAATACAATTGTTCTAGAATACTAGAATTCTACAGTGTTTGACTAACAGAACATTATGGCAGTGTTGCACTTACTTTTTTGGATGGAAAGAGTAGGTTTCTTCTGAGTTCTCGTTCGTACTTCAGACGCTGCTGCTTTTCAGGGGAGTGGTCTTCACTTCAATTATGAGAGAAATAAGTTAGTAAATATGTGTGTTACCAGTACTGTTGTTAATGTAGACATGGATTTCTTTGTTTTTACAGTAGTAGTCCTTTATGATAACTGTGCATAGCATGTACATGCACTTTCTTTTGCGTATGTGCATTCTGTATATTTTATTTAGAAGCTGTTAGTTGAATGTGCTTTAGAAATGAGTACAATAGTAAGCACACAGAGCTCACTTGGCTTCTTAAGGCGGTGTTATTGGGTGCTAGGAGATAGAAGAAATAATCGTATGCCTTGTTTACTATTTTTTCAGGGTAAATGACAGGAACTGTATGGAAAAGTATGCAATGTATGCATTTGTGAAGGTGTGGGAAATAAATCAGAAGGATTTGATGGGGTCAGCAGCTTATTACTCAGTAGGTGATTACAAAAGTACTGGGTGATTCTGTGGTACTTGGAGATGGGAGAGTCTGAAATAAAGCAAGGGTTGCAAGGAAGGATCTGGTGCTTGTGTTGCAGACTGAAGGGAAGGGGGCAGATGTTGTATGTCTTGCTATACAACACTGTACATAGTTTTAGATGATGTGATAGACATGACTGCACTTGTGCATAGTTGAATGTTGTTGTAAATTCTAGAACGGAATGGGCAACCAAATGGAATGAGGGAACTGTCTAGATTGGAAGAACAGTTGTAGAGGCTGTGGTATTGTTTCAGCTGGGAGCCTTTCAAATGATATTGGCTATCTGTATGCATACATAAAGATGCATGTACTCAATCCTGGCTGTGTGTCATTTTATAACAAACTAGAAAGCCTTTTTTCATACTTATAGTTTTATTTTTCTCATCTTTTAACGTGAAATGCCACTTTGTTATATAGTTGTGTGTGTTGTGTCTGATTACTATTGCAATCCTTTTTAAAGGAAGTTCAAATGATAGAGTGTAAGTAAAAATCCAGAGTGCATAGAAAAAAAGTGTATGCACATCCTATGCACTATAATGCATTAAATGCTATTATAGTTGAAATGTGGATAAATAGGTGGCAGTGGTCAAACAAACGACAAAATGAATGAAGAGACTAACCGTTTGCACATTACAGTTACTAAGATGGGTAAATAAAAATGTGGACAGTAGACAGCTTTGTAAGCAAAACTTGATCGTAGCAGATGAGAGGAATGACAGTAAGCTGTTTTTACAGGTTATACGGGGTAAGTGGTAATTACCCGTGTATATTTATTTATAAAAGATCTGTACATGTACTCTGCAAGAAATATGCATACCTATAGTTTGTGTTCATTCATGTGGATGTGGATGAATATGTAAGCAAAAATCTTGGAGAGTTTTATAGTAGTTGTTGCGGTGTGTGTGCTTTGCAATTACAGCCAA
The DNA here is from genome assembly GCF_040938575.1 of Ambystoma mexicanum. Lineage (NCBI taxonomy): Eukaryota > Metazoa > Chordata > Amphibia > Caudata > Ambystomatidae > Ambystoma > Ambystoma mexicanum. The sequence goes on along the minus strand of NC_090922.1, from coordinate 882,079,264 downwards.
ATTGTAGTCAAAGTGATCAATAGTATATCTAAAGTGCTTAACTGTGATTATGGAGTTAAATGTATAGTTATTGGATGTGATTGGTGGATGGTTGTGTGACTGCTTAACAGTAGCCAATGAGGGAATGGTGCAGAGAGTGAAGTGGAAAGGGTAAAAGGGCTGCCCCAGTGTTACATACGCGCTGCACGAACAGCGTGGCTGTTCAAGGACAGGGCATGCCACATCTGGGGTTTCTCAGCAAATCCAGCATGGAACGGGGACTGTGGGGATTAGCCAATGAGGTGTTGAGGTTCTGCTTTGTATTGAGAGAGGCTGTGTGTAGTAAATATGGCAGAGGTGGAGAAAGTCAGGGTGTTGGCGCTTGGAGATAGGTTTGTGAATGGTTTGGAGCAGTATGCAAAATGTAGGAATGTGGGAAACAATTTTGATGTAAAAGGAGTGGAGGTGGTGTGGAGCACTGCGCCTGGTTTAAATTTGCAGGCAATGGTAGCAATTTTTCAAGATATGGCTAGGGTTAACAGTCTACATGTGGTTGTCCTGCACTGTGGTGCTTTGCATTTGGGTTATGTCAGTGCCCCTACTTTGTTGAAGATCTGCAACACTTGGTTCAGGCAGTAATGAAACTACTTCCAAATGCAAATATAATTTTCTCTGGTTTGATACCTTAGGCAATATGGGACAATAGTTTGGTTTTTTGTCCTCTGCAAAATGTTGTTAGGTGGTTAATCAACCGAGGCATGTTTGATTTTATGACTAGAGCTTGCATGTTCTTTTGCAACAATGACAACATTGACTCTGGTAATGTTGATTACTTTAAGGAAGATGGCATGTTGTTATCGATTATGGGAAATGCCATGCTGTTTTGGAACCTAAGGGTTGCTTTGGAGAAGCTAATGTGAAGATTTTTGGAGGAAAATAAGAAATACAAATACTAAATAAAAGGTGTTTCTGAAGCATCTGCATAAAAACACAGCGGTTGTCCACGGAAAGCGCGTATTACATACAGGATTTTTTAGTTTGAGTGGAATGCAAATGAGACTTAGCAGAGCAAGGGATTGGTCAATAGGGTTTACTGGGTGTGATGTGTGCGCAGAAACCTTTCAAAGTCTTTTTCCTGAGAGGATAGCAGATAGCAATGGCTGTATGTTTCAGAAAGCATATTTTCTGGATTTTGGGAAATTCATGGATAAATTGGTTGGAGGTGCATACAGATTGTTGTGGAGTGGCTGTACATCTTGGATTCCCTCATGTGAAAGTGCACTGGCAAGGAGTGTGTGGAATGAAGTGGCTGGATTTGGTACCTCTTTGTTCTACTTTGGTGACACAGTGTCATCAAGACATTATTATTATTCATTGTGGAGGGAACAGTTTAGTACATGTGTCTGGAATCTCTTTGCAATTTGCAATGAACAAAGGACTTTGAGTACATTTTTCCCATATTGCACATAGACAAATGTGGCTACGTTCCACTACATTTGGTCCACAAATGGATGAGGCAAGGCGCAATGTTAACAAGGCTGTCTGTGCCTTTTTGAGAGATGTTGGTTTGTCATCTTTTCACAATGAAAACATTATGTTTCGTAGTACACACATTTTTCACAGAGTTGGATTACATCTTACTTATGACAGCAATCAGATTTTTCTGTGAAATATACAAAATGCATTTCAACCTTTTTTGGAATTACAGCAATCCATTTTGCAGTAGGTGTTGACCATTTGAAGTTTTTGAAACACAAAAAAGCACCACAAAAAGGCTGTTTTTAGAGCCACCACTTCCTCCCTGAGAAAAGTGCAATGGTTTTGGCAGGGTAGCACTGCAAATAATTTAGAGGTATGCAGACTGTTCCCCACACTTCTAAAAATGCACAGGGCCCTGCAGCATTTCATTGACACTTGTATTTTGTAACTGTGAAAGGTGGCTCTGAAAAGAGCCTTTTTTGTTTTGGTTTTTGTGTTTTATAATTTTTGTTTTTTTTTAAACACGACATACAAGGAAAGGAAGGGAAAGGAGGGTAAGGAAGGGATACCAACCACTTGGATAAGAAAGGGCAGGTGGAGAGAGGAAGATGTAGGGTGGTCCTTATTCAGGTAGGTAGCAGTTCTTCTCATGATCCTTGACCACAGTCTCGAAAGCACTTCGAAGGTTCTCCCTCCTACAGAGTACCATTGCAGTACATGCACAATACTGTGACCCTCGAAAGGTAAGGATCAACAGCATCACATTTGGCCTGCAAGGCAGCTGGAGGGATGTGCTGCCCCACAGGAGTATCTCTTGTGGTGGCAGGAGCAGAAACACAGGATGCTGAAGGGGAACTCAACGTACTACGTTTATGGCAAGGTACAACCTTACGAATAGCCCCACCGTGGACTGATTTTAGGTGTTGCTTCATTGAGTTAGTACCATAGCTGTATATACCCAGTTTCCCATGACTGAGAACCATCTTGCACTGACTGCAGGTCACCTTGTATGCACTGGCTTTTGGTACTCCATCAAGAGTGGTAAATAACCTCCACAACCAAGATTCACAGTGAGAACTAGCAGTAGGGACTTCCACTACCTCATCTTCTTCATCCTCACCTTCACTTTTCTCTGTATCCTCACGCCTGTTCCCCTCTGCAGGCCCTTGGGGAGGTGTTGATGGTGGAGGGGTGGGGGTGCTGCTGAGACAGCAGTAGCACCAGCAGCAGCCATGGATGCCATCAGGACAGCTGTTTTAAAGACCAAGAGCAATCCAATGCAACAAGGAGGAGTCTCTGTCCTGGAAGCCCCAAAACAGAATAAGGAGCAGCTCTGAGGTAAGGACTTTTATAGGGGTGCTTGGCACGCTTTGCAGACACCCGCGCTGTCCCCAAATACTTTGAACACCAAGAAAAGGGTCAACAAGTACTAAAAAGTATGCAGATTGCGAGGGACATGGTTTGGGACATGTGCAAGGGTGAACTTTCCCAGGAAAATACAGTGCATTGCTGAACAAAAACGTTTTTTCAGTGTCGAGGGGCTTGGACAATCTTCATTATGCTTAACGTGGATGTGGTCACATGCTGATGTCAGGGACACGTTGGCGCATGGGGTGGCTGTCCGTAGGACACCAAATGCACGTGGTCGGGTTTACGCATGCGTTTGGGTGTTCTACGGACAGTGTTCCAGTCCCCAAACTAATAAAAAGTATGACACATGTGCGGCAGACAGTTGCGGGCAGGCACAATGTTGTTAGGGGCCAAGGGTATGCTATGCATGTGCACTGGTGTTCTATGGACAGTGTTCAGGCCCCCCAACAAAATAAATGTGCATCACAACTTTGCAGACAGGCAGACGGGTATGTGTTCTACGGACATATTCTTTCTGGTTACGGACAATGCGAACAGGGAGAATGTTCTTAGGGCACTTTAATTTGCATAATTACAAACATGCAGAGGTATTTAGTGTTCTGCAGACATCCCCATTTTGACTACGGCTAATTCGAACAGGTATAGTGTCCTTAGGACACCCTCATTTTGGTTAATTAAAGACAGGCGGACATCTTGTGTGTCCTAAGGACACCTCCATTTTGATTGTGAACAGTACAAACAGGTATAGTGTCCTTAGGACATCCCCAATTTGGTTAATTGCGGACAGGCGGACATCTTGTGTGTCCTAAGGACACCTCCATTTTCATTGCGAACAGTACGAACAGGTATAGTGTCCTTAGGACATCCCCATTTTGGTTAATTGAGGACATCCTGGAAAGCCGCGCTGTCCGCGGATACACTAACTGCCTTTAAAAAAAAAGAAGACACAGAGAAATATACTAACAACATACTTAATATGTTATTATTGTATAAAAGTATAAAAATTATGAAAGAGAGGGGGAAGCAGAAACTGATACAAATCCTGGGGAATTAGGGGTTTGGACATGATGTATGGTAGGGGAGGAAGGGATTGAAGTCTCATCATAACATTTTTCTTGATGGGGAGTTTTTGGGGATAGTTGGCTGGGACATGGAGAAGGTGTACAGGTACATGTGGGACAGTGATATTTTATTTTTTCTTTTATGTGGTCCTCCACAAAGTTTTTTAAAAGAATGACATTTCTCATTAATAAGTCAATTTTTTGCTCCATTTGCTGCAGTTGATTTTCTAAGATCTCTCTTTCTGTAATGTTTTTAATGTCTGTTAAAGAAAATGTGTTAAGTACACATAAAGTAATGGTTATTAATTGGCTTATATAGAGAAGTGTATTGTCTACCATTATTATCACTGTCTTCACTTATTTCATCCCGAGTGAAATGTTCTTCCAGCCATTTAAAAGTACTAGACATTTCTGTGTAAAAGAAAAAAAATATTAGTTTTAGTGTACCTAATACAGAAAGTTTAAAATATATACAATAAATGTAGTGTACTCACTAGTTTCTTGTTAAGTTTTGCTGTTACTGCTGCGTAGGTGTCCTGTTGATTTTTGCTGTGCAGTTTCTGTGAGGTAATTCTGTTGGAGGCATATTTATTGTGTTTTGGTATATTCCACTATGTTACAAATGTTATGTAATTGGACTGTTGGTGTCTTACATACACAGTTTCACTTCTTATTTATTATTGAATGTCATTTATTTATGTGCTGCTTTTTGAACATGTTTAGTGTTTGATTTGGATGATATAACACTGTAAAATAACCCCTGAGTTTTTGGATAGTGTTGATGTTGTCCAAGTCCGTCTGCGAACATGCATCCCCAGAGATCATGGTCCCCTAGCGCAGATAGGGGGTTCAGCATGCTCTATGTTATATGTATATAAACTAAGGGAATCCCAGTAAACATGTATCAAATTTACATTATCTATGTATCTATATTCAGTGAAAAATCTTTGTTACAGGAACATTATGGTTAAGTTGCACTACTAAAAACCTATGAAATTCAGTAAAAAAAACTAAACTTTGCTAGAAGGACGTTATGGTTCCAGGTAAAACCGAAAAACCACTGTAATTCACCAGTTATGATAAGCTAAGCAACCATGACTCGCGCCACTGCTGTGTACTGCTAAGACTAACACACAGGACATCAAAGATAACATCACAAATGTCATTGACTTTTTTAAAATGAAGTAGTTAGACTCAATAAGATTCTTCAACATTTCCATTAGCACTTTGCTTTATTTAAATGGAAATAATGAACAATTGTATGCTAGAGAAATGGGAAAAAGGACAGAAACTATTTTCTGTCACATATATGCTTCTCTAGCATACAATAAGGACCATAAAGAATGAACCTTCATAACTATCTACACACTCTGCAGTCCCCTTTCCTGGCCACATGTCATTAAAAGACTCAAATGGCACATGCACACCATTGCACAGGACTTCTACACTTGTTACTTTTATGTTTGTACCACTCCCTCATTGCCTGCTTTGAAACACTCACACATCCATCCATCAATCGCTTCCAATAACTCTACATGTAATCTATTAAACTTCTACACAACAACTGCCACTTAACAATGCTCTAGAAAAAAATGTTCATCTGCATTTCCCTTGCTTGTGCAAATAAATTGTACACAGCGCTGCTATAAATGTACATATGCATTGTGCAGTGAGAGAAGTGCATGAATGGAAGGGGGGAGTAGGGATGGGCAAGTGCTGAATGGTGTGCCAAGGGGTACCAAGGTGGAAAGCCACTGGCTAAGTGCTGGGACAGATCAGTCCCAAGAGTGCCGTGCATAATATTATGTTATAATATTATAACCATTCATTATATAAACATCCCTCCCTTCCTCCCCAAATGATGACTACAAATTCCAAATCCTCCCATTTATGTTTCTGATTCGGATACTCCATCACTTTGATAAATATATTTATTTTTTATACTATAAATATCTTCTATATTATTATTTTTAATTCCCAATTAATAATCTGAGGCCTGCACAATTATTCAGGGTCCGTTTACAAAATAGGGTGTCCACAGACATTGTGCTGTGTACCCATGTGTCTGGTCTCACATGCCAAACATTTAATTGGTCCATGGACAGGACGCCCGTTTGTGGACATTCATGTGCAGGCACCCTGTGTCTGCTGCTCAACAGTTTCAACAGGTTCCTGGAACACCTGCCACCAGCGCACACATCCGCGGACGTCATCATGTGAACATGCCCAGGGAGTGAGAGAGCGTGTCCGCAGATGGTGTCCATCAACATGGACATTTTGAAACTGCATTTTCAGCCAATCAACAATGTTTCAAGTTGGAAGTTTACCCCTTGAGAGCTCCCAGAGCTCTTAGACCCATTCTCATTTGATCTGTCAACTTCTACAAGTTTCCAAGGCCTATTTTCTGCTCAGTAGTCCACGGACAGTCGCACGGTCCGCGGACAGTTCATATAAAGGAACCTAGCAATTACTTTTAGCCATTCTTAATCTGGCACAATAGGAGAGAGCATTGTTCAGGAGAGTAACTTCCAAGAGACCTCCAGAAGTTTAACAATGGCATATCTCATGGCCATAACTCCTTCCCAGGGTCCACCAACAACACCACCACCACAACTACCAAGTGGAGGGCCTGGGCAGGGCCACAGGCACAGTGATGTGGACTAGGATGATAAGGAACAGGAAGAGGTCTTTGAGGAAGTGCCTACCGACAGCACCCAGAGTACTGAAGGTGCGGGCTGCCCCGGTGAAATGTAATGAGTGTGGGGTTGTACGTAGTCGTGGACAACCTAGGCAGTACTCCTTCGGTACCAGCTCCATGTGCCACTACACCAGATCCACCCAGTCGGGTGCTCTGAGAAAGTCTGTTCCATTCTCATGGAGAAGCAGTTAACTTCCTCTACCCCATCTTCCTCAACCACTCATGCCACCAGACAGGCAACTACTGTGCGACAGAGGATCCTGCTCGATGCCTCACAGGTCATACAGGAGTCTGTGGGAACAGATCCATCAACTTTGAACAGGTATCCTTCATTGCAACCTGTAATGAAATTCCAGTGACATAGCCCAAACTATTGCCACCACAGTGAACTACAATGATGTCCAGAGGCTTCAAAGTACCCATACTCTCACAAAATCGGAGCAATTCTGTCCACTTCATTGCATAAACTCCAAACCAGGAAACTTCAAATTCTTGAAGTCGAATGCTCCTAGGTAATCCACACTGCTCAGTACACCTTAAACCAATGGACCCAAGAATCTCCCACCAACCAGACACTGCTTCTTCAAAGCCATAGCCATCTCCACTACACACAACAAAGATAGCTCTTGCTGCCCAGTCTTCCTGTACACCACACCCCTGAAACCAGTCCCGCTACCATGCCTGGCATCCTTAAAGACCCAGATGGCACGTGCAGTGTCTGCAGACTTCTGCTGTCTCAGCAGACAGCATTGGCAATTAAAGGGGGTGGAGGGGTTGAAACTAAATTTAAATCATTTATTGTACAATAGTGATTCTTAAAAGAGCCTTTTTTGGGGGCGGTTCAATTTCTTTTTTTGATTTTCTAATTTGTATGTCCTGCACCTAATAACAAATGCTTTAGTATACACCACACATCTTCCCTATTAACTTGTTCACATACATTTTTTTAAATCATTGCAAACATTCCAAAGAAACATCTGATTGCCAACATCAGTCAAATGCACTCCATCGCTCTGAAAAGTATTTACACCACATGACTTGATATTTTCATTATCAAAAGATGCCATCCCTAAACCATATAGAAAAGCACATACACCTTTATTTACATGGTGCTTAGCTTCTTCCACTTGTGGACAAAACACATTTAGACATCTCCATATTTGCCTTGGATTGATTTGAGAAAAAAAACTATTTTTGCAGCTGGAAACAGTTGCCTTACGCTTCTCAACATATCCTTCATGACAAGCTGCAAAGATACTGGAGTTATATAGCCCAAACTGTTGTCTCCACAATACACAACAACAATATATGGCTGTTTAAAGGAAGCCATACTCTCACAGAATAGTAATAAGGTTGTCCAGTTTAACCTACAAACTGCATACCACAAACCTTCCACTTATTCCAATCCAATAGTCACAGAAATGCCACAAGATTCAGTGTAATCCTTCAATGAATGCATCCAAGAATCTCCCAGCATCCACACACTCTGCTACTTCACAGACATAGTTTAGAGGCATCTTCACCACACACAACAAAGAAAACATCTGTACACCACAGCCACAGCACCTTATTGGCTGGTCCCCTGATGTCGACAGACATCCATGAATGTCTGCAGACACCACAGTCCCCTTTCCATGCCTGACATCCTTAAAGGACTTGGACGGCACATGTGGTATCCACGGACTACCGTAGCACAGGCCAGCCCTTCTACCTACCCTGGCCACAACCACCACAATATAATTAAACCATTTAACAGATATGTAAAATACACCTTCAAAGAACAAGACTCACCCTGAATGACGTCTGCAGACAGTAAAAGTGACAGCGGACTAGGCGGCACCTGCAAAAAATGTTTTCACCTATAAAAACAGATCCCTGTCAAATTGTTCCCACTCCCCCACCTGTCCCACGGTTGCCAGTCATTTGGTTGAAAACATTTGGTCGACTGGACAACTGGTCGATACCATTTGGTCGAAAACCAAATGGTCGAATTTTTTTTTATTATTATTTTTCCCCCTTTTTTGGTTTTTTTTGGGGGGTCCCCCCCACCCCCTTTTTTTTCTTTCCCCCCGCAACCCCCTTTATTTTCTTTTTTTCTTTTTTTTCCCACACGAAAACCCACAAAACACATATATAAATAAAAAAAAAAAATTTCGACCATTTGGTTTTCGACCAAATGGTGTCGACCAAATTGCAGTCGACCAGTTTGCAGTCGACCAAATGACCGGACACCCTGTCCCACGCCTTCTTTCAGCCACAAAATGACTCTGAATGTGTTTTCCCAACTTTTCGCTCAGTGCACTGTCTGCGGATAACGGTGCCTGTCTGCGTATTCAACATTGCAACCGTTTAAAAAAATCTTATGCACCTCATGTTTTTGAACTTCCAATTGGCACACATTTTTGATGTCCGCGGACATCGTACTGCTCCCTGATTGGTCTAGAGGTTTCTGCGGGCTCCGAATCAGGAAATAAGTCTGTGGACCGGACCCAAATATCACTATTTTTTTTAACCTACCTTTTGACCATTTTTTCAAAAGCGAATAGATGGATTGACACCAAATTTGCAAAAGCACGATTGCGGGACCAAGCCGCCGCTGCTGGAGCAAAATTGGTGAAAATCCGTCCAGCAGTTTGGGTTGTAGGCGCAAGCACATTTTTTTCTATTGTGTCTATGAGGATTTCAAAAATGTTGGGACCTCCTATAACGTTGCCCCCCCCTAGACAAAACAGCACCAAACTTCACAGAATCATTCGGAGGTGGCCATATACTTGTTTTCCAAGGTTTTGTGAGGATTCGTCCAGGTGCGGCAAAGTTATAAGCCACCAGGAAGTGATATTTCTATGAGCTGAGCAACTTAACCATAACTACAGGGGCTGCTACCCAGGCCCTGTAATATCATTCATTTCTAGACTAACCTCTGGTACCAGCTAACACAGGTTAGTATTAAAGATGTAGCTGAAAATTAATGCAAAATGCTTACATTGTATCTACTCCTTCAGAACTGCGGGCAGCAAAGCAAGCAGCACACCAAAAGGAAACGTTGATTATTTCCTCTGGAGGAGTGATTCGTGATGCAGAGTAATGTATAATTGATGTGTGCGACTGTCTTAATAGTAAAATAACAATGCTATCCATTAGAGTTGAGAGCTGTGGCTATTCAGGCAGTATGGGAGTATATATTTATAGGCCATCGAGGCTCCATTCAACTATACATGTTACAATTTATTTTCCATTCCTGAAAGCATTTCAAAGCTTTTGATGGATTAGTCTGAAAGAGAATTCCTTTTATGCAATAGTGGTTTCAGCTAAACCTCTGAACATCGCAACTGGAGGGAAGCTCAGGAAAAGACTCTACTTTTCAAACGATATGCTGAAAATCAGAGCAGTTGGACAGATCATTAGTAAACCAAGGCATTTATAACACAATGTTATTTTTGGGCTAATGGATTTTTTAAATTTTAGTTTGCTGAGATGTACTGGATCATTAAAATTCCACCCAAATAATTGTGTGAGGAAGTAATCGAGATCTCCATATGCAAGTGTCTCATACAACAGCCTCTCTGGCATAGCTAATGTTGAGGCTGCACCTGACAGCTTGATATGCATTGTTCGCCTGCAACCACAATGGGTATAGTATGTAAACGCTCTTTGTGTGCATGAATGGTTTCATTTGGACACTGTGCCTCATTCCAAGTCTGGCGGTAGGGGATACCGGGCACCGGAAAGGAGACCAGTGCCGGTATTCCCCTACCGCTGATTCCGAGGTCCTCTAACGGGACCCATAAGGGACGTGTCTTCGGACCACACGTCCCTTATGGGTCCCTTTAGGGGTCCAGGGTGCAAATAATGGGCTTGCCATTCCTGAGCCCGTTAGTTGCGCCCTCCCCATTCCCATTGAGCCCTATGGGTGCTCAAATGGGAATGGGGAATGGTTTGGTCAATGGGAACTTACTGGTCCCTCCAAGGTCAGAATGGACCAGTAAGTCCCCATTGACCAACACCAGTGCCGGACCCGTTATTGGTGGCAGTCATGGTGCAAATATCTTGTAATGACCCCCACTGTCTTCCAAGCAAAGGTCCGAAAATGACCCCGCCTGTATTGCACATTCTCTGCTTGACATGCAGTAAGTTAGATCCGAAATGAGTAAAGGGGTAAAGAGGGAAAACAGGCTAGCATACATACCTTTCTAGATATGGGAGGTGCACTGGCCCATGACATTGTCAATTCCTGTAATACTCACAGCCCATACCTGTTGCTTGTGTGGAAACTGAATGCATGTGACAGTAGTTTGGGTCTCACATTTACTGACATTTTCATAAATAAGCACGTTCCAAAGCCCAGTTCTTATAGAAATTCCTAAAGTAAAACAAAAGAATTTAACATTTGTTTGGGTGGCACATTGACTGACATTTTCATGAAGAAGCATGCTCCAAAGCCTAGTTCTTACAGAAATTCCTAAAGTAAATTTTAGCAAATACAAATTTGAAATTGTACATGTTGTTTAAAATTGTCCAGGTAAAGTAACTAAGATAAAAGACACTCGTCTTTAGAAAATCAATTTCATAGACGCATGTAGTGCCTGAAACTATCATGGCCAACCCCAAAGTTTCTACTATTGTAAATGTATAGTGTAAGATTATTTTGTGCAGCCACTACCGTTAAAAAATGTCATAATCATTGTATTTTAAGATGCGATATTACCTTTCCTAAAGCCTGTTATTATAGATTTTCCATTGAAGGCAATTCCTAATGCTTTAAAGTCATTATGCTGCCTGATTATCAAGTGCTTTCTTTGCTTTGCAGCCTTATTTGTGTTTTAATGGCCTTGATCAACATCCACATACTGCAGAAATCAGACACGTCTCTTTTTTTAAGCACTTGATTTAGTCACTGCTTCTTGCAAATGAACTGCTTAAGTAGAAGCAATGGACATCACGATGCCCCTGCCACCCCCAGATGTTCTGTAAAACCATTGGAAACAATTACACTAAGAGCAAAAGACATGATTTCTGATCGTTTAATGCAGGGATTAATTTACTAAGTTTCCTTCCATTGCATGAGTTCATCAAAGTGTAACCGAGAAGTAAAACGCACAATGAGTAGACACGTGATCACAAAGCAAATGCATACAAGTACACAGATAAAATACTGCTCTAGTTAAAATGTACTGAAACAATGAATATAATAACCCTACATCAGGAAGCAGATGGTTTTTATGAATTCAGCAACAAAGGGGAAAAAACATACAAGCACTAATCAGTATGAAAACAAAATATATTCTTAACGCCAATGTACAACAACTCTTGCAGCAAGCTAAAGAGCTCCAATAGCTTCTAATAGATGTCTGTCACAGTGCCTGAGCTGCTGCCATGATGCATTCTTTATGAATTTCAGAGCAGCTGGTTGACACCAGGGCCTTTCTTTCTAAAGATCGGAGAGATCTGGCTTTGTTTCTTTTCAATAATGAATAACGCCATACATTCCAATTATGCAACTCTTGATTCTGCTTCGGACATAGTACAAATAAGGCCACTGATGAGTACATTCTCTATTATGTGATTAGCTGCTATTGGCAGACCTCACCACCGGGAAAAAAAGTGCATACTTGTATACCTTTAGCAGGCTACCACGAGAATCACATCACACTAGGAATCAGGATGCAATCTCCTGCTGATGATGGAAACCCATACACATCATTGGGCCAATACAGCCGATCTGAAGACCTGGTCTCACCTGACAGTGTAATTAAGGTACCCAATAATATAACCTTAGAGGCAGATCAGGCTGAACAGAGGGCATTAATGTAGCTTTCATGCCTGCTCAGAAGGGCGGACATTGCCGATAACGTGTAACAGCCCGATATAAGGCTTGGGCTGTGGGCCACTACTGCGCATTTCCATCCTTCTCAGCGGGCATGAAAGCCATTCGCACTGTGCAGTTCATCCGGGGTGTGAATCGCTTTCATTTCTTTTTCTTAGGAGATTTGTGCTGCTTGCACATCCGATCTCCCTAGGAAAATAGAAATAAAATTGAAAAAAAGGTGGCAGCTGTCCCATGGAAAAGGGACTGAGTCCCTTTTCCATTTCTATGGTGGTGGCATGGAGACGGACAGAGTTGTCGGACCGAAGCACAGAGCTCCAGTCCTGCAGGTAAGTGGGGAAGGAGGGAGGGGGTGGGAAAGAGTATCAGGCAATTTTGGGAGGCGGTTGCCTGTTGCCTCCATGCATTAACAAAACAACAAAATATGGTGTCACCCGGGAAAGGGCCTCGGGTTGCTGGGGAGGAGCGGAGAATGGTGATTCTCACCTGTTGTTCCAGCCGTCTGATTGGCTGAGCACCCTTTTACAGGTGCGAATAATCTTTATTGCATCATGACATGCTAAGTGTATGAAGAGTTGCAGACTGGGTGCTAATGAACTCTTATTTATAGGTGAAGTAATGAATTATTTTAAGGAATCACTGGAAAAGTTGAATGTAAAAACTGGTTTAACATTCACCGACACAGAGGGATTGATAATCTGCTTCTCCCAGCCGTGCCCTTTTTATCAGAAGCCAACACAAGTTCAAGAATAATGATAGCTAATGACTTGCCAGTGGAAGATACTGGCACTTGGATTGTCATGCAATGTAGGAGCTGTGCTATCTCAGAGTCACCAAAAGGATAGGTGTACCAAACTCATGAAACCTGTGAGTCTCAACTAAAGGTTAGTTAGGGTGCCCGTAACCGAGAACCTGAGAGACTCCCACCCCTGGCTTTATATCAGCTCTTGTTCAGTGCAGTCTGTCACTCCAGAAGCAGACTTGGTGACAGATCAGGTAGCTACTACAAAACAATCCACTGCTGCAACCAGTAAAAACATAAAGGGATTTTCAAGTTATCAGAATGACCAGCTAAATTTACCTATCAGATTTCAACCACCTAGTTTACTGAACTAGGTGGACTGACTAAACCCTTATGCAACTGAGGAAGGTGTTGATTACAGTCCATTTGATATTAAAGTAATCTCTGATGAAATGGGTTTGTGTGAAATTATGAACGAAAGCCATAGAAAACCTCCATCGAGTTCATGGCTGTGATGAATTGCCAACTGGCAAGCATGTGAATGACATGGTTTTTCAGATTTTTATTAAATAACTAGCAAAAGTACCCATTCTCCAAACGGGTTCTGTAGGCAGACATGGTAACACTCTCATCAATTGTTGAAAATGAATGATCCTGTAGGTCGCTGTTCCGCCTCACCCTGGCATGGTGCAGTTTGTTGTGATGCATTGGAATGCAAATATCTCAGAAACTGTGATTCCTAGGGCGTGGAAACAGTGTTTCGGTGGTCCCATAGGGATGAAAGCAGTGAAGTTCCATACAGACCTCGAGTTTTGTACCGGTTGAGAAACAACATGTTTTGTTTCCCTTCCCATTGAACATAGTTTATGGCTGCATTGGCATGCACCATCTTGCAAGCATCCTCTGGAAAAGTAATTTCACCTGATGCAGCAACAAAGAAATGTCCCCATTCCGGTGAACATGGTTTATGACATTGTAAGAGTTGTTTAGAAACAAAATGTTTTATTTGCCTTCCCAGTGAACATGCTATACGGCTTTATCGGCAGGTCACAAAGCCACAAACAAATTTTGACTTTTGTTGAAATCCGGGGAAAGATGTGGGATGTCCAAATGTCATGTAGCCAGTAATGTCTGGAGGGTCCTAACTAGTGAGTAAGCAACATTTGGTGCATATTGGGGAAACAGCGTGGAATTGTATAAGGAGCAACCCATTGCTAGGCCACAAATCCTCATTTGTTTTGTTAATTTTTTCTGAAATTCACAGAGAGGGGTTGAGGTGTCCAAATGTCATATAGACAGTATTGTCTGGAGGGTCCTAACAGGTAACTATGCAAAATGTGGTGCAGATTGGTGAAACAGCGTGGAATTGTATAAGGAACAATTCTTTGCGCCAAGCCACAAACCCACACACAATTTTTGACTTTCATATATGTATAGACAAAATGATGTGGGTAATTCCATCTCTGAAAGGGTAATTGCTCTATCAGATTTATTTTTAATAAGCTCAATGCCAAAAGCATAGTTTGTAGCTGTCATCTGCTGCATCAGTAGCCTGACTTGCAGTACCTGCTCTACCAGTGGCACAGATGAGGTTCAGAGGTCCCAGCTACCCATTTGACAGCTGCAGTGACAATCAAGTCTCAGGAAACAGGGGATGCATTTAGGATATACACCCGTATCAAAACTATAATGATCATAAATAGTCCAAGCTGGTAACAAGGTAAACTGTAAATATAAGCTCTGCCTTGGTTAAAGTATGGTGCATGTCACTACCTATGATCCTTACAGCCACATTCAATGTAATATCACACATTTGTCAGCTCCAATGAGCCAAGCTCAGTTGTGGAGGGTGAGGTGTAATCTGGCCTGACTGGCTGAGCCTGCCAAAGGACAAGAATGTGAATGGCCATGTCTCTTCTTTGATCTCTTTGTGAGGGCAGGTAACACCATCTGCCAGATACAGCCACACAACAGGTCCCAGGACTTGGGCCCAGGAATCCCAGGACTTGGGCCCAGGAATCAAAGGAGAACACACATTCAAAAGACATAGCCTCACACCAGGGGGCTCCGTACCTAAGGGCCTTTGTTCCTATTGAAAATGGAGGGCTGCAGTGTTAGAGTAGACAGAAGGGCTATATACAGTGTAGGAAGACCTCCACTAGTTTGTTTTTCTCTACCCCTCTCTCTCTCCTTTCTCTCCCCTGGACTTCCTCTGGAGTAAACCACTTTTGTGCACTGTCTACTCATTTCAAGAACAGGGATATAATATGATAAGTCTTGTATAACGTGCCTGTACACAAGTGTTTCTAGGTGTGACCACGATGGTGGGCTAGCTTAGTCCAATCTCCTACAGACATTTACCTTCATAAGATTAATGTGTTTATGTCTTGCCTTACTCCCCTGATTCATTACTGAGATAGCTGCATTTGCTATCTGATCATATTCTTTGTTCTTTATTCAGAGGTGTTCTTTGTAGTATGTTCCAGTGAAACCTAACTTGAAAATGGTATTTGCAAAAATATTAGAATCATTTTCTGGAGCATCACTATTGACCATAAAAGCAAGGATGATCAACTGGCTGGTTATATTCTGATTTTGCTAAACGTGAACGCAGGTTTAAAAGACATATATTTAAATATGTATTGGGCAGCATATAACACCTCAATTTTAGGGATGCACATAATCCTCATTACAAAAGTTTTTAATGCTAATCATAGAAGTGATTAGGATACAGAAATCAAAAAGCTGAAAAAGTATAAGAATACAGAGCTCTCTGGTTGATGGTTCAGAAATTACAGAAATCTCAGTTATTTGGCCATGTTCATTCTTGATAGAGGGGCTACCAGACCTTTTTGTGTATTTCTAGGGACTTTGGGTTTCACCTTAAATTACCTAATATAATCCAGACGTGGACCCCTTGCTTAATATGCTTAGAGAGGCACAGCTCTGGGGTTGCTGTTGGAACGCATGTTCAGAGGAGAATTGCATGGCATTTCGGTGCTGGGCTGCTTTTGTGGGTGGGACACAAACTTATTTGCAAATGGATATTTCTCCTCTGTGAAAGGTACAGTGAGCTAATACATGGTTGTAGACCCTCCCTAGTGGGCAACTTCCATTGAACAGGTTATTTGGCCATGTTCATACTCACTAGAAGGGCTTCCAGACCTGTTTGTGTATTTTTAGGAACTTTGGGTTTCACCCTAAGTTACCCACGGTAATCCAGACATGGACCCCTTGCTTACTGTGCTTAGAGATGAACAGCTTTACCTCACTGATGCAGCCCGACTAGGCTGAAACACATGTCTGGGTGTCTGTAGTTGCTGTTGGTACTCTTGTTCAGAGGAGAATTGCCAAGCATTTTGGTGCTGGACTGCCCTTGTGGGTGGGACAAAGTCTGATATGCAAATGGATATTTCACCTCTGTGAAAGGTACAGTTAGATAAAATGTGGTTGTGGACCCTCCGAAGTGGACACCTTCCCATAGAACACGTTATTTGGTTGTGTTTGTTCTTGGTAGAGGAGCTCTCAGACCTTTTTCTACAGTTTTAGTGCCACTATGTGATGAATCATTGATGATTCCTCCCAGAAACCTGGTCTGGGACCCTCTTCATGTGACCAGGGAAATGCAGACACATCCTGATCCCGAACAAGGGTGTGGTTTACTGCAGGAGGATCCCATGGTGGGAAACAGACCAGGAAGACTGGAAAACCCCCTGTTTAACTTTCCCCATAATCCCATAGTTCTAATGACTGTTTGCCAAATTGCAGAAGTTGAAAGAAACACTTTTGTTGAAGGAGACTACAAATGCCATAAGCCCAGAAGAACTCAATCAAGGAAGAAGGCAATGTGGCCTAACAGCCCACACCTGAAGGAACCTGAGAGACATAAAAGGCCCCCTCAGGTGCAGGCAATTGGAAGGAGTGGAAAGAGCTGGAATTGTGGCTGGAAGGTGATCTGTAGCAGTAGTAGCAGCAGGAAGAAGGCACATGGCTGGCAAACCAAGCAGACGTGGGAGAGCAAGAAGGGTGTTGAAATGTGGAGACAGCAGATTTCACCTGCTTATTCTGAGAGGGTCCTGTTTTCCAAAACCCTGAAGTGCAGAGGCTGCACAGTGGAAGACATGCAGGAGAAAGGTCCTTTCTCATGTGAACCTGATTGCTGTGGGTGCCGAGGTGCAGGCATGCTGGAGACCGATGCACAGTAATTATCAAGCTGTGGGTCTTGTGAGTGAATGGAGCTCCAACATGTGTGGCTGGACCAGAGACACCTTTTCAGGAGAAGGGTGTGGGTCCCCAGTGAGCCAGAAGTTGTAGAAGTGGTGGAAGAAGTTGCGAAAGCAGTGTAGCCTATAGAACAAGTGTCTAAGAAGCTGGTGAATGAAGCACAGCGTTGTAACATATTGCACAAGCCTTGTTGGTAACACTATCCAGCTCCCAGTCAACTTGCCTAAGACTTTAAGTGAGTAAAGGTTGTTTGTTGCCTTTCAAAATACATTGAACAATAGAAATATAGCACTATCATATAATGGCAGACCTCCTTGTTCGCATGAGAAGCTAAAGTGACTAAAATCTATTCTTGTGATATTCTAAGGCTGTTATTGCTTGAACAAGTGGTTACGTGTGCCTAATTAAGGAGAGGGAACGCTGCTGGGGTCATTACTGAACACTTAAGGTTAACAGTCTAAGAGCTACAATCTTTAACCTGTGAAAACAAATTCTGAAAATGGTTGCGTGTCCCAATTGTGATTCCCAAAGGAGACCTGAACTCTAAACTCCACTTTCACATGAGAATACAATTAAATGCCAATCTTTAAACCCCAAAAACTGTGCCTAATTCTGAATTTCAAAGAAAGACTGTATTCAATTCTTAATTCTAACACAGCATACACTTCATTGTAGGAAGTTTAAAGTGTAAAACCATAGAAGAAGAAGACAAGTATTGCCCACGTCAAGAGAATCCTCATATTCATACTGAAACCCATATTTTCCAAAGTTAAGAAGCAATCTAACTATACTGTGAAGTTGAAGTGTACAAGCATTACCTGAAGCTAAGAGAGTGGCACAAAGGATTTTAGGGTAGTTACTTGTGCTGATAACTGTCAGGAAGGTGTGGGGAAGGGAAGCTGGCTGCATGTAAAGACTATTTTGAAGTTGATACAACCTGTAGTGACAGAGACTGTGAAAGACAGATCGAAGTAAGTCTGCAAGGCAACCCGGGTTGTTAATATTGTGGCAGACAGACAAGAGGGTTCCATGTCATTTCATCACGAGATGACATTTTGTGGGAGATTTTCCGCAGTATTATAACGTAAAAACACCACAAAATGTCATACCATGGTGCAAGGACTTTGTACCGACAAGCGAGGCAAAGTGGCTGCCCCTTTTTGAAGAGTGTTATTCAGAGGGAGAATGCCTTTCCCATGTGATGTTGTTGAATATCTTGTCGAAGCCTGTCTAACAGCAAAAATCCCTGAAGTTATGGTAGTAGTTCAAAGTACTGAAGCAGTAGTGGTATATTTGTTGGTCAGTGGATGCAGCATTGTAGTAGTCCAAGTCAGGAGCAGTACTGTGGGACAAAGGTGACTGTTCTCATGGTACATTAAGTAGAAGTGAAGTGGTTAAAAGTTGAACCACCAACGCTATTAAGTCATCTCGACAACTATACCATCGTGAATCTCAAAACTGTAATCAAGAGTATGCAAACTGTTATCCAAGAAATGTATATCACTAGTGTTAGTTGATAGTGCATTTCTGTTTGAACTGTCAAAATACTATTGTGCAAGGCGACAAAGCATTGCGGCTGGGATTACCATTGGTGTTATTTAGAAGAAGTGGAGAGTGGATATTTCACCAAGAAGTGATTTGCTAGTGGAACTTTGGTTAACAAACTTTTCCATTGGCTTTGAAATTTCAAGAGCTGATTTAAAACATTTCACTCGTTGATTGAACACTTACCGATCTGACTTTGACTCCAGGGGAAGGGAAATCACCTGGGAGATTTTAAGGTTGTCCAGAGACTGTGAATGTTGTTCATGTGATGGTTCATTGCCATATATTTTCTTTGTGTATTTGTTTTTTAGTGTGAAGGACAGTTATCCTTTGTTGGAGTGTGTTCCCTTAGCTTTAGTTAGGCATGGGAATTCCTCAGTAGATTAGGGATGGTGAGGCAGTTGTTAATATAATTTCTTTAATAAAATGTTGGTAAATCAACAAACAGTTGTCCGCCTCTCATTATTGACACCTCACACACTATCTGCATCTTTTTCCACAGGGATGATGTCTTAAGCAGGTATGTTGAATCTAGTTTCTGTTTTGTGCCACTACCTTGCATCTTTTTCCACAGGGATAGTGTTGTAGGCTTTCATTGGAAGCCCACATACACTCTCTGGTTCATATAGAACTCCATCTCAATGGAATATGGCGGTATCCCATCTTGGGCACGGCCACTCACCCACATACGCCTGAAGCAATTTGCTACAACACTTCATAACGCACGTCACCTCTGCCGTTAGACTGCATCTGAGTCCCACACCAATCTGCTGGGCACATAATCAGTCTCCTTGGCTCGCCTACTCTCCTGACAGGCTATCGCAGTGCCCATCCACTAGCCAGATCTCCATGAGTCGCTAGCACGGACTTAGACACCCCTCTCCACCTACGTGCTGGCTAACATGCACACACGCATTCTAAAAATCCTCCTTTTAATTCTTATACATCGAACTATGATCCTCCAAGGACGTTCACCATACAGCGCTTTGAGGCCATACCAATGATATTGGGCACAATACAAACTCCATATAACATACCGTAACAGGAAGGACCCTAACAAGAAAGGGCACTGGTGTTTACCTGTTTCAAAGGGTTAAACATGATCTACTAATGACCATAACAGTGCTTATAATTGACAAATAAAGTTTGAGACACTCTACAAGATCGTATAAAGCAAGCCCCAGCGAAAAAACTAAATTTGAGAGGTGTGGCATAAACTTAAAGTCACTGTGGAACCTGATTGTTCCATTTTTGGAAAATTATAATGTGACACATGAAATAAATTGTAAAATCATGTGGAATCTCTTCCAAATTCCTCTGACAGGTTAGATGGATTACTATGGGATTTTTTAATGCATACCAGTGGATGGTGTAAGTAGGGGCCATCTTAATGATGACTAGATTTTAAATCTAAACTAAAAGAAACTAAAAGAAATGGGCAATAAGACAAGGCCCAAAATTGTGGACATGAACTTGGAATAAGTATGGCTGGCCCTTCCATTGCAGGAGATGTGTGAGAGTCCATGACTTGATGCCTTCCCTCTGGATAGCCTCAAGTGTATTGACAAGTTGCACACATTAGTGGTAATATTAGTAGTTATTTGGGACAATTATATATGCTAGGTTGGCTGGGTGGATGGATGAAAGCTCTTTGGTACATGCCATCCAGTTGAGCTTCTGGGATATGATATGATATGGCATTTATAACACGCCTTTACACAAGAGTTTCAAGGCGCGACTGGGCTTGGAGAAGGTACATGGGGAAGACAGACAACGATCTTACTAGGCCAGGTGTCATTCAGATCGCGCAAGTGCATGTGAAGGGGGAAAATGAAAGTGCTAGAGGCAAGGGAGAGGGGAAAGTGCAGTACATGGGATAGTGGAAAATAAGATAAAATAAATAAGGAGCCAGCTGGTGGCAAGTGCAAGGTAAGTGCAGAACAAGTGCTCGGAGGGGGCTGTAGGGATACAGAGACAGTCCCGCGGTGCAGTGGTTGCCATGGAGGCAGTGCGAGGGGCAGGTGGCTGGGCAAGGGACCGAGATCAGTGAGAGTGGCCCGGTGCCGATTCAGTGCAGTTTCAATCCGGAATTTAGCAGGGGAGAGGGGGAGAGAAAGCAGAAGCAAAAAGGAAGGTTTTGAGGTGCTTCCGGAACCGGAGATACTTCTGCTCAAGTTTCAGGGAGGCAGGAAGGTTGTTCCATAGGGAGGGCCCAGCCGTGGAGAGAGATCTACCCCCAACTCGTTGCTTGGAGAAGCGGCTGACCCTGAGGGAGTTGGAGGCGGATGATCGAAGAGCTCGAGAAGGAAGATATTTAGGAAGGGAGAGTTGAAGGTATTTCGGCCCCAGAAGGCCTTATGGACAATGCAGAGGGTTTTGAACTTAATCAATGCAGTCACTGGGAGCCAGTGAAGAGATTTCAGTCCTGGAGAGATACGGTCAAGAACAAGTCTCGCAGTCCTGTTCTGGATGAGTTGCAGAGGGTGGAGAGTAGAGGCAGGCAGATTTAGATAGAGGCTGTTACAGTAGTCCAGCTTAGAGAGAACAAGGGCTCTGGAGACAGTGAGCTTCTGGGGGAAGGAGAGGAGGAAAGGAAGAATACCTCTAAGGAGGTGCAGCTGGTAATGTGACTTCTTAGAGACATCAGAAATGTGAGGAGAGAAGGAGAGTGTGGAGTCGAAGATGACCCCGCAGTTTTTTGCCTTTCAGATAGGAGCAGGGAGAGGGCCTAGAGAGGCCGGCCAGAGAGCTGCAGGAAAGAAGGGAGTGGGTGTGCCGATAAGTAGAATCTCAGTCTTACTGCCATTAAGGCAGAGGTCATTGGCGGCACACCACTCCTGGATAGCAGACAGTCAGAGATGAGGGAAGGAGAGGAGGAGGAGGCCAAGGGTAGCATTAAAATGAGTTGGGTATTATCCGCATAGCACTGAAAGTGGGGCAGAGAGCGGTGATGTGGTGGGCAAGGAGTGCCAGATATTGGTTGAACAGCCAGGGAGAGAGGTTAGATTCCTGGGGGACACCACAGGTAGAGAAAAAGATGTAAGAGAGGAAGGACCCAAGTTGGACCTGGGAGGGTCTATTGGAGAGGAAAGAAGCCACGCCAGAGCCTGACCAGTGGTACCCAGGTTATCACAGAGACGGTTGAGCAGGATGGCATGGCTGACAGTGTCAAAGGCAGAAGAGAGATCAAGCAAGATGAGAACACACGGAGTGTTAGAGTCAAGGTTGGAGAGCAGATCTTCACGGATGTTCTGGAGAACAGTTTCTGTGCTTCTGGCCGCTCTGAAGCCAGACTGATGTTCATGAACACAACCCACAGATTCAGTGTGGAGATTAAGCTGGGAGATGGCCAGTTTCTCCAGGAGCTTGCCGAGGAAGGGAGTGATGGAGATTGGGTGATAGTAAGCTGGGCAGGAGGGGTCGGAAGAGGGTTTCTTAAGAAGAGGGTGCACAAGGGAGTGCTTAAGGGGGGTGGGAAGACTACAGTGGCGAAGGAGTGATTGCAGAAGTCAACCAGGGCAGGAGTCAGGGAGTCAATGTGGTCCTTGATAGTTTTGGAGGAACAGGGGTGAACCCGTTTTGACGAGACCTTCATAGATCGGACTTGTCTGGAAACCTTGTCAGCAGAGAAAAGGGGAAAGGCAGAGAAGGAGGGAGGGGGGTGGCTGCAGAAGAGCCGGCAGAAGAGCAGAGAATAGGGGGAGAGAGGTGGTAGGAGGAGAGTGAGGACAGGATGTCCTGAGTTTTTGAAATGAAGTGAGAAGCCAGTGTCGCGCAGAGGGCCTGGGAGGGTACAGGAGAGGTAGAGACTGTGGCAGGATTGGCCAGTTCCTTGCAGATTTTAAAGAGTTCAGCCGAGTTGTTAGATGCCGCAGAGATACGGGCTTGGATGTGAGCTCTCTTCTTGGTGAGTACAGAGAGCCAGTATTGTCTTTGCAGCAGGCGGCAGGCCAGTTTGTCATAGGATGAACTTGAAGCACGCCATTTCCTCTCGGCCACCCTACACTTGCGTTTTAAGGAGACGAGGTCCGAGTCATACCAGGAATGACACTTGGCTTTGGGCTTCAGGCGGATTCTCATGACAGGGCCAAGGATATCAAGAGTATCAGATATAGAAGAGTGGAGCGAGGAGAGGGCTGTGTCAGGGTGAGAGTCAGCCAAAGGGGAAGGAGGGGATGAGAAGGTGGCGGCAAAAGCCTCAACTGACACGCGCTTCATGAGTCGGATGACCGAGAAGGTGGGTGGCAGTGATGGAGGAGGCTTGGCCTGAGGGGTAGGGAGGGTGAGCTTTGTGATAGGTAATTTAGTCTTGGATGTGTCGAATATGAGGGAGAGTGAGTTGCACAGAATTGGGGCAAAGTTTGAGAGGAGTGGGGAGAGGGGCAGAGAGGGGAAGGTCTGAAGACATCAGAGCATCGAGAGTGTGCCCTGTAGAATGAGTCAGGCCAGGGGGAGAATGAATCGCAGAGGTCACAAAAATGTCCAGAGGGAGGGACATAGGGAGGAAGGAAGGAAAGGAGGGAGGCCGGGAAGAGAGGAGCACGGGGCCTACCGGAACAACAAAAACTGGCAACAAACACACACCAGGTCACGGTACCTTCACAGGGCCCATGCAGGCAGATGAGCTTGGATATGAAGTGCTGTGTATCTATGAGAGCTCAGGTGGACTAAGCATACATGGACGTTTTGTGTGTATTTGGCAATCGGGACGAGGAACTCCTGTCATTATCCCTCTTCGAAGTGGGCACTCTGAGATATTTCCTCTCAATTTTAATGGTCCATCAGAAGGCACAAATTCAAGACAGCTGTGGGACAGTTGGGAACTCACATATGTTTGGCCATATGGGTGCACAAGGTTGTGTGCTGGAACCTCTCCTCTTAAACCTCTATGTGAATTCACTCCTTGATTATCTGGAAATAGCTACAGCAGAAACACCAGGTATACAGATGAAGTATTCCTTATGATGTGAACAACTTTACCACACAGTAAAGACCCCGTTCTGAGTTTCCTCAGAATGAAAGGCCACCATCTTCTCTTACCGGTAATTAGGTAAGTGTGATCCCCTGTGCTGTGTTCTGGAACACCCGCCTCATCTCCCTTTTCCACATATGTAGGCCCACACCACCTCCCCACTTACCTTGTGCTTCCTTCTTCCTTGCCGGCGCCAGGAACACTAGGGTTTCGGCCGCATCCCTGACTCTCAAATGGCTGCCATTGTAAGGGAGAAGGGACTACACATAGTTCTGTTTTCCCCCGATTCGTGGCAGCCATCTTTTTTTGTAGTTTTATCACGAGCTGAGAAACAGAAAAAAGTTGTTTCTCCACTTGTGATAAAAACACACTATTAGTACCCCCACTCCTGTACAACGTACCGTATACTAATAGCAATATATGTAATGCCCCAGTGCCTGGTTTATATTGCTTAAGTAATGATAAACCTATTTCCATAGCTAGCTATGCCACAAGTTTATGGGGCTATCATGGGCCCTACTGGTTGAAAGTAGTAAACATTATTTCATCCATTGACTTTGTATGATTACATTGGAAAACCCCATCATTTAATACACACACACAGAATTTGGCCTGTCATTTAGGAATGACTGCATGCCAGGCTGCTCTGACACAGGATAGTGGGAAAGAAATCTACAACTGCTGCCGCATTAGAAAAATCCCATATCTGCTATATATATATATATATATATATATATATATATATATATATATATATATATATATATATATATATATATATACGCCATCGTTTAGAGCAATGAGCTGTCTCACTTGGTTCGATCACCCTGACACGGTCTTGCAGAATGGTAAAACTATAATTGAGGACCTCTTTCATGGGACATCTTGGTGATAAGAGAGAGAAACCACCTTTAAACAGAAAGATGACACATGAATAGTATCTCATTGCTCCACACCACGAGGTAGCTGGTTGTTATCTGTTAAGCTAACATTACCTTGTAACACCATAACCCACAATATGCTACACACGTTTCCCTACCGCTCTTTGATGGCAGATGGACTGATTCCGAGGTGCAGGAATTGCTGTGTCTTTGTGGCTTAGGAGATAAAGCATCTTCAAAGTACTTTATTTTGTTTGTCTTTTAAATGCAAATATAAGGCATATTTTCCTAGGAACAACAATTATTGAAAAGGGATTTAGAGAGTGCAAACATTTCCTGCTTCATGTATTGTTTTTAACATGTGTTGAGATATGTCTATGTGGCAAGTATTGTTATACCTCCATTATGCATCAGGGCCACGACTCAAAGGGCCTCATTCCGAGGTTGGAGGTAGTCATGGCACTATTAGCGCCATGACTACCTCCAATACCGGTATCGAGTCTGCCCTCGTTCAATGGGGACTTACCGGTCTATTCCGACCTTTGCGGGACGGGTAAATCCGCATTGAAACAGCCATTCCCCATTCCCATTTCAGCTCCCATGGGGCTCAATGGGAAGGGGAAGGCGCTAATACCGGTACCGAAAATTGCGGTACCGTTATTAGCTCTGAAGTCCCTTAACGGGCCCCGTCCATAACTCCTGGTAATACCAGGCGTTAAGGAAGGGACCTGCTAAGGGACCACGGAATAGGGCGCAAAGGTATTACCGGCACCGATGTCCTTAACGGTGCGGTATCCCTTTGTGCCCACCTCGTAATGAGGCCCAAAATATTTGTATATTTGTATTGCCATTTATGATATATGTAATACATTTTAGAAAAATGCATGCTTCAATATGCATACGATGTGTTATATATACTATAATTATTCAGATGTTATGGTGGACTATTTCTGAAATGCGTCTTAAATGTTGTTTTTTATGTACTTTTAGGGATCTAGTCGTCAATATAATAGCCTGAATTACAGAGTGTTTTTCAATGGGACTTTGTCGTTCAAAAAGGCTTTTGTAAATCAGGCCCACAGTCTTTAATACCACACACGTATTTTGTAAGTATCCTTTTGGCAATTAAATGAACTCAAGTACTACAGTAACTGGACGTCATGCAAACAGTCGAAATGAACACAAACACCAGAGCGGGCCACCTAATTTATTTTAGTTGAAAGCAAATATTAAAATACTCTGACATGGGAATGTATTGGACATGGTTTTATGAGCTGCTGTTTTGCATTTTGTCTAGTCATTAACTCACATCCGTTGTTGTCTTATCACAGTCCTTACTAAATGAAGATTCCCTGCCTTTCCAGGCAGAAACCAACAAAGTTGCCAACATTTTCCATAATGTTCACCTATTCCCAAAGTGGAGTGTAAAACACAACCCCTCCTTGTCCTCTGTCTGTGTTTACTGTCTCCATGTGGAGACCAACTAGGAGGCTGGGACCAGGCTGTTGCCAGTTCCATTCTTAAGACAGGTAAGAAGGGGTCATAATAGGTGTGCTGTTGTAAGACATAAAACCTCATAGTTGCCACCCTGCCAATCCAGTTCCCCTTTGCCTTTGACTCTCTGGTTCAAGGATGGGTGTTTTTCCTATTCACAAATCTCGATAGAAGCTGTGCTGTCATGAGCTGTACAATGGGAAAATACTAAAGTTCATAGTATATGTGTCAACGTACTTGCAGACTTTAATGTATGGCATTTCTGCCCTTAGTGTTTGTGCATTGAATTGCTGTTTTAGGGCGGTTTGCAAATTACTAAAACAGGATTGAATCCCATAGCCACAAAACACATTCTCCATTGTTTCTAGTAGATTGCAAATCTGGTTTTAAATCATTTCTTCCTGGCAGTAGTCTCCACCCATTGCAAACTAGCCATGGGAATTTTAAAAAAGATCATGTATGTGATGCATGCTTGCAGATCCTGTGTGGACATCTACTAGTTGTTTAAAGATTAAGTAGGGTCTGAATGCATATTCATCAATAGGTTCTAGAACCCATCAAAGAGCAAAGCACAGATCTTACAAACGGACTTACCTTGTGAGTGCTGAAGTTCAGGGTGTCTCGTGTTCCTTCCTTTCTGGTGCTGACCAATGGCAAATTAATAAGGATCTGGAGGTCAACATAATTATGTTATTACTAATTGCAAAGTGCTTGGAGGGAGGAGCAGGAAGCAATGTTTTGCCACATGGGAAGGAGATGAGCTGAAGGAGAAGGTCTGTTTGCTGCAATTATGTCTAACTAATGTATGCTTCTTGGGAAGCGAGAAGGCGGTAAGTCTCAAGCGCAACTGTTTCTAATTGCACAAACATTGTATTAGAGGTATGAAACCACTGTCCATTTGGAACCAGTTTGTCAGCTCTCATCAATCAGTTCTGTTCCACTGTGCTGTTTGATTTGTGCTTGCCCAGCTGTATTAAACAGTGTTACTTCTTGCCCAGTATGTGCTCCTTTTTGGACTACTGGTGGTAACTTATTTATTGCAAGCCCCGAAGTATCCCTAATACACAAATGTCAACAGTCTGAGCCCAGGCCGGGGATGTCAAAGAGATGTACATCCATGGCTGGATGGTGCATCTGCTCCCAGTGGAACAATCACCAGGCTGCTGTCTTCCTTTGATTTCCAAGGAGGAAGTATTACACTTCCCCTCAGTCAACTGGAGCTCTCACCATGGGATCTCATGGAAACACTTCTCCAAAGGGGCACTCATAATTAAGTCATAGTGTACAACTGGTTTCCCACTCTTGATCCGAAGGTGAATCCCACATCCATACATCAAACTCTCAAGTTCATATCAAATAGCTGTGTATGTGACACACGGCTAAGGTTCATTGGCAAATAGTATCATCAATATTAATAAAGAGTGGGGCACAACTCACATAAGTAAATTGAAGGTGTGGTCTAGGAGCACACATTCTCCACTGCAAGAAGAACTGCAAGAAGAACTGCAATGATCCATGAGGGTGCAACAGTCACAAGTTGACAACCACCTATATAATGGTGCAGGCTGTACTGTGTCAAACGAATGCATTAACAAAACATGTTTATCCTATTCCAAATGTGGTGGTGTAACTTTTTTGTTGAACCACCTTCTGGTTTTGGTGGTAAAGTTTAGAACCTACAGTACTTGATTGGAATGTTTTCTAACAGACTTTCACAAACACATTTAAAAAATGAAAGATTAACCAGAGGTGAAATTACCAACCCTGTTAAATGCTGAATTGATCATGGTTGATAATGTTAGGTCTTTGATGTGATGTTTTTGCAATTCCTCAGCCTCCCCAACAGACTCAGAATATGAGCAATGCCATATGGCCTGCATACAAATCTAGCACCCACAAACAGCAAGGCATACCCCCATACCCATCCTCATGAGTCATGGGGAAACCACCTCCTCTTGCAAGGAGACATGCAGCTCATCCTTCTCCACCAATCTTCTACATCTTCCCCTCCCATTCTTTTAGGGATGCCACAAACGGCAAACCTGAGAGCACAGTTTGTGTGTTCAATCTGAGTGAGAACTGATTTGTGTGTAGCCCAAAGAGAACCAGAAAGAGCCAGAGCCCAACCCCAACAAGTAAACAAATAGGGAGCAAATAACCCCTCTGCTAAAAATTACAACTGAATCTAAAACACCACTAGGCACTCATACAAGATGTCCACTAGAAAGATACGTGACATCTGTAAACCCACCACGAGTTCATCAGAGATTCGTCAGTGCAAAAATAAAAATAAATCAGTACTTTCTTTGTGTAACCGCTGTCTTAACATCATGCTGTAGGCATTTCCCTCCCATTCACTACACCTACCAATGCACCTGAGAGCCTGTGAGCCGAACCCCAGAGAGAACATGCATTTTCTGCGGTTTGCATTTGTTTATAACTGGTGTTAAGATCCAGCCCGCGGCCTGCATGCGCGCGGGCTGGCGTAGATGAAGTAGGCCGCGCGGCCCGTGGCGTAGCTCCAGCGGGAGCTGGGAAAGAAACACAAACCCACACGTTTGCTCGTTCTGCCCCGGAACTGCCTCCCACTCGCGGGGGCGGGGCTTTTATTGACGCCTTTATTATAAAACGAACAAAATGCAGTACTAAATGCCATCAACCTGGAACTAACACACTCTACTAAAGTTTCTACACAACTCGCTACCATACATAGTCACTTAGATTGGCGGGCGGTCTCGTGGTAGTTCTTAAACCGTATCATCCTCCTCGAGGACTGCACCTCTCCGCCTCATGCTCCGTGTCCCGATCTCTGCTCGGACTCTCGGGGCCGAGGGCCTCCAGCTGTTCCCCGGTTCCATCCTCCGCCCCTGCTTCATATGGGATGGACTCGGGGCTTTCTTCACTGGGGTGATCAGCCTCGTCTTCCTGATAGCATTCACTGTCAGTCGCAAGGTTTCGTGGCACCGTCACTCGCCGGTTTCCTCGTGTCACGGTCACCATGGTTCCGCTCCGGTCACTGACGGTCCATGGGACCTCCTCGTATCTGGTATCGAGTTTAGATTTCGTGGGGTTGCGTAGCATGATGACTTGGTCCCCTACTCGATGATCGGACAGCCTCACTCTCCTCTTGTCACTTATGTTGGCATTGGCATTCCTTCTCGTCCTTTCCGTGCGCTCTTCGTTTATCACATCCGGGGCCCTGCTGGGATGATGCGGGATCGAGGATTGGATGATGGTGCCAAACATGATGTCGGCCGGTGGTACTCCTGTCGTGCTGTGGGGAGTGACCCGGTAGTTTCGAATGAAACGGAAGAGGTCAACTTTCCATGGGCTGGCGTTCGCCTTGGACACCCTCAGTACCTTGTTTATCGTTCTCATGAAACGTTCTACGTCTCCATTTGCCTGGGGCCATCTCGGCATGATGTGGTGGTATTTAATATTGAGTTCCTGTAGGTAGGTTTTGAGCTCTTCTACAGTGAACGGTGGCCCATTGTCACTTTTGATGGAGATGGGCAACCCGTGAGTTGCGAACATCTTCTCTATGGCCGGAATGACCACTTCCGCTGCAGTGGATTCAATTATTTCAACTTTGGGATATTGGGAGTGGTAATCAATGGCCACCAGGAGGTAAAGGCCTTCTCGGAGCTTGCAAAAATCAATGCTGATGGCTTCCCAGTGAGATTGGCCGCATTGTGCCGACAGAATTGGCTCTGGTACCGGTGTGGCTCCCCATTATCTGGCAGGGTAAGCATGTGCTGATGAGAGTCTCGACCCGCTCCTCGATCTGGGGAAACCATACCCTATGTCTTATGCGGGCTTTCGTCCTTCCCAGTCCTTGGTGACCTTTGTGCGCTGGTGCCACTATCCTGTTTTGCATGCGGAGAGGGATCACGATGCGGTTTCCTATTAATATCACTCCACTTTCCGTGATCGACAAGTCATGCCGGACGGTGAACATGCCGGATAGGAAACCTTTTGCTTCGACGGTCCTGTTGTGTGTGTGTGTCATGAACGTCTTCCAGTCTCCTGATAGGATGGCATCTTTGACTAAATTGCAACATGGATCCCTGTGGGTTTCAGCCTCGATGTCTTCGATGCTCACAGCCTTTGGCCTCATCGCTCGTACCACCTGACATATGTGTTCCTCAGTTTCTTCGGCCACTTGGATCTCTTGCTGCGTTGCCGCTCGTGGATGTCTTGATAGGAAATCCGCAGGGTTACCGCAGCCTGGTTGGTAGACAAGATCGAAGTCGTACTGCTGCAGGTGTAGTAGCCATTTGGTGATCCGTGCCGGAGGGTGTGCCGACGTTCCCAAGAAAATGGGTAGTAGGGGTTTGTGGTCGGTGATTGTCGTGAACCGACGCCCATACAGATAGATATGGAAATGCCTGCACCCCCACAACACGGCTATGGCTTCCTTTTCGATGTGGGAATACCTCTGTTCAGTGTCCGTGAGGGCTCTCGAGGCATATGCAATTGGTCTTTTCTGCCCCTCCTTCGTGACTTGCATTAGGATGGCTCCGAGCCCCACAGGGCTTGCATCCACGAACAGTTCTGTGGGCAGTTCAGTGTTATAGTATGCCATTTTGGTGTCGATGGACAGGGACTCTTTCATGTTTTCAAACGAGTCCTGGCACTCCTGCCGCCAGTCCCACTTGGTGTTGGCTTTCGTGAGCTCCCGTAACGGTTCAGATAGGGTGGCTAAGTCTCGAATGAATCTCCCGCAGTATGTTGCCATGCCCAAGAAGCTGCTTACTTCCGTGGGATTCATCGGTGGGCTTGCCGCCTGAATGCCCTCAACCTTCTGGGGGTCAGGGGAGATTCCTGTGCTGTCGAATCTGTAGCCAAAGAAAGTGATTTCGGATTTCAGGAATTCACACTTCTCCCTGTGTATGGTGAGCCCAGCTTCATGTAGCCTGCCCAAAAGAGTTTGGAGCCTCTTGATGTGTTCTTTCTTGTCAGGAGCGTGAATCAAGATGTCATCACTTACATTTATAACGCCGAGGATGTCTCTAACGACCTCTTGGATGGTCTGCTGGAATACCTCAGCCGCTGACGATATCCCGAAGCTCAGCCGTTTGTATCTCCTCAATCCGAGATGCGTCGAGAAGGTAGTAATGTAGCGAGAGTCTCTGTGGAGTTTGAGCTGGTGATAACCTGCCTTGAGATCTACTTTAGAGAATATACACGACCCCGTGAGGTCGGCCACGATTTCGTCAATCGTTGGGGTGATATGACGTTCCCATTTAATGGCAGCGTTGGGGAGGCGCATGTCTATACATATCCGGACTTTACCGGGCTGTTTGGGTTTGCGCGTTACTACCATTGGGGAGACCCATGGTGTGGGCCCTGTGACCTCCTCTATGATACCCGCTTCTTCCAAAACCTTGAGTTCCTGCTCCACTTGCTCTCTCATGTGGAATGGCGTTCTTCTATGCCTCACGGCTTTGGGCTGTACCGTTTCGTCTATGTGCAGTTTGATGGTTTTGCCCTTCAAACACCCTATGCCATCTTGCAGCTTGGGGTATTGACTCAGTAACTTTTCAACCTCGTCGGCTGCGTCCACGTGGCAGATGAACTTGACTACTCCGAGGTCTTCCGCTGCGTCCCCACTCAGGAGGCTCTTGATTCCAGCCTTCACCACATATATTTTTGACTGTAAACTGTGCTCACCATGTTCCAGTGTGGTGCGGAACCTGCCGACGACTGGTAGGGGCTTCCGGCTGCCATATGCATATAACAGCGCATCTGTGGTTTTCAGCTCTGGTTGAGGGCTCAGGGTCTGGAATATGCTTGTCGGCATGACATTCACCGAGGCACCTGTGTCGATGGTCATGAGAATGCGCTGGTTTTGGACAGTGACCATACATCTGCGTCTCCGAAGTGATTTCCTCTGTGGTTCATGGCTTTGGCTTAGTGCAGACACCAGGTATACCTTCCTCCCTTTCCTGTCGTTGTCTCTGCCAGGTTCTTGCTGCATTGCTGGAACGTCGTCTCCTTCTTCTTCTGTGGACGAATTTGAGACTGCGACCCTCCTTGCTCTGGCTTGCTTTTTCTTTCTGGTCGCGTTCTTGTCTGGAAGATTTTGTGTGGGTTGCGTGGAGGCGCCCGTTGATCTGCATACCTTTGCATAATGATCTTTTCTGCCACATGCTCCACATGTCGTGCCTTGGGCGGGACAGTTGAGGCGGCCATGACGTGGTCCGCCACACTAGCCACACTCTGTGGGGCCAGAAATTTGCGGTTGCCACCTGTTTTGCGCATGGCCCCCACTGTTGTCATCCCTCAAGGGTTGTCTGTTAACGACCTGGGCTACCATGGCTGTGTTGAAAGCCGGTTGCAGTTTATGTAACGTGGCCTCCATGTTGGCCGCTCTGGTATGGGCCAGTTCTCTTTGTCGTCCAAGTTCGAGGATGCGCTGTAAGGGGATTCCTTTCTCGCTTAGTATCAGTCGTCTTAGTTTTTCTGATTGAATGCCGTTAATTATTTGCCTCCTGATCTCCTTCTCAACATTTGTGAACTCACAAGACATGGCTAATTTTCTCAACCGAGTGTGGTAAGCATCAAGGGTCTCATCCGCTGCCTGTATGGTGGTGCAGAAAATAAATGTCTCGTAGTCTGGGTTTAGTTGAGGAAGGAAATGAGCTGTGAGGGCATCTTTGGCGCTTTGGTATACATCTTGGCCATCATCAATGTTCAATGAATTGAAAATGCGCAGTACTTCGTCACCGACGCTGAGTAGCAGGTGTGCCTTCATTTTCCTGGCCGTCGTGATGTCTTTGCACTCCATGGCCATCTCAAATTTTTGGATCCACAGCTGCCACCTGGGTCCACTCGACGAGGGGTCCGTGAATGGGTCGAATGGCTGGATCAATGACAAAGCCTCCTTGTGTGCGAGGTAGTGGTGACGACATCGACAGGTTTGCCGCCATCCTGGACGGCGTGGTGTGCCCTGGGGTGGATGATCCGGCCGCCATGTGGACAGGTGTTTCTGGGATGGCCTCTATTTTCCAATAGAGCGGAACTGACAGATTTCGCTCGACCCTAGTGACGAGGGGATGATAACAGTTTAACAGTCATTCTGTGGATCTGCACTTCAAAAATGATGCGGTAACCAGACTGTGTACTCTGTGTGTGCATTTTATGGGCAGGATGGAGGTTAATTAATAACCAAAACTAAAGCACTCCGCACTTTTTAACCACCTCTTACAGATATATATATATATATATATATATATATATATATATATATATATATATATTAATTACATGGACGCGGTAGCGTCCATGTAGTTATGGTTAAGTTGGTGTTTCCATAGGAAGAGCACTTTTTGGGTGGCTTATAACTTTGCTCCCTCTGGACGAATCCTCACCAAACTTTGCAAAAAAAGTATATGGCCCACTCTGAATTGTTTTGCAAAGTTTGGAGAGGTTTGGTCCAGGGGGGGGCAAAGTTATAGGGGGGGTCCCAAAACTTTAGTTTTTTTAGACATAATGGGAAAAAACTTTGCGCACGGCTACAGCCCGAACCGCTGGCGCTGGACAGATTTACACCAAATTTGCGGCAGGAGCGACGGCTTGGTCCAGAAAGCGTGCTTTTGCAAATTTGGTGTAAATCCGTCCAGTAGTTTTTTAAAAAATGACCAAAATGTAAGGCAAAAAAATTTGTGACATCTGTGTTCGCTTCGCAGACGGACTTCCCTGTTCATTCCGCGGACAGCACCCCGATTGGCCCATGGGCTTGCATCATGTCCGCGGATATGCGACGTGTTCGCTGATTGGGCGGTGTGGGGCGTGATGCGCATCAGATTTTCTGTCGCGGCTGCCATCTTGCATTCGCCGCCGACCTCGGACAGCGCAGTGAAACTTGAATTAAAAATTGCATTTAGTGGCGTGTGTTGGTGTGTAAGAGTGTTTGGGGATGGTGGGGGAGTATGAGATAGGTTCAATGTTGTATTTGTTTTTATGTGCTAGATGCTTTTGTTGTGTTCGATTTGTCTGTGGACAACACGGCTGTTCTGGAATGTTCGTAAATAAACAGAATGGATTCGGTGTGAAGTTGAAAGTGTTCTAAGAACACTTGTGGGGTCTTGGAATGTTAGCAGGGGGTGTCCTGGAGACGTTGTGTGTATTGTTCGTTGGCAAGCTGAAAGTATTCTAAGAACACTCGCGGTGTCCTGAAATGTTCGTACACAAAGAAAATGGGGGTGTCTTGAGGACGCTGTCTGTATTGTCCTCTGGCAAGTTGAATGTGTTCTAGGACCTTCCTTGTGTCCGCGGACATTAAAATGGTTGCAATGCTTGAATCTATGGGTGTGACATAGTCATATGCCATGCACCCAAGAGTTTATGCCCTGGCCAGAAGCTCTGCAGCATATCACAGTCAAATGCCATGCACCCAAGAGTGTATGCCCTGGCCAGAAGCACCGCAGCATATCACACTCAGAGTGGCTTATAACTTTGTGTCAAAAACAAATTCATAAGGAACAATATTATAAGCCAGTATGGGTGTGATATGCTGCAATGATTGTATTTATGATGTTATACTTACTATTTGGTTTAGTAACGGGAGTCCATGTTTTTCTTGTTCATTTCTGTGATAAAAGAAAATAGCATGTTAGTATTAGTATTTTATAAAGAGTTATTGCATTGTACAATCAACATTTTTTCTTTTTTTTTTACCCTCATATTTAGTTGATGACAAAAGAGAGTACTGTGCAATTTGCTCAGTTTCTGTGTTTGTTGCTAAAATCATTGGGTCTGTGGGAGAAAAAAAAATCCATGTTGGATTAAAAAAAAAACTTTTTCTGTTATGCTACAGTTTATTTATTTTTTTTTTTCAGTGATTACTTGTTGTTTCTGGCTAATACTTTATACATTGGATTGTTCCAGTTTTTGGGAGCAGTAAGATATTAGGTATTTGTTTGGATATTGTACAGTTTTGGAGCAGTTAGATACCAGTAGGCGTATTCTAACTGTTTATTTTTTTATATAATTTCGTGGTATTGATTTATCTGTTTGAATATTTCTAAATTTTGGGACAGTTAGATACCAATTGGCGGATTCTAACTGTCTATTTTTTGATTTATTTGAGTAGTCCTAATTTATCTGTTTAGTTGTTGTAGCATCTTTGGGCAGTTAGATAGCTTTTGGAATATTGTGACAGTTTATATTTTTTTTTATAAGGTTTAAGTACAGTTTAGTTATCAAATTTTGGTTTTAAGAACATTAAATAAGCGTTTGTAAGATTTGCTGGTAATCTCTGCTTTAGAGTAATGGTAATATCATTACATTCAAACCATCCACATTTATTTTTTATATATGCAGTGTAGTGTCCTGAGTTGGTTCTGGCTCCTGTGTGGTAGATGATACCTATTGTTGTGAAGGTTTTCCTACCAAGTGATATTTGACCATGTGTGAATCCAGTCAGCTTGCAGTTGTTTTTGGTAACATCTGCATTGTAACGTAGAAGCATTAGTATTACGTATTTACTATGTTTGTATTATTAACGTGGAGCGATTATCTGAATTGCAGGTGGAACATAATCTACCATGGTTTGCATTTTGTACAAGTTGCTGAAATGGAACGGATTCACAATTAGGTATTGATATATACACAAAGCGCTCATTGGGGACTTGTTCTTGTGTCACATTGTTGCAGAGAGTGCATGTATGTTTCCACCGGTATGAAATCTGGAAGATTTCATTTATAGGTATGTTTTTGTTTTCCAATACTTGTAGTAAGTACATTAGAAATTCTTGTGGATCTTCCTGTGAGTTTATAGTGAATTTCAGCATTCCAGCACAGTAGTCCAATTGTTGTCTTATTCCATAAACACTATACATGTTGTCAGGATTGTTTGCTGCATTTCTGTGAAGTACTAACATTTGCAAACACAATGGGTCTGCACTGTGTAAGTAAATGTTCTCAACAATTGGTGGTAATGGAAATAGAATATTCATATATTCATTGTTACATTTGCGTAGCAACTTACACCAACTATATTTGAGAGTTTAAATGGACCATGTAGTTCTGTATCTGACTGCTTTTTTTGGAGTTTGCCTTCCTTCTTTGAAGAAGTACCTGGTTTACTTTTTAAACCACCTGGTTTTACTGATTGTGGTACTTGATGAAGTTTTAGTTTCTTTTACTCTTTTTGGAGGATCTGCAGTGACATCCTGTTGCATTTCTGTTTGATTTAGTTTTCTTTTAAAACATTTTCCTTTTTGTGGAACAGGATATGTTTGTAGATGGGGGGTGTATAGTGAACGAAGTCTATTGTATTCTAAAATCCAAGGAATATCAGCGTTTATTTTACTTGCATCAAAGTTGATTAGAAATAGACCGTCAAATGTACGTAAGCGTGATGGTGCTACGTAGATGATGCCTTCTTTAAAGACTGTGTTACCAATGTCTGTCATTGCTTTGTCTAAGGTAAGGCCTTGTGATTTATGAATGGTGACTGCGTATGCAAGAATTAGAGAAAATTGTTCTCTGCGTACATATATGTCTTTGAAGAGAAGGAATCGAGCTGTTGAACGTCCTATTCTTTTAACTTCTGAAAGTTTGTTAAAGAGAATATTGACAAACTGAATTTTGTTGTCACGTGGGTATGTTTGAAAGCCAACAACTGTACCCAGTGCTCCATTAACTAGTCCTTGGTCTACGTCAAGGTTACGTTTCAGCATAACTCTGCAGTTTAAGGATAATTTTAATATCTTTTCCAAGCCTGCTGTGTTTGAGATTGATTTTTCTAAACTGTTTAGTCTTGCTGTGGCATGGTCAAACATGGGTAGTGTCATTCCATGTACATCTAGTTTGTCTGTGGCGCTAATTTCCATTATTGGTTGCATTTCTTTACTTAACATGATTTCATTGAATTTGAAACAGCTTGCAAGAGTTGGCATTAAGGCCATACAATTGACATTGTTGTGGGCTAATTGTTCCATAACATCTGTAGCACATGTATTATCACCATAAAGTGCATGAATGTGCCGGGTTTTCAATATTGCTTCTGCTTCTCTAGAAAGTATACCAACTCTTATACTTTTTAAGATGTTGGCATAAGTGAGATCTGCAGATTGGCGCATGTTTTGTGTTAATTCTCTGTATTGGAAATGTTGCCAAAGGTTGACATTTCCAATGCTGCCAACAGTTTTATGACAGAGTTTGTGTCCAAATGTTTTAAAAATAGGCTCACCTTTTACAGATGTCAATTGAAGAAGATCTCCGAAAACAATAATGTGTTTCCTGCAAAGAGCTCTTCATAGTTTGTTTTGAGCACTTCCTGTAATCTGAGGTGAATCAAAGCCAACATTAGGTTGGACACCATGCTCACTTCATCTATTAGTAGCATTTTCATTTGTTTTAATACTCTGCGTAGTTCCATTGCAAATTCTGCAGAAAGTTTGTAATAATCTAATTTGTTTTGGTGTTCTACTGGCAGGAGTAGTAATCGGTGTAAAGTGACACCACCTATGTTATAGGCAGCTAAACCTGTGGGGGCAGTGACAATAGCTGACAATTTGTTGTTTGTGAATTGTTGAAGGAACTTACTGATGATTTTGATTAGGAATGTTTTGCCAGAACCAGCTTCACCACTGACATACAATAGTATAGGTTTATAATTTTGACAGATGCATTCTTTGTTTTCATGTTGTACACCATGTGCAATTTCTTTTGTTACTTCTTGAAAAATGCTATGTTGCTCATTGTTTAGCTTTGATTTTAGTATAGTTAAGTCTTCTTTATCTTCATACTGACACATGGTGTTTTGTACTTCTATCATAGCTAATTCTGCCTCATTTGTTATTAGTGGGTCTCCCAGTGGTTCTTGGCTTCCTGTGACAGATGGTTGACTACTGTCAGGAGTGTCCTTATCTAGTTGGGCCTGGAGTTCTTCTTCGTGTTGCTGTTCATTGTGCAACATTGTTTTGTACTGTGCAAAGTTTACATCAGTTATACAGCTTTCATTTGCTTTGAAAGCGTCTTCATATGAGTCATAGTTATCTATTATTTCTTCTTCTTTTCTTTTGGTTTAAAGAGTTGTAGCAGGGACATGTAATATACATCTTTATGTTGAGGAGTCTTTAATGACAATTTGATATGATTAATTCAATTTGGTTTGGTGAGTTTTACTAAGCTGCCTTCACAGTTTGTCACTTTGTATTTACGGTTTTGT
Source organism: Ambystoma mexicanum (assembly GCF_040938575.1). NCBI lineage: Eukaryota > Metazoa > Chordata > Amphibia > Caudata > Ambystomatidae > Ambystoma > Ambystoma mexicanum. Next base: position 882,040,813 of record NC_090922.1, on the reverse strand, counting down.
TCATCAGGTTTTATATTATTTTTGTATGTGTAGTTTTGGGCTATGTGGTATAGACTCATGGTTTCCAAGGTGGTACTTCTGTTTGGGTAGTATGTGTCCAATAAATTGTTTTTTTAAAATGTCTTGGCTGTTGGGATCATGTTTGGCTATTGTTTCTATATCTTCGTATGATTTTAGAACTCTTTTTCTAGATTTAGCTGGACCAAGACTTAGCCATACTATATTTTCCAATTTACCATACAATGCAGTACCAGTTAATCGATCAGCTGCTTCATATGATCCACATTCTCTACGGGACAGCATTTTTATGCCCAAGCTGTATAATTTCTGAGACACTGTTTTATCTGATGACAGGTCATTCCAGAGGTCTTGGAGCTCTGTCTTTTCTGATTTGGTTAAGTATGCTGTGACATCTCGTGCAACTGCAGTAGAATTGGCTGCAATGTACTGTACGTCTATGTTTGCATTCCATAAGTAGGCAATGATTGCAGTGTAATCATTGATATATTTTTCTTCTTCTTTTCTTTTTATGCAATATGTATTTTTAGTTAACTTACCTTTAACACTATGTCTAACTGAAGACATGAGGTTGTTCACTTGACCTGTATTTGTGACTGGTCTAGTGAAACCAAATCGGCATTTGGTGTAGTATTTCCCTTTGTTTTTGTATTTGCGACGACAATATTTGCCACATTTGTGTCTTTGGAATTGTAAAATTTTTGCATGAAGATCACTATTTGTGGATTCTGATGGAATTTCACAAGGGACATATTTTTCAATAAACTGTAAAACAGTGGCATCACTGTCTTGACCAAATTCAGGAGCATCTTTAATCCATAAAAGCATGTGGATATGTGGTGCTCCTCTGGCTTGGTATTCTTTTCTCCAAAAGAAGTGTTGCTCTTCTCCAAGGGGAGGAACAGTTTTGTTACAAATAAAATGTAGCATATCAATGAAGTGATGGGGAAAATATCGTGAAACATTAACAGGATCCTGTGAACAAAGTTCTCCAGGTGTTAGTATATCTATGTGTTTTCATTTGATATGCGTAGGAAAGCATGTAAATCTTCCCATGCATATTCTGCGCAACTTAATGTAACAAACCAAGTGGGTGGGCCAAGGTTTCTGATCATACAAAGTACATCTCCATGACGTCGAAACCAGTACTCTTTAGTACCACACATATTTGCTAATAGATTTGTATGATTTGCTTGTAAAACCTAATCTTTTTGTTGAACTTTTTGTAATAATTGTGTAGCTGTCATATTTTGAAAGTGTGATCCTGATTTTAATAAATATGTGTGCAACTCCGTAACATAAAGTTGCTAGTTCACTTTCAAAGAGTAGGTGAAATATGTATTCCACATTTTGTCGAAATCTGGGATCTTCAGAATACATTCGTAATGAGCGATATTCTGATGCTGATATTTGAATAGGTCTATCATCGTATCTTCCTCCTTTGCCAGTAGGAAAGAATAGAGAAAAAGCACGTGCTTCTATACTTTTTTCCCATATGCTGATTGGTGATCCTTTTGTTTGACGCATTTGGTACATTTCCAGTGCATCGTCTATGGTGTCATTAGAGTGCAATGGATGAATTGTATAATGGTCTAAAGTGTTTGATATTGTAGCAGGATCTCAGAGCTCAAATTGACCAGCTTCTTGTGTCTGTTCAATTATTTCACTTGTATCTTGCAAGTTTTCTTCAATATTAACTTCTTTGTAATATTCATTGTTCTCTTTAAGATATTCTAGGGCTTCTCTAACTTTATGTAAATCTACCAGTTGTTGCCAAATTTTTTTGTCTTTTGTAGGCACTCCATTTACCAAGATAATTAAACATTGCTGCATTGGGCGTTGCACTCCGAGAGTGTGCACATTTTCTTTTAGATCTAATGGTAAATACATTACTTTTCCACGAATACCTTTCACTAATTCAGAGGGAGGTAATTTTGCAGTTTTTGGTTGAAGGCGTATTATTGCTTGAAATGGGTGCACTGCTTGAATTATGATGCTCTCATATAAATTAAGTTGTTGAAGGGGTTTTGGTAGTGGATACAATTCCAAGTTATTTGTGATAGCACGTGAAGGAGTTTGGTTGTTGTCAAGTTTTGTAGTGCAATAACTGCAAAGTATTATGGGGTCAGTTATTAAGTACTTGTTTTCTGCTATAAGAAAGAGAGCTAATTGGAACCATTTAGAATCTTCATTGTCTTCTATTTTGTATGATAGGTCTATAGTTTTTGTGCTACTTTTATATAAAGTTCTGCGGCAACATACACACACGTGGTTTGGTACTTCAGCTGAAGTACTTTCAAATTTTAGTATTTCTTTTTTGTATGTCTGTAGTGAAAGGTTGCCATGTGCAGAATTGTTACGAAGTTGGTTGACAGCTAATTCATCTTGTAAGTGGGTTTCACTTCCAAAATATTTTGTCTGGATATAGTTGATTTCCTCTAGGAGGTCTTTTGCTGTACCATGTAGAAGAATGTTATTTAAATTGGCTAGTACTAACGCCGGACTTTTAGCATAGTACAGTTTATAAACTAGATTTCTTATACTTGCATGATGTGTTGATATCCTTTTGATAATATGGAAGGGTGTTTTGCAAGTAGGTCCTGTAATGCAGGCCAAGGAATGTCCTTGTAGTCCTAATGCAGGCCAAGGAATGTCCTTGTAGTCCTGTGTACTTGCGTATTGGACAAGCATCCATATTTTGCAGTAGTTTAATTTTGATTTTGTCTTTGCTTTTCACATATTGATTGAGGAATTGGCGTAAAGACTTGAACATTTTTTTGGGAATGTGACACATTGACGTGCATGGCCATTTCTACACTAGATGTTCTGATTCAGTTGAATGGAGGGGTAAATCTACGTTTTCAGGGCATATTTTTGTAAGGAGTTCTTCTTGTTCCATTATGGTATTATTAACTTTTTCGTAACCTTGACCACTGCTATGTATGGCAATTGTATTTGTTTGCTTTTGTTTGTAGGCTTCTTCATTAAAGTATGGTTCTGTGGTTGTAGTGTGACTCCATTCACCTCCACAGATATTTAAGAAGTTATTTCGGTTGACATTTTCGTTTATTGATAAGTCTTTTTTGTAATTTAGTTATTAGTTTTGTTAGTGGTTTCATTCTGTTTAACACTAAAATAAATAACTTTGTTTTGAGAAGAAGTGCACTGTCTATCAACGCTTCTAAGATTACTTTCCTACAATAGGTTTGAAGTCTTGAACCTGGTTTCTCTCCTGTTTTCATAAGATTTTGAAGGACATTGTGATGGAACATTTTGGCTAAAATACCTTTCTTGTTATGCTTACTTTGTACTATATCAAGATTTATAGAAGAAGTTTTATTTGTAGTGATAGTTGATTTTCTGTTTATTGTGTTTTGGGTTGTTTTACTTTTTGATAGAGGAGGGAAAGTTTTTGTACTAGAAACTTCTTCTGTTTCACTACATGACTGTATTAGCTGTTGTGTTTCAACTTTTTTTTTACAAATTCTGCTATAGATGGATGTTTATGTTGGAGACTTTTCTTTTTATTTGCTCTACTTCTGCATCCCTTTCTACGGAGTTGCTTTTTGGTAGGCATTCTTCAGGGTCTGTTGAAAAAAATACAGAAGGTATGGGTTGGGGTGTTCTGCAATGCATGTGTGGTGTGTGCATGAGTGTTTGAGTAAGGTGATAAAGATGTATGTAATGGTGTGTGATTGTGCTTTGGGAAGTACAACTAGTAGGGATGGCTATTCTTGAATTAATGTGTTACTAAACTGGGGTTCAGATGACAGAAAAAAGTAAGCTAGTGGTGTGGAGAAGTATAAATAGTATATCTAAAGCTATACAATTAAAACAGTTGTTTTTTCTACAACATATAAATTCTAGCGGCTGAGTTGGGTAATTTGTGTGTCGAAAAAATAGGAATTTGTGGGCCATTCTGCCAGTAAATCACTGTTTAAGACGGGGGGATTGTTGGTCAGAATGGTGCAGAATCTCTATTTTGAGGCACAGAAATAGCATGAATTAAGCTTACAGCGTGAGTAATAATTCAAATATTATGGTAACATTCTACTTACTTTTTTTCTAAAATGAGCAGTTTGCTTCTTAGTTGTTCTTTGTAGTTCCAATTCGGCTGCTTCTTTTCAGGAGAATGGTCTTCACTGCAATTGTAAAAGAAAGAAATTAGTAATTTGGTTTGTATATAGCACTCTTTTTAATTTTTAAATTGAAATGCTCAGCGCCTTCCTTAAAACCATTAAAACTATTTTATGACTAACTGTAGGAAAGAAAATATCTTCACTATGGCTTGTTAAATTCATAATGCACCACTGTATACCACTATTCCTGCAACTAAGCTTTTCCACGTAATAGTGAGTCCATGTCATAGCCTGCTTTTCCACGTAATAGTGAGTGAATGTCATAGCCTGCTTGTCCTATATAAATGTAAGTAATTATATAAACTAAAAAAAGTAAAACCAAATATGTGTTTGTACAAATATTATTCTTTGAGATTTGATCATAGAGTGTGCATGTAATTTTGTTTGATTATATGTAGTCTATATATTTTATTTGAAAAAGATTAGTTTAACATTATTTGCGTGTGTGTGTGTGTGTACGAAGAAATTAAACGGTATAAAGATTTGTAAGTCACATTTCATTTTAGGATAATGAAAAAATGATTGTAGATTCATTTTACAGATTATACAAGGTAAAAGTCGGTTAGAAAATGTGTTCCTGTACTGTATAGAAAATATGCATACCTGTAGTTTGTGTTCATGCATATGGATATGGACGAAGCTGCAAGTAGAAATCTTGGAGATTTGTCTAGTATTTCTCGTAGATCGTGCTTGCCAATGGTATGAGACTTGTAGTCTGAGAGATTCACCGTACATTTGCAGTGCTGATCTATGATGATGCAGTTACATGTAGAGGTCGTGGATTTGATTGGTGGATGGTCATGTGATTTCTTAGCTACATCCAATGAGGGAATGGCACAGAGAGTTAAGTGGAAATGGTAGAAGGGCTGTCCATGTTACGATACGTTTGCGGACAAGGCGGTAGTTCCAGGACACCGCCTATTACATCCGGGGAATTTGGGGTGGGGCGGCATGCAAATGAGATTGAATGTAGCAAGGGATTGGTCAGTAAAGTTTAGTGAGTGTGTTGTGCTAGGAGATGTTTTCTCTGATATTCTTTGTGGTGAGAGAAGAACAGATAGCTATGGCTGAGTGTTTCAAAAAACAGATTGTGTGGATTTTGGGAGACTCGTGGATACATTGGTTGAAGGTGCATGCAGAAAGCTGTGGTGTACCTATAGATCTTGGATTCCCACATTTGAAAGTGCACTGGCATGGAGATCGTGGAATGAAGTGGCTGGACTTGCTACCTCTCTGTGCAACTTTGAAGATAGAGGAACATCCAGACATAATTGTAATTCATTGTGGAGGGAACAGTTTAGGACTTGTGTCTGGAATTTCTTTGCAATTTGCAATGAAAGAAGGACTTCAGAAGATCATGGATATGTTTCCAAACTTTCACAGATTGCGCATAGACAAATGTGGCTTCGTTCTTTCTCATGTGCTCCACACATGGAGAAAGCAAGGCATAATGTCAATAAGGCTGTTTGTGCTTTCCTAAGAGATTTTGGCATGTTCTCTTTTCACAATGAAAATATTATGTTTCGTAGTACATTCATTTTTCGCAGAGATGGAGTCCATCTTACTTATGCTGGCAATCATTTTTCTGAGAAATGTACAAAATGCATTGCAACCTTTTTTAGAAATGCAACATCTAATTTGAAGTAGGTGTTTTGAAGTAGGTGTTAAGTATTTATAATTTTTGACATACAAACACCTCCCAAAGGCTCTTTTCAGAGCCACCACTTCCTCCCAGAGAAAAAAGCAATGGTTACAATAGGGCAGCACCCCAATTTTTTTTATTTTCGCGAACTGTCCGCGGATTTTCAAGACATAGAAAGGGCCCTCCATTCTTTATCGTTACTTCTATTTTTTAACTGTGAAAGGCGGCTCTGAAAAGAGCCTTATTTTTTTGGGATTTTTGTTATTTTGTATTTTTTTGTTTTTTTACACACGACACACTAGGAGAGGAGGGGAAAGGAGGGTAAAGGGGGGGACACCAACCACAGGAATAATAAAGGGCGAGCTGGGAGAGGAAGATGTAGAGTGGGTTTTATTTGGGTAGTGAGCAGGTCTTCTCGTGCTCTGAGACAAAAAAGCACTCCGAAGTCGCTCCACCTTACAGAGTACTGTGTCACAGTACATACATACAACTGTGACCCTCGAAAGGTAAGGGTCATCAGAATTCTGTATTGCCTGTGAGGCTAAAAACCTTTCAAATTCAGTGAAAAAACTTTGTTAAAGGGACGTTATGGTTCCAAGTAAAACCGAAAAACCCTTGAAATTCGCCAGTTATGGTAAGCTAAGCAATCATAACACGCGCCACCACCGTGCACTGCTAAGCCTAACACCCAGGACATCAAAGATGACATCACAAATGTCATTGAGGACATCACTGATGACATCACATGTCTGGCTCCCCCTTTTTTCCTTTCCTGACATATCTAGGCCACATGATTTTCTTCAATAACAGTCAGGAACTAAAAATTGTAAATGTACTATATTCGTATACTTATCCTTCAAGTATGTTCTTACAATAATTCCCTTATGGTCCAGTCATATCATATGAAACATATACATAGGGGAAGACACAACCTTGAAAGACAGCAATCCTCTTTGTGCATTAAAATTATCAGTAGATTTATCAGCACTTTCTGTTAGTTTTGATGTTTTTTTATTACTGTACTTTCTCTGTATATACTCATATTTTTATATGTTGTACTCACACTATTTTCCTTAGGGTCCAGACACATCATGCGATATACATAGATAGGGTAAGTAACAGTTTTGAAACAGAGCAATCATTTCTCTGCATAACGATAATCAGTTAGGTTATGAACACTTTCTGCTACTATTGCTGTTTTTTTTTTCTTACTTCAATTCCCTTGTATATATTCATATTTGTATGTGGTGTTGTCTCTTTGTGATTTGTCTATAATAATGCAATTATGTAGTAAGTGGGTTTTATTACCTACTTATCACAAGTTTCACTGTACACAAAACTGTAATATGAAAACAGTTATCATTTCACTATTCAACATGGCAAGCTTATGAATATTGCACCTCCATTGTGTATGCTGCACACAATGCCTATGTTTCTACATGAGTACCTTAGTATACTGGATGGAACTTCATAATAGAATGCTATTTATATCAATGCCTTGCTTAGTACACTGATTAGCACTTGATATTTATTCCAATAATCTTTGACACCTTTTTATTAACATTACACTAAGAATCCCTTGTATAGACTTTTCATGAAAGGTAAATGCACATGTGATGTCATCAGTGATGTCATCAATGGCATTTGTGATGTCATCTTTGATGTCCTGGGTGTTAGGCTTAGCAGTGCACAGTGGTGGCGCGAGTTATGGTTGCTTAGCTTACCATAACTGGCGAATTTCAAGGGTTTTTTGGTTTTACGTGGAACCATAACGTCCCTTTAACAAAGTTTTTTCACTGAATTTGAAAGGTTTTTAGCAGCGCAACTTAACCATAACTTCCCTTTAACAAAGTTTTTTCACTGAATTTCTTAGGTTTTTAGTAGTGCAACTTAACAATAATGACTTTGACTTTATATACATGTCATATGGAACTGACTGAATCTCTTCTACTGTACTTGATGTCCGCAAACTCATTTAGGGGCCGATTCATGGAACAAACGTGCGCCGAAAATATCTAGGTGCAAGCAGGTGCAAGCAGGCGCAAGCGCGAAAAAACAGGCGCACGCGCACGCGTGCGATTCATGGAAGTCCCTCCGTGTGTTTACCTCGGGATGTGCGCTAAACCCGTGCATGGCGCACACGTCTCTGAAACATCCCGAATGGCGTGCGCGACGCACACAGTGAAAGCGCACAACCTCGGTGCACACACCAAAAAGGGGGCGGAACACAGGGCGTAACGCGCAGAATGGGGAACAACGTGCGAAAATAAGGGCATAACTGGGATGTACTGCTGGGAAGCAGACGGAACGCCCACACGCACGCGAACCAAACGTATTCATGGAATCGAATAGGGCAAAGCCGCGCACGGCCAAAGACACGCACAGGCCTAAACACGTCCGCCACAAAAAGGCAGCGGTAGCGTCCCTGCGCATCACAAAAGCGCCAATATACAGCAAAGATGAATGTCCCATACTGCTATTGTGCCTGGGGTGGGGGAGCGGGCTACGTGTATTACGGGGGTTCGCGTGAAGTTTTTCACGCGATCGGGCCTGGGGGAGCGGGCTACGTGTATTACGGGGGTTCGCGTGAAATTTTTCACGCGATCGGGCCTGGGGGAGCGGGCTACGTGTATTGCGGGGGTTCGCGTGAAGTTTTTCACGCGATCGGGCCTGGGGGAGCGGGCTATGTGTATTACAGGGGTTCGCGTGAAGTTTTTCACGCGATCGGGCCTGGGGGAGCGGGCTACGTGTATTGCGGGGGTTCGCGTGAAGTTTTTCACGCGATCGGGCCTGGGGGAGCGGGCTACCACTCACCGTCTGCCTTTCGTGTAGAAGAACGCGTAGCCAACACCCGCTGTGAAGTAATAGCGTGTGAACCCCAACGGCTGGAAAACACACGCACCGCACCCCACGAAAAGCACGTACAGAGCAATGTAAAGGCACGTGGGATCTACAAGCCCTGCCAGGGAAACGCCCGTGCGCGAAATGTCACAGACGCGCTTACGCACTAAGGGCCTTTGGTCCAATGAAATCGAGTATGCGTGTTGACGCGCTTACACGCTAAGGGCCTTTCCTCGATTTACACGCAGACGTGCAAGATTTTCACGTGCCAAATCTCTCCGTATCAAGCTGGCCACGAGTAAGCACACGGAAGACCACGCTCCTGCCCAAAAGGCCGAATTACTGCCCCCCAGATCCCCCAGCAGCCTCCCACGAGCCATCTGCTGCTGCCTGCCTGCCTGCCTGCTGCCACCGTGCCCTGCCATTTGGTGCCTGCACATCAGCCATCTGCAGGGGTCCATTTGCTTTGTCCACCCCTGCTGGAACAGAAGACTCCCGACTGGGATACCATCGCTCCACAGCCCAGCCCCAGGACCCAGTTGCCCACCCACACCTGCCTCTGGGTTTGCCATGTCGGGCACTGCAACATCTGGCACCACTGGCAACCCCCGGCCAGAGAGGCAGAGGGGCACCAGCTTCACTGCCACCGAAGTTGGTGTCCTGGTGGAGCAAGTCCTGGGGCAGTATGATGCCCTCTTCGGAAGTAAGCGCGCCAACAAGGAAGGACGGACTTGGATCTGGACGGACATCGTGACTGCCATCAACGCAGAGGGGGTGGCAGTCCGCGACTACCAACATGTCAAGAAGTGCTGGGATGACTGCAGATCCAGGACCCTCTTGAAGGCCCGGCGCCTCATGGAGGGGGGCCGGGGCCGCATGAGTACCATCCAGATGAGGGTCCTGGAACGCGTAGGCCCAGCGCTCCACGCCCAGATCCTTGAGAGGCAGACCCGTCTGGAGTTGAGCGGTAAGTGGCCAAGCATTGTTGTGTGAGACAGGGCATGTCGTGGTGTGCTGGTTGTCTGATACTTGCTTGTATGTGTGACATAGGCCATGTATGCATGTGTGTGTGCAGGGAGGTCATGCATGTGAGACCAGTAATGTGTGAACCACACGGTTGGTGCATGTGTTCAAATGCAACATGGGTTGCCCTATGCGGAATGGCCACATGAAAGCTTGCCAGTCTCTGTTCCTGGACATGGGTGGGGGTGAGGGATGAGTGCTGATGCCATGTACATGTATGCTGTCCATGTCTGTGTGTCTGACCTGCGTGTCTGGGACTTGTGAATGCCAGGGATGCATGACACATGTCTGTCGCAATGTTCAGGTTCACTGATGCAGCCTAGTCATCCTTGTATCCACTGTGTCTGTGGTGTACGAGGCCAGATGGATGAAACTAGGGTGAAGTGTGTGCATGTGATAGGCATGGCCCATGATGCATGTGAGTTCCAAAACAACATTGTATGTTTCAAGAATCCCTTGGACATGTATGCTAATGTCCATAGCATGCGCCATGCCTGTTACCGCATGTGTTTTACCTGCACTGACCCATGTGTTGTGGAGGGACATGATGGAAGTGATCTTTGACAGTGCCACTCATCTGCTATTGCTTCCTGTCTAGGGGACCATTGTACAGTACCCTGATGCTTGTGTTCTATGTCTCCCTCTACACAGCGCCACGTGAAGAAGAGGGCGGAGATGGCTCTGTGGAGCAAAGCGGCGGTAATGCCCCCACGGCTGCAGCGGAAGGGGTGGGTGAGCCCCCACAGGGGCTTGCAACGGTGGAAGACGGGATGGAGCCATCCAGGTTGGTGGTTTCCACAGAGGAGGAGGAGGCCGCTACTGAGGCGCACATGGGGCCTGGTGGGGGCATCCCTGCTGGTGCAAGTGTTGCAGTCCAGGGGCAGGGGCAGGAGGCAGCACAAGTCGCCGTGGAGGGGCCTGTGCATGTCACTGTCCCTGACACTGTGACTGCACCACCATGCACCAGCAGGGATGCCCCATCCCAGGCCCGTCCACAGGTAGGGGGGATGTCCATGTCATCTGACTCCCCTCCACCTGCGGACGAGGGGACCCCTGGCTTTATGGAGAAGGTCTTGATTGGTGTTGCGTTGCACACAGGTGCAATTCGTGATGAGGTGCGTGCTTCGCGGGAGGAGCATGCACGTCATCACGGAGAGCACCGTGTCGACGTGGCCCAGTTGGGATCGGCCATGGTCGGGGGTTCCCTACATGTGTCGGCCAATCTGGCGACCCTCTCCTCCTCTGTGGAGACTATGCACCAGTCGTTCTCCATGCCGTCTTCCGGCCCAGATGCCACCAGGGCCCCCTGTGGACCTGCCCTGACCAATGCAGCCGGTTCGGTGGGGATCCCATCCCTGCCACAGTCAGGAGTCGGAGGTCCAGCAGGGGTGGACACACCAGCAACTGGACCCCAGCAGATGGAGGATGTGACGGCATCATCGGGCAGGGCACGTGCACGACGGCGTCGGTGGATTCCATCAGCCTGGATGCCGTTGTGCTGGCACAGGCAGTTGCATCGGAGGCAGCGGCAGGCTCGACGTGGGAGGCATCATGGCTCGGGGCCATCAACATCAGGGGTGCAGGCATCGGCCGGAGGGCAGGAGAACCCTGGAATGGGAGTGGCTTCCGTGTGGGAGCGGTTGGGCCATCAGATAGGTGCGGAGTGGCAGCGGGCAGAGGAGGAACAGCTCACAATGGTCAGGGCGGAGAACTCCATGCGGAGGGCGCTGAGGCGGGCTGAGTGCCTCAAGGGTCTTCGCAGGGAGTTGGAGCTGGACACTGCTTTATCCCTGCGAGACCTCGGGCCAGGAAACATGCCCGCCTCCAAGCCATTGAACAGGAGTTCGATGATGCCCTGGCCCATGACAACATCCAGTGAGCCGTTGGACGAGCCCGCTGCCCTTGTAAATAGTTATGTAGTTAGTGTTAGGTTTCCTTTGTTTTTGCATTTATTTTGGACCTTTTGGACAATGGGCCACATTTTTGTATATAGTTTTTTTTTATTCTTTTGTTGGGATCATGGACCCTGGCTTGTTCATCTGTACATAGTTTACTGTTGGATTTTCTTTTCATTTTACAATTTACCCATGGAGCAATGGCTTTCAATTATAATTTCCCATTGGATTTTCTTTTGTGGACTGTGACTTTGGACACCATTCCTTTGGATTATGATTTTTGTTTTGCATTTTTTCACAGACATGCTTCTTTTTACTTTTTTTACATTCCCATTTCTGTTTGTTTATTTTTGATTCAATTCATGTTTCCTTTAATACATATCTTTTGATCAAACTTCAATGTGTAGTATCATCTCATTGGTTTCAACATGCATATCATGATATGGGTTTTGAGATTCACTGACACCCATTGGGTGTATGTGAGGGACATGTGTTCGTTTCCAAACTTGCAATTGGTGTTCTATCATGTTATTGCCATTTCTAAGTGGGTGGATGCAATACTCGGGTGGGTGTTTTGCATTTGTATGCTGACCATAGGGACCAGGGATCTAGATTGTGATGACATGTTGGCTGGGGAACATGAGTTGGGGCCTGGTGGAGGGTGCCCTACAGTGCTGGGGGGTGGGGGTGCAGGGGAACATGAGTTGGGGCCTGGTGGAGGGTGCCCCACAGTGCTGGGGGGTGGGGGTGCAGGGGAACATGAGTTGGACATGATTGGGGGCCTACTGGCAGGTGCCCCACAGTGCTGGGGGGTGGGGGTGCAGGGGAACATGAATTGGGGCCTGGTGGAGGGTGCCCCACAGTGCTGGGGGGTGGGGGTGCAGGGGAACATGAGTGGGGGCCTGGTGGAGGGTGCCCCACAGTGCTGGGGAGTGTGGGTGCAGGGGAACATGAGTTGGACATGAGTGGGGGCCTGCTGGCAGGTGCCCCACAGTGCTGGGGGGTGGGGGTGCAGGGGAACATGAGTTGGACATGAGTGGGGGCCTGCTGGCAGGTGCCCCACAGTGCTGGGGGGTGGGGGTGCAGGGGAACATGAGTTGGACATGAGTGGGGGCCTGCTGGCAGGTGCCCCACAGTGCTGGGGGGTGGGGGTGCAGGGGAACATGAGTTGGACATGAGTGGGGGCCTGCTGGCAGGTGCCCCACAGTGCTGGGAGACATGTGTGGGGGCCTGGTGGAGGGTGCCCCTGACTGGTGGGGGTTGGGGGTGCAGGGAGACAGGAGTGGGGGCCTGGTGGAGGGTGCCCCTGACTGGTGGGGGTGGGGGTGGGGGTGCAGGGAGACAGTAGTGGGGGCCTGGTGGAGGGTGCCCCTGACTGGTGGGGGGTGGGGGTGCAGGGAGACATGTGTGGGGCCTGGTGGAGGGTGCCCCTGACTGGTGGGGGGTGGGGGTGCAGGGAGACATGTGTGGGGGCCTGGTGGAGGGTGCCCTGCACTGCTGGGGGGTGGGGGTGCTGGGAGACATGCATTGTTGATCAGTAGTGCAAGGTGACATGTGGCTTGGCTGGGGGGCATGCCCATAGTGGATGGGCTGCCTGCGGGACATGAGCAGGGGTGCAGGGTAGTCCCCCGTGGTCTGGGCTGCCTGCAGGGGCCGTGGAGGTTGTAGAGCGAACACCTGGGAGGACCCACACGGCCAATTCACGTGTAGTACTCCCCAGAACCCCTGAAATACATGTACCATGCTGAAATCGCGTGTGGAACTTCCCGCGCACCCCTGAAATACACGTACCCTGCTGAAATCACATGTGGAACTTCCCGCGCACCCCTGAAATACACGTACCCTGCTGGAATCGCGTGTGGAACTTCCCGCGCACCCCTGAAATACACATACCCTGATGGAATCGCGTGTGTAACTTCCTGCGCACCCCTGAAATACACGTACCCTGATGGAATCGCATTTGGAACTTCCCGCACACCCCTGAAATACACGTACCCTGCTGAAATCGCGTGTGGAACTTCCCGCGCACCCCTGAAATACACGTACCCTGCTGGAATCGCGTGTGTAACTTCCTGCGCACCCCTGAAATACACGTACCCTGATGGAATCGCGTGTGTAACTTCCCGCGCACCCCTGAAATACACGTACCCTGATGGAATCGCGTGTGGAACTTCCCGCGCACCCCTGAAATACACCTATCCTGATGGAATCACGTGTGGAACTTCCCGCGCACCCCTGAAATACACGTACCCTGATGGAATCGCATGTGTAACTTCCCGCGCACCCCTAAAATACACGTACCCTGATGGAATCGCGTGTGTAACTGCCCACGCACACCTGGAATACACGTAGCCTGCTGATATCACGTGTGAAACTTCCCGCGCACCCCTGAAATACACGTACCCTGCTCGCACGGGGCCAATCGCGTGTGAAACTTCCCGCGCACCTCTGAAATACACGTACACTGATGGAATCGCGTGTGAAACTTCCCGCGCACCCCTGGAATACACGTACCCTGCTGATATCTCGTGTGAAACTTCCAGCGCACCCCTGAAATACACGTACCCTGCTCGGACGGGGCCAATCACGTGTGGAACTTCCCGCGCACCCCTGAAATACACGTACACTGATGGAATCGCGTGTGAAACTTCCCGCGCACCCCTGGAATACATGTACCCTGCTGATATCGCGTGTGAAACTTCCCGCGCACCCCTGAAATACACGTACCCTGCTTGCACGGGGCCAATCGCGTGTGGAACTTCCCACGTACCCCTGAAATACACGTACCCCGATGGAATCGCATGTGTAACTTCCCGCGCACCCCTGAAATACACGTACCCTGATGGAATCGCGTGTGAAACTTCCTGCGCACCCCTGGAATACACGTACTCTGCTGATATCGCGTGTGAAACTTCCCGCGCACCCCTGAAATACACGTACCCTGCTCGCACGGGGCCAATCACGTGTGGAACTTCCCGCGCACCCCTGAAATAAAAGTACCCTGCTCGCACGGGGCCAATCGCATGTGGAACTTCCCACGCACCCCTGAAATACACATACCCCGATGGAATCGCATGTGTAACTTCCCGCGCACCCCTGAAATACACGTACCCTGATGGAATCGCGTGTGGAACTTCCCGCGCACCCCTGAAATACACGTACCCTGATGGAATCGCGTGTGGAACTTCCCGCGCACCCCTGAAATACACGTACCCTGATGGAATCGCGTGTGGAACTTCCCGCGCACCCCTGAAATACACGTACCCTGTTCGCACTGGGCCAATCGCGCATGGAACTTCCTGCGCACCCCTGAAATACACGTACCCTGCTCGCACTGGGCCAATCGCGTGTGGAACTTCCCGCTCACCCCTGAAATACACGTACCCTGATGGAATCGCGTGTGAAACTTCCCGCGCACCCCTGGAATACACGTACCCTGCTGATATCGCATGTGAAACATCCCGAGCACCCCTGAAATACACGTGCCCTGCTCGCACGGGGCCAATCACGTGTGCAACTTCCCGCGCACCCCTGAAATACATGTACCCTGATGGAATCACGTGTGAAACTTCCTGCGCACCCCTGGAATACACGTACCCTGCTGATATCGCGTGTGAAACTTCCTGCGCACCCCTGAAATACACGTACCCTGCTCGCACTGGGCCAATCGCGTGTGGAACTTCCCGCGCACCCCTGAAATACACGTACCCTGATGGAATCGCGTGTGAAACTTCCCGCGCACCCCTGGTATACACGTACCCTGCTGATATCGCGTGTGAAACTTCCCGCACACCCCTGAAATACACGTACCCTGCTCGCACGGGGCCAATCGCGTGTGGAACTTCCCGCGCACCCCTGAAATACACGTACCCTGCTCGTACGGGGCCAATCGCATGTGGAACTTCCCGCGCAGCCCTGAAATACACGTACCCTGCTGAAATTGCGTGTGGAACTTCCCACGCACCCCTGAAATACACATACCCTGATGGAATCGCGTGTGTAACTTCCCGCGCACCCCTGAAATACACGTACCCTGATGGAATCGCGTGTGTAACTTCCCGCGCACCCCTGAAATACACGTACCCTGATGGAATCGCGTGTGGAACTTCCCGCGCACCCCTGAAATACACCTATCCTGATGGAATCACGTGTGGAACTTCCCGCGCACCCCTGAAATACACGTACCCTGATGGAATCGCATGTGTAACTTCCCGCGCACCCCTAAAATACACGTACCCTGATGGAATCGCGTGTGTAACTGCCCACGCACACCTGGAATACACGTAGCCTGCTGATATCACGTGTGAAACTTCCCGCGCACCCCTGAAATACACGTACCCTGCTCGCACGGGGCCAATCGCGTGTGAAACTTCCCGCGCACCTCTGAAATACACGTACACTGATGGAATCGCGTGTGAAACTTCCCGCGCACCCCTGGAATACACGTACCCTGCTGATATCTCGTGTGAAACTTCCAGCGCACCCCTGAAATACACGTACCCTGCTCGGACGGGGCCAATCACGTGTGGAACTTCCCGCGCACCCCTGAAATACACGTACACTGATGGAATCGCGTGTGAAACTTCCCGCGCACCCCTGGAATACACGTACCCTGCTGATATCGCGTGTGAAACTTCCCGCGCACCCCTGAAATACACGTACCCTGCTTGCACGGGGCCAATCGCGTGTGGAACTTCCCACGTACCCCTGAAATACACGTACCCCGATGGAATCGCATGTGTAACTTCCCGCGCACCCCTGAAATACACGTACCCTGATGGAATCGCGTGTGAAACTTCCTGCGCACCCCTGGAATACACGTACTCTGCTGATATCGCGTGTGAAACTTCCCGCGCACCCCTGAAATACACGTACCCTGCTCGCACGGGGCCAATCACGTGTGGAACTTCCCGCGCACCCCTGAAATAAAAGTACCCTGCTCGCACGGGGCCAATCGCATGTGGAACTTCCCACGCACCCCTGAAATACACATACCCCGATGGAATCGCATGTGTAACTTCCCGCGCACCCCTGAAATACACGTACCCTGATGGAATCGCGTGTGGAACTTCCCGCGCACCCCTGAAATACACGTACCCTGATGGAATCGCGTGTGGAACTTCCCGCGCACCCCTGAAATACACGTACCCTGATGGAATCGCGTGTGGAACTTCCCGCGCACCCCTGAAATACACGTACCCTGTTCGCACTGGGCCAATCGCGCATGGAACTTCCTGCGCACCCCTGAAATACACGTACCCTGCTCGCACGGGGCCAATCGCGTGTGGAACTTCCCGCTCACCCCTGAAATACACGTACCCTGATGGAATCGCGTGTGAAACTTCCCGCGCACCCCTGGAATACACGTACCCTGCTGATATCGCATGTGAAACATCCCGAGCACCCCTGAAATACACGTGCCCTGCTCGCACGGGGCCAATCACGTGTGCAACTTCCCGCGCACCCCTGAAATACATGTACCCTGATGGAATCACGTGTGAAACTTCCTGCGCACCCCTGGAATACACGTACCCTGCTGATATCGCGTGTGAAACTTCCTGCGCACCCCTGAAATACACGTACCCTGCTCGCACTGGGCCAATCGCGTGTGGAACTTCCCGCGCACCCCTGAAATACACGTACCCTGATGGAATCGCGTGTGAAACTTCCCGCGCACCCCTGGTATACACGTACCCTGCTGATATCGCGTGTGAAACTTCCCGCACACCCCTGAAATACACGTACCCTGCTCGCACGGGGCCAATCGCGTGTGGAACTTCCCGCGCACCCCTGAAATACACGTACCCTGCTCGTACGGGGCCAATCGCATGTGGAACTTCCCGCGCAGCCCTGAAATACACGTACCCTGCTGAAATTGCGTGTGGAACTTCCCACGCACCCCTGAAATACACATACCCTGATGGAATCGCGTGTGTAACTTCCCGCGCACCCCTGAAATACACGTACCCTGATGGAATTGCGTGTGGAACTTCCCGCGCACCCCTGAAATACATGTACCCTGATGGAATCGTGTGTGGAACTTCCCGCGCACCCCTGAAATACACGTACCCTGATGGAATCGCGTGTGGAACTTCCTGCGCACCCATGAAATACACGTACCCTGCTCGCACTGGACCAATCGCGTGTGGAACTTCCCGCACACCCCTGAAATACACGTACCTTGCTTGCACGGGGCCAATCGCGTGTGGAACTTCCCGCTCACCCCTGAAATACACGTACCCTGATGGAATCGCGTGTGAAACTTCCCGCGCACCCCTGGAATACACGTACCCTGCTGATATCGCATGTGAAACATCCCGAGCACCCCTGAAATACACGTGCCCTGCTCGCACGGGGCCAATCACGTGTACAATTTCCTGCGCACCCCTGGAATACACGTACCCTGCTGATATCGCCTGTGAAACTTCCTGCGCACCCCTGAAATACACGTACCCTGCTCGCACGGGGCCAATCGCGTGTGGAACTTCCCGCGCACCCCTGAAATACACATACCCTGATGGAATCACATGTGAAAATTCCCGCGCACCCCTGAAATACACGTACCCTGCTGATATCGCGTATGAAACTTCCCACGCACCCCTGAAATACACGTACCCTGCTTGCACGGGGCCAATCGCGTGTGGAACTTCCCGCACACCCCTGAAATACACATACCCTGCTTGCATGGGGCCAATCGCGTGTGGAACTTCCCGCGCAGCCCTGAAATACACGTACCCTGATGGATTCGCGTGTGGAACTTCCCGCGCACCCCTTAAATACACGTACCCTGCTGGAATAGCGTGTGGAACTTCCCGCGCACCCCTGAAATACACAAACCCTGATGGAATAGCGTGTGGAACTTCCTGCGCACCCCTGAAATACACGTACCCTGATGGAATCGCGTGTGGAACTTCCTGCGCACCCCTGAAATACACGTACCCTGATGGAATCGCGTGTGGAACTTCCCGCGCACCCCTAAATACACGTACCCTGCTCGCACGGGGCCAATCGCGTGTGGAACATCCCACGTACCCCTGAAATACACGTAGCCTGCTCGCACGGGGCGAATCGCGTGTGGAACTTCCCGCTCACCCCTGAAATACACGTACCCTGATGGAATCGCGTGTGAAACTTCCTGCGCACCGCTGGAATACACATACCCTGCTGATATCGCGTGTGAAACTTCCCACGCACCCCTGAAATACACGTACCCTGCTCGCACGGGGCCAATCACGCGTGGAACTTCCCGCGCACCCCTGAAATACATATACCCTGATGTAATCGCGTGTGAAACTTCCCGCGCACCCCTGTAATACACGTACCCTGCTGATATCGCGTGTGAAACTACCAGCGCACCCCTGAAATACACGTACCCTGCTCGCACGGGGCCAATCACGTGTGAAACTTCCCGCGCACCCCTGAAATACACGTACCCTGCTTGCACGGGGCCAATCGCGTGTGGAACTTCCCACGCACCCCTGAAATACACGTACCCCGATGGAATCGCATGTGTAACTTCCCGCGCACCCCTGAAATACACGTACCCTGATGGAATCGCGTGTGAAACTTCCTGCGCACCCCTGGAATACACGTACTCTGCTGATATCGCGTGTGAAACTTCCCGCGCACCCCTGAAATACACGTACCCTGCTCGCACGGGGCCAATCACGTGTGGAACTTCCCGCGCACCCCTGAAATAAAAGTACCCTGCTCGCACGGGGCCAATCGCATGTGGAACTTCCCACGCACCCCTGAAATACACATACCCCGATGGAATCGCATTTGTAACTTCCCGCGCACCCCTGAAATACACGTACCCTGATGGAATCGCGTGTGGAACTTCCCGCGCACCCCTGAAATACACGTACCCTGATGGAATCGCGTGTGGAACTTCCCGCGCACCCCTGAAATACACGTACCCTGATGGAATCGCGTGTGGAACTTCCCGCGCACCCCTGAAATGCACGTACCCTGTTCGCACTGGGCCAATCGCGCATGGAACTTCCTGCGCACCCCTGAAATACACGTACCCTGCTCGCACGGGGCCAATCGCGTGTGGAACTTCCCGCTCACCCCTGAAATACACGTACCCTGATGGAATCGCGTGTGAAACTTCCCGCGCACCCCTGGAATACACGTACCCTGCTGATATCGCATGTGAAACATCCCGAGCACCCCTGAAATACACGTGCCCTGCTCGCACGGGGCCAATCACGTGTGCAACTTCCCGCGCAGCCCTGAAATACATGTACCCTGATGGAATCACGTGTGAAACTTCCTGCGCACCCCTGGAATACACGTACCCTGCTGATATCGCGTGTGAAACTTCCTGCGCACCCCTGAAATACACGTACCCTGCTCGCACTGGGCCAATCGCGTGTGGAACTTCCCGCGCACCCCTGAAATACACGTACCCTGATGGAATCGCGTGTGAAACTTCCCGCGCACCCCTGGTATACACGTACCCTGCTGATATCGCGTGTGAAACTTCCCGCACACCCCTGAAATACACGTACCCTGCTCGCACGGGGCCAATCGCGTGTGGAACTTCCCGCGCACCCCTGAAATACACGTACCCTGCTCGTACGGGGCCAATCGCATGTGGAACTTCCCGCGCAGCCCTGAAATACACGTACCCTGCTGAAATTGCGTGTGGAACTTCCCACGCACCCCTGAAATACACATACCCTGATGGAATCGCGTGTGTAACTTCCCGCGCACCCCTGAAATACACGTACCCTGATGGAATTGCGTGTGGAACTTCCCGCGCACCCCTGAAATACACGTACCCTGATGGAATCGCGTGTGGAACTTCCCGCGCACCCCTAAATACACGTACCCTGCTCGCACGGGGCCAATCGCGTGTGGAACTTCCCACGTACCCCTGAAATACACGTAGCCTGCTCGCACGGGGCGAATCGCGTGTGGAACTTCCCGCTCACCCCTGAAATACACGTACCCTGATGGAATCGCGTGTGAAACTTCCTGCGCACCGCTGGAATACACATACCCTGCTGATATCGCGTGTGAAACTTCCCACGCACCCCTGAAATACACGTACCCTGCTCGCACGGGGCCAATCACGCGTGGAACTTCCCGCGCACCCCTGAAATACATATACCCTGATGTAATCGCGTGTGAAACTTCCCGCGCACCCCTGTAATACACGTACCCTGCTGATATCGCGTGTGAAACTACCAGCGCACCCCTGAAATACACGTACCCTGCTCGCACGGGGGCAATCACGTGTGAAACTTCCCGCGCACCCCTGAAATACACGTACCCTGCTTGCACGGGGCCAATCGCGTGTGGAACTTCCCACGCACCCCTGAAATACACGTACCCCGATGGAATCGCATGTGTAACTTCCCGCGCACCCCTGAAATACACGTACCCTGATGGAATCGCGTGTGAAACTTCCTGCGCACCCCTGGAATACACGTACTCTGCTGATATCGCGTGTGAAACTTCCCGCGCACCCCTGAAATACACGTACCCTGCTCGCACGGGGCCAATCACGTGTGGAACTTCCCGCGCACCCCTGAAATAAAAGTACCCTGCTCGCACGGGGCCAATCGCATGTGGAACTTCCCACGCACCCCTGAAATACACATACCCCGATGGAATCGCATGTGTAACTTCCCGCGCACCCCTGAAATACACGTACCCTGATGGAATCGCGTGTGGAACTTCCCGCGCACCCCTGAAATACACGTACCCTGATGGAATCGCGTGTGGAACTTCCCGCGCACCCCTGAAATACACGTACCCTGATGGAATCGCGTGTGGAACTTCCCGCGCACCCCTGAAATGCACGTACCCTGTTCGCACTGGGCCAATCGCGCATGGAACTTCCTGCGCACCCCTGAAATACACGTACCCTGCTCGCACGGGGCCAATCGCGTGTGGAACTTCCCGCTCACCCCTGAAATACACGTACCCTGATGGAATCGCGTGTGAAACTTCCCGCGCACCCCTGGAATACACGTACCCTGCTGATATCGCATGTGAAACATCCCGAGCACCCCTGAAATACACGTGCCCTGCTCGCACGGGGCCAATCACGTGTGCAACTTCCCGCGCACCCCTGAAATACATGTACCCTGATGGAATCACGTGTGAAACTTCCTGCGCACCCCTGGAATACACGTACCCTGCTGATATCGCGTGTGAAACTTCCTGCGCACCCCTGAAATACACGTACCCTGCTCGCACTGGGCCAATCGCGTGTGGAACTTCCCGCGCACCCCTGAAATACACGTACCCTGATGGAATCGCGTGTGAAACTTCCCGCGCACCCCTGGTATACACGTACCCTGCTGATATCGCGTGTGAAACTTCCCGCACACCCCTGAAATACACGTACCCTGCTCGCACGGGGCCAATCGCGTGTGGAACTTCCCGCGCACCCCTGAAATACACGTACCCTGCTCGTACGGGGCCAATCGCATGTGGAACTTCCCGCGCAGCCCTGAAATACACGTACCCTGCTGAAATTGCGTGTGGAACTTCCCACGCACCCCTGAAATACACATACCCTGATGGAATCGCGTGTGTAACTTCCCGCGCACCCCTGAAATACACGTACCCTGATGGAATTGCGTGTGGAACTTCCCGCGCACCCCTGAAATACATGTACCCTGATGGAATCGTGTGTGGAACTTCCCGCGCACCCCTGAAATACACGTACCCTGATGGAATCGCGTGTGGAACTTCCTGCGCACCCATGAAATACACGTACCCTGCTCGCACTGGACCAATCGCGTGTGGAACTTCCCGCACACCCCTGAAATACACGTACCTTGCTTGCACGGGGCCAATCGCGTGTGGAACTTCCCGCTCACCCCTGAAATACACGTACCCTGATGGAATCGCGTGTGAAACTTCCCGCGCACCCCTGGAATACACGTACCCTGCTGATATCGCATGTGAAACATCCCGAGCACCCCTGAAATACACGTGCCCTGCTCGCACGGGGCCAATCACGTGTACAATTTCCTGCGCACCCCTGGAATACACGTACCCTGCTGATATCGCCTGTGAAACTTCCTGCGCACCCCTGAAATACACGTACCCTGCTCGCACGGGGCCAATCGCGTGTGGAACTTCCCGCGCACCCCTGAAATACACATACCCTGATGGAATCACATGTGAAAATTCCCGCGCACCCCTGAAATACACGTACCCTGCTGATATCGCGTATGAAACTTCCCACGCACCCCTGAAATACACGTACCCTGCTTGCACGGGGCCAATCGCGTGTGGAACTTCCCGCACACCCCTGAAATACACATACCCTGCTTGCATGGGGCCAATCGCGTGTGGAACTTCCCGCGCAGCCCTGAAATACACGTACCCTGATGGATTCGCGTGTGGAACTTCCCGCGCACCCCTTAAATACACGTACCCTGCTGGAATAGCGTGTGGAACTTCCCGCGCACCCCTGAAATACACAAACCCTGATGGAATAGCGTGTGGAACTTCCTGCGCACCCCTGAAATACACGTACCCTGATGGAATCGCGTGTGGAACTTCCTGCGCACCCCTGAAATACACGTACCCTGATGGAATCGCGTGTGGAACTTCCCGCGCACCCCTAAATACACGTACCCTGCTCGCACGGGGCCAATCGCGTGTGGAACTTCCCACGTACCCCTGAAATACACGTAGCCTGCTCGCACGGGGCGAATCGCGTGTGGAACTTCCCGCTCACCCCTGAAATACACGTACCCTGATGGAATCGCGTGTGAAACTTCCTGCGCACCGCTGGAATACACATACCCTGCTGATATCGCGTGTGAAACTTCCCACGCACCCCTGAAATACACGTACCCTGCTCGCACGGGGCCAATCACGCGTGGAACTTCCCGAGCACCCCTGAAATACATATACCCTGATGGAATCGCGTGTGAAACTTCCCGCGCACCCCTGTAATACACGTACCCTGCTGATATCGCGTGTGAAACTACCAGCGCACCCCTGAAATACACGTACCCTGCTCGCACGGGGACAATCGCGTGTGGAACTTCCCGCACACCCCTGAAATACACATACCCTGATGGAATCGCGTGTGAAACTTCCCGCGCACCCCTGGAATACACGTACCCTGCTGATATCGTGTGTGAAACTTCCCACGCACCCCTGAAATACACGTACCCTGCTCGCACGGGGCCAATCGCGTGTGGAACTTCCCACGCACCCCTGAAATACACGTACCCTGCTCGCACGGGGCCAATCGCGTGTGGAACTTCCCACGCACCCCTGAAATACACGTACCCTGATGGAATCGCGTGTGAAACTTCCCGCGCACCCCTGGAATACACGTACCCTGCTGATATTGCGTGTGAAACTTCCTGGGCACCCCGAAATACACGTACCCTGCTGAAATCGCGTGTGTAACTTCCCGCGCACCCTTGAAATACACGTACCCTGATGGAATCGCGTGTGGAACTTCCAGCGCACCCCTGAAATACACGTACCCAGCTGAAATGACGTGAGGTACTTCCCGCGCACCCCACTGATACACGTATCCCGCTTGCCATGCTGGTACAGGGTTAGCGCAGCCCTTTGCGCTGGATTGGGGATTTTGATGGTTTTTCCCTGCGCGAGAGGCGTTCTTGGGGGCATAACTGGTGCTGCTGCAGGGTCGCTGCGCCACTGTGCGCCACGGCTGGTTTTGGTGGCTGGAATCCATGAATACGCTGTGCGCGGAAATGGATTTTAGCGCACGCGGCTGGCGCAGGGATTCGATCGCGTACACTGTGCGCCAGCCGCGTGCGCCACTTGTGCGCTGAATTCTATGAATTACCCCCTTAATGTTCGCGGACATGTTCGAAGAACAGTACCACTGCCTAAAAACTCTGGGGGGGTATGTTTGATTGTTATATCATAACATAGGAATATTTAACAAATTCAAAAAGGAGCACACAAACACGTTATATGTACTAATACATAAGAAATGTAACCCATATATACAACACACTAACCATTCATTTAAATGCACTATGTTCTAAAATGGAATATACCACAAGAAGATAAATTGGCTTCCAACATAATTACCTCACAAACACGACAGAACTGAGAACAAGAGCAGACCCATTGAGTACATAGGACATATCTTACCTGAAATAGTAAGTGTACTTAATTGTATTCATATATTTATAAACTTTTTGTATTAGATAAAAAAATATATTTTTTTCTCACAGAAATGTCTAGTACTCTGGAATGGCTAGAGGAGCTTTTCCCACATGAAGAAATGTCACAAGATAGTGAAACTAATGTTAAACACTTTATAATATAAACCATTTAATTATTATTATTTTGTATTCATTTAACATATATATATATATATATATTTGTACAGAGCATACCAAAATAGAAAATACTTCAGAAAAACCTGTTGTGGACAACACTTTTCACAGTATAGAAGACAAAATGGATTTATTGTTGACTAATTTTAATAAATTGAAAACTTTTGTGGAAGATCATTTTGAACCAAAAACCTTGTACCATTGCCCCACATGTACTTGTCCCTCCTCACCATATCCCAGTCAATTATCCCCAAACCCTCTCCATAACCCAAAACGTTTTGATGAGACTTCCATCCCTTCTTCACCTAATAACAATCATGTTGAAACCCCTAATTCTCCTGTTTTTGTGTCTGTTTCTGCCTTACCTTCTCTGTCATAAATTATTAATATATGTTAAATAAAGTTTAATTTTTATATTGTGTTGTAAATAGTTTCATTTTTTTAAAAAAAAAAACAACGTAGGTGTCCACGGACAGTGCAGGTGTTCTGAAATGTTTGTAAATAAACGAAAATGGAGGTGTCCTGAAGAGCACTTTACCTGTTCGTACTGTTCGCTAGCAAGATGAAACTATTCTAAGAACACACGCGGTGTCCTGAAATGTTCGTAAACAAAAAAAATAATAAAGTGTCCTAAAGAACACTATATCTGTCCGGAGTGTTCGCTATCAAGTTTAAACTCTTCTAAGAACACAACTGGTGTCCTGAAATGTTTGTACGTAAACGAAAATGGAGGTGTCCTGAAGAACACTATACCTGTTCGTAGTGTTTGCTAGCAAGTTCAAACTGTTCTAAGAACACACGCGTTCTCCTGAATTGTTCGTAATTAAACGAAAATGGAGGTGTCTTAAAGAACACTATACCTGTCCGTACTGTTCGCGAGCAAGTTGAAAATGTTCTAAGAACACAATTGGTGTCCTGAAATGTTTGTACATAAACGAAATTGAACGTGTCCTGAAGAACACTATATCTGTCCTTACTGTTCGCTAGCAAGTTTAAACTGTTCTAAGAACACACGCAGTGTCCTGAAATGTTCGTTTCACGTGTGACGCAATTTTAATTAGGACCCGAACAGTGTCCGTAGAACATCAACGCGCAGGCGCTAGCCAATCTCCGTGCATTTGGTGTCCTGCGGACATGCGCTTCCTTCGCGGACTTGTTCGCGAACGGATCATATGACCGCGCCCACGCTGATCGCGTGTTCTGAATGCGGACACTGTTCGGGTCCCCGAACAAATTAAAAGTACATTTTCAATTAAATCCATAATATTTTTCAATAAAATCTCACCATGGCACAAGTCCCACATAGTAATCCTGAGTTTCTTCATACCTTTTGAAACTTTTAAAACTTTTTTTTGTGTTCGATCTGTCCGCGGACAGCACGCATGTCCGCGGACCGTGCACAAGCACCCCTATAAAAGACCACGCCCTAGAGCTTATTCTCATTGTGTTTCTGGCTATTCTTCAAAACACAGCGATTTTTGCTGCCACCTGCAGATTACACCATCATCGAGATGGCCATCCCTGGCTGCTGAACTGCCACCTGGTGCTGCGCCTGCTTCAGTGCCACCCCCACCCCCTCCACCACCTCCCCAAGGGCCTGAAGAGGGGAACAGGAGTGAGGATGCAGAGGAGGAAGAAGAGGATGATGAGAATGAGGTAGAGGAAAACCCTACTACCCGCACTAGGCGTGAGTCTTGGGTGTGGCGGTTATTTACCATTCATGGGAATGTTCCTAAGGCTCGTGCGAACCGTGTTACCTGCAATGAGTGCAAAATGATACTCAGTCGTGGGAAGCACGGTAAGTACAGCTTTGGGACCACTACTATGAAGCGACACCTGAGGTCATTTCACTCTGGGGCTATTCGCAGGGTTGTACCTTGCGAAGAACGTAGCAGGTTGATTTCCTCTACTTCATCCTCTGTTTCTGATCCTGTCACCACAAGGACCACCTCTGTGGGACACCGTCTTCCTCAAGCTGCCTCACAGGCCATACAGAATGCTGATGACCCTTACCTTTCGAGGGTCACAGTTGTATGTATGTGCTGTGACACAGTAATCTGCAGGGGGGAGCGACTTTGTAGTGCTTTTGAGACTATCTCTCAGAGCATGAGAAGATCTGCTCACTACCCAAATAAAACCCACTCTACATCTTACTCTCTCAGCTTGCCCTTTCTTTTCCCTGTGGTTGGTGTCCCCCCTTTACCTTCCTTTCCCCTCCTCTCCTAGTGTGTCGTGTATAAAAAACCAAAAAAATTACAAAATATAGAAAATCAAAAAAAGAATAAGGCTCTTTTTAGAGCCGCCTTATACAGTTAAAAAATAGAAGTGAAAATAAAAGAAGCAGGGCCCTTTGTATTTTTTAGAAGTCCGCAGACAGTTCGCGAACATTTAAAAAAATGGGTTGCTACCCTATCACAAACATTGCAATTTTCACTGGGAGGAAGTGGTGGCTCTGAAAAGAGCCTTTGGGATGTGTTTGTAAGTCAAAAATTATAAATGCTTAACACCTACTTCAAAATGGATGTTGTAATTCCAAAAAAGGTTGCAATGCATTTTGTACATTTCTCAGAAAAATCTGATTGCCACCATAAGTAAGATGGACTCCATCTTTGTGAAAAATGTTTGTACTACGAAACAGAATATTTTCATTGTGAAAAGAATACATGCCAACATTTTTTAGAAGGGGACAAACAGCTTTATTAACATTGCGCCTTGCTTTTTCCATTTGTGGACCAAATGAAGAAGAACAAAGCAACATTTGTCTCAGCGCAATCCGTGAAAATATCACTTGAGAATTAGGAGACATGTCCATAACCTTCCCAAGTCCTTCTTTCATAGCAAATTGCAAAAAAATTCCAGTCACATGTCCTAAACTGTTCCCTCCACAATGAATTACATTTATGTCTGGATGTTGCTCTGTCTCCAAAGTAGCACAGAGAGGTAGCAGGTCCAACCACTTCATTCCACGTACTCCATGCCAGTGTACTTCCACATGTGGCAATCCAAGATCTACAGCTACTCCATAGCTTTCTGCATGCACCTTCAACCAATATATCCATGAATCTCCAAAAATCCATACAATCTTTTTCCTAAAATACACAGACATAGCTATCTGTTGTTCTCTCAGCAAAAACAGTATATGAGAAAGTCTCTTCTGGCACAACACACCCACTAAACTTTCCTGACCAATCCCTTTTAGTACTCATTCTCATTTGCATGACATCTGAACCCAAAAATCCCCGGATGTAACTCCCGATGTCCGCGAACTACCACCATGTCCGCGGACATATCGTAACATGAACAGCCCTTCTACCATTTCCACTTCACTCTCTCTGCCATTCCCTCATTGGATGTAGCTAAGAAATCACATGACCATGCACCAATCACATTCAAGACCTCTACATCTAACTGCATCATCATAGATCAGCACTGCAAATGTACTGTGAATCTCTCTGAGTACAAGTTTCACATCATTGGCAAGCACCATCTACCAGAAATACTGTGCAAGTCTCCAAGATTTCTACTTGCAGCTCCATGCATATCCATATGCATGAACACAAAACTTCAGGTATGCATATGTTCTGAACAGTAGATGGACACATTTTCAAGCAGACTTTTAGCTTGTGTAATCTGTAAAATGAATTTACTTTATTTTTTTCAATTTCCTAAAATCAACTATCACTTATAAACCTTTATACTATTTACTTTCTTTATACACACACACTCAAATCATGTTAAACTAACATTTTTTTAAATGAAATATATAGACTACATATATTCAAACAAAATTGCATGCAAGCACAATCTATATTTAAATCTTTAAAAAAATACTTATACAATTTCATATTTTTTTGTTTTTATTCATTTATTTACTTAATTACTTTAATTTAGACATGGCATTGAGGTGCTATTACCTAGAACAGCTTACTTACAGAAATAGTGGTATTCATTGGTATATTATGAATTTCACAAGACATAGTAAAGATATTTTTCAATACAATTTGTTCATTAAGAACATATCATATGTACTGAACTGATGCAATATATCTTTTGTAAATAAATTAGTTTAATGGTTTTAAAGAAGGCACTGAGGATTTCAATTAAAAAAATCAATATCTAAATTAAAAACGGCGCTATATACAAACAAAGTTACTAATTTGAAGCTTGTACAATTGCAGTGAAGACCAGTCTCCTGAAAAGAAGCAGCCGAATTCGAAGAACAAAGAAGAACTAAGAAGTTATCTGTTAATTTAAGAAAAAAAGTAAGTAGAATATCACCATAATATTTGTACTATTACTCAAACATACTATAACGTTAATACAAGCTATTTCTGTGCCTAAAAATAGAGATTGTGTACCATTTTGTCTAAAAATCTCCATGTCTTAAACAGCGATTTACAGCCAGAATGGCCCACAAATTCCTATTTTTGGACACACAAATTACCCAACTGAACGGCTACAATTTTCATATCATAGAAAAAACAACTGTTTTAATTGTATAAATTAAATTTACTATTTGTACTTTTCCACACCACTAGCTTACTTTTTTTTTGTCATCTGAACCCCAGTTTAGTAACACATAAATTCAAGAATACCTATCCTACTAGTTGTAGTTCCCAATGCACAATCACACACCATTTCATAAATCTTTATCATCTTACTCAAACACTCAGCACACATACATTCCAGAACACCCCAACCTATATCTTCTATATTTTTTTCAACAGACCATAAAGAATGCCTACCAAAAGTCAAGTCCGTAGAAAGCAACGCAAAAGTAGAGCAAATGAAAATAAAAGTGTCCAACATAAGCATCCATCTCTAGCAGAATTTGTAAAAAAAAAGTTCAAACAAAACAGCTAATACAGTCATTTAGTGAAACACAAGAAGTTTCAAGTACAAAAACTTTGCCTCCTCTATCAAAATGTAAAACAAACCAAAAAACAATTAACAGAATATCAGCTATCACTACAGATAAAACTACTTCTTCAAATTTTAATA
The DNA here is from genome assembly GCF_040938575.1 of Ambystoma mexicanum. Taxonomy (NCBI): domain Eukaryota; kingdom Metazoa; phylum Chordata; class Amphibia; order Caudata; family Ambystomatidae; genus Ambystoma; species Ambystoma mexicanum. Next base: position 882,010,944 of record NC_090922.1, on the reverse strand, counting down.
TAGTGCAAAGTAAGCATACCAAGAAAAGTATTTTAGCCAAAATGTACCATCACAAAGTCCTTCAAAATCTTATAAAAACAGAAGGGAAATCAAACTCAACCCTTAAAACCTGTCGTGGGAAATTAATCTTAGAAGTGTTGATAGACAGTGCAATCCTTCTCAAAAGAAAGTTATTTATTTTAATGTTAAACAAAATGAAACCACTAACAAAACTAATGACAAAATTACAAAAAAGACTGTGGATGGTTTGAATGTAATGATAGTACCATTACCCTAAAGCAGAGATTATCAGGAAATCTTACAAACGCTTATTTGATGTTCCTAAAACCAACATTTGATAACTAAACTGTATTTAAACCCTAAGTAAACGTGTGTTAAAAAAATATAAACTATTAGAATACTCCAAAAGCTATCTAACTGCTCAAAGATTCTACAACAACTAATCAGATAAATGAATACCACTAAATTAGACCAAAAAATAGACAGTTAGAATACACCAATTAGTATCTAACTGCTCAAAAATTTTATAGTATCAAAACAAAAAAATAATATGTTACTGCTCCAAAAAAATGCAACAAGCCAAAGTATAAAGCATTAGCCAGAAACAACAAGTGAACACTGAAAACAAACAAACAAATAAACTGTAGCATAACAGAAAAAGTTTTTTTTTTAATCCAACATGGATTTTTTTTTCTCCCACAGACCCAATGATTTTAGCAACAAATACAGAAACTGAGCAAATTGCACAGTACTCTGATTTGTAATCTACTAAATATGAGGATCCAAAAAAAAAAGTATGTTGATTATACAATGTAATAAGTCATTACAAAATACTAATACTAACATGCTATTTTCTTTTATCAAAGAAATTAACAAGACATACATGTACTCCGGTTACTAGACCAAACAGTAAATATACAATAATAAGGAGAACCATAGCAGCATATCACATCCATAGTATATAATACCTTTGTTCCTTATACATTTGTTTTTCACCCAAAGTTATAAGCAAATATGAATGTGATATGCTGCGGTGGTTGTTGCCAGGGCATAGAGTCTTGGGTGCATGGCCAAATGGCCAAATGGCCATGCACCCAAGACTTTATGCCCTTGCAACAACCACCGCAGCATATCAAATCTATAGAGTCAAACATTTCAACTATGGTCTATGGAAACTTTTAATGTCCGCGGACATTATGAGTGTTCTGAGAACACTTTGAACTTGCCAGCAAACAATACGGACAGCGTTTTCAGGACGCCCCCTATGAACATTTCAGAACAACGAGATAGTTCTTAGAACACTTTCAACTTAACAACGAACAATACGGACAGTGTCCTCAGAACACACCCATTTCGTTTATTTGCGAACATTTCAGGACACCACGAGTGTTCTAAGAACACATTCAACTTGCCATCGAACAATACGAACAGCATCTTCAGGACACCCCCTACGAACATTTCAGAACAACGCGAGAGTTCATAGAACACATTCAACTTGACAAAGAGCAATATGGACAGCGTCCTCAGGACACCCCCATTTTGTTTATTTGTGAACATTTCAGGACACTGCAAGTGTTCTTAGAACACATTCAACTTGCCAGCGAACAATAAAGACTACGCCTTCAGGACACCCCCTACGAACATTCCAGGACACCGCAAGTGTTCTTAGAACACATTCAACTTGACAGAGAACTATACGGACAGCATCCTCAGGACACCCCCATTTTGTTTATTTGTGAACATTTCAGGACACCGTGAGTGTTCTCAGAAGCGTCTTCAGAACACCACCATCTTGTTTATTTGCGAACATTTCAGGACACCGCAAGTGTTCTTAGAACACATTCAACTTGACAGAGAACAATACGGACAGCGTCCTCAGGACACCCCCATTTTGTTTATTTGCGAACATTTCAGGACACCGCGAGAGTTCTTAGAACACATTCAACTTGCCAGCCACAACCCCTATTCATATTTGCAAACATTTCAGGACACAGCGAGTTTTCGACAACGTCTTCAGAACACCACCATTTTGTGTATTTGCGAACATTTCAGGACACCGCGAGTGTTCTTAGAACACATTCAACTTGACAGAGAACAATACGGACAGCGTCCTCAGGACACCCCCTACGAACAATCCCCGGACACCGTGAGTGTTCTTAGAAACGTCTTCAGAACATCCCCATTTTGTTTATTTGCGAACATTTCAGGACACCGCAAGTGTTCTTAGAACACATTCAACTTGCCAGCCACAACCCCCATTCATATTTGTGAACATTTCAGGACACAGCGAGTGTACAACAACGTCTTCAGAACACCCCCATTTTGTGTATTTGCGAACATTTCAGGACACGGCGAGTGTTCTTAGAACACATTCAACTTGACAGAGAACAATACGGACAGTGTCCTCAGGACACCCTCTACGAACATTCCCCGGACACCGTGAGTGTTCTTAGAAGTGTCTTCAGAACACCACCATCTTGTTTATTTGCGAACATTTCAGGACACCGCAAGTGTTCTTAGAACACATTCAACTTGCCAGCCACAACCCCCCATTCATATTTGTGAACATTTCAGGACACAGCGAGTGTTCGACAACGACTTCAGAACACCCCCATTTTGTGTATTTGCGAACATTTCAGGACACTGCGAGTGTTCTTGGAACACATTCAACTTGACAACGAACAATACGGACAGCGTCCTCAGGACACTCACTACGAACATTCCCTGGACACCGCGAGTGTTCTTAGAAGCGTCTTCAGAACACCCCCATTTTGTGTATTTGTGAACATTTCAGGACACCGCTAGTGTTCTTAGAACACATTCAACTTGACAGAAAACAATACGGACAGCGTCCTCAGGACACCCCCATTTTGTTTATTTGCGAACATTTCAGGACACCGCGAGTGTTCTTAGAACACATTCAACTTGCCAGCCACAACCCCCATTCATATTTGCGAACATTTCAGGACACAGCAAGTGTTCTTAGAACATATTCAACTTGACAACGAACAATACGGACAGCGTCCTCAGGACACCCCCATTCTGTTTATTTGCAAACATTTCAGGACACTGCGAGTGTTCTTAGAACAGTTTCAGTTTGCTTGCGAACAAAACGGACACATATTGAGTCCTCAGAACACCCCCCATTCAGTTTATTTAGAACATTTCAGAACACTCATGATGTCCGCAGACAAATCGAACACAAAAAGAATGTCTAACACATAAAAAAACACAACTTTCATCCTATCTCATACACTCCCACCCTCCCCAAACACTCCTACACACCAACACACACTACTAAACACAAATTTTGAACAAAGTTTCACCGCGCTGTCCGCGGACGACCGAGAATCCAAGATGGCGGGCGCTACTGAAAATCTGACGCGCTTCAAGCTCCACGCCGTCCAATCAGCGAACACGTTGCATGTCTGCGAACATCACGCAAGCCGATTGGCCAATCAGGACACTGTCCGCGGGGCGAACAGGGAAGTGTGTCCGCGGACCGATCACAGATATCACTAATTTTTTTTTACCTACTTTTTGGTCATTTTAAAAAAAACTACTGGACGGATTTTCAGGACCAAGCCGCTGCTCCTGGTCCAAATTTGGTGAAAATCCGTCCAGCGGTTTGGGCTGTAGACGCGAGACATTCAGTCTATGGGAAAAAAAAAAAGTTTTGGGACCCCCCCTATAACTTTGCCCCCCCGGACGAATCCTCACCAAACTTTGCAAAAAATTTCAGAGTAACCCAAATACTCTTTTTGCAAAGTTTGGTGAGGATTCGTCCAGGGAGAGCGAAGTTATAAGCCTCCCAAAAAGTGCTCTTCCTATGGAAACACCAACTTAACCATAACTACATGGCCACTATATATATATATATATATATATATATATATATATATATATATATATATATATATATATATATATATATATATATATTATGGCTATCCAGGAGAGTCTATGACTGGCAACAGGAAGAAGATAGATAGAACAGAGAATATACAGAGCTATTTATCCTTTATGTGACATAAGGGGCTGACAGGCATGGGAGAACACATAAGTTAGGCTGTGTGTCTGCATGTGTTTATGTGTGTGTGTATTTCATTGTGCATGTTTGTGTGTGTGTTTTTGGGAACGGGATGACAGGGTTGCGGAGGTGAGGAAGGGGAGTTTGGGGGGTGGAACCTCCGATTTGGAAGTCATGTGGGCAGAGAGGGTGGGTGGCAAGGAAAGGGAATACTTTCACTTTTTGCTGGCCACCTAAAATCATCTGAAAAAAATCAGCCTTTTTGTTTGGCAACATGCAAAAAGCAAAAATATAATATAGAACCCATCCAATGCCCTGACCATGCCCGAAAGAACAAGCTGCAAAAGTCCTGGTAAAATAGATACACAGGATTGCAGCCAACAGCCCCACACAAAGATATTTCTTTGTGTAGGCCCAACAAAGCACAAGTAGCCATGTTTCAACAAACCATAATGCATACACCTTATAGTTGAACATAACCCTGTGTCCTTAATAGAAACAGCAGCATTTAACATTAGCTTAGGGAAAAACATAGAAGAGTAATTATAATGGTAATGAATGACAGTAACCCTTTACACTAACTGAATAAACAGTACATGTAGGCCTCAAGATCTAGCTAGACACTTCATATGGATGAAAATCCTCATACCCTTAGCAGAAACCATTAGCCAGGCCTTTGCAAAGAGACACACACATTCCAAGTTACAACTTCCCGAGCAAAAGAGTAAATGTTGTATAGTGATTGGTTAAGGCCTGGGGTGGTGAACAACTTCCCAGGACTGAAATGCAGTAGCGAGGTCATTAAAGAGCAACATAGAGAGATAGCAAACCCTGGAGCTAAAGGACAGAAGACTGCACACTGATTGGCCAAAGCACATTCTCTTAGCCGAGTTCCCAAGCCAATGTTCAAAAGAGATATAATAATGTTTGTTTCTAAGCAAAATGTATTATAATAATAATTTTGCATTTATATAGCGCTACAAACCCTCAGGTATCTGAGCGCTCCTTATTATTACCCATGGTGTGTGGTGTTCATTTATTGACCTCGGAAGGATGAAAGGCTGAGTTTGGCCCTGTCGGGATTCGAACCTGTGTTAGCAAGCTTTGCATGGATGTCAAAGCAAGCGCTCTACTCGCTGTGTCACATGACCGGCTTCAGTCATTATAATGAAGGAACAGAACAATAAACAAAGCGATGTAAATCATCCCTGTTTAGACAGAATGAACGAAGTGCAACAATGCCCTCTGTAGGATAAATTACACTAACAGAGCACCAATTGCTAAGGAAGAAGCCATGCAAAACTCGAATAACCATGAAGTAGGATTAATTAGTAATTAGTCATTCTTTTGGAAATCCATGAATAACCCTCACATCGCATATATAATTTTATCAAGAGAACATTTATGGAATCAAAAGTCACCAAGGTACATATGTATAGATACAGTCATATCATTGCAAGAGAGTTAAGTCTTTTAAACAATTAAGCCCCTTCGCTTATGTAGAGGAGACAAAATCATGTGAAGGAAAGGACAAGCAAGTAATATTTCCAATGACGAGTTGCAAAGTGGACTGGCGATGAATAGATGACAATGGTGAGAATGGTAAGACAGTGCCAATGGAATGGGACAATGAGAAAGGATGTCATGTTATGTCAATGTCACACTGTCACCTCTCACATAGGGACTGGTCCAAATGTATGTTATAATTCACTCCGCACATACTCCTCCTGGAACAACCAATTCAAAGTTAAGCTCGAATTATACATTTTTAAAAGAGTGTTATCCAATCAGAGACGTGTAAAAGGAGATGTTCTCCATGCAAATGTACTAACAGTTTGATATTTTAATTTGGTCTTGAGTCTACAATAAACCAGTAGCAAATGTTTGGAAGCACCTATAGTTCCAATGACGATAGCCAATCGGAGATTTGGAAATTGTGATTGATTCGTAACATTTGTTGTTTTTCTCTTCTGTAATTTTCTATAAAACCGTCCATCTTATGTTCTGTAGTCAATTGTCTTTTTATATAATTCCCCGCCTAGACTGTTATAATAAAAAGAAAATTCTTGTATCTCGTGCATTGATTTTTGTTATTTGGAGCGGGACTTGCCTTACAGAATTAGCTGCCTATTGTTTCCTGACTTTTGCCACCTGTTACAGCCAGACCCATCCATGCAATTCAGTGCATGCATGTGCTTACTGTTCAGCAAACGGCAAAACATTTGGTTCCTGGCAAGTGCAGTAAATGAGGTATGCTTTTAGTAAAATGTGCTCACCGTGGTGGCCTTAAACTGAAGGTGGGTGGAGTACCACGCAGCCCCTCCTCTACCCCGTTCCCAGTCTAGTTCACTCCACATAGTGTCATGCTTCTATTGGTTTTGTCCATGGTTGTTTTGTTTATACTGATTTTAGAATAGTGGCAAGGTATCCGGAAATGAAACGGGTGGTTTTAAAATCTCAGCAAAAGTGCTCCCCAGGACACAGTTCTGAAGGACATATTACAGTTCCAATTGCATTTTCTTTTCACCATCTGGGAACATTGGTTTTAACAAGTTTCTCGATATTAGTCATTTATCATATATGTACTGTAAGGCGAAGCAAACTCTGAATCCATTTTCTCTGGAGAGTTGAAGTGTCAACTGAAGGCGTTCATAATCATTCTGAGAACTGTAGAGTGGATGTTCTCTTAACTTTAGCCACAGCAAATTGAAATAGGAAGTTCAGTGCTTCAATGACATGGATCAGAGTTGTTGTATGGCATGGTAATAATAAGCAACTTCGTACAGTGCCACGTGTCAAGAGTGGTATTTGACCTTACATTGGATTTAAATAATTAAATGTGCCCAATTGCAATGGTAGGGGTGGGGACTATGCCACTGTACATCTGTGTCACAAATCCTAGCACATGCCTTAATACGGATACATATGATTCGGTGGCCCTCATTATGAGGATGGTAGCAATGGAAAAAAGGTGGTATTTAAAAACATCACCAATGTTTCCGATGTCAAATTATTATCTGCATGCGTCAACGTGGTACTGGCAGATTAATCATAACCAAGCAGACATCAGCAAGTACCACATGCAGAAATGTGTATCAATGCATTCCATAATGGTGGGGTAACGGCCAACAGAATTATAAAGAAGGACTTCGCGTGGACTGCATGAGAGGATTCATTTGGATTTAGCAGCAATGAGTAAACATGAAAACACTCATCCGGATTCATCTTCCTTGTATGGTGGTGTCTTAGTGGTGTCCCCGTGCATGACCATTTCAAAATGAAGTGGTAATTTCTCAATGAGAAACCAGGACACATTCATAATGCTAATACATTGTTGATCAGTTTATCAGCCACTTGTTAAACTAGCTTGTTGGGTAATTATTCTAATATCGTATGACTCGTTAAATGAGTTCTTATATAATTCTATCGATTTCTAAAGACTGATCCCATACTCCATAATCAGTTATTGGATATATTGTTAATCATATAACATTGAGCAAGGCTGTGACGTTATGTTGTCCATGTGGTCAGATCTGTGTGTTGATTGCTCAACTTATCATATTATTTTTATGGGTTCATTTCTGTGGTGTGACATGTAGTTTCTTCAATGTTACAGTAGCTATGATTTTCTGGTAGGACTGTACTGCATTCTGCTAATTCTGCCTCTCATTCTGTAAACCAGGCTGTGTTTTGGGCCTGTTTCTGTCTCTTGCTGATCATCTTTTAGCAAACACTCCGGTTTACTCACCCACTCACTTTTCATTCAACCAGTCACTGATGGACTCACTCCCTCACTTGCTCACTCACACACTCACATGCACTTGCCCCTACTAATTAATGAGTTATTGTGTGAGGGCTACTGTCACAACCGCCTCTTCAGGTTTGATTCAACTGTCATTACTCACTGACAGGCGAAATATATGTTTCTTTGATTTGCAATATGGTCCCCCTATATCCTGTCTATAAGCACCCCAACATCCTTAGTTCATGTGTTGATATACTGTTGATTTCCTTAACACGGTACAACGTCCTTTCATCGCGGGATGTTTTTTCGTGGCGTTTTTGCTGCAATTTTGTTTCGCAAAAACAATCACATTTTTTAGGGGGGTTAGTAAACTATATATATGAGGTGTGGGTGTTTGGGAATGAATACAAATTAAACAAAATGGGGGGTTGGGGAGGGGAACCCCACAAAAATAAAAACCCACGAAAAAACATCCCACGATGAAATGACATGGAACCCTTAAGACATCTTTTCTATTCATCTGTATAGGGATCTTCATGTTAAGGGCATATTTTCCCCTTTTTTCAAAATCAAATCATTCCTACGTCATCAGTAACCCAGATGTTTAGGTCAGGATGCTAATGACAATAAACACAGGGTTAGTGTACTGTGCCAGCTGGTACCGATGCCACTGCTATTGTTAAAAGGCCCTTACGATGCTTAGCCATATTAAAGGAATGGTTCGGTAAACATTTTTTATTGCCCCTACGGGTCGGCCATGTGTTTTTAAGCCTAAGTCGCTCGATTTTAGAAAAATTTCCTATGGACCTTACCCGAGTTTTCGTCCATTAAACGCACGCGAAAACAGGCACCAGGGAGCTGCCATTTTGTGATAATCCTATCATTTCCCCCATCGCCCTGCCTGACCTGCTTTTGCGGCACTAAATCATATCCCCCGCCCCTGAGCCTGACATTATCAAAACATTCATATTCCCCACCTCTCTACGTGACGTTACTGTGCTGCATAGGCAAACGTGCCCAGTCATCATCTACGTGACTTCACACAGAACCCGGAAACCAACACAGATCAGCTCACAACACAGCGCACCACAATTCGGAATATGAAACTGTACTTTAAAATCAAACAGCAGCACAGTAAATTTGGTAAAGTACATTTATTTGACATTAAATGTTTATAGAATATTCTGCAATTGCCATATGAACTCCGAATGTCATTTATTTTCTTTTATCTCTATCCGCAAATCCTTAAAATGTTATCGTGAGTCACGCGCTGTTCCTTTATGGTACACAGGGTGTAGGTTTTCGTTCAAAGAGGCACTTTTGTCGCATGTTGAACCTCAAGCATGTTCCATCAAGTAGGCACTAGGCCAGCGTAAAGGTTGATATGTTGCTTCTAGCCGCTATTACCGCGTAAGGGCATATGGGACCTTGGCGATCGTCCCATAAGATCATCAGAATGGTGCAGTTGTTTACATTAAGCTGCAGCTGGCGGCTGAAGAAACTGTCTGCCGGTGTCTGAAACTGGTGACAGTGGCAAAATGGGAGTATATACCTATTTTGAAAACATAAAATGTATAATTAGTCTTGCCAGCCGATCTTTATTAATATTATTCATTTTATTTATTACGGCCGAGCTGAAACTATTTGCTTTGCAATGGAGTATGTTCGGCTCTAAAATCAATGCGAAAACTAACTAAATAAATCGAGGTTGGTACACAATGAGAAACAACTTTTTGTCTACATGCGTGTGGAATGTGGACCTGCATGCTCATGTGCCCGCTACAAGGACGATCCCACAAACCTTTTCAAAGCTCTTCATTCATTCATTTATTCATGCATCCATTCATTAATTCTTCATTCTGGTATGAAAGCGTCTAAAGAGTTACTTACATTATATTTGCAATTTCCATTGTGTCTCTGCGTAATGCAGTCCGTAAATCCCACTGTGCTCTTGACAACGATTTTTTGTATACTGAACTAACATGAAACTCGGTCTAGTTTAAGAATTTTCTGTCTTATCGTCTCAAACGTTATTGCACCCCCCAAGCCCCCTTCAAATGAAGTTCTTTCTGCATGGTCCCTGTCTCGCAAGGTCAAAAAACAATAGAACCTTATACTGCCAGTGCGAGTTTTGGGCCTCTTCAGGGCGCGATCTGAAAATCAAAGCCGCTGACCTTCACTAGAAATTAGCATACATTCTTTCTTTGCAACATCCCGTAGTAAATCCATCTTTGAGAACTTGAAGTTTCGAATCCATCTATGCAGTGCGCCTCAATGTGCAAATGTGAACTGGCTTCTCTCCCATCTGCAACGGCTCGCTTGGCGCGTTCTAAGGCCCCAATTTTGTCCTCGTTGTCTGCGAGCTTTGAAGCCCGAAAGAACCATAACTATTGAGACTTTTAATTTTTTGGGGAAGGTCAGGTGAAAGTATAAAGTACCCGAGCAGTTGATTTGAAAGTGAGATTTATTGTTTGTTTGTTTTATTATTTGCAATACGCAAGCCTCCCCTCGGTTAACAGTGCCCACCATTTATAAGAGATTGTGAAAATGTGTTACATCAACAAAAATATATACATACACATATAGACAATGTCAGCAATATGAGGTGAATAGAGAGAGAATTCAAAGATGACACCCAGGTAGTTCGGCACCCAGGATGTTGAAGGTAGGGGTTAGGGTTAGCATACTTTGCATGCACACTGTACAATAAAATGTATTTACAAAAAGACAATCGTATTACAATTATTTAAACCGGGATTTGTACTTCACAACCAGCTCTCCTTTGGGTGGACATGGCACAGTGGCAATGTTGGGTGGCAATGGATCAGTGCTCTGCACAGAAACGTTCACAATTCCGTATCTGTGCTTCTCTAATACAGCAACAATAAGGCTTTTGACAAAGTCGAACTCCATTTCCTCATAGACTGGTTTGATCACCCATTGCTTACTTCTTTTTGAAAAGGCCTTAGTGTAGAGAAGCATCCTCACATTACCCTTAGTCCTAGATTGTTCACGGCCGAGATTCTCGTTATGGGCCAAGACGGCAAGTAGAGTCCTATATCTCATGCCCTGTATGCTGAAATGCAAGCGCTTTGGCCTGTACTTTAGGCACATATTGTGGAACTCCTCCAAACCTCCTGTGTGACAGAATTCTGTCAGTCCCCTCAAATCTCTTGATAGAGTTTTATCAAAAACAATCTTCTCAATGGCTTTGTGTGTCGGTGAAGATGGATTCAACCACTTCTTCTTCCGTGCCTCCACTGGGGATAAAGGGCCATGTTCACATTGGTGGAAATGTAGGTTTTCTGACCAGCAGTGCACGTTGGTACAGTGGTGCATCAGTGACCGCCATTTTTCAAGTAGTATTTCCACTGACCCTTCACAAGTTCTGGAGCTCCACCAAAGATGGTTGCTGATAGACTGGGGCCATTCTGAAATACTTTCCAAACCTTTTTTTTCCCCTGCAGCCGAGATTTTCTTATTGATTGATTTAGCAAGATGCCATACGTCAAATTGATGTTTAATATGTGGGAACTGCTCTCTCATTGTCTTGGCAATTGAAACATGTCTGTCCGTGGCTATGAGGTCGATGTGAATTCCCCTCGATTGTAGATATTCCACTGATTTTATAAATCCTATTTTCTCCATGGCCACTGAGGATGTACATTGTGTTACCTGCACGACCACCAAACTCACAATTCTTTTACTATCCAGGTCCTGAAAGTGGTAGGTGCAGTACTTGGCAGAAAATTCAGGGCTGTCGCACTGTCCATCGCCGGCTAGCCTGAATCGTTTGCCTTCGAATGTACTTGCTAGAGAAAATTGTTCAATTTTCCAAGCATCACTAATGGCCGGAAACAGATAATCATGTTGGTATTTGTAGTACTGTGTTTTTTAAATGAAATGGAGACCCACAAACTGAAAGAAAGACTCTAACTTTCTAAAACTGGAGCCACTAAAAAGTGATGCAGCTGCACACAGTAGATTGCCTGCTGGCAGTTTCCCCAGCATCGGTTGTGCAGACCATGAGAACGTATGATGTAATCTACAGGCAGCATGTATTGTGACGTTACTGCCTTGTTTTTGATGAGTCACATGAATCAAAGGCTTCCAACATACTTTCCCTCTGACGGAATGCCCACATTTCAGCATACTTATAATATCCATCAAACACCTGTCGAATACTATGTATTTGCCCTCTTTCATTAGACTGTCATCCTGCGTCAAAGTTGATTCGGCCTGTGTCGTTGAGGACATATCACCACATTTGAAAGAAATATCGCTGCTATCAAGTTCTGATGCGTCGGTGAATGCTGCTGCTGGTTCATTCTCTGTCATTTCAACATCTGCTACCTCAACATTGATGGGAGAACACAACAATGTCGACAGCTTTTTTGGTGGCAATTTTTTGGCGGGTGTAGATTGTGTGAATTGATCTGCGACTACTTCAGAGCTATTTTCAATACTTCCAGTATCATGATGTTGCGGCGGTGCGGTCGTACTGTAGCAATGGTCCAATAAAACTTTGCTGGATTCTCCGGACACATTCATTTCATGTTCTGGCCATTGGACATGAGCATCCCGAGTCTCAACATGCCGCGTCTGAATTAATAGTTCCTCCATAGTGTAAATGGTCTGGCAAGCAACATCTCTCATTCGCTTCACTGTCTGTGTATGTATAGTTCGTAGACCAACGGGTAACTAGATTACAGATTGGAAAGGGATGTTCAGTTTAAACACAAGATAAAGTATAGTACTATTGACTGGAAAAAAACATAAAATAGTCCCCAGAACAAAAACATTTCTAAAGTTATGAACTGTTTGTAACTAACCTTATTTTGGTTTCTTTTCTTTACAACTTTTTTGACTCAACCTTCAACATCTGCACGCTGTTGCTCTGATACGTATCTGCATGTCTCCCCTTCCTCTTGCGCTGCAACGACTATATTTTCTGTATCTGCATAGACAGCACGGAATGAGGCTCCATCGACTCCCTGAAACATAGTATTTTCATTACTGTGTATCAAAATATTGTTAGCGTAAAACGCACGTGAGGACGAACACACATGTACATCTCAATAGCCAAACACGATTTAAACATTGTGTGGAACAATCAAACGACAAGTATTCGAGCTCTGATGACCTGGTTCGATGGAGATGTCAGTATCCATACCTCTGGCTCTACATGGACTGCCACGAATGATTGTATTGAAGAGGAGGCATCAGCAACTCCCTGAAGCACAGTACTTGCGTTAGTATGGTTTTCAATATCGTAAACATAACACACACTTGGGGTCGACGGCACAGGTACATATAAAGAGATACCCACAAATGTTGCATTGTCTAAAAGAATCAAGGAATATTTAAAATGATCAGATTTAATCGACTTATTTATCCGATTTCTTTACATCTGCATCCTCTAAATGGGATCTTGTGATTGTAGTGGAAGCTCCATCATCTCCCTGAAACACAGTACTTGCGTTAATAGGAAAGAAAGTATAGCAAATGGAATCACGTTATATCATCACGCTCGATGGAGCTGTCAGTATCCATACCTCATGCTGCTGAAGAATATCTAGGGCTGTTGTCAATGTGATGCGCACTTCCGAAAGCTGTTGCGCCGATTTGTATCCGCATGGTCCCGCTTCCACCGGAATTACTTGAATGTCAGGCTCTGCATCAAGTGCGTGGGTTGACGATTCAACAACAGCCTGAAACATAGTATTTGCATTAGTAAGGATTACAATATTGAAAACACAACACACGCTTGGGGTCGACCGCACAGTTACATATCAACGGCTAACCACAAATGAAACATGGTGTAGAACAATCAAACGACAAGTGTTCCAGTCCTGATGATCACGGTCAGTTGAGCTGTCAGTATCCATACCTCGGGCTGCTGAAGAACATCTAGGGCTGTTGTCAATGTGGTGGACGCTTCAGCATCTCCCTGAAAGACAGTACTTGCATTAGTATGGATAACACTAATTATAACTGAAAACAAACACCAGGGGACGACAACTAAGGTGTATATCAATTGGAAAGCACTAACCAAACAATTTGTAAAATAATCACACGATACATACAAACTATTACTTGACATGCATAAAACAAGTCTGTAGCGGAATAGCCAAGTATGATTACCTGATACGCGCTAGAAGTGGTTGATAACTGTGAGCATGTGACGGAAGTAGAATGTTCTTGCTTCAGATTCAAGTTTGTCAAGAAGTTGTAAAGGTAAATTATTGCTTGATAATGAAATGCCAATATTTAAAATTGCCATGTAAGGAGACAGAATACTTGAGTAATGCGCAATATAGCACAGTTCCCTGTGCCCATATATAGATTTCGTTTGTGGGTTATGAAATCTGAAAATAATATATTGATAAATGTCATTATTCAAAAAGCTATACATTCATCAATGTCGAAAGCATTACAAATTGGAAACAACACCTAAAATATCGATGTATCCATTTGGCTACCTACACACTACCGCAAGGCCTAAAGCTAAAAACGGACACTTGACTCACCAGTGGCGGATTGTGGATGAATAGAGTGGGAATAGCGTTTGCGAGCAATTTTCGTGTCGATCGTCGTTTGTTCTTCTTTGTTACCCAAGATGTGGTGTACATGTTCGAGGGAAAGTGCCGGCTGCAGATGCGGTATCGATCACCCCTCTTGTCCTCAAAGACTTGTTGGACTCTACTTTCCAGTTCATCCAGTGGATATCGGCAATGTCTGACCCATTCTCTTATTCGATCAACAGTTTTCGGGAATACATGCATTGTAGTGCCTTCAGATGTAGCATGGGTCTTCGAAGGGCAACTGCTAATCGAACAGGCAGGCATTGTTGAAAATTCTGAAAAGTAAGTATCAAGATTATTATAAAACCTTGATGAATAAAAATGTCATAAAAAAGTAAATGAACCATACCATGCTCAATGCAAGGTTTGTTTTGGTCGCCGGAACTATACCAGTTCATCATGTGCGGCTTAGTATTTGCATAAGTTACAGAAATTTCTGTTTTGTCTTGCATGAAAAGCAAGCATGCTTACATTATAGATTGGACCCCCGAAGGATGTAATTCGATGACAATTGACACAGATGAAAATAAATAGATCTATTGATAGCATAACAATCGAAACTCAAGTCAATAGCAATGAGACCAATGACCATAGCTCTATTGGGTACTGTAATAGCAAATAGATTGAAATGTAAAAATGACCGAAATATGACTAGGATACATGGCCTTACCTTGACCAACAAACAGTGGATTCAGCAGGCCGAGCAGTATGTTGCAGGAGAACAGGTAGATGGCCACAGGTAGCACACTGATGAGTTTGCTCGAAGCGGTCACAGATAGCACGGCGACGAGCAGATTAGCATAGATCTCAGTGCTTCTCAGGTAGAAGGTTCAGGAGTTGACTTGCAAAGCACAAAGATGTTCTCATGAGACATATCAAGTGGTTTATAAAGTATTAGAAACAGGGGTGAGTTTGTGAATGAATGATGTGTGTATGTCGTGGTATTATGTTTACTGCAGGGGGGTGGCCTGCCTCAGGGGAGGCCTGCCTGGAGACACGGGGTCTGAGGAGGCAATTTGAGCGATGGCCCCTGGGCGTGGGATACCTTTTGAAGTGTACATGCTGTTTGGCACCTTGGCCATTTGCACCCGTCACAGCCCCCATGCCAGCGCTCATTCCCGTGTGCGAACCGCCTTTGATAGCGGGGGTGGGATGGATGGGCCTGGGGAGTGCAGATAAGTCACAGGAAGACTGCTGAATGGAGACTCACTTATGTGGATTGCAGGGGGGCGGCCTGCCTCAGGGGAGGCCTGCCTGGAGACACAGGGTCTGAGGAGGCCATGTGAGCGATGGCCCCTGGGCGTGGGATACCTTTTGAAGTGTACATACTGTTTGGCACCTGGGCCGTTTGCGCCCGTCACAGCCCCCATGCCAGCGCTCATTCCCGGGTGCGAACCGCCTTTGATAGCGGGGGTGGGATGGATGGGCCTGGGGCGTGCAGATAAGGCACAGGAAGACTGCTGAATGGAGACTCACTTATGTGGATTGCAGGGGGGCGGCCTGCCTCAGGAGGCCTGACTGGAGACACGGGGTCTGAGGAGGCCATGTGAGCGATGGCCCCTGGGCGTGGGATACCTTTGGAAGTGTACATGCTGTTTGGCACCTTGGCCATTTGCGCCCGTCCCTTGCCCTTATGTGATGTTAATTTTGCATGACATTCACGTAGATGGGAACACTGAGCAGGACACGGGGCATCCATTTTTGTACCCCCTTTCCACTCTATTTTGGTGACAGCCTCGTTCCCACTCTGACTGGAAAACTCCAGAGGTATTTGCAACAGCTAATAAATGTAACACATCACTCTCTGAGATCACGGTCCTGCATGTGAACCGGCTTGAACTATGCACATGGCTTGTTCATCTCCACAAACGTGTCCTTGCCCACGCACCCTCGCCAGTGGAAAGTAACTGCCATTCTGACCCTGTGTCCCTGCAAGGTATTCTCTTCATGTGCCAGACCACTGACCACGCCGTGATGGCCACCTAGCAGATCCCCAACTAACATTAGACCCCTACTGCAGTATATCGTTGCCTATCAATAACAGACGCCACATATCGGAGATTCTTGTGAGCACAGACCCACACTTCAAACACTGTATTATAGTGGTCAAGACCCTTGACCTAAGGCCTGTATAATCCAATGTTCATTGATAGTATTGATATATGTGTGACTTTTATAGAGACATAACCGACTGAAAGACTTTGAACAAGTGTTATTTAGTGCATGCATTATTGATAATATATTTGGTTAGCTTAGATAGTGACCACCCCGCTTCACAGTGACCTGCACTTCACCCATTCCGAGCACAGGTGTCTGACGTCCATCCTTGAATGGAGACACACTTGATTGATTTAAAAAATCGAAACAACCGTTGTTAAAATATATGTGGTGTTTTATTTTGTAGCTTATTTTGATGACACAAAAATACAAAAGTTTACACATTGTACAGTTCAGGTTGCAGCACAGCGAGAGAAAATCCCCTGTACTGACCGCTGTCACTCGGGAATGTTTCTCTTATGGCACGAACGGCACAGGCGGGTATCACTCTTCGAACGCGGTGTCCAAGCCTCCCGTGAAGCCACCATGTAAAGGAACGATAGGCCACCAGCCTGTACCACCTGTGAAAAGCAATGAAACAAACTGTTTTTAAATGACCAAGATATATTTAATAAACATTTGTTGTCAATGACAATTCTTGTAACTAATGGCATTCTGCTCAGACAAATGCTATCTAGACACTGCACACTATTGAACGACTTTCATGCGTTACAATGATATGTATATGAAATTTTGGATATAGTAGAAGACCATGAAATAGGAGTGGCATGACAAGCAGAGTATACTTACTCGTTACTCGGATTACGAGGACGAACAGTTGCACAAAGTTTGTGCATAAGCACCATCATTATCCTCAACACGGACTGTGTGAGGCAGGCTGCAGCAGTTCTCCTCCTCGGTCAGCATTAGCTCGCACCAATTGCATGTGCACCAGGTGGAAACACCGTCCATGCCACTAGGTCCAGTGTCTTCATCCGTTGATTCGTCCTGCCAACTGCTGTCCGAAGCCCCATTGTTTTCGCGTGTTTCCCTTTCCAGTAGTTCCTCCTCGATATACTCGGGCTCGTACATGTAGGGCATTATTGTATCCATTGTGTTTTGCACAAACTAAAATAATTGATAACGGTGGTACTGGTATCTGTCTACACGGGCTACAAGCAACGAAGGTAGCTGACCAGAGCACAGAAACGAGTCACAGAATACTCAAAGTAACACAGAGAGAGGAATGGAATCAAAAATCTGCTGATGTGTGTTGTGAAACGGTCTGTTTATACTTATTGAGGAAAGAGGCGTCCTGCCATTTCCATGGTGACACGTCATTAGCTGAAGCGCAGCGAATGTTGACACGAGACGTGCTTTGGCATTGTGAAATGGGCGGTACGCGTCTGCTGGTGACAGGCTCAGGGGCGGGGGATATGATTTAGTGCCGCAAAAGCAGGTCAGCCAGGGCGATGGGGGAAATGATAGAATTATCACAAAATGGCAACTCCCTGGTGCCTGTTTTCGCGTGCGTTTAATGGACAAAAACTCGGGTAAGGTCCATAGGAAATTTTTCTAAAATCGACCGACTTAGGCTTAAAAACACATGGCCGACCCGTAGGGGCAATAAAATTTTTTGACCGAACCATTCCTTTAAGTTTAGGGTATTTAAAAAAAAAACATATAAATACCAATATTATAGTTCCTCAATGTTATTTGATAGGAAAGCATTGTTCACAATCGATGAAACAAGCCTAAGTGATACACCATGGCTGCAACTTGCTTACATTTTCAATGTCACGGGATGCTGAATTTCCACAAGCATGAGCCTGCACACTTCATACCCTCTAGAGGTTCTTCTCAATATAATGAGAAATGAATTGGTAACTTCTGAAATTGCTTTCGCTGCGCTACATACAAATATGGGTTCCCCAGCTTGTTTTTCCCTTTCAATTTGATTGCAGCGCATTGTTTTCTCGTATTCCCACCGAGTATTGCACTGAAAGCTACGAAGCAGCAATCACGATTCCTCTCCTTTAATGGAGCCAGTAAAAAGGTTATCTCCCTCTTAAGGCAACCCCTGTCGAATTAACACAGACCACTTTCGTTCTGTGTGCCAAACAGATTTTCAAATAAAAACTGATCTTTTCCTAGGGCACAGCTACCTGGGTATTAAGAGAAAGAAGCTCTGACATTCTGAAGCAAAAAGGTTAAACTCATAGGATTATTTGAAAACATTCATTTTAGCCCTGCTAACCTGCCCAGATTTCATTTCGCTTCATTTATCCCCTACCCCCACCCCCACCCCCCCTCTTTACCACACGCTAAAGCGTGCCTGGCATGGATGGTCGAATCATGTCTCCATTCATTTCCTATCTCGCTGAATTGCCTTCACATTTCCTATCACCTGCACCTAATCCCATTCTCTCCATTATTGTCTTAATATCAAGTACAGCACAAGATAATGGATTGGCACTGTAATAACAGCCAGGCCTGTGGGAGCCCCTCAGGGGAAATATCTTTGATGCTAGTGGAATATTAATGTCACTGAGATTCCAGATCCTCTGCGTTCACTTCATCTCCTGTTTTCTGCACTGTATAATGACTTTCATATACATGACAAAAGCATTTGAAAAGAAAAAGACCCATCGACAAGCCGCATGACTGTCTCGTATTAAGGAGCTCTCTTTGCAGTCCTTTGTATGATTCCTGACCACCGTCAGCCGCTGTGTCGGGAAGGTAATTTCCACTTTGAATAGAGACAGCATAAGGCACTATTATCATATTGTGTTAACCCAACTGCCCATCAGAGTCAGTGCACGAATTAAATTAAAAGCAATTCTCAAATAATACACGTGATTTAGCCGATGATTGTGAACCAATGTAAAACAAACAACCTGCTGTCACGGCCGAGAGCATATGGTGGATGTGTCTGAAAAAGACAGAACAATCTGAATACAATTACGGTTGGAATAATCATACGAAGGCCCGTTTAAGAGGGCATTCATATGCAATTAAAACCTTCTGCTTCTATTTGCTTTCAATGTAAGCAAGGGCACGTATTTTCTTGATCAGAAAATATGTATGATTCGGGAATTTACTACTTAATGGTCATCCCGACACACTTTTTCACGATGAATCATCCATACACTCGCTCCACGCCGCATAGTGATCTATTCTAGGTGTATTTTCTATGGAGCATCACTTCCATTTTCGTGCACGTGTCAGTGTATGGCACTCTTGTTCACCACGGCCATCTCATGGTTATGTTCTGGCGGGACACACTGGGGCGTACTCCCATCCTCTAGGCCAAGGTTGTCCAACATACGGCCCGCGGGCCACAATGCGGCCCTCCAAGCCATTTCATGTGGCCCGCGAGGCTGTACAGACAACATTGAACAAATAAAGAAATACACCGGGCCGTGGTGGAGGACTGTTACTGCCTCTGGTGCCCCCTAAAAGGGGGGGGGGGCACCAGAGGCAGTAACAGGCCACGGCCCAGTTTATTTATTTATTTGTTCAATGTTTGTCGGGTCCGTGGACCCGATTAATTTATTTATTTCTGCAATGTTGGGCGGACCCAACATTGCAGAAATAAATAAATTAATCGGGTCCACGGACCCGGCAAACATTGAACAAATAAATAAATAAACCAGGCCGTCTCGGAGCACTGTTACTGCCTCTGCCACGGCCTGGTTTATTTATTTATTTGTTCAATGTTTGTCGGGTCCGTGGACCCGATTAATTTATTTATTTCTGCAAATAAATAAATTAATCGGGTCCAAGGACCCGACAAACTTTGAACAAATAAATAAATAAACCAGGCCGTGGCGGAGGACTGTTACTGCCTCTGCCACGGCCCGGTTTATTTATTTATTTGTTCAATGTTTGTCGGGTCCGTGGACCCAAATCGGGTCCACGGACCCGACAAACATTGAACAAATAAATAAATAAACCGGGCCGTGGTCTGTAACTGCCTCTGGTGCCCCCAGCACCAGAGGCAGTTACAGGCCACGGCCCAGTTTCAGGGGCGCAGAGTATGCGGGTGCTCCGGCCCCCCAGGCCGGAGAGAAGAGACGCAGTATGGATGGCCCTTTGTTCCATCCATACTGTGCCTCTCTCTGGCGGCACGGGTAAAAGCCGGGTAAAAAACAATGTTTAAAAATTGTGGGACAGATGCAAAGCAAGATGCTCTTGTTTTGCATCTGTCCCTCAATTTCTAAAAATCGTTTTGGTTCGGGTATACTTCTACATCTGTGTGCACGGATGTAGAGGTACACCCAACCCAAAACGATTTTTAGAAATGGAGTCACAGATGCAAAGCAAACCTGTCCCTCAATTTCTAAAAATCGTTTTGGGTTGGATGTATTTGTACATCTGTGCACCCCGCTTGGCAAGAGGGGTGCACAGATGTAAAGGTGCACCCAACCCAAAACGATTTTTAGAAATGGAGGCACAGATGCAAAGCAAGTCTGTCCCCCAATTTCTAAAAAATCGTTTTGGGTTGGGTGTATTTGTACATCTGTGCACCCTGCTTGGCAAGAGGGGTGCACAGATGTAGAAGTAACCCAACCCAAAACGATTTTTAGAAATGGAGGCACAGATGCAAAGCAAGTCTGTCCCCCAATTTCTAAAAAATCGTTTTGGGTTGGGTGTATTTGTACATCTGTGCACCCTGCTTGGCAAGAGGGGTGCACAGATGTAGAAGTAACCCAACCCAAAACGATTTTTAGAAATGGAGGCACAGATGCAAAGCTAGTCTGTCCCCCAATTTCTAAAAAATCGTTTTGGGTTGGGTGTAGTTGTACATCTGTGCACCCCTCTTGGCAAGAGGGGTGCACGGATGGAGAGGTACACCCAACCCAAAACGATTTTTAGAAATGGAGGCACAGATGCAAAGCAAGTCTGTCCCCCAATTTCTAAAAAATCGTTTTGGGTTGGGTGTATTTGTACATCTGTGCACCCCTCTTGGGTTGGGTGTATTTGTACATCTGTGCACCCATCTTGGTAAGAGGGGTGCACCGATGTAGAGGTAAAATGTACCCAGCGGGATCAAACCTGTGTTGCTCCTGAGCTATCCTCCCGAGACTCCGATGATCTGAAGTACATTTAATGATACAGAACCAGAACTATTGAGCAAGTCTAACATCATCTTCATCATCATCAGAATAAATCAACACTGTTGTGGTTATACAAGAGCTAATATATTTAAAAGGATGGAATTACTCCGAATGTAGCAGCACTATTCAATAACCCAAAGTGCTTAAGCATAGTTAATGTGAAAATATGACACTTCTCACCATTGGGACAGTACTGCCTTGGACAGAGTTTCTCAGTGAAGAAGTGAGCAAGTGATCCGGGGTCTGCAGCCCACACACACGCATGGCATTCCCATGCACCCACTTGCGCGAATTGCACCAAATTAGTGAGATTGTGCTCCAAGGCACACGCACAGTCTTTGCTCTGAGGTTTGACACACTCACAGGATGGGATGGCATTTCGTTCTCCTATCCTAGTTGTGTTGCTCTGCCTTTTGAGGGCTACTACAACCTGGATGATTATAGAGGGGTGGAGTAGGGGCAGTATTGGCCTACTGGGATGCAACTGGAAGGCTTAAACCTCCTTCTTACTTGCCTTCAGTATATGCAATACATGCAAGCCAATGTTTCCACTGTTCTGCACCCCCCCTTCCCCCTCGCACCAAGTTGGCGACTATGTGCAAATGCGGTAATATAAGTCCTGGTTATGTCACTTCCTATATTTGGGCACCACCCGGGAAATTCATAAGTCGGCTCCCCTGCCCGATTTATTTATTCAATGTTTGTCGGGTCCGTGGACACGATTAATTAATTGATTTCTGCAATGTTGGGTCTGACCAATAAACCGGGCCGTGGCGGAGGACTTTTACTGCCCCATGTGCCCCCTGGAATTGGATTATGCTTCTTTCATTACCACAGAAGTAATGAATGTGTATTAAAGAGATAAGCCGGTATATGTATTGGGCACACTGCACATGCTCAGGCAGCATCAATCATGCTTTGTAGAGGACAATGCTGGCCTAAATTGGTAACAGCCAGCACAGACATGTTGCTACAGAGGCATATTTTGGGCACAACCAGCATGTCAATGTTTTACATCAGTGACAGTGCTGTCTTACACTGTGGACACAGTGATCATTAAAATGTGTTGTGTTCTACAATGTTCTTGTCTGCTGTTGGTGACATGGAATGTACATGTTCCCCTTTAGAACTGATTGTAAACATATGGCTTTTTGGTCACTTTTCCTGCTGTAAATTGCACAATTTCAGCCCCATATTTGGAAAAAAAAATCTTGGGGGGGGGGGGGACCCCCCAAACCCTCCCTATATTGTTATAGCTCCCTCGCTACGCTCGGTCGCCCCCACTATTTCCGAGAAATATCAACACATACACACTGGAAGAAATCACAAGAAACTAACCTTTCATCACTGCCCCCGACACCAAAAGCTATCTTTGGGACTGCATGGCTATGCCCTTGATGCTATTGTGTGAAAGGTCACACACCATCGCTTTTGAATATACTGCTTTGGGTCAGGGTGTTCACTTTTGGCTCGCCGGCCCTCCGGGTGACAAAAAGTGAATGCTTCGGCCCCACATTCAAAAAGGTTGGACAAGCCTGCTCTAGGCACACGCGGCTGCTGCTGCACAACAGGGCTTTGAAGCATTTAAGCAATCATGGCTCACCATGGAAATGCAATGACCAGGGGTGTTGCTAGGTCTGGAAAAGACCCGGGCTACGCTAATGTCAGAACTGTCGGGACTGGGGGCTAGCTAGCCTTTTGTTTTTAGCTCCTAAGATTCTATCAGGGGCTACAACCAAAAGACCAGGGGCTATAGCCCACTTAGCCACCCCCTAGCAACGCCTCTGGCAATGACGCTTTTGCCTGCAATATATCAAAACAGCTTTACTCAGTGTTATCATTGTTATCCACGCATGCGTGTGTGTGTGTGTGTGTGTCTATGTGTGTCGGTGTCTGTTTCGGTTATGAAACTACATTTTCACTTTACTAACTCACTTTCTAGATCTTGGTTAAACTACGACATATGTGGTGCAGGGTCTACGTGTGGCGGAATGCATGCACCTTTCACTAATTTGTAAACATATTTCAACTATGAAATGACCTGCCACTGTTCTATCTGCAGTTCACTAAACATTCTCTGAAAATGTGATTTTGTTAATATATGTGATTGCCCAAAATGCATTAACATGAATAGTGTAAAAAGCATTGGGACTGATTCGCAAAGTGTTTTCCAATTGGATTGTGCCATTAGAAAATACTTCTGTGAATCAGGCCCATTGTTTATTAAGCATGTTTTCTGTATGTCTATTGATTTGTTAATTTCTCAAACCGTGTGATTGACTTTCTTCCATTATTTATAGCAATTTTTGCTAATACAGCTATCTATCCATATTATACTTATTCTTACAGGTTAGTCATCAACAATATTACGTTTTCTCCTTAACTAGCCTATTGGAAATGTATGATGGATGGCTTGTACACATTTTTCTTTGAACCAAAGATCACTGATTGAAGAATGGGAACTTCAACAACTAACAGTGCATGGGAGTGTGACTGAAGATTAATTTCCTAAACCAGGACGAATGTTACTTCATGCACGCTTTGTTCAGTATATATTAACCATCAAAGTGCACATCTTGACAACATTGTATGCATGATGTGCGCTCTTGGTGCCAATGCCAGAGATGTGAACTAATGCCCACATTTCCTGAACACACATATTGCCAGGAGCATTCCACTTGTAGGGCATATCTGTCCGAAGATGATCCCCCACAGCAGTGCACCAGTTTGCAGAAGACGTTATGGGATGCAGGCTCTTCCCATTTAACTGTTTGTATGCTGATGCCATGGATGCATGAACTGTGGGGCCCTGTACATCCATTGAATATATTTCAGGAATCAGTGAACAAGAAGGCACAGGACTGCTCAAGATTGCAGCCTATACAGAATAGCCCTGGCAGTGTCTCCATATAATCTTTAAAATACGATTTGACAGTCAGCATATATCCGCTAGAGTGATCATCTGACAATTTAACAAATCTAAGTTTAGTCTTGTGGTTAGAACATGCAACGAAGTAAGCCAAATGACTAATAACTAATACATTTATATATATAGGATTCACATGCAGTTGCTGTTAAAAGGCTGTCAAAGATTCATGATGCAGCAGGATGCACAAACACTTGATAATGTGCAGGCCTGCAGTAAAATTAAGCGGGACCATTACCTTATACAGAAATGATGTCATGTGTTGGCAGCGCATGATATCACATGTACATATATAAATAAACATATCAAAATGGCAGGCGGACCGAAAAATACAGAGAACGCCAAGTGTGGCAAAGTGCACCTGAACGTGCACTTTCGGATCAACTTTGAAGCAGGTAATCTTTAAATTCTGAGGATTAACTCGGCTGAATTCTATCAGCTATATAACAATCCCTCCCTTATGCTTCAATTGTATCTTGTCCTCAGATACTATGAGGAGCAGAATAATTTGTCCTTAACAAGGAATCCTTCAGACATTTACTGACCGCATTTCATTAGGTGAGATTCTTACTTCGAATTTTGGCGCTAAGTATCATTATACTAATGGGAAATCGATTGAATAATCCTCACACTCTTGTTTTAATTCTAGCTTCTGATCCCACAGATCAATATTATACGGGACCCCACAACATATCATTCATTGTGTCCTAACAATCCACCAACAGCAATATAAAGCGATTTGATTTAATACAGGTGAGCAATATATATATGTACAGTAACAACCCCCTGATAATTTATGTTAACATCCTGGAACACCAGATATTCTTTACAGTCACACAGGTATCAATACCTATTATTACCAGAGGTACCACTGGCACCAATGTCATCTAAGTTGGCGTTATCTGTATACCTAACACTGGTGAGTGCATTCAGCATCACCATACCTACACCATTAGCTTCCAAATACCCCTACTATGGGACTCCAAATAATACAGTGATTAGCATCTCAGCTATTATAAACAGAACCATTAATATTAATCACTGGGCATCCATGCAGCACTTGAAAGAAATAAGAATGCTTAGAACTGGACTATCAATCACGTTGGCATATAGTGGGCCACCAATTTCATGGTTTATATTAATTAATGAGGCAATATTTTGTACGCCATATAAATTGATTGGTAAAAAAACGGTTTGTTTATACTTACTTTGCACCTTTTATCTACCTTCCCAAACCCTCTCTCCTTTGTATGTATATTTTTTCATCTACAATTTGATTTCATTTTCTGATCATTTGGGTCATCTAACACATTACGGTGCTACTATTGTGTTACTCTAATCACATGTATGAATAATGATTTGCATTGATTGTCCCATTCCTGTAATGTTTCGCCCCTTTTTTCTGCTGCCTATGTATTGCTTTTGGCATCTTGCTATCAAATATCACCTGTTTATTTGATGTTGATGAATTAACAATTAATCAAGTGAATTGTATACAAAAAGCCTTGAAAAGGAACATAAAGGTCGAAACACGTGTTGGCTTAATTAATATCAGTTCCACCTAGTGGCACAATCAGGACAATGATTGATACATGTGTGAACCTCTACATAATGAATATTAAAATTAACAACGCAATCTTGAAATGTCCACAGTTTTGATGGGTCTTGCACAGTATATCAACTGTTCAAATACATATTCCATCATGGAAGTTATATTGTATTTTGCAATGCAATTCACCCAGCTCAAAAAATGCAGTGTTTTATTCAATCTGAAATAAACATGTGTTCGTACATGAAGTTGGAATTAACCTACTATTTCCCTCACACCAGCCCTGTAAACATGTCACAAGATCTAAAGCCACAGTACGGATGTGAAAACTGGTTCCCAAGTCCAGGCCTTATACGCCTTGCCAGAAACTGGCTATTACATAAAGTACAAAGAAAACTGTCATAAATATTACTTTGTCCATTTTAAATATCCATGTAGCTAAAAGTCATGGGACACCTTAACTGATCTCTGTGAAAGAATCTAGTCTCAATATTATTATCATGAAGGAGAATGTGCATGAGATGTATGAACAGTGACCTCTATTGGCCGAAAGGAGCATTTCTTCAATTATACATGTAATAAGAATGTAACATGCGTTGAATTTTCACCCCAAAATATATTACTTAAAAAAAATATATAATTAAAGTGACAACTCCTATACACTTGAAACAAGAGTTCATACATCCAAATGAAATCTAGTAACATATGTACAGTTTGCCTAGTGCATAGTGACAAAAAGAAATAAAAAGAAGACACATAATTATTTCTGCAAATACGTATTGTACAGGGCCATACAACATCTTGAATTGTGTGTCCTAATATACACGATTAGACAATCTTTATTTTGTTAAACTAGCTCATTCACTTCTAAAGTTACACTATTGATAATAAATGCCTAATGATATGTTTAGGAGGGAGTTTCTCCATCACGTCTGTGTAATAAGACAGGTGGATGTCCTACCTTTGTGACAAGATGATGGGAGCAATAGATGACTATAAAATTGCTTGCACATGGAATCGGACAAATAACAATATATAAGAGTACTTAAGAATACAACTGGAAGGAGGTGGCTGGGGAGCTGAGACCAAAATAAAATGTGATTGCTGAATATTGTTGCTTTTAATTTGAAATTCAGAATTTTGTCCCTCACGTTATTTTGAATTTTTCTCCCACATCTTGATTGCTGGCTACCATATTCCTGCGTGGTGAGACCCACACAATAGACCTACTCTGTGGGCTTGTGGCCCTTTAAAAATGGCCACCACCTTTTCACATCACTGAAGGCTTGCTGTGGTCAGCAGCATCTGTGTCTCCTGTCTGCCCATTGACCTCCTGCAATTTCTTAACAGGCTATGGTGGACCAGCAGGCTTTAGCCAGCCCATCCCTTCCAAGGCCCACTTTCTAAGGCCGTGTTGTTCCCCTGTCTGTTGCCTGGTCTGGTCTGTGGGTGCTGAACCCCCACCCTAAAAGTGCACATGGAGGCTGATGAAAACTCCATGTTCTTTGGACACACTGTAACACTGGACCACATATTCCTTCTTTGAAGGCCAGTTGCCTATCTATCCTCTCGATCCCCTCTCCACATATGGAACTGTTCAATGCTCACTTCACCTCATCTGGACTTCCCCTAACTTAGTCTGCCCAGTTGTTGCATGTATTTGTTTTACTGTCCCAAAGAAAATCGTTTTTAGCCTGCCCAGTTGTTGCATGTATTTTTGCTGTCCTACTGAAAATGGTTGTTTTACTCTGCCCAGTTGCTGCATGTATTTGTTTTACTGTCCCAATGAAAATTGTTTCTATCCTGCCCAGTTGTTGTATGCATTTTTGCTGTCCCACTGAAAATCGTTTTTAGCCTGTCCAGTTGTTGCATGTATTTTTGCTGTCTCACTGAAAATCATTTTTAGTCTGCCCAGTTGCTGCATGTATTTTAACTGTCCCACTGAAAATCGCGTTTAGCCTGCCCAGTTGTTGCATGTATTTTTACTGTCCCACTGAAAATCGTAATTAGCCTGCCAAGTCTGCTGTCCTGCTGAACATCGCTTTTAGGGATGTCTTGTAATGTTGTGCTTCTACTAGCTGGCACACATCCCTCTGTGTCCCCTCTGTGTCCCTTCACCCCCCTTGTGCTCTCCACCGCTCCCTACCTCCAAGTGCACCTGTTCTTCTGACTGCTAAGTGCCTCCCCCCCTTTCACTACAGCCAACCATGGCACTATCTATAACTCCTATCCTCTCGAAGTGCTTCACTTTCTCCTATCCTTATCCTATCACTAAATCTGTATGGAATAAACTTAAGAAGGAAACTCTGGCCTCCAACCCATGCCTTCCTACTGCATGTCACAGCTTCTGCCAGAGAGACTATCACTGACATCCTCTTCTTCTTCAACTCACCTGACCTATGGACTCGCTACATGGTTGGCTTCTCCTAATGCCTCTTTTCCCATGAATGTTGGCACTTGCTGGGAGGTTATCCTCTTCGCCATTTCCAGAGTCATCATTAATGTTTATCTCAATGGAACAATCATGGTTCAAGGTCCTCAACCCAATCGTCTTCTCTTAGACAGGCTCCTCCTTCGCCTCTCTAACCTCACCTCTCCCTTCAGTCTCCCTTGCCTTCTGTGTGTTCCTCCTCCTCTGCAAAGTCTCCCTTGCCTTCTGTGCCTTCCTTTGCCTCTGCACAGGTGTCCCTGCCTTGCTGTACTCTCCCGGCTCCCCTGTCGACCTTGGCTCCTTCGCCATCCTCCACTATCACCTTGGCCCTCTTGCCACCCTCTGGGGAAACCACTGGGCCCTGTGCCCCCTCCACCCCGAGGAAGACCCTCAAAGATGGCAAGATGCTCCACATTGCCACTCTCAACACTCGCTCTGCCATCAAACACTCGACTGACATCTGCAACCTCCTCAAACTCATGGATATTGATGTGCTCGCCATCACTGAGATGTGGTTCAAGGAGACCTCTGTTATGAGCGCTGACACACTCCTCACTGAAGGCTTCCTCTCTGTGTACAGGCCTAAGAAGACAAGTGGGAGAGTGGTGCTTATCTTCCCAGATTGAATACCTGAGTCCATCATCCCTACTCAGACCTACTCCTCCTTGGAGTGCCTAGGCTTCAGACTCTCACTATCCCAAAAATCTTCTCTCACTATGGCCACCTTCTATCGGCCACCGGGTCAGTCCACTCTCTTCCTCTTAGAATGGGCTTACCTGGTCTCCTCCCTACTCTCCTTCTCTCAACTCCTCCTGATGGGTGATCTGAACATCTACCTTGACTCTCCTGACTCCACAAGTCCTTTCCGCAAGCTTTGCGACTCTCTTGCCCTTTCTATCCTTCTCTCTGGCCCCATGCACACCCCAGGCCACACCTTGGATGCTCTCATCAACTTGCTGAGAACCAACTCCTGGTTCTCAGATGAACTACTGGCCCTATGTATTAGCAAACGTAATGCACTAGCCAAATGGCATGCCAATACCATTTATTCCAACAAGGAAAAATTCAAAAAGTTATCCACGCAATATAAAAAAGCGATACTTAAAGCCAAGTCAAACTCCTTCAACCTTCAGATCTCAAAAGCCAAATCCAAATCCAAACAATTGTTCTCCATTTTTAAAGACCTTATCACCCCTTCCACCAGCCCTGACGAGATCACCAAAGATGAAGCATGGTGTTCTAGCATACAGGCAGCCCTGCTTAGCAAAATAGACATACTCCAAGAAAAAATGCAAGCGCAATTCAAAGTTTTACCCAACCATGACCATCTCCTAGTGCACAGTCTCCCAAACCATAATCCCTCCGACCTGCTCTTCTCTTTCCGAGATGTCTCAGAAGTGGAAGTCATTGAACTCGTCCAACATCTTAAACCTTCTTTGTGCAAATGAGACATCTGTCTACCCATTCAAATCAGGTTCCGTCCCCTCCAGCCTTAAAGAAGCCTGGGTTCGACCCCTACTAAAAAAAAAACCTAGACCCCACCTCACCTAGTAACTAATGTCCTATCTCCACCAACCCATTTCTCCTCAGAATCTTAGCAGCCCACAACCAGATCCAACACTTCCTTGAATCCCATGCCATCTTCGGCAAAAGGCAATCAGGATTCAGGAAAGGCCACGGCACTGAAACGGCTCTTCTAGATCTCAAAAACCAAGTCACCGAAATCATGGACAGAGGCAAACCAGCTTTCTTCCTACTCCTGGACCTCTCAGTCTTGTTGATCAAAAAATTCTCACCTCCCATCTCACCGATGCGGCACATTTCACAAAACAGGCCTCTTCCTGGATAAAATCTTTCCTAGAAGGCAGAGCCATGAAGGTTTTCTCGGACCAGGCCAGTGCATCCCCTGCCACCATCCACTGCATAGTCCCCCAGGGCTCATGCACAGCCCCCACTTTATACAACCTGTTCACTAAACCGCTCTTTGACAAACTGGACTCCCTCGACATACCATATACCAACTATGCCGATGATTTGCATGTTCTCCTCCCACTTTCAGGATCGTATGACTAAAACACGACAGCACTCCTCCAACTATACACCACCATCCAAGACTGGAAGGAGGCTAATGGGCTGTGTCTCAACAGAGATAAAACTGAGATCATTCTTATAGGCCCCAGAGAAATACTATATAAACTTGACCAACATTACTGTAATTTCAACGTCAACATTTTGGTGATTGCTTCCGAGAGGGCATCTACGAAGGTTGCATCATACGATGGTGGTCTGTATATCAATATGAATTTCAGGTTTGTTCTTGGGTTAGCTAATAGTTGTAGGATCAGGCATTCGCATTTATCGATGTTTAGTGAGTCTTCAAGTTTGATTTTCAGGTGTTCCTTGTGGATGATTGCCAATCCACCCTCTCTTTTCGTTTTCCCGTTTCCTTGGACGCATTTGAAGTTTTCAGGCAGGCAGTGGTGGAGGGTGGTCTTGTAGTCATAATCTAGCCATGTTTCATTTACAAATAGGATGTCGATACCTCCGTCACATTGGAGGTCATTGATTTTGGTGGAGTGTTTGGACATTGACCTTGCATTGCTAATATTGCAGTGGATCTTTTTGGTGTGTTTTTGTTTATTTGTTGCTCTTTGTTTAGGTTTGTGGGTGTTCAGTCGGGGTGCTTCTCTGTTGATGCCAATCGGTTGAAGATTAGTGAAGGCTGCTTCTTCATTGAATCGTTCTCTTAGATTAGTGTTTGGGTTGTTGACCCATTGTACTTCATTGTCGTGTGTGGTATGTTGAGGTTGTCGGTGGTGCCCTCCTGTGTTTGTGATGTACGGAGTGAGTGGGTTAGTTTCTTCCCAGTCT
The DNA here is from genome assembly GCF_040938575.1 of Ambystoma mexicanum. NCBI lineage: Eukaryota > Metazoa > Chordata > Amphibia > Caudata > Ambystomatidae > Ambystoma > Ambystoma mexicanum. The sequence continues at coordinate 881,979,651 of NC_090922.1, read as the reverse complement.
CTTCTTGGGTGCTCCTGTCTTTTTTCTGGATGTTTGGGGAGATTCTTTGCTCGTCTTAAGATGTCAGTGTCGTTGAAGTGTCTGTATTAATTGTTCCAAATTCCTGCTTTCTTTGTCTACGTCCATTTCTGCATTGGGTCATTTTGGGTCCTTAGTGGCGGGATTTGGTCTTGGTGCAGAGTATAAAGGGCATATTTCCTGCCTTTAGTTTCTTGTGCTAGGACAGTGTTGATGTTTCCTTTTACGTTTTGTTGTCTGGGTGATGTGGAGGTTGGTCTGTCCGTTCTGTCAGATGGGTGAGTTGTTCCTGTTCCATAGTAGCACTGACCAGGGGGGGTGGAGTACTAGGAACTGGTTGTTTGGCTCAGCTATTTGGGCTATGGGGAGGAGGTTAGCAAGGTTAGTGATAATTACAAGCTTAAGAGCCTGCTAGGTGATATTGCGTGTCAGGCAGCCTAGGAATCAGGAGGTAGATATTGATGGAATGCCCAGAGGTTTGGAGTGACAGGGTAGTGTAGACCTTGGATTCACTGATTTTACAGTTGAGGTACTCTTAGATTTAGGAACCCTCAGTGTTGTGGATCTAGGTATGGTACGGCCCAGCAATAAGTTAAGCGCCTTAGTTCCTGAAGTATAGTTGACAGGGGGGGAAGGTCCTATCTTCCAAGAGTGGCCGGCAGTGGTCGATAATGGATGTGGTACGCCTGGCTAATGGGATGAAGGCTGGTGTGGGGAGGTGGTTATAGATGCTGAAACTTGCTGTTCCTGATTAGCAGTAGTAGGGCCTGGGTTAATGGACAATAGGAGGCAAAGCAGGCTAATATTCACAGTGCTATCACAGTGTGGTGCAGGCTGATGTTCACGGTAGAATCACAGAGTGGACATTTCTAAATGTGAAGCTAGACAATATAACAATTCTCTTGGGGCGTGATGCAAGTCAACAACCCCAACACCATCACAGTGAGGTTCAGTCTAACATTCACAGTAGTATCACAGAATGGCATTTTCTAGATGTGATCAAATTCAATCCAACAGTTATCTAGGGATGTGAGGCAGGTTGACATTTACAGCATTATCACAGTATGGTGCAGGCCAATATTAACAGTAATATCACAGAGTGGCAATTTATGGATGGGATCCAAGTCAAACTTAACAATTCACCAGGGATGCACCACAGGCTAACACTCAAAGCCCCATCACAGTGTGGTGCAGGCCAATGTTCACAATACTATCAGAATGTGCCGATTTCTAGATGGGATTCAGGTCAGTCTAAACAAAACTCTAGGAGATCAAGAGCAACAGACATGAGCGTGATAGTACGTGCCTTTCATTAAGAGGCTTAAATTGAAAAGATTGTCATTGCTCGAGGATGGGAGTAGGAGTAGGACCTCCCCTTGAATGGATAAGAAAACACTCTGCTGGAAGGAGATTACTGTTTAGTCACAGCAACCGCTTCCCATATGCTTCAAAGCGTGTGTCTTATCACTGCAGCCGACTACAATAAATTATTTATTTATTGTGTAATACTTTGTTGTGCAATCAGTTTTAAAACTCATTAAAACCTTACACAAATTCGTCAAACATCACCACATAGAAACAATATAAAAACATATCATGTAAACCTTATATGATCTTTACATAAAAATAAAACTCATCATTGTAATGCAAAAACTTTAAATTGCTTTAAAATCAATTTTGTGCAACAAGTAACACAGTTTAACCATAATACCTGGTCTCATTAAAATCTAGTGTGCCCTCTATTCCACTAACTTGATCATAGTTAGAAATTGAAACAAAGACTTACTCAATTGATACGGGATGTTCGAACAACACATACCCCGGACTACCTGTCCCGTGTTGCTTCCATAATGGTCTATACATTTCTTAAAACATATTAGACGTTGTGCAATTAAGGCTTCACATTGCGGAAGTAAATGTTGTAACGATTCACTAGATGTTAAGCAACATCTACAACATTCCATGTGGCAATCTACTTTTTTCCATTTTATCCAATTTACCCTAGTCGGCAGGATATCCAATCAGAATCTCATCAGTGGGTATCCCACTTTCTAGGAGGGATATTTGCAGGGATACTGCATGCAGGTTAGGGACCAATGTAATATACTGGTATCTCCTATATCCTCCCACCAAATCACATGTTCTGCACCAATCAGCACAACACAGTCTGTGTTTATTAATGGCCAGGATTACATTTATTAATTCTCCCTCCAGTCCCCATTATTCCAATGTTTGCATGGTCCAATCAATAAGGTTGTTAATCAAACAATCCTCCTCTTATTGAATTCCGCAAATATTGTTTTCATGGGAGCGGCTTTGAATTTAAATCATAATAAAATTCTTTCCCGCACGATATGTGCTTCTGAAGATAAGAGTCCCAATTCATATCTGATTATGCTGATGGGTTTGGCCTGAGGGAGCCTTAAGACTTTCTTCCATATGAAGCCTTCCAGATGACAAAAGTTTTCTGGCAGCAGACTATGGTGGATCTCAGCCCCATATGTCAACATAGGTAGCATTTGGGATTTATAGAATTTCTTGAATGGGATTATTGAGAATTTGCCACATATATGATTTCACCTGCGCAATGTTTTTTTTTTGCCTTTATATATAAGCCTTCTGTTATTGCCTTCTTACAGGTGGTATGAAGAATATCAAAGCCGAGGTACTTCATACTGTCCACCTCAAACACCTGTTCTCTACCCAGCTATACTGATTTTCTCTTCACAGATTTCCCTCCTGTTAGAGTTATCAGATATGTTTTTCGAGTATTTATAATTAATTAATTTCTTCTACAGTATGTATATAGGCTATTTAGCAGTCTTTGAATACCCACCCTAGTGCAGTCTATCAGGATGATGTTGTCCGCGTACGTTACCCAAAACATTCTTGTTCCCAATACTTTAGGGGCAATGAAGGAGGCCTGCTTAAGGTGCTCTTCCAAAACGGCTATATAGGTGTTAAAGAGAAACGGTGCGAGAATGCAGGCCATTATTAGTCTCAATCTTACCAGAAAATAATCTGTCCTAGTTCAGTTTAGTCCTGGTTATTGAAAGGTTGTGCAGATGAATAAGAGGTGACAGTAATTCATTTGGGAGCCCCCAGTCTGCAAGTTTCTTCCATAACTTACTGCTTTTCACACGATCGAAAGCCAAGGACAGATCAACCAATGCCACGTATAGCTATTTCTGCACCCCTTCCCAGGCCAGACATTGGGCATGATTCAACACCCAGCCTGCCAAACTGCAAACTGTTAACCACTTCAGGTTGGAATCTCAGTTGGTTAAGCTTAAGGATGGCGTTGGATCTAGCCCATCTTCCAAAGGGGGAAGCAACATTTCCCCAAATATTTTGGAGTCTGCATCGAAGAGAGCCACAGGCCTCTAATTTCTGGGCACATCCCTCTCCTTTCTTAAAAATAGACACCAGGATTTGGGAGTACACTTTGATTGTATAATTGACTGGAAATGGTTACACAAAATAGTGACCCACAACTCTGGTTCAGCTTTCATTAAGTTGTTACAGAGGACATTTGGCCCGGGGGCCATAGAATTGCTTCTTTTACGTATAATACGTTCAATGTGGTCTGCAGACGGCACCAGGGCCCAATTTTCTAATTTCAATCCCACCCAAGTTACCAAAGTATATACTGGCCTAATATATAACTGCGAGAAATGTGAAGTCAAAACTTGTTCAGGTATGGGATTATATTGGTCTTTCATTTGAAAGCTCTCTTTTTGCTTTATTAATTTTCAGTAATTTACATCTCGTTTCATCAGAAGGCATTAACCCTTTGATAGGTCATGGCTTTACAACCTTTCAGTCTATGTCTATAGCCCTGCTTTAAATTCCTCATCCTTCTTTCGAGTTGAGAAGAGCTTGCACCTTCCCGAATTGCCCTTCTAACCTCTCTCTTGTATTCCCTTTTAATTTGTTGGATAGTCAGATTATAGTTTAGCCTTCTATTAGGCACCATAGGCTTCCTAGGGCTCAAAGCATGTTTCTATAAAAATTAGGGAATTTATTAATTGAACATACATATGTGGTAATTTCACCCTGTACATCCAAAATGTCTTTCTCAAGTTTTCTATTAAACTCACAAATATCCCTCTGGGCCCAAATAAACCTGTTTTAACACCAGAGACAACAGCCTCACACATCTTCTTTATGGATCCTTCCCGGTGAGGTAAAGAGAAGACTGCTGACAATCATGCATGGTCGCTTGCAAAGTCGTTTTCCACTTTATAGCTATTTTCCCACAAACCCAGTTCCTCAGACACAAAAATAAAAACAATCAAAGATGATTTGTGTCCATAAAATACTCATGTTCCAACCCTCAAAGAAGTCCCACCATCTCAACCCCTTGGGGTCTTGTGCAGTGTTTTCTATACGGCAAAGCAAAAACTCATAATTCAACGAGTCATCCACTGTTATTAAATTTAGAACAGATTCATTCTTTATCCCAATCAAGTACCCCTTCACCCCCTACCCATTTGGGAGCCCTGCTAACCCACACGCTGCCATCTGTAGTCCATAATCACTTTTTTCGATAGAAAGGTTTCTTGTAAAATTACAAAATCATGTTTATTCAGCTCCTTACAAGAGACCTCTTGTCCAAACAGATGATAGAAATCTCTCATATTCCAAGAGCAAAGGCTAAAGTTTAATACCTACTCTCTGCCCTTCCCTGGTGTGCAAATGCGGTTGGTGGGACAACCATAGCTGATCCCTTTGATTGACTTCTTTGTTTTGCACTGCAACCTCCCCCCTTCCTTCTCATATCTCATTTCTTTTGTTTGCTTGTAAGCAGACTTGCCTTTCCTGGTTGTGTGTCACCCATTCATTCTCATTGTAGCCTTGCTAGGAGGGGTGCATATAAGGGTCTTATATATATTTCGGAAATCAAAACCTCTCCGATGGATTTCATCAATAAAAAATACAATTTTCTCTCTAGTTAGTCGTGAGCTAACCACATCCCACCTGTTCCAATCGCAAAATTAAATTTCGGCAATGTCACTAGAACATTTTTTTAGACCTAGAATATCATTTAAAATTGCCAAGACCTGGGGTCTATTAAGATACTCAAGGTCAGAGTCTGCAAAAATTGATTCCATAATGAAGATTTCTTGGAGTTTATTTTGAGGCTCTGATGCTAAAAGATGTAGCCAGACATTATTTTTCGCATGCATGTTCTTCAATGTATTAGCATCCTCAACCATTTGTTACTTTATACTGTTAATATTTGCTGGCTCACCCCCCAAGATTTGCCCCAATAAATCTCTTAGTCTCATCAGGAAGTGCAACTATCATCTCGGCTAAATTAATTCCCACGCACTTCTTCTGTCAATAGTCTCAAATGCCTTGCCCATAATCTTTCCATCCTTATAGAGACTCAGGCCTTGCTGCATTTTAGCATTAGCAGACCTATGGGAGCCATCCTCATTGTGTAATAATTTCTGGGAGAGTGTTCCTAATTTAGTTACCCTAGAAAGAGTCATGGATGAATTAATTTGAGTAGATCCTTCAGTGAGGGTCCGAGGGGCTTTTAGCAAAGAAATTATCCAGTCATTTGACTTCCCTTCCTGCATAACAGCACACCCCTTAGGTTTTGACAAGGGATCTGGCTTCTCCCGCCCCAGATATAGAGCCTCTTTTGGCCTGCTCCTAATATCTTAAACAGGAGCAAGAAGCCTGTTGTTGATCTCCAAAGTTTGTAAAGAGACACCTCCCTTAAATCTTGGCAGAAGATCCTCCTGCTCTGAACTCGAGAGGAGACTTTGAGGTGTTATAAAATCTTGAGGGGCTGCCATACTAGAAGACAGGATTTTCTCATCTTTATGAAATAGCCCCACACCGTTGATGTTGTTAGTGAGTATTGTGTGGCTATTTCACTGCATTCATTATTTTTTGTTATTCTTCTATGTATTTTTGTTTTCTTTATTTACAGGTCCCAGCTCTAAATGGTCATGTATTGCTTTTACAAACACTCTGGAGGTTTTGCTGTTCACCTTCTTGGTCTTTTTGTTTCCAAATGCCTCGTGGTTCTGTTTCCCCTCATGTTTTTTGGCATTATTGTTCTCTTTTTCTTGGATCAGGGGACTTACTTGCAGGAGTCACTTATTATCACTAATTGGTCTGAGCCAACCTCCATTAATCCTAACCGCAAAGACACCCTCCTAACCAATGTTTCAGATATAATCAGCACACTTAAGTCTGCCCCATTTGGTTCTGATTCTCCTGGAAAATAAGTAACTTTACTCAGGTGGGAACTTATTGCACATCATCAGGTTGATTTACTTTTGAATATCTTCTATATTTAGCGCAGCTTCAAGCATTTTTCGTGGAAGAGCAGCAAAGTGATTTCCTTTTGTATGTCCACCAAATATATGTGACAATACCCAGAACCTTGTTTTTAAAGAAGCATTTCACTTCCTCCCTTTTGGACAATGTTTCTATAAGTATTGAGATACTGTTTATTTGTTCAGTATTTTTCCTAGTTTCTTCTTTAGGGATATCAAAAACCTTTATCGGTTTGCTGTAAAATGTAATGCTGCAAAGGTGTGAGGACCTGTGGTATGTTACAGTGGATTAGGAGATTCTATACAACTTGAGTAGTAGAATAGGTCGTGGTTGCAAGATACTAGATCTTCAGTTGGAGTATTAAAGAGTTCAGGGGTATTCAACAGAGAGTCTTGATTCAGACAATTCACAAGTATGCCATCAATTCCATGGTTTTCAAGGGAGCTTGCATTCTCCATGACCATAATTATACCTTTCTGACTTCCATTACTTAGGACCGCACATGGGGGGCACATTTCTGTGGAGTTCTAAGGGAAACATTCCCCAATTTTCTTCTGGATGGATAAACTGTTTATTGTGAATTCCAGACTTGATGTCCTAGCAAGGAAAGCCTCCTTGTCTTGTCTTAGGCCCACAGTTTAATTAATTCATTGCATACATGTTCTGTTTCTTGCAAGGGCCGAGAATTAAGCAAGTTATCTAGAAAGGTAACTGTTGGGTGTCCTGACCCACGTTTGAGCTATCATGCTGCAACATTTGGTGCTGTGGGCTTAGAAAATCCAAGATGGGCAAAAAGCCCACATGTGCGCCAAAATCCAGGAGAACCACGCAGTTTGTGCACACTAAAATGGTTGCCTAACTTGCCACCCACCAGTGCGAGCAGGATGGGCCGGGGTGCCATGAGTGAAATGTGTGCCAAAGGAAAAACCGCGCTTTAAAATTACCTTTGGTTTCCCTGAATGCCAGCTCAAAATGCCTATTTTCAAACATTGCAACACATCCAAAAATCTCACTGAACACCATCGGACATCTGGCAGAATGAAGTATGTGTGCATACTAAATCTGGGAAGTTGAAGAGCCCCAAAACAATGTTCATTACAAGACTGGCTGAGCTCTGCAGGTCTGCAGCAGCCTAACTGAAACTGGATTTAAAACTACCAAAAATCGAAAATGTTTAAATTAACTGAGTGACCTACTTTTGAGTGTCACATAGTTTGTAACTGTTAAAATGTCATAGTTTTGAACTTAGAATCAGCATTCTAGCTGCATATGTAAAAATTGTCTTGACTTAAACTGGGGAACAAAAAGTGACATTTTACCTGAAACCTGGCTTAAGGAAACTCGAATTCTGCCAGACAGCTACCCCCGACAGGAGTGGGGGCTTGCCCAACAAATGCATTCCCAGGCCTGCCTGCATTCTGTTGCTCCTGCCAAAAGGAGGTCACACACTCTCTGATTGAATTACCAAGGGACTGCTAGAGACTAAACAAAGGACCCAGGCAGAGGGTTTATTGGGGGGAGGTCATACATGGCTTCCTCTTAAACAATGGGCCTTCCAGGGTCTAGGCAGATGGTTTATTGGGGGGGCCGTAAAATATCTTCCTCTTGGCAGAAGCTGGGAGGGGCAGGGTCTCTAAGCTTGGCAGAAACTGGATAAACTGGTTTCTACACCATGTGACCTGGGAAGACACACCCCTGTTGGCCAGAATATGATTTTAAGAAAGATGTATAACTCATGTTGCGGACTTGTCAAAATTAGCTAAATGATACCATAATTCTTGTGATCTTTCTGTGCACGTTTTAAGATGCGTTGGGAATTTGTGTGATGTTCTGGGGCAAAACCCTGCTATTTATTGACACCACATACTCTGTGTTTAAGGTAGCGACCTGGAAAGTTACTGAGATATGTGTGGGAGGGGGGTGTACATGTGTATAAATCTGGAGTAAAATCCGATGTTGCAAAACCCACTAAAAAGCACAAAATGTTGCCATTTCTGAATGCAAGCCTCCAGGAAGAGCAGAGTTTGATCAGAGTATACCTCATGTGATATGTGATGGGTGCATGTAATTTTAAACAAATGTGTACCTGTGCAAATATGTATTTGGGTCAAATATAGATTTGTGTGCAATTTGACAGGGGAGTATCCTTTCTGCAGACCATAAAACATCATCACCATGACACACATTTCCTTCCCCCAATCAAAGCAGTGCAGAAAGCTTGACCAATGGGCAGTTGAGAGAGGGGCTGGCTAGTGATGCTGCACACACACCCACTTTCAAAAGATATAAAAAGAGCCACTGGAAGCTAGAGAGGACATTCAAATCCAGTTGCTGCAACGCGCTCTGCCGTTCCACACAACATCCAGAAGATACCAGATCCAACACTTAGACTTTAAAACTCCAAAGAACTTGATTCAGAACTCAAAGCAAGGGCCTAAACCCACAAACTGAGAACTCTTCTCAGCAGGCCTCAGCATCCAGCAAACCTAACAGCGGTAGCAGCATCCAGGAGCCGTGCAGATCAGCACTGTGTCCAGAGAAAGCTGTGCAGAAAGATCCAGGAGCTGTGCACAGACGCTGTACCCAGAGATCCAGGAGCCGGGCCAGGAGCAGTGTCAGACCAGACCAGCAGAGCAGAGACCAGACGCTGTGCGCAGAGGCCGTCCGGGGCAAAACCAGAACCGAAGCCATCTTGACCCGATCCATGAGACCTAGACCTTCCAAATACATTGTGAGTACAGCTAGGACGGTGTGAAACCAAATCTCTTAGTTTCCAGTGATATAATTCAATCTATTTAACCTAAGTAGAACTGTCACCTGTCATTTTCTAGCTGCAAGCTGTAACCTGTCGCTTTGAACTTTTAAAATTTCAAATCCGAAAAACAACCTTCACAAAATCGTTCATAACTCCGTAACCGTTTGGGCTTAATTTTCCCCTGAAAGCTTAGAATGTTAGCTTTCCAACGAACCTAGAACCGACTTATACTTTTGCCGTAATCGTGATTCACGCATTCGCGAATTTTGCCGCGATTTGGTTAAAAATCCAGCCACGTGTGAAAACAGCAGCTTCCTTGCTTTCCTTTGCCAAAAATTTCGTTTGCCTCTTAATCACCATCCCTGAATCATTGCTAAAGTGAGCCTGCACTCATCCCTAGTATCTCTCACTCACCCTGAACCTCCTAAAGGGAATTAAAAGCATTTTCAGCATATTTCCCACTGCATTGTCACCATATTCAAAGCATTTTGCCTGTGTTTCAAAACTCCTATCTGTTATATAAGCTGCTGGGGGGAATTGAACTGAATTCTATTTGATTGCATTCCTAAGAACTGTGTGCTCCTCTTTTCATCTTCATCTCCTTACATTGCATAAAGGGGGGGGGTGCATTGTCCAAGAATGTGATAACATTGTCTTTTGCTGAAATCCTATCAAGTTATTTTCTGTACTGCATTTTCATTCCACATTGCATCTATTTGAAACCATAAAAGTATTGTTGCTATCCTATCCATCCTATACCCGTTCATCATTGATTATAAAGAAGTGTGCTAGTGCCAGACTATCCATTATTGATTAAGTGTGATATTCAATTATTAATTCATCATAAAAGTGTGATATATATATATACTATTTAATTTGTTTTCAAATAAACCTTTTAAACTTGCAAACAGAACTACTTCTTGGCTCAGTGGGGTCAGGGGGATTCTAAGCGAGGGGTGTTATATAGGGGTAGTCATCCAGAACTAATGAACTGGACATAAAGATATATCAATAAGGGTTTCCATTCAGTATCCCAGACTAGGCAGTGACTTAGTTGTAGTGTTGAATTGAATCTTCTTACATAACTCCCCCTATGCCATGACTACACAGATTCATATTGACTGTCAAATTAATCAGCTTGTTTGTGTCTCACCCAGCCAATCCATGACTATGCAGATTCATATTGACCGTCAAATTAATCAGCTTGTTCTTGTCTCACCCAGCCAATTCCTCATCAGTCAGCGTTCAATTTACCTCGCTTCCAGTTGTTTTAGGGAAAATTACCCTAGTGACCAGAGCCAGGTACCTCGGAACACGGAACACACTGTAAGCAACTGCGCACGCTGCACGCTGTCTGCAGTATTTTAAAGGCTTTTTTATGTCTCTTCCTCTACATAGACAACAAAGACAGACCTCCAATATCCAGGAATGGGAAACATTCCACCACAGTAACCGCAGAACACATTGCAGGCAATATCAACTATAAGCATTACATGTTACAGTGTCTCACCCGCACACGAACGCAACCAACGGCAAGTGTACAAATGCTCTAAACAGAAGACTGAAAGAAATACTATTGCTTATTGGAGTGGAGTGGCTGAGGGGGCAGGAGTTCCAAATCCTGCCAGCCCTTTAAGTCTGCTGGGTTTGCCCCTGTGTTCCATCTGCCTGCCATTAATTCATTTTAAAGATACAGTGAACAAGCGAGAGATTGACCCTATTGTACTGCCTCTTAACAGAATCTTGACAGTGGTGTGCGGGCTGTGTGTTTGGTGTGGCAGTGTCAATGGACTTAGGACCAAGGAGCCAGCATTTGTCACTGAGCCACAGATTCTGGTACCTCAGTGGAAAGCAAGAAGGAACTGCCAGCTTAAAGCTGTTGCTGTCGCTCATGTAGGTCCACCCTGTGATATATCTGCAGGGAGAAGAAGACGTAAACAAAGGTGAGAGAAGGACCAAGAGCAATTGAGTTGATGCTTGACAGCACTAATAACTATGGTAATTGGGGACCTAATACCATACCATATATAAAGCACTAAGGCAGTCTCTTGTTCTCCCTCATATTGGGCATCTGGGAGAATCCTTTTTCGCACATCTTTTTACACCCATTGTACCTCTCTGACTCGGGCACTTTTACCCGAGACTCATTGATGGAGTGGTTGGGGCGATGGATTTAGGCAGAACCTCAAGGCAGGCAGGAGTGCACAAGGCGATCCACAAGATATTTCATTTAATAATTAAGTCATTCTCTCGTTGTCGTGCCATTTTACAGGACCTAATTGATCTAAAGGCTTCAATACATCCCGTTTATTGAGCTGTGCCTGTCATGTTCATAGAATTGGACTTTGCACTCTGCATTCTGCAATGTTCACCTTGCACCTGTTTTAGTACATTGAGTCCGTAAAGGGCCCATTAACTTGTATCTACTCACCCTGCACTAATGAGTTCTTGGTGTTGAATTTTGTCTGTCTGTATTTTTTGATTTTTTATGAAATTATTAATTTGTTAAGATAGTTTTAGTAAGATTTATAGATTAGTGCCCCTTTTTATTTAGTGGTTTTAGCAAGATTTACTGAACATTGTCACTTTTTTATGGAATACCGTCCCTTTATTCTTTGGGAAATTATGCTCATAGTGGCCTGTTGTGGCTTGTACACACCATATTAGAAATGTGTATTGGCAAAGTTTTGGAATTTAATCACAACTCTGTTGTTTTTTTATCTATCTTTAGGCCTGAAAATAATCTGCCCAAATCAACCAAGTAACTAATTGAGTTCCCTTGGTTCCTACCACTTGCTCCACACTTTAGAAGCAATGATAAAGCATAAGGCAAAGGACAAGCAGTTAGCTGATAGAAAAGTTAAGAAGAGCAAGAAAACGCAAATTAGCCAGGGAACATTAAATAATGTCACTGGGTCACAACCCACACTGAATGCTTACTTGAAGCAAATGGCTGGTAAGATTGAGGAACATATTTTGGATCCGGAAAGGGCAATAGAAGAAGTTTCTAACTCTGGGCGAGGTTTCCTTAGTACCATCGCGTGTACTTCAACAGACCTCCCATTACCAGTAAATATCATCTGGCAGGGACTGGCATCTAAAGGACATTTAAAGGTCCTTCTGAGAAGGTCCAAACTATACCTCCACCCGACTGCTCACTCATGCACATTGGCCAGCAAGAGTTTTGAAATATAGAGGTGGTAGATGACAGCATTGAATCCACTCATACACACAGGGACATTAGGTCTGCCTCGGCATTTAGCAATATTAAGTTATTAGAGGAGGTCCTGGATAGGAAATTGCGCCCCGCTGTAGATGGTTAATACTTATTAAAAAATATTTTAATACCTCATTTGCAATTATGGATAATATCATCTGAGGGATCAAAAACAATTATTGGAGCTAAAACAGGCTATTTCTGTATCAAACTCAACCGTCATTAAGCCGGGCACTCCCTCAGGGGTAATAGAGACACTGGAGGGGGTGCTTAGGGAGGTAATCCCCAAATCCACCACAAAGCTCCCTAGTACTAAGAACAACCCAAGCAATGGCGGGGAACCATCATCCATCCCCCACCAGCTGCAGTATCACTGGTTGGAGTAATCATTGATATCCCTCCTCTGGAGGGTAGGTCAGACGAGACAGCTGTCTTATTAATTAATACAGCAAGTCACTGCATCAATGCCCATTTAGCTGGCCCTAAAAATAACCTCCACTCTATTCAAATGGCCAGAAGAGTATTTTGGTTTGGTAAAACAGCAAAAACAGTGAAGGGGTGTTGTGAGATTGTCACAGTGTCTACCACAGCCATCCTAAACTATCTATTTACCGCATTAAAATCTACATTCAATAGGGAAGACAGTCAGATCTAGGAGAGCCAATGTGTCCCACTTACTTTCTTCTATCCACTCCAACAGAGAAGTGGTCATCCCAAACCTCCCCAAAAAGCAAGAAATTGAAGATCAGGGACTCTGAACAGCATTAAGGAATGGGACAGGCAGTAGGACAATGATTGTAAAAAGAATAACTGTGTTGTAAAGGGGTATGAAAACGTAAGCAAGAGGGGGCAATTATAACATCTAATAGGTTTGAATCCCTCTCCACGACTGAAGAATTAGACTGACTGGAGATTACACTGACTGGAGATTCCTCCTTTATAGATTTTAAACCAATCGTGATTGGGAAAAAAATCTACACTAGCACCACGGAGCAATAGCCACATGACAGTACATTCTATAACTATTTTCAGCCTGAACATAGCGGGGGCAGACTCTAAACTTAGGTACCCTCATACATTGACATATATGAAACAATAAGATGTCATCGTATTACAGGAAACATGGGCCATGGAGGAATTACTAATGGATGGGTTTGTTACATTCTCAGCTTCTGCAAGTAAGAACAAAAGAGGGTGCTGTTATGGGGGCCTAGTGACATTGATCATGGCATCCATGAGTTACCGAATTAGTGTAATAGATACAAACTCACACTGCATACAATACATCACAATGCCCCCTGTGCAAGAGGACCATTTCTTGATTGGTATTTTTACAATAGCCCATATATATCAGAACCTAATAGGCTTGAGACACTGAACGAACTGCTGGAAGGTACAATACTTGCAGCACTTGACCACCAGACAGTGCTGGTGGTCAGTGTAGATTTTAACATTAAATAAGGAAATTCCTGTGGGCTACTGGTTCTATATAAATTCACATTACATTACATTACAAATGGGATCACAGTGGACCTGTATGATGATAGCAAGGATTGTGCTGTGGTATTGCATATCCACAGATGATGGACACCCGCACCTGCCCCAAGGGTCTACAAGTGGGGCTCTGGCTATGGGAATGGGGTTTTCGATCCTTGAATGGAAGAGTTGCACCAGATGTACCAGGGGCAGTGACATTCAGAGACAAACAAAGGTCATCGACAATTGATTATTTTTGTATGCATGTTCACCATTGTCATCTGATAAAATACTTCAGAGCAATACAAGACATATGCAATGATCATTTTATGCTGAGTCAAAGTCTTCAGTGGGAATGCATTCAGTTTACCTTTGTGAGGTCAATCAACACTGTACAAGAAGACTGCAATGGGCTAAGCGTGACCCTGCAACCTTTCACCAGGAACTTGTGTCGGCCAATTTGCATTTGATCCTCCCTATTCTTGACACCATTGAGTCTCCGGAACAGGTAGCAGAAATGTTTATGGACCTGATGGGATTTTTAACAAACATGCTGCAGAATGATTTTTAAATGCCAAAAAAGTGGGGTGAAAAGGTGATTCAATAAGGAATATAAAATATTACAGAAGAAACTGTTGAAGGTCCTAAAGGAACCAGATAGCTGCAATGGGGAGGTCATTAGGGCCACAGCAGAATATAAACTGTCTGTAAAGACCAGAAAAGAGTTTTTTGGAGAATCAAGCCTGGGAGGATTCACAGATGTCTGTCTCCTCAATGACTCCAAAAGGTTTTGAGAGTTTGTTGCAGTAGGACTCTCATACACGAGAGAGCATACCATGGGGAGGCCAAGGCTGTTCCCTTTATGGGGGCCTTGTGGCTTAGATTTCTGCTGAGGACCAAGGCCCATTGATCCAGTTCTCATTAAGGGTATGGGGTGAAAAATCCCTGAATATCGTAATGAAAGGGCGGAAGTCAGCAGGAGGTCTCCCCATAATAAAAGGTCCACCGTGAATCCCCAAGGAAATAAGGCACTGCAATGCTTTAATGAAAAGGGGCAAACAATTCATGTGGCAAAGGCTGGGGCTGCCTTAAAATGTTCCTTGCCACACAAGAGGTGAAGACCTATGAAACTTTAGCAAAAGGGCTGGAAAGGTTGCGACCATATTGGCAGAAACGGCGGCAGCCAGCGTATAGATAAAATGACCAGATTGTGCGAGAGTTTGCACTGCAGAATGTAATTTTGTACTTTGACCAAATGCATTGCCTTCAAAGGCCACTTTTCCTTTTTCAGTTAAAGACATGCTCCTCAGAATGTGTGCAAAACTTTGAACATAAGAGTTTGGTTCCTGTCATGTTGGGAGCCTGCACCGAGTTAAAATGCTGCAGTCAAATGAAGGCCTTTTTCCACATCTGGGACTACAAAAGACATTTCGATTTTGCCTTAAGTAACACTTTGTAAAACCAGAGTTCATTCAAAGTCTTGAAAAGTGTGATTATGTTGCTCACATGTAACCACTGTATGCAGGGAACAATGTTGCAGTGATATTTTAATTTATCAATGGGTTGCATTTCCAGAGTTCAAGTCGGATGCACCGGCACTGTTGTAAATGGTGCTGGTGCATCCAACGTCCCCATTCCCATTGAGCCCTATCGGACTCAAATGGGAATGGGGACTACCTCCAACCTCGTAATGAGGCCTAAAGTTTCTGAAAATGCTGGCATGTGTTGCGTAATATGTTGAGAACGTGCATTCATTGAAATGTGAGATTTCCATGCACCAAATCCAGATCCAACCCCCTGTCTCAGTCAGATGATGGATGGACTACCTCATTCCCTGTACCTACTGGTTCGCAGAGGGGGAGGGAACCCTTGACCATTGGCCTATCAGCTGTGCTGGAAGGATGACACATCTGTTGTCATTTGCCATGTAAATAGGTAACTCCACCACAAATGAGGATTCATTGGGGGTCATTACGAGTACGGCGGTAGTGGTTAAGAGCACTGGTAAGGATGCCGGTGTCATTAACCCCCTACCGCCACATTCCGAGGTCCCTTAGAGGGACCCATTAAGGGACCAGGGAGCTAATAACGGGCCCGCAATTTGCAGGCCCGTTATTAGCTCCTTCCCCACTCCCATTGAGCCCAATGGGGGCTTGAATGGGAATGGGGAATGGTTTTCGAAATGGGGACTTACCGGGTCCGCAAGGGTCAGAATGTTCCGGTAAGTCCCCATTCTGACACCATGGACCCGTACACAGGTTTGGAGGCAGCCATGGTGCTAAAAGCACCATGGCTGCCTCCAAACTCGTAATGACCCCCATTCTCTCTACAAAATCTGAGGTGTGCAGCTGACCGTAATCTGGAGCTATCCTTGCAGGAATGGTCCTAGTCTTGGAGTGAAGCAGGGAGCTGGAGTAGCAGATTGGGGGGACAAACAGATTCCTTGACTGACCCCTTTGATGGTCCCTGCAGTGAAGACCTGGCGCCCATTGATAACCATAAAGCCACGTTCTCTTTTAAGTATTGACCTCCCAAGCAATAGATTAAACAAATACTATCTTTTATATGCACTAACTTAGAGAGTCCCCATAACGGAAAAATCCTCTATCCTCTCTGTTTGTGAGATTTAGTGATTTTTATATTGAAAAATATTTTATTTGCCTGTGCATTGTGGTAACACTCCCATTGACAAATCCTTTTTTCACCTGTGCATTTAAGTAATTTCTCCTATGGAACAAAATCATCCCTTGTTAACCTGTTCATTATAGTCCTTTTCCCCTGAAAAGTTGTTTGTTTGCCTGCATAGTTAAGCTATCTTCCTGTGGAAGAATCCGTAGTATGTCCGTGTATTTTTTCCCTTTGCCATTTAAGAATTCCCAGTGTGTGTGTAGATCCTTAGTATATTTGGCTTATTAAATCAATTAATTCCCACATTAATTAATGGGATAGGGACAGGGAGCATTCAAAACTATCCATCTCTTCCCTGTGTCTTGCGAGTCATTGGGCCTCATTACACGGATGGCGGTAGAGATTTACCGGTACCGGTAAAATACCGGTACCGGTAACTCCTTACCGCCTTACTACGAGGTCCCTTTGCGGGTTGGGGGATTTAACGCCTGCCTTTTGCCCCTATGGGGCAGAAATGGGAATGGGGAAGGGCAATGGTGGAAGGGGGATTTACTGACCCTCCAACCTTGGAATGGGGCGGTAAATCCCCTTTCCGCCAAGGCGGTGCCGGTATTTTACCGCTAATAGCACCATGGCTCACCGCCTACCGGGTAATGAGGCCCAATATATGCATAAAATATTCCCCAGGAGGCATTTCTTTAAGAGCTGAAAACCCATTTGTCCATGCGTTAAAGTGTTCCCATTTGCATCTGTCCTATTCCACCCAAACTGAGATTCTCATTGTGATTAATCCCTTTGCCCAAAGTCCCCCAGTTATATGCCTCTGCCATTGTAACTGAGAACTGAGTTCCTATGTGAGTTTCTCATTGTTTGAAGTGTGTGTGTGTAATTTCCAGCCCCAGTAAAATGAGTGTGATTAGCATTTTCGTTTTTCTAAAAATTTCTCTTCACTTTTGAAAAAAGTGTGTTTCCTAGAGTATTCCCCTTTCCCTATCATACTCTGAGTGCGGATGTCGCATTGCCTTTCTTTCGATTTTGATGGCTTAGAGCTTGCCTGTCATTTCCTGCTCCAGCAAAAATGAGGGTGATTTCCATTTTCGTTTTTCTACATATTTCTTTTAACCTTTGAAAAATAATTTCTCCTACTCTATCCTTCTTCCCCTGTCATACCCTGATTACAGATTTTAATTATATTCCCTTTTTAGTTTTATTTTTTTCTTTCTCATGACTTGCCTGTGTTTAAATCGAATTTCCTGTGTGCTAGCTTGTCTGTTTTGAAGCCCTAATTGTAAGTCCCCCAAAGTGCCCTTGTGTGCTGTCTCATAGTTGTAGTATGTTCCATTGTCGCAGGGGGAGCGCTTAACCTTCCTGAAATCATTTGAGCGGAATTGTTTGTATAGCTTGTGAAGAGGGAGGTTGAGGATGTGATAATTCAACAAGCACACAACAGAGCTCCGAGCCCAGATGCAGTCCATGTAGACGTGTTCAAGGTAGTGGGTGATGTATGTGCCCTATTGTTGACAATCTGTTTCAATGCATTTTTGATTTCCCGCACTCAGGGAAAAATACTATAATTTATTCAATATTTAAGAAAGGAGACTGCAGAAGCCCCTGCACTATACACCCATATCACGCTTGGATATATCCTTCAAAATGTTTGGTCGCATTATATTGGGCCGCATCGAGGAATGGATTACAACGCACTTAGGGCCTCATTACTACCCGGGCGCTAATGGGTTAACAGCGCCTTAAAAGGCTGCGGCGCCGTTAACCTATTAGCACCTAATTACGAGGTCCCTTTGCGGGACCCGACCTTAACGCCTGGTTTTACCAGCCGTTAAAGTAGAGACCCGCAAAGGGACCTTGGTGCTAAGTACGGTGCCGCAATTTGCGGCGCCGTACTTAGCGCCTTCCCCATTCCCATTGAGCCCTATGGGGCAAAAATTTGAATGGGGAAGGGCCATGGCGGCATGGGGAATTACCGCCCCGCCAACCTCGGAATGGGGTGGTAATTCCCCATTCCGCCATGGCGGACACCGGCATGGACCATGTTGCTATTAGCACCATGGTCCTCCGCCTGGGTCGTAATGAGGCCCTTAGGGTTTTCAGATGTCCACTATGGCTTTAGGACTAGTATGGGGACCTGTGATCAAGCTTTGAATTTATATCTGGAGGGGGCATAATCTGTGTTTATAAGGGCAAACCAATTTATTTGGCTTTCACTGACCTAAGCTAAACAGAGATAAGCTCTGGTCGGTGCTTGAGTCCATGGGGTACACAACTGGCCTATTGAGGGTCCTTCAGTTGGTTCAAAAAGGCACCAAGGCCTGTGTTTGTTTTGGGGAGCAGGGACAATGCACTAGATGATTTGATGTTGACACAGGAGTCATTCAGGGTTGTGTCCTGGCACCAATTGTATTATATATATGTATACATATATATATATATATATATATATGGACTCCACAAGGCTCTTGTTGTCTCTAATACAGGCGATCCTTGAGTCAGCAATACACTGTTCCCCCATTATCCTATGCTGACGACACAGTAATCCTCACCTGGACACACTACATTGATTTTATTACAAATTTCAAAGTCAGCTGTCATGGCATGTTATGCCAGGTGAGTGAAGAAGATTGTGATGCATGGGATGTAAAGTAATGGTTCTGTAATCCCACGGGTGAAAGAGTTTGACTATTTGGGGACCCGTTTTGCAGAAAACTGGAAGGGGATGGCAGCTATTCCCAAACAGAGAATTAACATTAGTCAAGCATTGGGGGCACATCCCGTTTTATGCAACTATGCCAGGGGAAACCAATAGAAATGATAATGACAGTTTACAATGTACAAACAAAAGCAGCAACCAATTATGGGGCTTCACTCTGGGGGTTTGAAAATGTGCCTACTCTCCAGACCATAGAAAATACATTTCTCAAGAAATTGCTGTGTCTACTGTGCTCGGCACAGACCTATGCAGTACATGCTGAGCTTGGAGCAAAATATTTGAAAGATAACAGGCATCGGGCCCCAGAACATCACATAATACCAGTAATCATGAAGTATGGTTCCATTCAGAACAGCTGAAAACGAAGTTGTGAAAACGAAGTAAGCATAATAAATATATTAGTAATCAGGTATAAGGCCAAGGATTCTTTACTGCAGAGATAGGGGCATTCTCATACTACTTTGTATTTAGCACAATTATGTTAGATTTTGATAAATTAACGTCTGAACCCCAAATATATAGGGAATGCATTTGGGAAACCATCCGTTGAAACTGGTAATTTGTCTGAATGGTAGTGAATTTATATATGGACATGCTGGTTTACAGGCTTCGTCCACTATCAGAGCTACTACACTGCGAATGCAGACGTGTATTTTCTCTGGAAAATATTTTCTAAAACCTGGAGCATTTCACTGGTTTATTTTGAAACCATACATCACGGATTACAATACACATGGGGCTAGAGTCTCAAAAGAAGGCCTTTTTTCGGGCATACATTATACCTGGTGGAAGTTAAACCAAAATTTAATTTTAACTTTCAGCTCAAAATGGGACTCACAAAGATCACACATTACTTTAAACGAAACGTTACAAAGGCAAATAAGATCAAATGAGATCAACTTGGACTGTATTGGTGATTTAACTGGTGGAACCACAAATTGATTCAATACAGGAATAGGTGAAATATGTTTCCCACTGCTAAATATATTTCTTCCCTAAATGTCCACTTTCTTCACTGATCCCACTTATTTGTAAATTAACATTTTAACTTTCACAATGCTCATACCACATCCAGGATTACTAAAAGAAATAGGAGACACATTGTTGATAGTCATAGTCACTTTTAATGAATAGGTAAGCAAATCTATGTCTTAGTGTACTTTCTTTTAAAGTGACACATCCTTTGACACTCCCACACAGTTACTGACACAACTCAAGACACATCAATTCCCGAATATTGACCCCATTGATGGAATCATGTATGTGTTTACTATTTGTACCATTCCTTGAAGCACATTTCACAGGAATGTGTAGTTTTCCTGAAGCTGTTCATACATAGAAAAGTATGAAATTATTTTGTAAATTAGGCACTTGTACTTTTGTAATGAGATCTAACATGATAGACCTTTTTACGAAATGTCAGACACACTTGCTCCAGAAAAGGATTTGAGAATATACATCATGCATAAGCCTCTATGTGTTTTAACTGCCGTTTTTTGTTGCAGTATTTATTTGCCTCCCCGGTTTACTGATTCTTTTGCAACCAAAATGGCAGTGGAGACCCTTCACCACCCCACGCTAGATCAGCACTGAACTCCACACCCATGCCATAATGCTTTACCTGAACATGTCACCTGCATTTTTGCAGCAAACATGTGGTTAAAGAATTGTTGTAAAAAATACAGCCATGATAAATCTTTGGTAAAACTACTTCATACCATTAATATTAGTTTCAGGTCAAGTTAGTTTTCAGAGAAAATTGTGCCATATCGAAACTCAAACAATTCGTTTGTTTTGGCTCCACAGACACACTTTGACAGACTATTCATTCTTGTCAAATTGTCTGTGTACGTTGAATTCAGTGATTTCTTGTTTTAGTCTTTTTCTTAACAAATTAGAGATGTTCAGCAATGTGTGAATCTCTTGGGAATTGTAAAAAAGTGGAGTAGTCATGGAAAAATATATTTTTCAAATCACACCTCGGGAAAGTGATTTGCAGTAGGAGAATTAAAAACAAAACCTTGGACAAATGCCCTTTACCTTAGTGTTTACAATATTCAAGCACAGCTGTTCACAAATAGAAGCTTCTCATAAGCTATCTAAGGCTTACTTTGGTTGAAATACGTAGTGGTGGCCAAAATCAAGAAGGACCCAGTAAATGAGGCTAACAGGAACCAACAATCACAATGCCAATTCAGTTTAAAGACAAAGAAGATGAGGTCTATACAAACAAAATAACAAAATGGGCAACCTGGTTACTCAGGAAAATATAACAGATACGCACACCATATGATGCAGGCTGGAATATTTTCAAGAGGCCAAACTCCTTTTGTGCTTATGATCCAAGTTAATTAGAGTTTGTAAATGAGGATGTATATGCCAAAAATATATATATACTCTTTAATATTATATAGTTGTTAAAAAGCTGTATCGCTCTACACACTTCAGTACATTTATAACACATGGGGCATAGTATGCTCTGAACATAAAACACACGTCAGTCAAATGTACCACCTTAACAACTATCGCCTTGAGACAGTGCACTTAACAAACACGTGTTTATAATAATAATAATAATAATAATAATAATAATAATAATAATAATAATAATTTCACATTTATATAGCGTAACAAACCCTCAGGTATCTGAGCGCTGCTTATTACTACCCATGGTGTGTGGTGCTCATTTATCGACCTCGGAAGGATGAAAGGCTGAGTTTGGCTGTGCCGGGATTTGAACCTGCGTTAGCAGGATCTGCACTGATGTCAAAGCGAGCGCTCTGCCCAGCTTATGCAACATGTGGTAACAAGCATCACCACCCACATATCTAATAAATGTTGACACAGTGTGTTTCGGCCACACTAGAATAAATTCATATAACCCTCTTGTTTAACAATGTCCTTCATCAGGATGAGTGTATTCAAAAAGAGCCAGTGAAGGGATCCATCCATGTGGTTGATTCCAATTCTGTATGTTATTGTAACTTTATGTCAATATACAACTAATAACAAACACTAATTATTAACTAATTATTAACTTGTTTCTTGTCCACCCTAGTTTAATCAATTAGGTATATCACAATTTAAATAGTTGATACAATACCTTAGTGAACATCTTGTTTTTCAAACAGACCTATATACAGGGTAATTCATAGAATTCAGCGCACAAGTAGCGCACGCGGCTGGCGCACAGCGTGCGCGTGCGATAGTCTGCGCCAGCCGCGTGCGCCAAAACCGAATCCGGCGCACAGCGTATTCATGGATTTTAGGCACCCAAACCAGCCGTGGTGCAGAGTATCGCAGCGACCCTGCAGCAGCGCCAGTAACGCCCCCAAGAACGCCCTCGCGCAAGGAAAAGCCATCAAAATCGCTAAATCATCGCAAAGGGCTGCGCTAACCCTGGACCAGTTTACAGGGCTGCCAAACAAGGAACGCAAAGCGGGTAACGTGCATATCAGGGGTACGCGTGAAGTTATACACGCGATTAGCCAGGGTACGTGTATTACAGGGGTATGCGGGAAGTTTAACATGCGATTAGCCAGGGTACGTGTATTACAGGGGTACGCGGGAAGTTCAACACGCGATTAGCCAGGGAACGTGTATTACAGGGGTACGCGTGAAGTAGAACACGCGATAGGCCAGGGAACGTGTATCACAGGGGTACGCGGGAATCATCACACGCGAACAGCCAGGGTGCGTGTATTACAGGGGTAGCGGGAAGTTCAACACGCGATTGGCCAGGGTACGTGTATTACAGGGGTACGCGTGAAGTAGAACACGCGATAGGCCAGGGAACGTGTATTACAGGGGTACGCGGGAATTATCACACGCGAACAGCCAGGGTGCGTGTATAACAGGGGTAGCGGGAAGTTCAACACGCGATTGGCCAGGGAACGTGTATTACAGGGGTACGCGTGAAGTAGAACACGCGATAGGCCAGGGAACGTGTATCACAGGGGTACGCGGGAATTATCACACGCGAACAGCCAGGGTGCGTGTATTACAGGGGTAGCGGGAAGTTCAACACGCGATTGGCCAGGGAACGTGTATTACAGGGGTACGCGTGAAGTAGAACACGCGATTGGCCAGGGTACGTGTATCACAGGGGTGCGTGGGAATTATCACACGCGAATAGGCTGGGTGGGCCCTCACAGGTGTACCCTGTACACCCTCCACGGCCCCTGCAGGCAGCCCACAAAACAGGGGACTACCCTGCACACCTGATCATGTCCCCCTGCACCCCCATCCACCAGGGGCACCCTCCACCAGGCCCCCACCCATGTCTCCCACCACCCCCACCCCCCAGCAGTGCAGGGGCACCTGCCATCAGGCCCCCACCCATGTCTCCCACCACCCCCACCCCCCATCCACCAGGGGCACCCTCCACCAGGCCCCCACCCATGTCTCCCACCACCCCCACCCACCAGCACTGTGGGGCACGTGGCCAGCAGGCAGTCAGGCAGCAGCAGATGGCAGGTGGGAGCGTGCTCAGGGCTCTGGGGGACTGTAATTCGGCCTCCTGGCCAGGAGCGTGGTCTTTCGTGTTTGGACGCGTGGACAGCCTGATAGGGAGTGATTTAGCACGTGAAAACCCCACACTCAGCGAATCGCGCGAAAACCCGTCACCAGCATATGTGCGTCTATAGTTACCTGCACGTGCAGTGTCAAAGCGTGTGATTGGTGAAAATGGATCTACACGCAGGAGTGACAAAGCGTGTGATTGGTGAAAATTGATCTACACGCAGGAGTGACAAAGCGTGTGATTGGTGAAAAGTGAGCTACACGCAGGAGTGTCAAAGCGTGTGATTGGTGAAAAAGGATCCACACGCAGAAGTGACAAAGCGTGTGATTGGTGAACATGGGCCAAGCACGTACACGCCGTAAGTGACGCTGTACGTGTGGGCCTGTATATAAGGTAGTGTTGAACACCATTTCCTTGTACGTGCTTTTCGTGGAGAGCGAGTGGGTGAATTCTGTACTTCTTGTCGTTTCACACGCGATTTACTTCACGGCGTTTCCAGTTCGTACTCCCTGTTACCTCTGACAGCTTTTTCTCTTTTTCCTCTTGTACTGGTTTACCTGGGCCTGTTCCCTCAAACAGTGTCCCCTTCTACTGTTGTCCTGTCTCCTCAGACAGCGTACACATCTTCTTTTGGCGGGGGTGTTGCCAACCAAACGCGCTCATTTTTCACGCTCTTTTACCTGGCAGACGGTGAGTCACGCACGTATCTAACTTCTGTGCTTGCCCCGTGTGTAGCCAACCCCTTCAGAGGTCATTCTAGGCTGCGTGTGACACGCATACGTTCATTGTGTTACTGGATGCCACAGCGTAGTGCAGGGTTTTCCATCAGCACACGTGGTCTAGGAAGGGTATTGTGCACGTTCCTTAACTTTTCTGGGGTGCCTGTGCGTTGCGTGACCCGTCATCTTTCCCCAGGGGTGTCATATAGCCTTGCCACTGCACTAGGGTACGAATACCATCTGGTACCCAACCCCTTTGACACCCAATTGCCCAGGACAATTGTGCACACCGACTCCCATACGCACAATAACATCAGTGCCATGGTTGGGAGGCGTGCAAGCCGTAAGGGTGGCAAAGGTGGCCGAGCCACACGTGGTGGCCGTGGAGGATCCACTAGGGGACGTGGTTGTGACTTGCAGGGTGCCCCTGTCCCCCCCAGTCTGGAGGACCAGTCAGGGACACCCATGCCCCCCCCCTCAGTTGAGGGTCATGTGGCTGATACCAACCCTGATCAGCCCTTGTTGGACCAGCCCATTGTGGCAGCAGACCTGTCCGAGGGTGATCCCATCGCTGACATCCAGGTCAGCAGGTCCACTGCACGTGCACCGGTGCACATTGGTGTCATCAGGGCACGCGCATCTATGCCAGATAGGTCATCTGCTGGCCCCCGTATCCAGGGTGTGGCTCCATCCACCCCACCTCTCATACACCCTGCCAAGACTGTGTCGGTCCTAGTTCATGCACCTCAGATCAGGCCTGACCCCATCCCACTACCCCCAATGCCTGCACCTACTCCCATGCTGAGTGTGCAATCCCACACACCCAGTACTGAGTCCACCACGGCTCCTGCCCCTAGTGTCCACAGTGGCGTAGGACACTCTGGATCCCCACCCCCTTCCAAGCGCAAGAGGAAGAGTGCACGTCCGGCACAGGCTGATGCCCCAGGCACGGCTGCACAGTCCGGCCCATCAAGGAAGCCAAGCTTCACAGACGCCGAACTGAATGCACTTGTTCAGTATGTGTCAGATCATGATAGGGAAATGGTCATCGTTGCAGGGTCCAAGACCACACATGCCAGACGCCAGGCACACTGGCAGACCATTGCTGACAGAATAAGTGCCCTTGGAGTAGTGAGGCGCACAGCTAGTGATTGCCAGAAGCGCTGGAATGACCTTAAGCGCAGGGCAAAGGATAAGCTGGCCTCAAGTCATGCCGCAACCTTGGTGACTGGAGGTGGGTCCCCAGCACAGGAAATAGAACTCACACCACACGAGTCCGTAGCTGGATCCTACGTCACCGAGGGACAACTCCAAGGTGTGGGAGATCTCCCTGATTACGAGGCATCATCCGGTGAGTGCACATGCATGTGTGTATTATCCATGTGCATGGTGTGTGTGTGAAGCATTCATGTTGGGTGCCTGTCAAGGGGGTGTGTGGCAGAGTTGATAGTGGCACCCATGTGCCTCATCCAGTATGTTCAGTGCAACACCATCTGCCCACAGCACTATCCCTACTGGCAACAGTGCACATATGGGCCGACACCATGGAAGTTGCCCTTGAATTGTCATTTTGTCACTACATTGTTGCTCATACTCCCCTGTCTATTCATCTGATGTCTTACATACCATTCCTATACTTTCCCCCAGCCATTCAAGTTTCATCTTCACATGCCTGACATGCAATGATACCACATGCTAATGCGTCCTCTGTATATAAATGCCAACCAACATGCTGTCATACTGTGGATGTTGCCTTGACATCCACCTCCTACCTGTGGGCTTTGGTACCGTCTGGTTTCGAGCCCCATTCCCTCACACTCCATGCTGCTCTTCATGGTCTATCTTCCATGACTTCTACAGTTCAGACCATCGTGCCCTACTCACGACACCTGCTTGGCAAAAGTCAAATGACGGCACCCTGCCCTCCAATGCGACCCACCCTATTGCTGACCAGTGCATCTGAGCCTACTCAAAGCTAACTCTCACTGACATCTGCTCATACATGCCTTTGCCTGTCCCATAGACCCTTCACATGGTCCCTGTCCTCTCTCCTTGCTCCTCTTCCACCATCAATGGTGGGACCCGTTGGGGTGTACTCCTGGCCTCCTTCCAATCCTCAGAGGCCACTATTGATGTGCATGGTAATGGGAGTGTCTCAGTCCAAGGCCCTTAGGCCAACCTCAATCTCCTTGAGAAATGCTACCCACATCTCATCAACTTCCTTACCTCTCCTGCTGTCCCCCCTCCTCTCTCCTCATCAATCCTGCACTGCCTCCCTGCACCCTCCCATGAACCTTCTCCGCCTCCCACTCCAACTCCTACACATGCTGCACCTCTGATCTCTAGCACTCCCCATAAGTCCTACAAGGCTGTCAACCTCCTCCACAATTACACTCCTTTCACTGCGGCTGCATCAGGCATTCCTCCGATATCTGTCACTTACATGAGGTTATGCACCTTGACATCCTTGGTCTCATGGAAACATGTCTGACGGCCAGCTCTGTCTGCATCCTTCACACACTCCTACCTGATGTTCAGGAGACCCTCTCCTTGGCCCGCCACTACTGTGCAGGGGGGGTGTGCCCTTGGCTTCCCTGAGGGTATTCCTGCCACTGTCACTCTTACTTAGACCTACTCCACTCTGGAATGGCTTGTGTGACGTCTCTCTCCACCACACCTTGACATTCACAAACTGTGCGTACTGTGTCTGGGAAAACTGGTCAAATGTACTACTTCCTTTCTGAGTGTCCTCACCTCTCCTCCTCACTCATGTCCCCAGACACAGAAATCCTCTTCCTTGGTGCTGTACGCATCCACCTGCATGCTTGTTGACGCCCCCACATGACCTTTCTGTGACCTCAGCAACTCCCTCTCACCCTCTAGACTCCCGTCTGTCCCTACTCATTCTGCAGGGCACCCTCTTGATGCTCTGATCTCATCTGACTTTCCCCTCTCCGTCCATCTCTGCACTCCTCTCTCCTGGAGTGATCACATTCTCCTATCCTCCCAGCTCACCCTCACCACCCCACAGGCAAAGCCACCCTCACCACTGTCACACACCTTCTTGGTATTCCGACCCATGAAGTGTGTGTCAGTCGAGGCTCATGCTGCCAAAATCTCCCCCCCATCCAGCTCCCCCTTAGGCTCACTCCCATCCTGACAGGGCCCACTCCATGCTCCACTCCATGTCAGGTACACTGGATGTCTTTGCCACGGTCATGACCACCTGTCTGAAGCCCCATGCCAATGCAGAGTCCTGGCATGACTCGGATCTTGTGAACCCAAACCACAGGTGCCGGGTGGCAGAGAGGGAATGTCCTGCATCATGGCCATCCTCTGGCAAACTGGCCTGCCACATGCTCCAAAGGCAATAGCGCCTCACCCTTTTCACCAAGATGAGATCCCCAATCCAAGGGCACATATCTGCGGCATGTGACAACTCTGCAGGACACATAGAAATCTGCAAGGACCTTGCCGAGCCAGATGCAGTGTGTACCTCCCCTGTCCCCTCCGAGCCCACAGCACTGCATGATTGTCTCTGTACCCCTATAGGCCACCCCCCAAGCACTTGTCTGCGCCTAACACCATCTGCCCTTGACGTCAAGTCCTACTTACCTTGTACAGCACTTCCAGCCGCCACTTCCCCTTGCACTTCATTGTGCCACCCACCCCTGCACTTGCGTGACATGAATGAGACCAGCACCAGTAGGATTGTTGACTGGCATCCCCTTCTGCCCCACCACCCCTCAGTGCTCCGCTGTACCTTCATACATTTCTGGACCGGTGCTTCACGAATGCAATATGAATCCTTTACAGGTGATGGGGAGGTGGAATCACATTGTTTACTGCATTTTGTTGATGTAGACAAGGCACTGTGCATCGTGGCCAATTTGGACTAGCAGATCCATGTACAACATGTTTACTTATTGATGTGACGATGCAATGTCAGGACCAGAGTGGTTGAAATCCAAAAAAGTAGCCCTCCTCTCCCTCTTCACTTGGTGGCTATGTCACATGCCATGTGTGTGATGGCATGTGCCTTTGACATGGCAATCACCGGCCAATGTGTGATGGCAGTGCTAGGCAGCATGGTGAGCAGGCGTTGCTCTCCAATCTGTACATTGTATGCCCTGAGCCTCCCCTACAGACCCAGTGATGGTGAATGCATAGGAGGTCTCCCAGTCATGTGGGGCATGTGTCGTAGAACTACTGCCTCTGTTGTTCATCAGCCCTTGTTGCATGCCATGGTGCTAATGCCTGTTTCCATTTTTCTCTTTCATGTCTTTGCAGGGGACGAAGCACTTGTTGATGCTGGGGATGTGGTGGTTGAGCCGTCCCAGGAGGGCAACCCGGGCCGACCTACCACAAGTGAGGGACGTGGTGTGTTTGTGGGTGAAAACCCACAAGTGCTGCAGGTCGTGCTGTCGAGGGGTGTCTCTGGGGGTTCCTCCCCCGAGCAGTATTCAGGTGTAGACTCGGAGGATGACACCTATGTGCAGTCGCAGGTGAGTGTTCTTGGGAGAGAATCTCCTCTGTCTGACCAACCTGCAGCCGGGCCATTGCCCTCAATGGGGATGTCAGTGTCGGCAGATCAGCCTCCGGTGGTTACGGATGCAGGGCCACACCACCCAATCTCTGATCCTGTTCCTGGGGCTGCAGATCAGAGAGGGAATGCAGTCCTGCAGCCTGAGGCCTTGCCGGCACAGCAAGGCGCAGTCCGCCTTGCCCCAGGCAGGTGTGGTGCCCGTCAACATGGTGGCCGTATGCCACCTGGCAATACCGTTTGGGAGCAATCCATCTACGGTATGGCCACCCAACAGGCAGCATCATCCGAGATGATTGCACAGGCCATGGATAGGGTGGCCACTTCCATTGTCCCCCCAGAAAGGCTGATGGAGCGACTGGAGCAGGCTACAGAGTCCATCTGCCAGGCACACAGGGAGGATATGTTGGCGTCCAACATGGACAGGCGGGCGGCACTGGCGACTCTGCGGGAATCACTTTCCATGGAGTCCCAGCGCCACAGGGAAGGCCTGAGGGAAGAACTCCGTCACCTCAGGTCGACCCTGTTAGAGCTTGAGGCTTCATCCCATAGAAGGACAGAGGAGCAGCTGGAGCGTCTGACACGGACGCTCTCGGCCGAGATGCAGGCAACTCGTGCGGAGGTCAGGTCATCCCGGGAGTTACTGCATGGGGACCTCCGCATGATTATAACCCAGAACCAGAACTACCAGACCCGCCTGCTTGCAGCCATGGAGGAGCAAACTCGTGCTTTGCGTGGGCTGCCTCCCATTGTCACACCATCTTCTGAGGCAGCTCCCCCACCTCCAGAGTCAGCTGCAGGGTCTGGCCAGAGCCATAGCGACTCATCTCCCACAACAGAGTAGCCGTGTGGGCCACGAGCCTATGGGGTGTTTTAGTTTCCCATGATCCACACAGGTGGATTGTGGCGTGCATCCTGTCCTCGGACCTCATAGGTGGCCCCCCCCCCCCGCCGGCCCTTTCATGGCCATTTTTTCTCAATTTTCTTTTTTCTTTTCCAAGAGTGTTGCCTTGTGTGGGTACCTGGGCATACACTGTATTGTGGCTGGGCACATGCAGGCTTGTCCTGAGTTTGGTTTAGATGCTTGGGTAGCAGACATCCACACCCCTCCTGCTTCCCTTTCCATGGGCTTGCAAAGGGTGTGCCCAAGTGACAGCAAATTACACGGTGACATTGGACTCCCATGAGCTGTTGGCCAGTCCATAGTCAATACTGTGTAGACATTCATAGTGTACATTGTTGTTGCACCTAACTATGCATGATGGTTTGATATGTGCCTCTACTTACATATGTTGCTCATGTTTTGCAGGTATTTCACACAGTTCTTCACACGGGCATACTCTCTGGAGTCAGACTACATGTCGGTAGATGTGCACTGACACTTTTGCGTGGCGCCATCACTGTACATCTGGACGGTGAGGACATACCAGCAGAATCAGGTAATGAGACTACCATTGATTACATGCATTGTGTCTTGTTTGGGTGGGCTTCAGGGTGGGTTGGTGTGTAATTTGATTGAAATTACTCTTACACAGGTGTGTAGCAGTGGCTCCAGCGCGGTTAGCTGTTCAAGTGCGGCTATGTTCCATTTGGGGCACTGCTATTTGTGACACCGGTGTCATGTTGTGATGGCCAGTTTGTTTGCTCTCACATACCATGACATGGTGTCCTCAGTGGCGGGACTGTGAAGGGGATGGGTGACATGGCAATGTTGTCATGTAGTGAATTGCCTGTGGCAATGCATATTTGATTGATGGAGTTGTGTCTTCTCGTTGTGATGCATTGCTGGTGTATGTGTAGGTAGGGGTGCACACATAGTGACACTTCCATGTTAACAATCTCAGGCTGATGTGTATCTGACAGTTTATTGTCGAGTAATTTAGTGACATTGTCAGGTAGTGTCATCATTGATTGTCAGATGGTATGTGCCAGAGCAGTGTGCACTAGCCAGCACTGTGATTCCTAGGTGAAGAAGTTGGCCACCAGTTGCGTACGGGCTGCCACCCCCCGTGCCCTTTCCCCTCCCATGCGCAGCGGGCGTGCATGTGGTTGTGGATGTGGGGGCACCACCATGTCCACGGGCAGGCCCCGGCGTGTTGCAACGTTGTGCAGGACACATGCTGCCACTATGATCCTGCACACTATTCGGGGAGCATATAACAGCTGCCCGCCAGAACGGTCAAGGAAGCGAAAGCGTGACTTCAGCACTCCGAATGTGCGCTCCACTATGCCCCGTGTTGCAATGTGGGCTGTGTTGTACCTTACCTCGGGTGGCGTGGTGGGGTTCCGGATTGGGGTCATCATGTGGGGGCTGATAGGGTAGGCACTGTCCCCTGCGGAGGTGGTGATGGGTATCATTAGTGGTGTTGTGTCATGACCCAGTATCTGACATGCATGCATGTGCAGTGGCATTCATGCTCACCAAGCAGCCATGTATCTCCATGCTGGCCAGCCTCCAGGTCCCGGCATAGTGTAGACATTCTGTAGATGAAGCTGTCGTGGGTGGACCCGGGATAGTTGGCATATACTGATGTGATTATTCCCTTGGCATTGCATACAACTTGCACGTTGATGGAATGCCAGTGCTTGCGGTTTCTATAGATGTGCTCTGTTGCCCTGGGTGGACGTAGAGCCACATGTGTGCAGTCAATTGCACCAAGCACTTTGGGGAATTGAGCCACACCATAGAATTCCTGGATGCACGTCCGCCTTTCTGCATGAGTCCTGGGGAGATATATGTGCCTGCGGACTGATGGCCGTGCAGTGATGATGTTCAAGACCTGGTGTAGGCAGCGTGACTGCGTGGCCTGTGACACACCACCCACTATGGCACTTGTCCGCTGAAAGGATCCAGTGGCCAAGAAGTGCAGTACATTCAGGACCTTCTGCAGGGGGCTGAGTGCTTGGGAGCACAGGGTGGGTGATGTGAGGTCATCCTCCCACTCACTGACCAGGTCCAGTATGATGTGTGCTGGAAACCTGTACCTCCCATACACCTGGTCATCAGGCATCCCGAATAGGCTGGTTCTGGGTGTGAATATTCTGGCCCTGACTCTCCTCCTCCTCCTCCTTTGGTAGCCCACTGCCACTGCTGCTAGGAACGGTATGTTCATCCTGGCATCTGGCTTGTTTATTGATAAGTGCGCAAATTAATGCCTTGTGCGTGTTCTAGGCGAGCGTGTGACCCTCGCACCCCTGGAATCTAGTTCCGACTCCAATAGCGTGTGGAAATTCCCACGCAGCAGGCTTACAGGTGCGCTGACGTACTTGCGTGTGTAAGTGCCCGCGCACCCCTGTAATACACGTACATAGGCCAATCGCGTGTACGCGCACTTTTGGCCAATTACACGCGATGTAATACACGTACATAGGCCAATCGCGTGTACGCGCACTTTTGGCCAATTACACGCGATGACACTCTGACGTGCAGTATTTCCACGTGTGCTCCGTCATCACGTGCTGAGTGGGGAACGCCCGTGCGGATCACGTCAGACGCGCTTACGCGGTGAGGGACTCTGGTCCAATAGAATCGCGTATGCGTGCTGATGCACTTACGCGCTAAGGCCCTTTCCTCGGATTTCACGCTGACGTGCAGGAATTTCACGTGCCAAATCACTCCGTATCAAGCTGGCCACCCGAAAACACACGGAACACCACGCTCCTGCCCAGAAGGCCGAGTTACTGCCCCCCCAGTGCCCTGAGCAGCCTCCCACGTGCTATCTGCTGCTGCCTGCCTGCCTGCCTGCCTGCTGCCACCGTGCCCTGCCATTTGGTGCCTGCACATCAGCCATCTGCAGGGGTCCAGTTGCTGTGTCCACCCGTGCTGGAACTGAAGACTCCCAACTGGGATTACATCGCTCCACAGCCCAGCCCCAGGACCCAGTTGCCCACCCACACCTGCCTCTGGGGTTGCCATGTCGGGCACTTCGACATCTGGCACCAGTGGCAACCCCAGGCCAGAGGGGCAGAGGGGCACCAGCTTCACTGCCACCGAAGTTGGTGTCCTGGTGGAGCATGTCCTGGGGCAGTATGATGCCCTCTTTGGATCGTCCCGCGCCAGCAAGGAAGGACGGGAGAGGATCTGGGCCGACTGTGTGGTTGCCATCAACGCGGAGGGGGTGGCAACCCGCAACGTCCAGAAGATCAAGAAGCGCTGGGAGGACTTGAGGTCCAGGACCCTTGTGAAGGCCCGGCGCCTCGTGGAGGGGGGCCGGGGCCGCATGAGTTCCATCCAGAAGAGGGTCCTGGAACGCGTACGCCCAGCGCTCCACGCCCAGGTCCTTGAGAGGGAGGCCCGTCTGGAGTTGAGCGGTAAGTGTGCAAGCATTACTGTGTGAGACAGGGCATGTTGCGGTGTGCTGGTTCTATGATACTTGCCTGTATGTGTGCCATGGGCCATGTATGCATGTATGTGTGCAGGGACATCATGGTAATGCATGTGCGACCAGTGATGTGTGACCCACATGGTTGTTGCATGTGTTGAAATGTGGCATGGGGAGCCCTATGCAGATTTAGGACATGAGAGCATGCCAGTCTCTGTACCTGGACATGGATGGGGGTGAAGGATGGGTGCTGATGCCAGGTACATATATGGTAGCCATGTCTGTGTGCCTGACCTGCGTGTCTGTGACTTGTGCATGCCATGGATGTATGACACATGTGTGTGACAATGCACAGATTCTGTGACGCACCCAACTAACCCTTGTTTCGCCTGTGTTCGTTGTGTTTGGGGCCAGATGGATGTGACTGAGGTGAAGTGTGTGCATGTGATATGCATGAGCCATGATGCATGTGAGTCACATATCATTGAATGTTTCAAGAGTCAATTGGACATGCATGGAAATGTGCATGGCATGCACCATGCCTGTTACTGTGTGTGTTTTGCCTGGACTGACCCATGTGTTGTGGAGGGACATGATGGAAGTGTACTTTGACAGGGGTGCTCATCTGCTATTGCTTCCTGTCTAGGGGACCATTTCACAGTAGCCTGATGCTTGTGTCCTTTGTCTCCCTCTACGCAGCGGCTAGTGAAGAAGAGGGCGGAGACGGCGCTGTGGAGCAAGGCGGCGGGGATGCCCCCACGGCTGCAGCGGAAGGGGTGGGTGAGCCCCCACAGGGGCCTGCTACGGCGGGAGACGGTGAGGAGCCATCCAGGTTGGTGGTTTGCACAGAGGAGGAGGAGGCCGACACTGGTGCACACATGGGGCCTGGTGGGAGCATCCCTGCTGGTGCAAGTGGTGCAGTCCAGGGCCAGGGGCAGGAGGCAGCACAGGTCACCGTGGAGGTGCCTGTGCATGTCGCTGTCCCTGACCCTGTGAGTGCACCACCATGCACCAGCAGGGATGCCCCGTCCCAGGCCCGTCCGCAGGTAGTGGGGATGTCCATGTCAACTGACTCCCCTCCACCTGCGGCCGTGGGAACCCCTGGCCGCGTGGAGCAGGTCCTGATTGGGGTCGCGATGCGCACGGCTGTGATTCGTGATGACGTGCGTGCTGCCCGGGAGGAGCACGCACGTCATCACGAAGTGCACCGTGCCGACGTGGCCCAATTGGGATCGGCCATGTTCGGGGGGTTCCTGCATGTGTTGGCCAATCTGACGGCCCTCTCCTCCTCTGTGCAGGCTATCCAACGGTCGTTCTCCTTGCCGTCTTCCGGCCCAGATGCCACCATGGCCCCCTGTGGACCTGCCCCGACCAATGCAGCCAGCTCGGTGGGGATCCCATCCCTGCCACAGTTGGGAGTCGGAGGTCCAGCAGGGGTGGACGACACAGCAAGTGGACCCCAGCAGATGGAAGATGTGCCGGCATCATCGGGCAGGGCACGTGCACGACGGCGTCGGTGGTTACCATCAGCCTGGATGCCGTCGTGCTGGCAGAGGCAGTGGCGTCGGAGGCAGCAGCGGGCTCGACGTGGGAGGCATCATGGCTCAGGGCCATCAAGATCAGAGGGGCAGGCATCGGCCGGAGGGCAGGGCAACCCTGGCATGGCGGTGTGTTCCGTGTGGGAGGAGTTTGGCCAGCGGATAGGTGCGGAGCGGCAGCGGGCGGAAGAGGAGCGGCTCGCCATGGCCAGGGCGGAGATCTCCATGCATCGGGCATTGAGGCGGGCTGAGTGCCTCGAGGAGGCTCGCAGGGATTTTGGTGAGCACATGGGGTTGTCCCTGCGAGACCTCGGGGCCAGGACAGAGTCCCGCCTCCAGGACATTGACATGGAGTTCGAGGATGCCCTGGCCAGCATCACCAAGTGAGCCGCAGGACTAGCCCGCTGCCTTTGTATATAGTTTTGTAGTTAGTTAGTGCTAGGTTTCCTTTATTTATTTTTATTATTTTGGACCGCTCGGACAATGGCCACTTTTTTGTACATATTTATTTTATTAGTTAGTATTAGGTTTCATTTGTGCTGTTGGGCTCATGGACCCTGGAACATTCCTGTATATATTGATCTATTTTGGGAGATACATTTTTTAAATTTTTTATTGTTTACACCATGACGTAATGGTTTTTCTTTGATTTCCTACTACATGGTTTTGCTTTGGACAAATTATATTGATTTTTTCATCCTTTGTTTTTTGGTTTATCATTTTTGTTCTCGGACATGGACCTTTTATTTACTTTGCCACATAGTTGTAAGTTTTATTGGTTTACTTGATTTGTGTTTTTAATACATTTTTATATTATCTTACACTTGTGTTATTTTCTCTTTGGTTTCTTACATGTCATGATATGGGTTTTGACATTCACTTGCACCCATTGTGTATGTGTGTGTGACAGACATGTGTTCTTTTGCATACTTGCCTTTGGGGTTGTGTCATGTGATTGCATTCACTATGTGGGTGCATGCAATCCTTGCCTGGGTGTTTGTGCTGGGTATGCTGGCCATTACTGCCATGATTGTGTATCGTCAGGACCTGGGGCCAGGGGGAAATGGGTGGGGGCCTGCTGGCAGGTTCCCCACAGTGCTGGGGGTGGTGGGAGACATGGGTTGGACATGGGTGGGGGCCTGCTGGCAGGTTCCCCACAGTGCTGGGGGTGGTGGGAGACATGGGTTGGACATGGGTGGGGGCCTGCTGGCAGGTTCCCCACAGTGCTGGGGGTGGGGGGGGTGGGAGACATGGGTTGGACATGGGTGGGGGCCTGCTGGCAGGTTCCCCACAGTGCTGGGGGTGGGGGTGGTGGGAGACATGGGTTGGACATGGGTGGGGGCCTGCTGGCAGGTTCCCCACAGTGCTGGGGGTGGTGGGAGACATGGGTGGGGGCCTGGTGGAGGGTGTCCCTGGTGGATGGGGGGTGGGGGTGGTGGGAGACATGTGTTGGACATGGGTGGGGGCCTGCTGGCAGGTTCCCCACAGTGCTGGGGGTGGGGGTGGTGGGAGACATGGGTTGGACATGGGTGGGGGCCTGCTGGCAGGTTCCCCACAGTGCTGGGGGTGGGGGTAGTGGGAGACATGGGTTGGACATGGGTGGGGGCCTGCTGGCAGGTTCCCCACAGTGCTGGGGGTGGGGGGGGTGGGAGACATGGGTTGGACATGGGTGGGGGCCTGCTGGCAGGTTCCCCACAGTGCTGGGGGTGGGGGTGGTGGGAGACATGGGTTGGACATGGGTGGGGGCCTGCTGGCAGGTTCCCCACAGTGCTGGGGGTGGTGGGAGACATGGGTGGGGGCCTGGTGGAGGGTGTCCCTGGTGGATGGGGGGTGGGGGTGGTGGGAGACATGGGTGGGGGCCTGGTGGAGGGTGTCCCTGGTGGATGGGGGGTGGGGGTGGTGGGAGACATGAGCAGGTGTGCAGGGTAGTTCCCTGTGGTGTGTGCTGCCTGCAGGGGCCGTGGAGGGTGTACAGGTAATGCCTGGGAGCACACAGCCATATCGCGTGTGGGACTTCCCGCGCACCCCTGCAATCCACGTACCCGGCCATATCGCGTGTGGAACTTCCCGCGCACCCCTGCAATCCACGTACCCGGCCATATCG
Organism: Ambystoma mexicanum; assembly: GCF_040938575.1. Taxonomy (NCBI): domain Eukaryota; kingdom Metazoa; phylum Chordata; class Amphibia; order Caudata; family Ambystomatidae; genus Ambystoma; species Ambystoma mexicanum. Next base: position 881,942,784 of record NC_090922.1, on the reverse strand, counting down.
CGTGTGGAACTTCCCGCGCACCCCTGAAATCCACGTACCCGGCCATATCGCGTGTGGAACTTCCCGCGCACCCCTGTAATCCACGTACCCGGCCATATCGCGTGTGGAACTTCCCGCGCACCCCTGAAATCCACGTACACGGCCATATCGCGTGTGGAACTTCCCGCGCACCCCTGCAATCCACGTACCCGGCCATATCGCGTGTGGAACTTCCCGCGCACCCCTGAAATCCACGTACCCGGCCATATCGCGTGTGGAACTTCCCGCGCACCCCTGTAATCCACGTACCCGGCCATATCGCGTGTGGAACTTCCCGCGCACCCCTGAAATCCACGTACCCGGCCATATCGCGTGTGGAACTTCCCGCGCACCCCTGAAATCCACCTACACGGCCATATCGCGTGTGGAACTTCCCGCGCACCCCTGAAATCCACGTACCCGGCCATATCGCGTGTGGAACTTCCCGCGCACCCCTGCAATCCACGTACCCGGCCATATCGCGTGTGGAACTTCCCGCGCACCCCTGCAATCCACGTACCCGGCCATATCGCGTGTGGAACTTCCCGCGCACCCCTGCAATCCACGTACCCGGCCATATCGCGTGTGGAACTTCCCGCGCACCCCTGAAATCCACGTACACGGCCATATCGCGTGTGGAACTTCCCGCGCACCCCTGAAATCCACGTACCCGCCATATCGCGTGTGGAACTTCCCGCGCACCCCTGCAATCCACGTACCCGGCCATATCGCGTGTGGAACTTCCCGCGCACCCCTGAAATCCACGTACCCGGCCATATCGCGTGTGGAACTTCCCACGCACCCCTGTAATCCACGTACCCGGCCATATCGCGTGTGGAACTTCCCGCGCACCCCTGAAATCCACGTACACGGCCATATCGCGTGTGGAACTTCCCGCGCACCCCTGAAATCCACGTACCCGGCCATATCGCGTGTGGAACTTCCCGCGCACCCCTGAAATCCACGTACCCGGCCATATCGCGTGTGGAACTTCCCGCGCACCCCTGTAATCCACGTACCCGGCCATATGGCGTGTGGAACTTCCCGCGCACCCCTGAAATCCACGTACCCGGCCATATCGCGTGTGGAACTTCCCGCGCACCCCTGCAATCCACGTACCCGGCCATATCGCGTGTGGAACTTCCCGCGCACCCCTGCAATCCACGTACCCGGCCATATCGCGTGTGGAACTTCCCGCGCACCCCTGAAATCCACGTACCCGGCCATATCGCGTGTGGGACTTCCCGCGCACCCCTGCAATCCACGTACCCGGCCATATCGCGTGTGGAACTTCCCGCGCACCCCTGAAATCCACGTACACGGCCATATCGCGTGTGGAACTTCCCGCGCACCCCTGAAATCCACGTACCCGGCCATATCGCGTGTGGAACTTCCCGCGCACCCCTGAAATCCACGTACACGGCCATATCGCGTGTGGAACTTCCCGCGCACCCCTGTAATCCACGTACCCGGCCATATCGCGTGTGCAACTTCCCGCGCACCCCGGTATGCACGCACACATTTATTTTTTCTCTCAGCGCGTGTCTGTGTTTGTGGGTACCCCTTTGTACGTCATTTGTCCTGGAGGGCCACAGTATTGGACATTGATCATGTCTGTATATAGGTGCTATTTGTTGGCGCACCTTTTAGCGCACATTTCTTGCAGGCGCAGAGACGCTACCGCCTGCTTCCTTGTGGCGGTCGTGTTTGTGCCTGTTTGTGCCTGTGCGCTGCTTTGAGCGTGCGCTTTTTTGCCCTATTCTATTCCATGAATACGTGTTGTATGCGAGCGTGTGGGCGTTCCGCGCACTTGCCTCCTATACTTTCCCGTGCCGCCCACATTCTTCCCCATTCCGAGTGTTGTGCCCCATTTTATTCCCCATTCCGAGTGTCCCGCCCTGTGTTCCGCCTACTTTAGAGCTGTGCGCTGCGCTCGGAGTGATAGCGCAGTGGCCGTGGCGCACGACGTTGGTTGACCTGTGCGCCGGCCTGCGCCGCGCGCTTTTTCGGCGCACGTCCTCTGCTTTTCTTGCGCACGGACTTCCATGAATCGACGTGCGCTGGTTTCCCTGCGCTTTTCGCTAATTTTCGGCGCAGCGCACGTATTGGCCCCTCTGCGCCGGAATTTTCGGCGCACATTTATTCCATGAATCGGCCTCTTTGTCTTTCCTTAAGTTAAGGGTTCTACTGATGCACCCTAATATGGGGAGAAATAGATCTCTATATTTATTGCTTGTTTAGGTCTTCATGGAAATACAACGGGCAGTACATCCCAGCAGGGACAGAAGGAATATGTATTGTTTGTAGGTATATGCGATAAAGTTGATGATTAAAGGCGTATCATGAGGTCTTTTAACAGATATTACAGTAGGATCTATGTTTAAAAGGTTAGTTGTACTTTAGCAATCTCTCTGTTTTCTGATCTGCACTTTAGACAACTATTGTAGTGCTTTGAATCACACCCCAAAAATGTCTCCAATAGAGAGACCATTGATTGGGATTGTCTTTTATACGATATGATGTTTGGGACTCCGTCATCCCAGTACTCTTTCACATCCATCCTGATCATTCAAGAAGATAGAGAAGCTAACAGCTGTGCTTGAACCATTGCTCGATGAATAGGCAGTCCTGTTCTAAAAGCTGCTCTTCAATGATTTGGAAAATACTTCCAAAAACATTGGAGTTAATAACCATAAAACAGCAAGTGGCCCATCCCCTGGCAATATAAAGGTAAACTCAAGCTTCTGCTTAGTGAAACATTTAAGCAAGAATGCTACACTGATTTTCTCTTAGGAACGGAGACACAATTATATAATTATAAGAGAAAATCATCTCCCTCTGTTTTTGCTATTTTCTGGTGACTTGAGCATATATCCCCTGCTGAAGTTCATATCATCGTTTCTAGGAAGAAAAAGCAACACTAGAAAGGTACAGCATGTTATTATCATTAGCAGGTTATACAAGTCAACAGTATTTGAGACAATGTAATTGTCACGCAATCTCATTTTAGATACAAAACCATTCTACTACCATACAGTATATTAAACTATTTACTTACCTTTACCTTCATATGATTTCAAATCTAACACAATTTTAAAGTGTTATACCAAAACACATTTTACCTGATTTGTACACTAAAATATTTTCTCAATTCAATTGTTGACATTCCATCATGTCAATGTTTAACTATTGTGAGACTGGAAAACATACTACAATTTCTTAAATGACTGTTCTATTGCAGTTGTGTCATATTCGTAGACGTCATCAGAAATGTCATATACCAGTATTGCTCTGCCATATTCAAACAGTCGATAGCAATCTTTCCTAGTTTAAACTGGCTTCCCCAAATAGTTGGCTTCTCTGGGGTGATTAGATTAATTTAAAAACTAACAACAGTGCATCTGATAACAACCCCGAGTACCCATCTGGATGACCCCTTTACTTTGAAGGATCCTTTCAGTCTAAAACCCTCAATTCAGGATCCTCAACTGAGAACACTTGACCAAGCAAAAATGTTTCAAATTTGGTCATATGTGAGGGAGTTGTTTTTAAGCTGTCATACATTTTTGACAATTGTCTCTAATCCAGAGTAATTTTATTAGGCCAAATATGTGCTACAATAATTCCCACCTACCCCTGGACATCTGAACATTTTCAGATGCAGTGCCTTATCATATTTGATTTTGCACTGTACATAAGTGGCATATGACCTACATTCTTTAAGTCCTGTACATCAATCTGTCTAGTCATAGTTCCAGATACAGATTTTAATTTTATTGTGATCATGATAAATACATATTGAAAACAGCAAGGCATGTCTATTCAAGCTCTGCCCCCTAAACACACATCAACGATCCTCAAAGAACATTAATACAGCTCTGCCCCTATTAAAAGCAAACTTTCGGTAACATGAAGGGGAGAAGGGGAACACTTCACTCCCAGGATGGGTTTCAGAGAAGAGGGGAAATGCAGGGTGCAGAGAGGAGGGAGGGGAGGAGGAGAAAGGTAGAGGTAGCAGAGGGGGGCATATAAAAAGGCAGGCAGAAGGGAGGAGGGGATATGGCATCACAAAGCATGTGGCATGGTGGAATGTTATGTAGAGAAAAGGGTGTACATCAAGGGGCAATGAGAGGAGGAATATAAAATCACAGTATGAAGAGGAGGAATCCTGAAAGGAGCACTGCGAAATAGAAGTGGAGGAAGGGTGGAGGAGTATGTCAGTACACACATAGACATATATACATGTCACAGTACCCAAGCCTTTGGACCCCCCACCAAACACTGCCTGACAACACCATTCTTTGCACAGCTGGCCCAGGCAGAGAGAACTCATCCAGACTAGGCCACATCATGCTAGAATGGCATATATCACACCACAAGAAGATGGTAATGCAGATTCCTGATACATTAAACTGGTGTAAAGCCTATATTTATATTAGGGACTTCTCTTATAAACCACATGCAGACTAGTTGATAATTCTCCTTCAATGATTTTACTAACTTGCTTGATTTCTTATACTCAGTTCCAAACTTGATGTAGTATTGGACTTTGGAAGGGAGGTTTCTTGGAATAATACACAGCTTTAAATCTGAATGTCTGTAGGTCACAGATGTCTTGCATTTGTAATTGTTGCATTCCAATACTGGGTGTTTAAAAACAACATGATACATTTTTCTTCCAAAGCTACCCATCTAGAAGAAGAACATTCTTTAATTAGGGAACAATAATCCCATAAAAGATAATAATACAACAAAAATAGTAATAGGTTATGTAAATTTGAAATTATCAAAGCTCTATATCATTGATGAGATGCTACATGGAATAATACAAAGTTAAAATGCTTAACATGTACAACTATTTAAGTTGCATCAAATATGCTCTTAGTTCCAAAGCACGTTCAATACAAATATAAATATTAAATGCACATTTCACATTAGTGAGTGTTGAAATCCTATTAAAATCTACAGACAAATGCCTTGTCCCCACTTTCTTAACATTGGGAGAAGGTGTTTCTGTCTTAATACTGAATTAACGGGGTACATTTGCATAAAATGCAGTAGAACATCAACATGCCGTTTACAAAAACACATTCTCTCTTTATTGCTTCCCTTATGTGATGTGAGAAAAGTGCCTTTCACAGATAACAGATTCAATATTAAGCAAATCGAAAGGGCCCTCTTCCTTGCATGGTTAACAGTAAATATAACTTGGTCCACCCATCAGTGACCTGTTTCTGAAGTAGCAGTACACACTCCCTTTGTTGCACTCTGTATCTTCTCTATGTCTTTGTTCAAAGCAAAAGAAGGCTTTTCTCACTATTCTACAGTCTTCCTTATTCCTTGCCTTTTTTCAAGACAAAGTCATCAGCCAGACAAAAAGATTTTAATGTTGTTTTCATGTAATTGAACCATGTAGAACAATAATGTATGTCTGAGTCCATAATGTCCTCTATTACCATCCTGGTTAGTTTCAAATTTGGGTTCCTCCATATTCACAACCAATGGGCTACTGGCTGTAACTGGATAAGATCCTGGATGTACGTTAGGCTGCATTCTTCATGCTACAGGTAACCTGGAAAACTGTGGCATACTCCCATATGGCTCTGAGAAATTGGCTCTCTATCCTTTGTATTAGTTCAGAGCATTGAAGGCCCCAAACACATGCACCATATGTTGCCACCGGTACAGACTTTGATATGTGAATATGTATGGAGTCGACCTATTTTGGATCCATATCTTATTATTGCACCATTTATCTGCACAAATGTACTCATTTGAATTTTAGTGTGTGTGTTCCACTTGAGTCCTCGCTCTATGGTAACACCCAGGTAACAGAATGTGTTTACACTCTCCATGCTGCTTCCTTCAATCACTAATGGGTTACCGACTCTTTTAGTGGTACTAATGCACATGGATTTAGATTTTCTTAAGTTGATTTTTAAATCCCTCTGACTCATATATTCATTCAATGCTCTGACCAGCATTTTTAAGGCGTTTTTGTTCTTGCAGTCAAAACAGAGATTCTGCACACATGAGTACTGTAATATAATTGACGCCCATTTTTTTTTTTAACATCAATGGTCAATTTGCTCGATGTTGAAAAGAGGGAGTTTATGTATAGGTTGAAGAATAGTGGTGCTAAAACACAGCCTTGCCTCGCATTGAGCTGAATGGCTCTGTTAATGTACCTGAGCTATCAAGTCATACTCTTATTGACAGGTTACTTTGCAATTCAAATAGAATTTCAAACATTGACTTCTGTGTATCGAGAGCCTGCAGGGTTTCCAACAATTTTGCTCCATTTACCCGATCAAATGCTGTTTTTAAATCCATGAAAGTCAGATAACTGTCCAGAATTAAGGTGAGTTTCAGAATTTGGTCTGATGTTGCAATGCCTTTGCAGAAGCCATATTGGAAGTCTGAATGGATGCTGTTATCTTCTGCCCACTCCATTATTTTCCCTGTGTTGTCCCCAGCCAAACCACTTGGCTGTAGTGCTGATTAGGGAAATTTGGAAGTAAAATGCGGGTCCTGCAATATTTACTTTTTCGATGATTGGAAAATGATCGCCTGTTTCCAGCTCTGGGGGATCATTGTTTGAGACTGTAAGATGTTGAATATTACTGTAAAAATAGGTAATCACATTATGATTTCATATTTTAAAGAGCTCAATTGGCACCAAATCTGGGCCTACAGACTTGCCATTGGCCATTGTATTTAGTGCGGTACGTGGTTCCTGACATGATAGTATTAAAGGGTCACCTATGGATACCTGTGTATTTACTTTCATTCTATGCATTCCAGGCCTCTTGATTTCGGCTGAATCTAATAAGCGACTAGAAACTTTATATTGTAAGAAGATTCAATTCAACACTACAGCTAAGTCAATGCCTAGTCTGGGATACGGAATGGAAACCCTTATTGATATATCTTTATATCCAGTTCATGAGTTCTGGATGACTACCCCTATATAACACCCCTCTCTTAGAATCCCCCTGACCCCACTGAGCCAAGAAGTAGTTCTGTTTTGCAAGTTTAAAAGGTTTATTTGAGAAATAAGACAAAATTTAGATACCACGCTTTTATAATAAATTAATAATCGATATCACCCTTATAAATATAATGTTAATCAACAATGGGTAATCTGACACTAGCACACTTCTTTATAATCAATGAGGAGTTACTATAGGATGGATCAAGTAGCAAAAATACTTTTATGATTTCAAGGGAAAAGCAATGAGGAATAAAATGCAGTACAGAAATACTTGAGATGATTTTAGCAAAAGATTATATAATCACTTTTTCTCTGGCAATTCACCCCCTCCCCTATGCAATGTAAGACATGGAAGTAGATGGAAAGAGGAGCACACAGTTCTCAGGAATGCAATCAAATACAATACGAAATTCAGTTCCCCCCCAGCAAGCTTAGAGAAAACCGGTATGAGTTTTAAAACATAGGCCCAAGTGCTTTGAATGTGGTGGCAATGAAGTGAGAAGTATGCTGAAAATGCTTTTAATTCCCTTTAGGAGGTTCAGGGTGAGTGAGAGATACTTGGGATGAGTTCAGGCTCACTTTAGAAATGATTCAAAGATGGTGATTAAGATGCAAACGATTTTTTAGCAAGGAAAGAAATGACTGCTGATGGTTACACGTGGCTGGATTTTTAACCAAATCGCAAATCGCGATAAAATTCGCAAGTGCGTGAATCGTGATTACGGCAAAAGTATAAGGAGTAGCAAGTTGGTTCTAGGTTTGTTGGAAAGCTGAGATTCTAAGCTTTCAGAGAAAATTTTGTTCCTAACCCAAACGGTTCCAGAGATACGGACGATTAAATAAAGGTAGTTTTTCGGATTTAAAGTAAACTCAAAATGACAGGTGACAGCTTGCAGCTTCAGAATTGACAGTTGTGCAGCTTTACAAATGACAGATGACACGATTTCTAGGAGGCTGTTCTACTTAGGTTAAAATAGTTTGGATTAGATTATTTTAACTAAGAGATTGGTTCTGCACAGTTCTGCTAGGTACTCACAATATAAATTTGAAATAGGCCGCGCCACGGATCTGGTCAGGTTTTGGACTGGACTCGGGTTCTGGTCTCGGCACTTCACAGTGATCTGGGTCAGCTCTCTGGTTCTGCTCACAGCGGTCTGGGTCACTCTGGATCTCTGGTCTGGTCTTTGGAGATTGATGGATTTGAAGTCTGGATCTCTGGATGTGAAGTCGTCGGTCAGCATGCTCCGCAGCAAATGGAATTGAATGTCTCTACCTGTCCCAGCAGTCTCTTTTTATGTGTTTTGAAAATGGGTGTGTGTCTGGGCCTAGTTAAGCCTGCCCCTCTCTACTTGTCATTGGCCCAATTCTCCCCTCTCCCATGATTGGGGTAAGGAAATGGATTGTCAGCATGATGAAGTCTGTTTATGGGTCAGAGGATCCTCCCCTGGTCAGTTTGCCCACAAATCTATATTTGATTCAAATACATCCTTCCCAGATATACAATTTGTTGAAATTACATGTGCACATTATATATTCCTTATGGTCCATGCTTGTCCGCCTCTGATCTTCCTGGGGGCTTGCATTAAAAAATGACAACATTTTGCGCTTTTTAACTGGTTTTGCAATATCGGACATTTACCCAAAATTACACGCATGTGCGCAAGGAGTATGGACATTAATTGATGAAGTGTCAGATTTTTAACATGCAGACATTTGGAGTGAGACCCTATTTTCCGCTAGCAACCACCCAGAATACACCACAGGGTCCTAACGCCTCTCAAAATGTTCACAGAAAAATCACAAAAATAATGATGTTACTTATATAATTCTGACAAGTCCGCACTATGAGTTATCTATCTTTTTAAAATTATGCTCTGGTCAAAAAGGGGTGGTGCTTCCCACATCACAGGGTGTAATAACTGGTTTATCCACTTCCCCCAAGCTCAGCTGCTAGCAGAGGCACTGCCCCTCCCAGTTTCCCCTAAGAGGAAGCCACTTTTACGACGCCCCCAATATAACATTTGCCTGAGTCCAGGACAGGCCTTTGTTCAACTCCCTGTAGTCCCCAGCTGCCACTCCCCTTTCAATCAACAGGGCCATGTGACCTCAGGATGCAGCCAGGCCTGGCAGCCAGGCCTGGGAGCACAGCTGTTGATCCAGTTTCAACTCCTGTCGGGGGTAGTTGTCAGGCAGAATTCAGTTTCATTAAACCAGGTTTCAGCTAAATGTCACTTTTTGTTCCCAGTTTTCTACATTCAATCAAACTGACAATTTTTACCTATACATTAAATAATTACTTCCTTCAAGTCATTTCAGAATATAGTTTTACATTGTATCCACCTTTTAGCAAGTCTTTCCTTGGTCTGGTTTTGTTTCATTTGTGCAGTTTTACACAAAAGTCTGGTGGTTTTAAAACGCCGGCTTTTTGATAGTGGTGAGTACTGGTAATGCAACCATTTTTGGGATTAAGAAAATGAATTCCCCACAGTTCTGAGTTGCTTTTTTGGCAATCAGCATTGCCATTCCCAAAGGTTTAGGCTACTGTGTGTGTAGCCCACTGGTGGTTTTGGGCAGTGCCCTCCTGTGCTCACAACATAGGCAAAAATGGGTGGCAGCCTATTCTTCATGTTTTCCCTGTGCACTCTCTGGGGAGTTCTGGCCATCATGATGTTTTCCATGCCAGTACTGCACAGTTGTATTGTAGGGCTTGGATGCATGGGTAAAAACATCCCACAATATGCATTGGTAAAATGTTCAATACATTTTGTCGGTGAGACCTGGGTAGCACTATCAGGTGGGGGCTTTATGTTTTCACTTAGGCTGGCTGCTATAACATTCCAGTATAACTTTGGGTTACCCGAGGCTGCAGCCTGTTCCATCATTAACCAGTCCTCTTTAGCCAGTCGTGTGTTCCTTTCCTTTACTTTCCTTTTCCGTGCTGGCCCACGCCAGAGGTATTTGGACCGTTAATCTCTTTCACTAACCCCAGTCCTGGACCATTGCACTTATTGTGAAAATCGGGTGATAGCATCACATTTACAGAGACATACACGCGCCAACTAATGCGCAGGCAACGCGCATTTGCCGAGTTATAGCCATTGAGCTAATGCTTATACTGAACGTATGAACACAGTCCATACAGAAAGCCCATGGATACTGAGATGAACGGTATGCTTCACAGCTATTAAGAACTACATATGGATAATTACTTACTATGATATGAACAAAAGCCCTTGAAGACGACCAAGGACGAAACACGTGTCAGCTGACCATCACGTTGTTTGACAATAAAGACAATTTATTTCTCTTGGAAAGAAACTAACATCATTTTTTGAACTGGCCATATTGCAAACAAATTGCTTTCCTGAATTGAAGAGGCAGAGCGCAGATACCCCAATCCCAAACTAACATTCTCTATTATTCTATTATGTCCTTATGGGTAGACCTTGGTGTTAGGGGACACAGTTTGCTATCATTTCTACCATATAGTTGCCATAGCGCACTTTGCACGGTGACAAACCCATACACTTTCTCAAATACAATTTGTAAATGTTTGCCTTGCTCCAGCAGTTTCTGAACTGCTTCTATATGGGTGTTATTGAGCTAACAAAGGTGATTGTTTTTGCTTACTTACAGTCAACATCAAACCAGTTTGCTTGCCTATTTTTTCTTTTTGATTTGTGTTGTGTCCTCCTAAATGCATCACTTGCTGTTTTCTTTATATGTTCCCATGCATCTAATTTCCCATCTTGATCGTTACTGATATTAAAACGATTTCAATAATTGGGAAACAAGTTGTGAATATGTTTAGATACGTTCTGGTTTTGATCAAGGTGTTCCCAATATACTGGCTTACAGGCTTCACTTCTACTTGCTTTCTAATCCTCTTGGTGATCCCTCCCTTGTGTAAGTGCAGTCCCACCATTAATCGTTAGTACCAGAGGATCATGGTCACCCTCCAAACTAGATACTATTTTAAAATCTACAACCTTGCACCAGTTATTTATATCAACTACAAAATAGTTGATGATGGATCGGTACCATGAATTGGAATAAGTCTAGTTCACCGAGATGTTGGGCTTGAATAACCCATTTGTAAATCGAAAGCCAAACTCCACAGGACTCAGTAAAAGTGCGCATCTTATTTTATCTGTTTTAAAATCTTGTAAAACCAGGGTGGTGATGTTGAATGCAATGTCTTCCTCTTTGCTCTGTGACACCTCCCATTGCATTACCCATTTTTAAATAAAAATTGCCACCTACACAAAACAGCGTGTTCACCAAAGGTGCAACATAACTAATCATAATGTGAATCTACACATTGACTATTAGGAGGTGTGATGTAAAAAGTTTAACAGTCATTTTATATTTCAAACACTTCGAGATGTAGGTTACCAAACCACTGCATTTTCTTCTCCTCCTGCTCGGGGTATTGTTGATGCACTAGGGTATATAGTTCTCAATCTCAGTTGGTCCAGTTGACCAGGTTTCCTGCAGCAAAAAGATATAGAATTGTGTTAAAAAAATGTAACCAAGTCAGCGTCTTTCATTCTATTTCCTAAGCCCACAATATTCCAAGAAACAACATTTATCGTGGCATGTCCCATGTCTTCATTAGGCTGAATGGGGCTGAATATGAGTTACACAACTGTATATGCTGTCTCTTGCTCTTGCTGATATTGTGGGTCACTGAGATGATCGATGCAAACCTCATCCAGGTCCCTTTGCTTTAGGTCCATCATGTTAGTTGGGCCAGGTATGCTACATGAGCAAGATGTTTGTGTACAGCTTTGAACCTTGGCAGAGGTTCTTTGTGCCAGCATTGCTTCTAATGGTGCCAGTCGAGTGTGGTGGAGGTGGCAGATGTTGTGGCTTGAGTCTTGATATACCTCTATACCCCTGTGTGCTAGTGCCTCACCATGATTCATGATACAAGATCGTAGATACAGTTTTGACAGTCCAAATGTAAAATTTCAGCCCCCGAAGTACATCCAATCTGATAGAATTTGGGTCACAGTAAAGATCTTAAAGGTTATGTCCGAGAATCCTAGGCTATCCACGAGACCCTTGACTATCACCCTTTTATAGCATTTCTTGTTGACGTGGTTCAAACCCTTGGAACAGTATATTATATTGTGTGGTGGTCAGTCAAGTAGTCGGAAGAAAAAGTCGAGTGACAAAAATGTCGAAAAAAAAAATATCGAAAAAAAGTCGAATGTATTATTTTTTTATTTATATGTATTTGTTGGGTTCGGTAAGTAAAAAAAAGGGGTAAAATAAAACAAATACAAAAAAGGGGGGTTGGGGGGAACCCCCCCATTTCGAAAAAAAAAACGTATTGAAAAAGAAATTCAACTTTATTTTTGACATTTTTTTCTCTATATTTTGACTTTCGACATTATTTTTTTCGACTAAATGACTATAAAGCATATTGTGTTCACACCATCCTGCTACTACGTCTGGGGCCACCAGACATGCAGTAGTGACTTTGTTTATTTCCTAAGTGGATTGCATTCTTGATTGTATTAATTTCTTCTGACTTGATGCGCCACTTAATTTGTTGTTTGGACGTAGAGACATAGAAAACCTGCTCTGGATCCAGAGACCTTTGTTGCATTATCAATATCCTGGATATGATTCACAGCAGGGCCCTGCCCTTCTTGTTGGTATTGGCATTGGTGGTGGCACCCTCGTGTGGGCTTTGATTTTGGAGATAATGTATCATGGTCAACCCAGCAGCCTACGTCCAGATCGCCATTTATTGGCGTTGACTTTTCCTGTATCCTGCCATTAATTTGGCTATTCGCATTTGGGCGCAGATCCCAGTTTATGCTCCATTGATGATTGTGTTCTGTTTGACAACCAACATCCACCACTCCTTATCTTTGTAGGCCCCTAGACAGAACTCTATAAGCACTAGCTTCTGCTAGTGTGAGCGTCACATCCAGGCATTTATTCAAATAATGATCATAATGATCATTTTTATTTTGCAAGGTTTGCAAGATATGAATTTTGGCCTTGAGCACGTCTAGCGCTTTGACAATGTGGGTTAGCAACTTTAACAGTACCACTTCTTGTAGGCTAGAATGTAGGTGATCTCTATCATTAGTTTCCTCACTACTGAAGCCTCCTTCCTAGATCGTGAGGTTGCGTAATTCATTTTAACAAGCGGACATTACTAGTTTTAGTGCTAGAGACAGCTACCCATTCTTGGGTGCAATTTGGATCAGTGGAGCAGAATTCCCAGCTACCCATCCAATATATCATGTTCTTTGTGACAGCAGTGGATAATACCAAATAACATACCAGATCATTTTGCTGATATTTTATTTCAGGTGGCATAAATGTGTAGTATTACAATACTCTTTTATCACCTTACGGGGGATAAATGGTAGGGAATGGTGATTTGATGGAGCTACAGTACTACAGTGGAGTACTCCCAATGTGCATGGTGAATGTGTTTGCGGCAGCTTTAAGTGTGAAAGTCCACAGGGCGCAGATGGATGGTATTGGTAAAACAAAGTATCTAGCATTGTGAGGGTGCTTGCAAACATTTATGTTTTTTCCTCCAAATCTACCCATCTAAAATATGATTTTCTTTATGACGACAGTGACTATAGCCTAATAACATACAGGATCATTTTGCTTGGATATTTTTGGTGATAGCAAATCTGTGTCCCATATCAATGGCATGTATCCCTTTATTCGGGTGGGCAGAGGGTAATGGGAAGAGAACTAGAATGGTAGGGGAGGGTAGTTTGATAATGTTACAGTTGGGTACACCTACTGTTTCTGGTAACTCTTTTTGCCACCAGCAAAAATAAATCAGCAGATGAAATCCAAAACTGCCATATGATGATCAAATACAGGGTGATCGACCTAAATATTTTAAAAAGTTTCTGAAGTGTGTCAATAAAGATAAGCTGCTTTATGACTTGCTAAACTTTACAAATACATTATCCCTATCTGAATTTGCATATTTTAGGCTTTACGATGTGTTAACCATGAGTAATCATTAGTAAAATTAGCCCCCTGGTATCTGAATTGTGTATCTTTGTTTATCTTATGAATCAATTATCACGTATTTAGATGTCTTCTCTGGAAATATATTTTCATTTTAAATATATGTTTTTTTCATTTACCTTACAATAGCTCACCCGCCAAAATATAAGAATTCTAAGAACATAGGCATATGTGATAGTAGGGATTTATTGCTCATTATAACAAAGCCCGCTCTACTAGGTCAGCAAACCTAGGGTGGAAAAGAACTAATGTCTATTAAAATGTCATGGTCAAGTAAAATACATGCTGCCCACAACCTACACCATAAGTCAAAGGGTGTTGCAAATATGTAAACTAATTTGAAAGTAACTCAAACAGTTAAGTGAACAAAAAAGGATACAGGCCCACACAGGATACAGGCCACACATGAATCAATTATCACGTATTTAGATGTCTTCTCTGGAAATATATTTTCATTTTAAATATATGTTTTTTTCATTTACCTTACAATAGCTCACCCGCCAAAATATAAGAATTCTAAGAACATAGGCATATGTGATAGTAGGGATTTATTGCTCATTATAACAAAGCCCGCTCTACTAGGTCAGCAAACCTAGGGTGGAAAAGAACTAATGTCTATTAAAATGTCATGGTCAAGTAAAATACATGCTGCCCACAACCTACACCATAAGTCAAAGGGTGTTGCAAATATGTAAACTAATTTGAAAGTAACTCAAACAGTTAAGTGAACAAAAAAGGATACAGGCCCACACAGGATACAGGCCACACATGAATCAATTATCACGTATTTAGATGTCTTCTCTGGAAATATATTTTCATTTTAAATATATGTTTTTTTCATTTACCTTACAATAGCTCACCCGCCAAAATATAAGAATTCTAAGAACATAGGCATATGTGATAGTAGGGATTTATTGCTCATTATAACAAAGCCCGCTCTACTAGGTCAGCAAACCTAGGGTGGAAAAGAACTAATGTCTATTAAAATGTCATGGTCAAGTAAAATACATGCTGCCCACAACCTACACCATAAGTCAAAGGGTGTTGCAAATATGTAAACTAATTTGAAAGTAACTCAAACAGTTAAGTGAACAAAAAAGGATACAGGCCCACACAGGACACCTTTGACCACAACTTTCGCCAATTGCACAATAAAAGGCAGTTGCAGCGTTTGGAAGCTAAGTATATCAATTAAAAAATGGTCTTAGTTGTGAATTCCATTTAACAAAGACTGCTTGACATACACAAATTAAGTCTGGTTTCTCTCCCAACGAGATTCACTACACAGTCATTCATTCATTCTTAAGTGCAACTAACTGCATACAAGGAACTACAGCCAGCAATCACTGTCCACTCACACCATTACAATGGATCCAGCCCTATGAAACTGGGCCCACCCCGAAACAACCCTGTCCAGTAAGCATTAGAAATTCCAGACTAGGCTCCAGACTAAAAAACTACTGGCAGCATCATGACAACCATAGAACGCATTCAATTACTAAGAACACCCCCTTCAAGACAAAGGACAGCCATGTCTACCCTAAAAATAACAGCAAACCATCTACCAATGCTCACCTCACCCCGGAAACCTCTAACCTAAATGTTTCTCCTATCAAAGGTGCACTCATAAATGCTAGATCTCTTCTGGCACATGCCCTTGATATAGCTGGTCTCATTGCAACTAACAACCTAGACTACTTGGCTATTGCGGAAACCTTGCTCCACTTGGCAGCAGGCCCAACATTATCACTAGCCATACCTGAAAACTACATAATTCTCAGAGCTGACAGAGAATATTCTAGAAATGGTGGAGAAGCCTTCATTGCCAAAAAGCACTTAGGCCTCAGAGAACTACCTAATCGACGAGTCCCCTCAGGAGAATTTCTATCTGTGAAACTTCCCCTAACTGACAAACGGACCATACTAATACACCTTATATTACTGCAGGCCCAATAACATAATTTGAGGACGACATTTCACAACTCCTTACTAGGAATACTAAACTTGGCTCCAGAATCATGCTATTGAGAGAACTTAACTTAGGCCTTAATGACACGAATGATGACAATGCAACAACAATTGCCAACACAATCAATGAGCTAGGCTTTTCGCACCACATCACTAACGCGATGCACAGTAGAGGTAGAACTCTGGACTGGTTAGCAGACCTAAACTGCCATACTAATATTCTTGCTAACACACTGTGCACCTGGTCGGAACACCATGTCATATCCTTCACCACTCAGGTTTGCCAGCGTTCAAAATTTAACAACACAAAAGCCCCACCAGCACTCATCAGAAATAATTGCTATATCACAGCTGAGAAGCTATTGCCATTATTACAACACATCACTTCTCATTCAAAGCCTCCTCTCTGGTGGAGTTTTACAATCATGTCATACGTCAGGCCCTTGACAAAGTAGCTCTGCTAAAAATGTGTAAAGCCAAAACAAAAGCTCAATTAAATAAATAGTTCACTTCTGACCCGAAATCCCTATGCAGCATTAAAAGAACGTTGGAAGCAATTTGGAAAAATACCCCTCAGACCTGAACAAAGAAAAGTTTATAAAGGCTAATAACAATTACAACATGGATATCCTACAAACCAAAATCGACACCTATACTGTCAGAATTATGAATGCTAACTCAGTTGCTAAAAAGTTATTCACCATCCTTACAGAATTATAGTCTCCGTCACAACCGATAGACTCTTGTACTAAAAACACAACTTGGTGCACAAATATTCAAAAAGCGCTACGTTACAAAATCTCTCTCCTTCAAACCATCATAGAATCAAAAAATCTTACCTTGCCAAATGTTAATACATTTGCACAGCCACACAAACTACCTACAAACCTTGCAGTCCATTTCAGTTTGCCCCGGTCACCGTTAGTGAAGTAGAAAGCATTATATCAAGCATTAAACCGTCTAGATGCCAAGGAGACATCTTCCCCGCAACAATCATTAAAGAAGCAGCAAAGGAAATAGCTGCATTCATCACCTCTTTAATAAACCCCACCTTTGAAACATGCATGGTACCCTCCAATTTAAAAGATGTGTGGGTCCTACCGCTTCTCAAAAAAACAAGCCTGGACCTGAGCAACCCTACAAACTACAGACCCATCACCACAGTAACTTTCTTATTGAAAATATTGGACATGGCTGCTTATTTAAAAATACAGAGCTTCCTTGAAACCAATAATCTCCAAGGCATTCGACAATCAGGCAAGACCTGGTCACGGCACGTAATCAGCCCTCTTAGACCTGAAAATCTGAATGTGTGAATTAAAAGATAAAGGCACGGGGGCGTGGCCAACTGGCGACCGATGAAGACGTGAGCCCGTAGAGCTCCCGAAGCCGCCAGCTACATCCTGCAATATCCTGCGAATTTGGGCTAATCCAGCCCCAAAAAAGGTTCCTACAGGGTGGCGGAACCCTAGTAGGAACGATATCTGCAACTGGAGCTGATTCCGAAGCGCCAATCCCGAGATATCGGCATTTAGAAGGAGAAGCAATCGGCGCCAAACGGAAATCAAAATGGCCGACAGAGACACAATCTAGACCCACAGGCGCTGCCTCTCGTGGAAATCGAAAGAAACTCGTCTGAAATTGGGAGGGGCCCATCCAGCAGATTCGACGCCAACCATCGCTGGGGGACTCAGCCGCCCAAGCTATCAGTGCTGACCCCCCCCACTCCCCGCGGTCCTTGCTGGGACGCCCATCTATCGGAATGACCCCCGGCTTCGCCGAGGCCTGCAACAACAACGGACTTTGCGGGACCAGCACGACAGACCAAGCAGAGCGGGCGCTCCGATCCTTCGACAGCAGCAACGGCCGCTGCGGTGCCGAACGAAGCCTGGTGAGCGGTATACGGCGGAGCCGGTAAGGAGGAAGGGGAGGAGGGGAGACGCGATCCTGAGACACCGAAACTTAGCAAACGGCACCCCGGGCTTACCGTCCGCCAGCCCGCCTACGCTTCCCCGACCTCTGCCAAGAATAACGGGGGGAAACACAAGAGCAGCACCCCCCCACACACCGGACATGGGCAAAGATAGGCTTAGAAGAACTGGAACCCAGAACACAATGGAACAATACACAACGCCTGCCCCGACATCTTCCACGGCCCAGAATAGAACCGATGAATCACCAGACCCTGAGGCCGACATATCCCTTAGGGACGTGATGAATGCTATCTCCAATTCTCGATCTGCCATGGAAGTCAAAATGGATAGCATCTGTACGGAGGTCTCTCTGCTGCGCCATGACCTGCAGAAATTATCATCTCGTACAGGGGAGGCGGAGGCGCGCATATCAGTGGCAGAAGACAATGTGAGAGGCATGGGCCAGCAAATGAATGCAGCACTAGGTCGCATTAAACTACTGGAGGAGAGGGTAGAAGAGGGAGAGGGCCGATCGAGAAGAAATAATATCCGCATCCTCGGCCTGCCAGAGAAAGAAGAAGGACCCAGCATGGAGCTGTTCCTCGAACAATGGCTCGCCGATTTATTCGCTCCTAAATCTCTCTCAAACTTCTTCTCAATTGAACGGGCACACCGGATACCAACTGGCAGACCAACTCCCGGAGCACCGCCACGAGCGATAATAGCCAAGATCCTAAATTACAGAGATCGCGACGCGATACTCCACATGGCAAGGACGAATGGAGCCATGACCTATAACGGCTCCAGGATAGCCTTCTTCCCCGACTTCACCAAAGAGGTACAAAGAGCAAGGCAATCCTTTGACACTCTCAAAAAGAGATTACAAGGGCTGAATGTGAAATATGGTCTGCTATTCCCAGCCCAGCTAAAAATCTTTCATAAGGGCACTACTGTGCATTTCACTGATCCAAGAGAGGCATGGAGCTGGGCGGAACGCAACCTAGAAGGTGAATGGGGCCCATGGAGAAGACAGGAAAACCGTAGAAATAGACCCCGACCAAACAGGCCACCAAATGAGCCGCCACAGCAACCGATGGAAGAAATAGCACAGAATGCCGACGCCTAAACACAACCGACAAACATACGGAGGCACGAGCAGGAAAGAACACTACTCAGAACGGCTGGCGGCTGCGTTAAGACACATCACGCAAGCCACCCCCCCGATTGCAATCGGTATAGAACAGACCCTGCAATCACCCGCCGTGGTACCACCAACCCACGGCGGCCTAAGCAAGTTACGGACTCTTCACTACGGCACCTCCACCGCCACAGTGACAAGAGATACCCCAAGTTCAACGGTTTGATTAAGTTTGGTTGTGTGGGCGACAGATGCTTCAGTTGGGGAAGGAGTATAGGGAGGGGGGTAAGTTGGGATTTGTTCACGTTCTATGCTGGCAACAAGGAAAGCACGGCTTAGACAAGCACGCTGAAATGGGAAGACAACAGGGCAGTCCAAACACCGATAGAGCAGGACTCCTCTCGTCTAAACTGCTACCAATGGCACAGACATACGAACAAGATAAGAAATGAGTGCGAAAGGGACAGACACCAAAAAACTTAACATCATGACATGGAATGTCAATGGCCTGGGAAGCAGTATCAAGAGAAGACTAGTAACACAATACCTGAATCGAAACAACCCGGACCTAATACTGCTTACTGAGACACATTTGGCCGGCACAAGATGCCAATTTTTCAAAAGAACCAAATACCGTACAGCAATACATGCAGGTTTCTCAATGGGCTCGAGAGGTGTGCTTATATTAATACACAAAAGAATCCCTATAGAGATATCCAACATAACCCAGGACACCGGAGGGAGATTTGTCCACATAAATGGAACGCTATGGAATCAAACCATTGCCATACTGGCGGTCTATGCTCCCCCGGCGCTCACAAATACCTTACTCGACGACATCACACCGATCATAGCCAACAACACCGCGGATATACTAGTTGTAGGTGGAGACTTCAATGATGTAATGGACATTAATCTAGATCGTACACATATCAGGGGGAGAAATCCGATGATACCGACGAAATTAGCCATCTTTGCCACAGCATTGGGACTGAAGGATGCATGGAGGGATCTGCACCAGATGGAGAAACAATACTCTTTCCATTCAGGCGCGCATGCATCGTTGTCTAGACTAGACTACTTCTTCCTCCCTGGTGTAGACATACATAAAGTAACGGAGGCAACACTCCAGCCCAGGGGGATCTCGGACCACTCACCACTGAAGATCCTACTCGAAACAGAACGACCCAGGCCTCCACTGACTTGGCGCCTGAACTCGTATTATTTAGGGTTCAAAGAGTTAGTAGAAAAGATGCAGGAAGCCACTGTCTCATATTTCGAAACAAACCAGGACTCGATAGAGGACCTAGGAACCATATGGGAGGCGTACAAAGCAACCCTGAGAGGGGTAGTACTGAGCTGGACTGCTGCACACAAAAAAGCGCACAGGAAGGAGGTTGAAGACGCTGAAACAGAGGTCAGAAACGCTGAAGTGCGATATATAAACACAGGCGCATCAGATGACAACAGAGCCCTACAAGCGACACAAAAGAAGCTGCATGATGTCACACTTACCTGTGCGAAACAGGCACACAGGACAATGCGTACCAGGCTATACGAGACTGGAGACAAGGCCGGCAAAATGCTGGCGTGGCTGGAAAAAAGAGAGGAGGGTCAACACCAGATAAGATGTATCACTACCAGGAATGCAGAACAGACCTATACCGACTCAAGCATTGCTGAAACCTTTGCAGAGTACTATGAGGCATTGTACGCTCCCCCGACGACTGCACTGGATCCCAGCATCCTGGACACACTCACCATTCCACACCTAAGCGATACGCAAAGAGCGAGTTTGGAAACAGAGATTACAGAGGAAGAACTGTCGACAGCCCTATCCCAACTCCAAAATGGGAAAACCCCAGGGCCTAACGGCTTCCCAGTGGAAGCTTGGAAAAAGATCGGCAATGAGCACATAGTACCACAGATGCATAAAATGTTCCTATATGCCAAAGGTAAAGGAATTCTGCCCCCGGATCTGAGAAAGGCCACTATAGTGGTGATACATAAGGAAGGCAAACCAGCAAACATATGCAGCTCCTACAGGCCGATCTCACTTATAAACATAGAAGCTAAGATACTGGCCAAGACACTGGCTAACAGGCTCCAGACAGTCATACACACCCTTATCCATCCAGACCAATGTGGCTTTATGCCACGGAGATCCACACGAATGAATATCCACAGGCTACATGCCGCCATTGAGAAGTCTCCATCGCTGCGGGATGCACTAGCACTCCTCGCGATTGATTTCGAAAAAGCCTTCGATTCAGTCCACTGGGAGGCCTTGTGGAGCATTATGGGTAAAATGGGGTTGGGTGAGCAATTCATAGGCTGGGTCAAGCTGCTCTACAACACACCGACAGCTGAGATAAGGGTAAACGGGTGGACATCACGTAGTATTAACCTGGGTAAAGGGACCAGGCAGGGCTGTCCCCTTTCGGCAATGCTATTTGCACTGGCAATCGAGCCCCTGGCAATAATGCTGAGAGAATCACAGTTGTGGAAGGGGTTCCGGTGGGCCCGAGATTGGGAGGATAGGGTTTCCCTCTATGCCGACGATTTACTGATCTACATGAGTGATCCACTAGTATCATACCCCATCGTCACCCAAATACTAAATAGATACGGAGCATTTAGTGGTCTACGGGTAAACTATAACAAATCCATCCTTTTTCCGATCCAAGGAACTGATACGACAGCTCTACACAATTGCCCATATAGAGTAGAAACCGAGCATTTCAGATATCTTGGGGTACAGGTTGCGACGGACCTCACGCAATATGTTCCCCAAAATCTCCATCCAATCAGAGATAGATTCGCGAATGATGTGAAACACTGGATGACCCTACCCCTCACCCTGCTAGGAAGGGCGGCAATGTTTAAAATGCTCACTCTGCCACGATTCGTGTACATCCTCCAAAACGCCCCACTGTATGTACCCAAGATAGAATTCCTAAAAATAGATGAGACTCTCAGAAAGCTCCTCTGGGGTGGAGGGCATCCACGGATCGCGCTCAAAACCCTACAACGTTCCGCATGGGAAGGAGGTATAGGACTGCCCCACCTACAAACATATTATTGGGCAGCCCAGATGCCGGTGATAAATGATATCCTGCATAACAACCCTGAACTACCACACATTAAAGCGGATAGCCAGATGAGTGCCGGGCTCACCCCATTAGAGACCCTCTACAATAGTAGGGTACGCATGATCCCCAACACGATTAGAGCACATAGAACGCAAATATGGCTAGATGCACACAAGCACCTGGGATGGGATGGGAAACTCACGCTGGCACAGCCCCTATGGCGTAACAAACGTCTGCCGGAGCTAAGTAAAATCCCAAAATGGGCGACCTGGGAATCAGCTGGGATAACAAGGCTAGCAGACATAATACAAGATGGAGCAATAATACCATTCCAGACCCTGCAGGACAAATTCAACCTACCCCCCACAGAACACTTCCATTACAGACAAATACATCACGCACTTATCACATGTGAGATCGACCCACCGAACATTCCAGATTGCACACCAATTGAGAGAAACATCGTGGTAGATCGTATCGATAATAAAATAACCTCCACAATGTACAATGCAATAGCCTCTTTCGCCACAACGGAACTTACAGATCTGAAAGCAAAATGGGAAAGAGATGTGGGACCAATACAACCGGAAGAATGGATCAAAGCACTCATGTATCCGAGGGAAATTGCCATCTCGGCTAGAATCAGATTGATCCAACTCAAAATTCTACACAGGGTATACTATCCGAGAGAAGCTTTACATCAATGGGGGAGAGCAACTGATCCCAACTGTCTAAGGTGCCAACAGGCGAGGGGGACCTTTTTTCACATCTTGTGGGAATGCCCACGAATCCAAATTTTCTGGCAGAAATGTTGTGACAGGTTATCGGCAGTCATCGGCCGACGAATACCCATGGACCCCAAATTGCTATTACTAGGGATGGATGACGACCTAGACATCCCCCGATATGAGAAACTCATGCTGGCAACAACCACGGGACTCATAAAGAGGAATCTGGCCCAATTGTGGGGCTCACCCTTATCCCCTCAATGTGACCAATGGATAACAGACGTGGATATCTGTGTGCAAATGGAAATGAGAATATACACTACCAGAGGGTGCCCAGGGAAAGCACGCAAGATCTGGCAAAAATGGGAAGACACGTAGGGCTCTGCGAACTCATGAATAGACTTGACAGGGAAAGCACGCAAGATCTGGCAAAAATGGGAAGACACGTAGGGATCTGCGAACCCATGAATAGACTTGATAAACGTTTGGAGTCCTGCGAAGACTCATCTGCACAATGTATAATTTGGACGCCTAGTAACCCATTTCATGAAGGACCTAAAACTCTGAAACTTGCAATGTGCATGAAGAGCTGTGCTTAGTGATTGCCTGTATGCCCGAGCGATGACTTGTTATTAACTTGTATGTATATGTTTACGTTTATAAAATAAATAAAATATGTTATTAAAAAAAAAAAAAAGATAAAGGCAACATGGCCCTCCTCCTCCTGCTGGATTTATCAGTGGCCTTTGATCTAGTCAATCACCAAATCCTCACTAAACACCTTATCTCAGCAACTTTCTTCTCCACAAATGCTGCTACATGGATAGAGTCCTGCCTAGCTGATATGACAATGAGGGTCTTCGCACTGACTGCCTCAGGAGAACCGGCCTCAGTCTCCCGTGGTGTACGACAGGGCTCTTGTGTTTCCCCTACATTATATAATATCTTCATTTATTATTCAACCACTTAGATGATTTGGGTGTCACCTACACCAACTATGCGGATGCCACCCAAATATTCATCCCCATTACAGGATCCTACGAAATAGACACTAAACTCCTCAACAAAATATACCTAAACATTCAGGCATGGATGACCATCCATGGCCTCTGCTTGAATGATGACAAAATGGAGATACTCCTCATTGGATCATAGACCCGCCGCAATAAGCTAGACAACCAATTCAAATCCTTTAATATTGATGGTAACATCATCAAAGTTGCGAAGGAAGTTAAAACACTCTATATTTATCACACTTACCAAACAAGTTAATGCAACAGCCTCAGCAACCGCCTACACATCCAAATTGATCAATGCCTTGACCCACATTATACAACTGTTTCTTCAAAAGCCTTGTGGCACATTAATACATGCAAGCAATGTACTCTCTTGACATGGTGGGTTCTGGTAATCTACATTCAAACTAGCCAAAAACCTTTGGTGTCATTTTGTCAACTACTTTTGTCTCTCTATACACTTCGAGTAACTGAAAACTAGTCTTTGATCCATCCCAATGCTGACTTAACCCACTGTAAGCAATCATCTGATTGGTTTTCAATGCCGACTCTACCCAGAAGAGGCAATCATCTCACCAATCTCGAAGCAGACTCGACCCAGTGGAAACCATTAACCCTACCCGGTCTCAAACCCCTACTCGACCTGCTGAAAGTATTCATCTTGACCATCTAGAAACTGACTCGAACCCATGAAAGCAATCATCTCTCCCATCTTGAATTTCAATTTGGCCTTTTAGGAAGCCAGAAGCCAGTTTCAACATGTTTTGGCGCTATCTTGAACTGCAAAAAGGCATATTGAAGCCTGTTTTAATGCTGTCAAAACTCAAGAGGAATCCTAACCAGTGGTCGAAGTGAACGGGAGCGGTCGGGAGCGGTGCTCCTGTACTTTTTTAAATTACCTTTTACAACTCTTATACTTTTATTTTAAAAAGAAACCGTTCCGGAATGGTTTAGTTTTAAAATAAAAGTTTAGGAAGAAGTTGAAACTTGCACTTTCAGTGCAATGCACTGAACGTTCCCTTAAAGCGCAGGTGCACGTGTTTGGGGGGTGTATTGTGTGTGGGAGGGGACGACGTGATGGGGTTTGTGGGGAGAGGGTGTAAGCCAGCAGGGAACATAGTTCCACTACTTCTTTTCGTACACTTCGACCACTGATCCTAACAGATATTTGTATGGAGTGGTTCTGTCTCCCAGGCCTCTCTCTAAGGTCTCCATTGCCATTGAAGACCCCGTTCATTACCTATTTAAGAAATCTCAATTGAACTTGATCATTGCTGCTGAAAATATAGCTTGTCTTCCCCAGAGTTCGGACCCAGAATGAGTCTTATGTCAGTTTGTATAGTGTGAGCCTTCTCTTACAAGGGTGGTTTTTTCATGTATTTATTAGTTGTGTGTATTTCTATTTTATTCGATTTTTTAGAACCTTTTTAAGGCCTTATTTTGTTTTAATATCACAGTACTAATGCTGTGTTGATGCTTCTGTGTTACCTCATAACTCCCCTGAAGCATTTATCCTGTCTTTGCCCCAAGCTACAACTAAAGGAGAAGTAGGCATAGCAGTTGGGCTATCCCTCTGTGATTGGGATCACTGCCAGTTTTGAAGTAGTGTGGAGCTGAGTAGAGAATTTCTTTTCAATACTTATCTCTGTACTCCTGCAGAGCAGCACTCATTAGGTCACACAGTTTTTTTTTTATGTGTGAGTAACTTAGGCCCAACAATTCACATAGATTCAGATGCAAATTATCTGTTCTTCTAGAATGAGCCATTTTGGTACTAGTAACACCATGCATATTCGAAAGTTACTACTTTCCAAGAGTAAGGCACACTTTCTATTCTTTTGCAGATGGCATGCCTCCAGGTCCTCCATTTTGCTATAGTGAGGGCGAATACATGTGTCAGAGTTCCACCAATTTTACACACAAAAAACACGTTAGGCTTCTCGCAAAAGGAAATGGTCAGTGGATCTCATAACTGCACAAACTCATCGAATTGTAAGGCCATGAGTATTTGTAGCATTGTCAAATTTGTGATGCCTTCCGTTAAGTCAACTTGCGAAAAGGCAAATTATTCCAAATGTTCACTCTCTCAAAGCCTAACCTAACACTACTGTTTTATTTTGCATTCTAAAAAAGTGAACTCATGCGGTTATTGTGATTTTTCAAAACATTTACAAGATACTTACTTACCTATGATATGTTAATGACTTCCAACTTTGTAAAATGATCATGGCCTGTCTTTTGTTTTGACTCATTCCCACTCCCTATGACTGGAGCTTGAATGGCCTGCATTGAGGTGTCTGTGGCATGACGAAACAATTACAGCACACAGGTGTCTAGATGCTGCTAATTTACAACGTTTTCCTTTCACATCAAGACTTAATTGCATGTATTCGTGTTAGCCGCATAGCTGACCCTTCCTCAACTAGACCCTTCCCTTTTGTTTTAGAGCTGAACAGAACATTGTAATGTGTTCAGTTTTTGACCTTAACCAACAACACTTTACCTAGAGTCAAAGGGTTAACGCGACTCGAAGAATCGCCTGCAAAGAATCTGCCCCCTTACTTCCGGGTGCATTGTTAATCATGTTAGCCAATAATCATCATTGCTCATTTCTGAATAATTATAGCAATTAAGGAAACATATTGAACGAAGATTAAATAGTGCTCCGGAACAAGGCAAATGATCTACGTTCGAAAGAAGAAAAAGGAAAAAGGAACATCGTTATCATTAGTTAGGCAAGCCCCAATAGATTCTAACATCGGTATTAAACGATTATTCAAATACAGTAGATAAACACAGTACAAGTACAGAGAGAAAAGAACAAAATAAATGGCGAGACATGCTGAGCATTTTGTGGTCAGGGGACGTGTGTTTAGACTTCCCCTCCTGCTCATCAACAGATTGTTGCATGTGTTAAAGCAATGAAATGTGTAAAGGATTTAACAGCACGACATCCCCTGGCACCCAGTTTCTGCTCAAGGGAGCGCGCCCCTCCTGCAGCCAATTCCTTTGTCTGCAGGGACCTGTTCATCAGAGCTTCACTTTTATTGCGTTTAGTTCCCAGAGCCTTCTGGCCAAGAGAGAATTGTGAGCCGTCCTTCCCGGGCAATGTCATTATGCAGCAAGCTCCAGCAGAGGGAGGCTATAAAGAGAGCGAGCAAAAAGAAACTAACTCGCAAGGACATAAACCTCTACACCGTGTGCTAAAACAAAAGCGAATTCTCTTTTATTGAGCTATCCAAAAGAGCCACGGTGCTGTCACTATAAAAGTCAAGGCAAAGAAGTTGCAATCTCATCACGTGTGTTCCTGTGCGCCCTGGGCGCTGCGTGCGCTACAGGTATTGATAGGGAAAAACTCTGCTAGGCTGCCATACCACGACTCTTCCTTGGGTGCGTTTTTACATCGTATGAATGTGTTGAATGTGTTTTTCACTGCGGGGAACTTTCAATGAATAAAGAAATTCACCACGGACAAAAACATGTTTAGTTTCTTGAAAGCTGCTCTTGTGTGATGATATGAGGCGATGTACATGTTTGGCGCTTTAATCACTCAATTGTTCTTTCTAAAATGTAAATATTGACACAATATTATCTGAAAACGGTACTTCATTTGCTCTGGTGTTTGCCAGCGCTCAGCCCTGGCTCTCAGTTTGATTAGGATGTGGTATTTCGGTAACTTTACTATTTTTACTTTCAGCCACAAAATATACACCTATAGAATCTGTACAAAATGTAAATGATGATTGTGTTTAAAGACACAGTTAAACAGATGTCTCATGTCAAGACTCAACGAGTAGGCTATTTTATGTGTATGTTGATTGGTATTAGTAAATCACACATCGGCTGTAGCGAGTACATCCATCAATAACACTAAACTGGTGGCAGTTGCAGCTTTAAACCCACATATGTTGGCAGCATGGGGAGCAGCCATGGGTGGTGGTGACAGTCGGTGGGGAGCTGCCCATCCTGACCTGTCATGGGCGTGTTAGAAAATATTTGCGTCCTGGCACTTATTCTTTTGCAAATTAAGCACTGCCTAAAAAACGTTACCATGTGGTGCTGAGAAACCACCAGAGGCAGAATGAGAATGAGATCTGATATCACCACGACTTAGGTATTACCCAAATTGATCGAAAACAATTGTCCGAATGACACAATTGACCCAATTACAGTGGTCCTAATTGACCCTCTGTACAATTGAGAGTTTGATTATTTTTATATATATAGTGGGTTGGTTTTGGTTTTTAATAATATAAGGGGATTGGGTGGGGAGTTGCAGGGCGTTTTGGATTGGGTGGGGGATTGCGGGGGGGTTTCCCCCTGCATATATCCGCCTGGAACTCAAACCATACCTTAAGAAAAAACTTGGAGGCATCTCCTTCTACCACTTAGCCGCAAAAACCTGGAACAACATCCCAAAAGAAATAAGAAACACTGAAGATCACCTAAAATTCAGGAAATCACTAAAAACCTGGCTCTTCAACACCACAGACTAAATCGGGAAACCGAAACCAAATAAAAAAAAAAATCTAAATAAATATAATAAAAAAGGGGTGACTAAACTGGAAAGGAGACGGACATCCCCGACACGAGAGGGTAACTCACACGGCACCTGGATGGGTGACACCGGACAGACGGGAACACAGGCGGCACGCACGGAGACTGAGTCAACTACCCCAGACAATCCCACCAACTCCTCGCCTGCCCTTAGTTACCGCCAGGTACCAAAGTGTTATGGAATTGACGAGACATTTGCAATCACCACACTACCTGAGAGGTTGACACTGGCAGGTGCACTGGCCACAGGAGTATTAAGGGAGAATCAGGGGAGCTCTGAGAGAGCATGTTAGAGGTGGGTGCCAGAAGAGTATGGAACCTTATATGCCAGTCGGACCCAGATCTGGACAGAGCCACATCATGGGAGACCACGCAAACTGAGCGCCTCAACTCGGGATAGAGACGCAAACTAACCAACTCTACTAACAATTTCCCTTTCTGCATACACCTCTCAAACTCTGAACCAAACACAACCAAACCTACAGCACAACAAACCGCACAAACTTCACTACACTGCAACAACAAAACAAAAACACACATAGGGCCTCATTACTACCCAGGCATCAAGGAGTTAACGGCGCCGTAAAAGGTGTCGGCGCCGTTAAACCCTTAACGCCTGATTATGAGGTCCCTTTGCGGGTTGCACTTTAACGGCTGCTTTTAGCAGGCGTTAAAAAACCAACCCGCAAAGGGACCTAGGAGCTAATTATGGCACCGTAATTTACGGTGCCGTAATTAGCGCCTTCCCCATTCCCATTGAGCCTTATGGGCCAAAAATGGGAATTGGGAAGGGGCCATGGTGAATGGGGAATTACCACCCCGCCAACCTTGGAATGGGGCGGTAATTCCGCCATTCACCATGGCGGACCCCGGCATGGACCATGGTGCTAATAGCACCATGGTTTAGCGCCGGCGTCGTAATGAGGCCCATAGTCTTGCACAACAGTACACAACGCCTACCGGCCGCAAACACCCCAGGCCCAGCCAACGGACCCACCGGGCTGTGGCCGCAAACAGCACATCACTGCTCTCTTGCCCTTTTCCTGCTTCGTCCCACTAACTCATTCTCCCCTCCTTTTTCAGAACCGCCAGAGTGCCAGGGGACCACTCCGGTGGTGATAGTGCACGGTACAAATGTCCTTTAACATTAACATTAATATATGTGAAATGGAAACTGAAGCGAAGCACATCTCTGCTGCAGCCCACTATCCAGACCGTTGGCAGAGATCTTATTTCTGCATGAAATCAGAGTTTAATGCTAACACTGTACAGCGGGGGCAGCTTCACAACAGTCCATGAATGGTTGTTCTTAGAATCTCACTAGCAGCAATCATGGCCTGAATTCACTGAGGAAGATCTTCAGCACGGTGGGGACCAACAAATGAACATCAACATTTAGGCATGCAAGATATTGATGATCTGGCAAACATGCACAGCTGCTCCTTAAGGGGTTGTGCTTAGCTGTAACCCAAGAAGGTACTCACAGGCATAACATGCCATCTAATGACTAAGCAGACTTTTCACATAGTTTGCATATTTTGTGTCATGGACTGTCAATCTAGACAATGTTCACATGCATAGTTGCCTCCCCATTTCCCATTTCTCCAACATCTTGTATTAGAATTTGTATTTTTATTTATATAGAGCCTAACGTTTGGGTGCTCTACAAAGCACAGACTCATGGTATAATAGTTGAGGCAAATGCATGATAAAATGCAAAGGCAAAGTTAAACAGAAAGGAGATCATTGTGCAGGGATTAAAGAGGCAGATAAGAGAGGGACCACAGAGACACAGGTAGAGAACTCCAATGTGTTGGAGATAATAACTAGAATGCATGGCAATGGGAGGAAGCACAGGGAAGGTGGCGGACCACTAGGAGAAAGAGAGCATGAGAACGAAAAGGACACATCCGAGTATAGAATGAAATAAGAGAAGAGAGATTAGAAGGAACAATGCCGTCTAGACATTTAAATAAAATACACAGTAAATTGAAAAGCAGCTGTGCCTCGAAGGAGAGCCAAAGAAGAAACAGAAAAGATGCTTGTTAGATAAGAATTGGTGCAGTCAAATTGTGTGCGACTACACAACACTTATCTGCTTGATATTAGGTAACCCACCTTTTGGTATATGTCGGTACTACGCAAGTTGGTAGTATGACTGAGCAGCCAGGATTATCTCAAGTGGGGTAAATGTGATCTGTAGAGCCGTAGCAATGAAATTCGCAAATACAAGTAACAAAGTAATATTTGCATGCATGGTTTCAGTTATAAATAGTTATTATTATTTATTTAACATCTGTTATAAATACAAATTCTTTAAAAAGGCAATTTGTTATAACAATTCAAATATACTTTAAAATTACTACTTAGAATCAAAACAAGTTAGTGGATAATCTTTGAATATTCTTCATACACAATTCTTACAACATGGGGTGACTTCAATCACAAGGACAGCAATGGCATGAGGTTGCAGAAAGGAAAGGTTAGAGAAATAAAAAGGTTTGAACAGTTTCTCAGCAAATGTGAGGACAACTAAAAATCCGAAGCAAGCCGATGCAGAGCAACACCAGTTGAATCCTCCTCACCAGTTCGGATTCGCACTTAGAAACCTCTCGGTATTAAGCGTGTTATGAATAACCGATTACAATTACAATCTGATGCACTTCTTGGATCAAAGTCTTGCACAAAGTTAGAGAGTTTCAGAAAATCACTGTTAAACCTTTGAGAAGGGGGCTGAAATCAACTTGAAAAAGGTAAGCCAATGCAAGCCTCAAGTGACAAAAGCATGGCTAAAAACACTAAGGTAAGTACGCCAAGCCTAAACGGAACCTCTGTCCAGTTGGAATTTGTCTTGCTACAGCAGTGCAGACCCTGGTTCCTGAGCCTCAGTTGTGGGGACATGAGGGAGAATGTCTGGAGGGCTCCTGTGGCTGTACTGGGGAGGTCGTCAGCTACTATGGGCTCTTTTCGACCCTTTGTGGTTTCAGAACTTTACCAACAGCACTGCTGCGAATCTTGGACGCCGGTTGGGCTCTCTTTGCTACCTGGGTCCTGCAATCAGGTGAGTGGACTCTGGATCTGAAGGTTCTGCTTTGGGATGGTCCTTAGGAGTCTCCTGTAGCTTCTAGCCAGATTCGTTCTGTGACAGACATTGCACTCGACTACAGACACCTGACTCCTGGCATTGGGCTCTCACAGCAATGGAGAAGCACAGCAAGTCAAGGATGGTGGTTCAGTGGAGTTTGTCTCAGGGTTAGTTGCTCCCACTAACCCAAGGGAGAAGTTGTTCCACCCAGAGCTAGTCTGTCGAGATGAAAAAGGAGTTCAGCACAGCAGCAGGGCATCACCAGGCAATTCAAAGGTCCAGGAGGTTCAGCAAGCTTCATTCATGGTTTCTTTGTTGGGTGTTTCTCCCAGTGGTCGACTCTGCCTGTAGCCCCAAAACCCTCGCCTTTCAAACAGGTTTCTTCCATTCATGCACAGCCTAGGCTATCAATCACACAGCAGGGTGGCTGTCCTAAATGGACAGCCAGCCAGCCAATCAGGACTAGTTGCATTCAGGCATTCCTAGAGAAAAAGGAAAGGGGAGTTTCGGGACCCTACCTCACATCCTGCCCTTCCAGATGCGCTGGATCCAGGGGCGGGCTTCAGGACTGAAGCCTGCTAAAGGCAAGACAAACAAAGGGCTCAAACCTGTCTCAGCACACAGAGTAAAAGCCAAGAACAACCTCATAAAATGAAAATGGTGAAAAAAGAAGACAGGGGCCATTTTGACAAAATGGTCACCCATAGGTGCTGTACTGCATCTGAGGATTCAGCCTGTGGTATAAAAGCACATTGGTAGGAAAAATTAAACCACTGCCACCAGCCATTTAAAGTAGGGAGGGTAACATAAACATGTTAAATGAGAAAAGTAGGATAAGGGGCTACTAAGTAACCCTGCAGCACTCCACATAAGACAGTGTGTGCTGGACCTATAAATAGAAAAGGTAAGTAAAGTCAACTTCACTTTACTATTCTTGGGACCTGTAGTTTGCACAAGCAAAGGTACGTAAACCTTAAGAGAAATCTAAGAGACTTCCCAGTGACACTACACTGAAGGTTGTGCGTCACCATACAAACAACAGATGCATATGGAGTTTGTCAGACTCCAAAAACAGTGGAAACACAAAATCCAAATCAGGTAAAAACTCATGTGAGTGTGAGGAGAAAAAGGTCTCACTCACTCCAGGGTTAAAATTAAAAAGTCCTAAGTCCAGCAAAAAAAGCTGGGGGTCTCTAATGTAGGAGGAATTTAGCACTAAAATAAATGAAGCATCACAAGGAGAAAGTTCAGAGAACAAATGTGAAAGTATTATAGATAGAGCGAAGAGGGGCAAGCTGATAAGCAGGAAGACCGAGAAGGAGACTAGAACAATAGAGCATAGGGCTGCAAGACTTATCCTTAGCCTCAAACTAATGGACCGTATCTCCCCAGCCCTAAAATCTCTCCTAATTTCCAGTGTTATACTGATGACACACAGCTCTCCTTCAAACCTCCCTCTACTTCCCCCTCTTCCTCCTCTCTGTTCCCTGACTGTTTGTCTACCATTCAGGCATGGTGTGCAGCGAATGACCTCTACCTTAATGCCAGTAAGACGCAGATCATCCTCATCAGGATACCTGTGTCCTCTTTTCCTCCTACCTTCTGAACACCATCTATTGGCACTCTACCCCGACCATCTTGTGAGGCCAAAAACATTGGGGTCATCTTTGACTCCACTCTCTCCTACAAAACTCACATGATGTTCCTTACCAAGAAGTCACACTTCCGTCTCCACCTCCTCAGAGGCATTCATCATTTTCTCATCTTCCCCCAGAAGCTCAATGTCTCCAGAGTTCTGGTTCTCTCTAGGCTGGAAATCTCCCTCTTTCCTCCCTTCGTCTCCTCCAGCTAATCCAGAATAGGGCTGCAAGACGTATCCTTGGCTTCAAGTCTATAAACTGTATCTCTCCAGCCCTCAAGTCTCTCCACTGCCTCCGGTGGCTGCAAGGATCAAATTCAAGACCCTCTGCATCTTACACAAGGCCTTCTGGGGCCAAGGACCATGCTATCTCCAACTTTCCCTCCCTAAATACTCCCCTGCTACAGCCCTATGCTCCTCTAATTCCAGCTCTTTCAATGTCAAATGCATCTCCAAGCAGAGATTTGGGGGCTGGTCTCTCTTCACGGCTTGTGCTTCACTTTGGAATGCCTCCCTCAGACGTATGCCAGACCTCCTTAAGTTCTGGAAACTGCTACCTCTTTACCGATTTCCCTACCCTGCTAATACCCCAACGCCGCTGTGACCGGTGGCCTGATCCTAATGAATCTCACAGGATCCTAGTCAATACCAGCACCCCTGCCCCCCACTGAACTGCCCTGCCGCCCCCTGCTTGATGGCTCCACATCCCACTCTGAGAGTCGCCTGTACTTGCACTTAGCCTGACGTTCTCCTCCTTGGCTCCCCTTAGCACGTCACTCCCGGGCACTCCTCATGCTCTTGTCCACTCCTCTGCTCCTACTTCCATCCCCGTCCCCTGCACTTCTCCTAATTGCACTTGCACGGCCGAATGCCACAAGGCCTAGTAGGACCACGACTGTATATTACTGTTTTTGCCTGTGTTATTATTTCCCCTGTTCCATTCCCATTTAGCCTTGTGGTGCTTTGAAACACAATTCGGTTGTATAAAGAGACTTAAACATGCACAATAAAATAACATTTTTAAAAAACAGGTGTGAAAACACTAAGGAAAAATGAGGAGCTTAGTAACATCAAAGGTAAGAAAATTGCAGGCTTTGCAAGTGACAAGACTGAGTGATGGAAACAATATGCGAGGTAAAGTGATGCCCAGATTATGGGAAGAAATATAGATAGGGAGAAGAGAAGGAGGGAAATAAATAGAGCATGGGGGAATAGGAGGGTGGATGGTGGAAGCAGGGAAGAAGAGAACCTCCATTTTGGAAGGATGTAGGTGTAAATAGTGGGAAGACATGCATGCTTGGATGTAGAGCAGACAATTAGAGTAGAATGCATAGACTCAGGGAAAGAAGAGAAGGACAGGAGGATTTGTGTTTCATCCACATAGAGGTGATACGGTAGGCCAAATGAGGTAATAATGGATGCAAGATGGATAGTGTACAAAGAAAATAGTAGAGGGCCAAGAGAGAACCTTGGGGCACATAGTAGGAAAGACAGAAGAAGAGTGCCAAGGCCATGAAACAGAATAAGCATGGTTAAAAGATGAGAGTGGAACCAGTCAAGAATGGAACCACGAAAGCCAATTGGCTGAAAGAGGAAAGGAGAACAGAGTGGTCAAGTATATATCAAAGGCAGATGATAGGTCAAGAAGGACAAGGAGTGAGGAGAGCCTAAAATTGAGAGAATATAGCAAGGATTCAGAGATGGCAATGTGGGATACATTGACCCACTCAGCAAAATTCCCATCCATAAACAAACTGCACTTCAGCCGTTAACAGCAAAATAGCTGTGCTGTCTCCTTGGAGCACCATTGTCTCACATCAAAACGGCTTTTTGCAGCTACAAAATAATGTCTTGCCAAGTACCTATTGGGCAAGTTGGAACAGGGAGCACACCAGGAAAGGCTGCCAGTGTGTGTTCTTGGTCGCACCAAAGACGCTAAAAAGTTCCCATTGAAAGGGGAATATTTTACATTGAAAAGGATGCTGATGCTCTTTTCATCTGTCCAACATGAAACTGCTTTTATCAGTGAGACCCTGCCCTGCCCATCCATATTCGGATTGTGCTCCAGCAAAAGAGAGCATTATCCCTGAAAGACAGGTTGTGCCAGACCAGATCTGGGAAATCCACAGAAACTTTGCTTTCAGTCGCACGGAAAATGCTTGACTTTTGGGCTACACAATGGGCCTCATTACACGGATGGCGGTAGAGATTTACCGGTACCGGTAAAATACCGGTACCGGTAAATCCCTACCGCCTTACTACGAGGTCCCTTTGCGGGTTGGGGGATTTAACGCCTGCTTTTTGCAGGCGTTAAAATCCAACCCGCTAAGGGACCTCGGAGCTAATTACGGCACCGCAAAATTGCGGTGCCGTAATTACCGCCTTCCCCATTCCCATAGATCCCTATGGGGCAGAAATGGGAATGGGGAAGGGCAATGGCGGAAGGGGGATTTACCGTCCCTCCAACCTTGGAATGGGGCGGTAAATCCCCTTTCTGCCAAGGAGGTGCCGGTATTTTACCGGCATGAGCCATGGCGCTAATAGCGCCATGGTTCACCGCCTACCGGGTAATGAGGCCCAATGTCAAAATGCAATACTTCAAAAGAAACCCTAGCTCTATGGGCATATGTCAATTTCAGTGTACCTGTGTCTTGAACAGACTGCTGCATAAGAGAAACTGACTAGGGCTGCAAAACAACGCTGGGAATTCAGATTGAAGAGAAAAGCTTTTGAAAGGGACATCTCAGCAGACTTCACCACGTGTTAAAATGTGCTTTTGCAAATAAGAAAAATACCTATTTTAAAAGTCTAATGTTGAATAAGCCCTGTCCTTGCCTAACAATGTAAAGTTATGTATGCGTTTGATTCAGAACAAAATAAAATAAAGAAATAAATGTATTGGCAGTACTGGTAAATCAGCCCAAACAGGTTTTCTGCCATGGCTCAAGGGACATGTGGGTGTTGACAACAGGAGTTGCCTACCCCCAAAGGAAACCACAGGGAATTTCTGGGACATCTACATGTTAATTGTGCCCTTTGAAACTCTGAATGGACCAAGTGGCAGAATATCACACGCTTGTCAGACTTCTGTCTTTGCTCCAGGTTGACACAATAGATTCTGGGACGCCTACGTGTGACTTTTGGAAAATCACCTCCCCTCAACTTCTACAGGGGAGCTTCAAAGCCATCTCCAGAGCAGCCTTGGAAGTTATGCCTTTAATTGGTAGACAATGCTGGCCATCTGGCTCCAAAGGCAATTTTATTAATACATTTCAAGACTTTTAATCTCCGAAATTGGACAACACAGTAATGCGAAAGTTTCACAATCTAAATGCAATTTTGGTGGCTTTAATTTAAGACATGCTAGCCTTCACGGACATATTGGGGACAGAAATGGCTGAGAATTGGATATTCTGAGGAAAGTGTATATGATGCCACTTTGAAATGTAATACTCAAATGCCTTATGATAATATATACTAATGTATGAAGTTATAGAATTGTAGGTAAAATAATGTCATTGAAAATTATGAAAAATTATTAGAATGATGAAATGAAGTCCTACAAATGTGAGAATTGGACTGTCATGCTCTGTGTGAAATATGTAATCTGCTTACATAATTTATGAACGTGCCACAACCGTACAAATGTGTGATTTATGTTAAGATAGATTTTTTGCAAAAAGAACTGTGGGATGGCTTTGCACCTCATAAAATACAAACCCATAAACTGAGTCCCCCCGTGGAGGAGGCAACCAATTTAGGCTGACCTATCCGGTTCTTGGGGGTAGATCTAGCTTAGTTCTGCCCAACAATAAACTCTGAGATGCCACCTGCTTTAAATAAGGGGTGGGAGCTCACAGGGACAGAGTCTCTCTTTTGAATTTCCAGCGCCTGCCTATCCAGACATTCCATATCCATCTTTGCAAGATTCCAGACTCTACTGCCAGGCCAAAGGATAGCTGATCCAATCCCATCAAGGCCATTGATTCAGGAACCCCACTAAAAATCCCAATAACAAAGCAGAAAAAGCTGTGGTACCTTTTGGGAGTATCTTGTGACCAAACCCGCTTTTTGCCCACTACCTGCTGCCCCCTGTACCCTTGCCATCCAGTGACCAGACTTGCCCAGCTGTTTGCTGTAAGGGGCGCCCGCCATGCTGTGACCAGAGCCCTCTGAGTCCAGAACCCGGTTGGCTGTCCCAAATCCCATACTCAAGTGGGGATTGTGAGTATTTCCCCATCCCATAGCAACACATAGCCTATCCTATCTTGACCCTTTGCCTTTGTCCTTTGTTCTAAGTAATCCTGTTCCTACCCTAGAAACCTGGTTAAAACTGTTAGAATTCTCTATGCATCCTGTCCTTGATCTCTAAGCGTTAGCACCAGTCTTCTATTTATCTATGACTTTCATATATCATTAGTCATCTTTTGAATAATTTAATTAATTTCCACATAAAGAGACATGTGGCGTGAAGGGGGTTAATGCAGTTGTCCAACCTGTTTCGTGGGCAGCACTATCTTCTTGATAATCTAGTGTATTGCTACAAAAGGTCAACATAATCACACCCTGGCTCTCTTATAAACTTGCACACTGCCACTTTCTTGCAATGGGCCAATCTTGCACCCTCAAGTCAATATAATATGTGCTGCAAAAATGCTGTAATAAATAAAGGTTTGTGCCGCATAATTTGCCATTTCATGTCACAAAATGTTCCATTTCATGCTGCAATATCCAGGAGGGTCTGACACATGCATATTACAAAGTGCAGTAAAAAGAAATGACACCCTACCATCACTGAAACAGCAGAAAAATGCAGTTCATAGTAGCGTGGGAGGGTATAGCATTGGGTTTTAGGAAGAGGCCTGGGGTGGGAGCAGATGAGTAGAGGTAGTGCAGGAATTCTGGGCTCAGGAAAAGGAATACAAGGCCACAAATGTAAAATGGAGTGTAATGTGCCTGGTACTGTCCGTTGAGCACTAGCTTTGGGACTGCTATTAAGAAAAAGCTTCTCTATTTGGTTATAAATGTCATTGACTATATTATAAATAATATGAGAGGTTTGTCACAAGTTAGGGGCAATGTGCCATGAGCTTTTAAAGTTTTATAATAGGGACTGGGTGAAGCAAAAAGGAATTGTACAATGTACAGTGCTCGGGTCCCAGACAAGCTAGCTTATTAGGCATTGTGTTGCACAAAACACACATACGCACACAAAATACATACACACACATATTTGTTTATCTGCTGATGTTGGGCAGATTAATTAGCAATTTCATAATCAAATAAATTGTGTTAAAAATTAAATAGGATTTTGTATTTTTTGCTGATCTCTCTAAATGATAACTTTTTTTAATGTTTTTAAAATTTGTTTTAGTTGTTAAAATATATTACAGCATCTGTTTTCAGATGAAGTATTTACAGGATGAGTTTTCCCATGCATCAAAAACAGTTATTAATGCTCTTCTTACTTATAATGTAGTTTCACAAATAAACATTTGCTTAAAAAAAAAGGATAGGAAGAGAAGAGAAAAACAAAACAGCAATCATAAAAAAAAGATAC
The DNA here is from genome assembly GCF_040938575.1 of Ambystoma mexicanum. Taxonomy (NCBI): domain Eukaryota; kingdom Metazoa; phylum Chordata; class Amphibia; order Caudata; family Ambystomatidae; genus Ambystoma; species Ambystoma mexicanum. The sequence goes on along the minus strand of NC_090922.1, from coordinate 881,904,053 downwards.
CAATGTTTTGCACCAAACAATGGAGCTATGGGGAGGTAACAATATATTTAGTTTTAGCAAGTATCATATTGTTGCAAATATAAAGATATATGCTGCGCGTTTAACATCATAACCCACATATGTTGTGGGGTTAATATTCGGTACTCATTAAAGATTTTCAAAAATAATCACGCCTCAGTCCTTTTAAATTGCAACATTCAAGTAGGAGCTGTTTTAAAGTTTCGGAGTGATCAGCGTTATTACAGAAATGGCATATTGCAGATATGTTCTCTTTTGCTCTCACAAACAATCAATCTCTGGTAGGCCAGAGATCAAAACGCAGACGCATAATATACGCTCTATAGTGGTGATTGGGAACTTTCATTAGATATAGCGGTATTATATTTAGTTTTTGCTCCTTAAATGAATCAGGAAAAAAAGACTTATATTTCAAACATTCAGCCATGTGTCATTCCATTCTGCAAACCACAACTTTAGTTTTTCTTTAACTGGATTTGTGTTTAAAAGTTCAGGAGTTATATCCGCTCTACTCATTATCGCAGTGCATTCTTGTTTCCAGAAATTAAGTAGTTTATTGTCCCTATGCTCATATCTAGAGCCATCAGAATCAAAGCCGAGTAGGAGTCTTGCATCAGACATGTACTGTATAACATCAATGCATTGCATGCAACAAAAGATTTTAAAGAGATTAGATCTAATTCATACATGGCAATTTATATAGGGAATGATTTAGGTATGGGGAGCAAGTCCCTCCAAAAGATCCCTTCTAAAACATTCCAGCTTGGCTGGTTTTTTGCAAGCTTTATATGAGCCCCATAAATTACTGCAGGGATCACTTTTCCCTTGTAGAATTTTATTACAGGAAACAATGAGAATTTACAGTACTTTCTCTGAATAACTTTCGCTTGGGAAGCAAGTGCTGTAATTTTGTATCTTTATCATTTTTGAAAGGGGCCTCTGATTTTGCATCATTGACAATCCATCCCAAATATTTGTACTGGTATTGGTACTCATAGTTTGGCCACCTGCATCACACTTATAGTTCTGCAAGTATTTAATTTTCGACCCTTGCCACTTCATAATAATAGACTTCATGATATTTATGGTCAGCATAATTAGGTCAGCATAGGTTCTTAATTCTTGGAGCTGCCTTGGTAAATTGATTTGCGCCTGGTCGATGATGACCAGATAGTCGGAATTGAAAAGGTATGGAATTGGATAAGAACCCATTTTCGGTGGAAAAGCTCTTGTATTAAAAAAAAACGTTACTTGATGTAAAAGTTAAATAGTGTTGCGGCCAATATCCAGCCTTGCTTAAAACCTCAGGATTACTTTATTGGTTGTGATAATAGGTCATCTTTTGTCAGCTTGATTTGGATTGATGTGTTTGTATAGAATTGTCTCAATAACTAAAGAATATACTGTGGACACCCAGCTTCTCTAAGTTTGTGCCATCATTTTTTTCCTAGAGATAGAATCAAAAGCTAATCAGAAGTCTATAAAGGCTAAGTATATGGGTTGTTTGGTGGTTTCTGCTTGTGTTTTTAAGGCTGTCAGAGCTCATACATTTCTGGAGGTACCTAGCCTAGCTACAAATCCTGATTGATGGGGATCTGGAGGTTTATTAATTGCAAGCCATTTATTTAGATCTTTCAGCAGTATTCTTGCAAATAATTTGCCTGGGATATCTAAGGGTGCTATTGGTCTATAGTTTGATGGGGAACCCTGATCACCCTTTTTAAAAATTGGCACCAATATAGATTTTTTCAACGACTCCGGAATCTTCACTGTTCTTATTACCCTAGCAAAGAGTAGGTGTAACATTACAGACCATTCTTCTGGGTTCTCTTTCAAAACAGCATTTGAGAGTCCATCTGGGCCTGGCGCTCATGGTGAACTTAATTTTTTAATTAGTGAGTTAATGTCCAAGAGATCAAACTGTAGGGTACTTAAATCACTCAGGCAAGTGTTTAGGTCGTCTTCATGCTCTGTGTCCTCATAGATTGCTGTAAAATGCGATACCCAGTTTGCTTCTGGTATGGAATTTAACATCAGTGCTGAGTTGCTCCCGTTAAGTTCAGCATTTAGTCATTTCCAAATGAGGGCACTAGATTTGACCGACAAGGAGCATAGCATTTTCTCATTTGCTTCTTGTGTTTTCTTAAGTTTGTGTTGTCTCACAAAGTTCTTATATTTGGTACACACATTACTAGGTGTTATTTTGTTGTTCTTACCAGTACCCACTTGGACATTTTTCAAGTCTGCTCTCATTTTTTTGTTTGTTGCCATTTTGATTGGTTCGGTCGAATGGGTATTTATGTTTATTTGTAAGACGTGAACCATTTACAGAGCACGGTATCAAAACCATTATGGCCTGTGTATATTCTCGAGTAGAGTCGATAGATGGATTAGCATCTTCAAAATTAAGTTTTTCCATAAGAGGCATTAGCTTGGGGGTTGTCCATTTAATCCTGTTTTGACCATGTGACAGATGTTTCTGGGGTTTATAATATTGAGATGTCAACAATGACAGGTTCCCCAAGTTTGTTTCTAGTATATTATGGTCAATTTCAGAGGAGGTTATCACTTTAAAATTACCCACCGCTGCTATAACTTTCACACATGCAAACACATCATCCAAAAGAGCTGCGTAATTTCCCCTTTTTTCACATCGGTGTAGGTGGAATGTCATCATTAAAGTTTCCATTCAGCATGGATAAGTTACGATCTTCCATTAAGTTTAACCACCTCATTGTTTTGCAAGGGTGTTCTTTTTGCTGAAGCATGAGATTTTTAGACAAAGGCAAACAAATTATCATCAGTCAGAAGGGCCGAATTCCAATAGGGATTTAGAATGGCAATACGTACAACCGGGGACTGATTTCATTTGGTAAGATCAATTTAGCTAATTGGATATAGGGGTACGGCGAGGCCCAGGGTATTACATTTCCATTTACTTATTTTTTTATGGCAATCATAAGACCAGCCATAGGTTTCCCTCACCTTTGTTTAATGGTGGATATCCAGGCAATATCATAGTTTGGCCATAAAGGTTGGTCAGTCAGCCAGGTCTCTTGGAGAATAAACAAGTGATCGGTTGCTAGCCGCTGAATTATATTACTGTCCAGAAGGTATGCAAACCCTTGGGTATTCCACACTGCCATACTTTGCAGTTTCATTCCTAAAGCATTACTTTTTTTGATGGCACTTAAGTTGCTCAAGGGAATTTCAGAGCCATGCCCATGAGGTTTGATGTTCTCTTGAACAATTTCCTTGAGAGCCATCAAGTTTACACTGCTTCATTTCATGAGTCCTTGTATTGGCCATTACCTTTTGACCTGATATTGACAGTAGAAACCATTTTTACTCTAGGAGATTTATCTCTCTCTCCAAATTAGATCGTCGACTATTTGAGAGGGTACTGTAAAGGTAACAGTGTCCATTTTGTGAGATCTAATAAAAAATGGACCGATTCAATGTCTCTGGTTTCTACTGACCTAAGGTTATTTATTGTCTTAAGAGCTGTCAGGATAGTAGTTCTAATAGGAAATGGATCATTCCTCTTTCAATCTTTCACATATAATCTCAGTGTATCATGATGATCTAAAGAAAATTTTGAGGACGTTTGAGAACAGCGCCTTGTAAGAGCTTTCTTTTTTATGGGCTACCTAGGTCACAATAGGAGTATTTACTACCCGATCTAGCTCTTCTATTATGGTTGTATTTAAAGGGACAGGCGCTGGAGGGCCTGTTTTCGAGCCCTTAGTTATCAGAATTATTTTCTGTTCTATTGTGATTAATGAATAATTTGTTGCGCTCTCACCTGCTACTGGGGAGTTTGGATATACAATGTTACAAGGATCTAAGGGGTCAATGTGATCAACCACAAGACCGGGGAGAGTAGTTATCGAGTAGGTTGAGTAAATTAGTTACTCAGCGGACTCTGCATTATATTCCATGACTGCCAAGTTTATAGAGATTTGTGATGGTGCTAGAGGACTTTCCTTTTTGCAAGCTTTCGATGTTTTTGTTTTTAAAGGACTAGTTAGCACATTAATAAATGCTTGAGTGTGATATTTTAAGCTTTTTGTAGGTATATCTTGATTCTTTGCTTTTTCTTTGGCCTATTACTGTTCTTATTAGTCTTAGATTGAGCTACTTTTCCGATCTTTCTCTTCTTTTTCCCATGGGATTGCTGAAGTACTTAATACACTTTCTCTTGAGCTGTGTTACTCAGCTCACACCCTTGGTCTTGTATGGTACACATTTCTACCACTGAATTGTGGGCGGGCAAGTGCAAACAGGCTACACAATCAACCGCCATATTTATCTATACAACTTCGTCGTCGCTAGTACGCACCCCGATCAGGTCTTTCTGGATGAAGGGTAAAGCTAGTCAAATGTAAATTACCTGAGGTGGCTCAGCACTCCATTTATGTTTCAACTGAGTGTGATTCAATTCTCCTACAGAGGCTGCAATTCAATCAATTTTTGCATCCATTATCCTCACTAATGTTATATTTTATCGAGGACCTTATATAGTTTAGTTAGTGAAAATACCATTGTTTAATGCTGTCAAGGTCGTATCATAATCTGTCAGAGGAACTTACCTCAGCCCAAAAGATGGTCTCAGGGTGGGATTCACGAAAGATGTGACTGATATAGCAGATAAGTGAATTGAATTTCCAGTAGTCTGAGTTTAAAATGGGTGAATGAGAGAAGTTTGAAACTTGTGAGATGAGCGGCACATCTTGTTGCGTTTCTGGAATGGTCTTCGCCGGGCTGCCACATGGTTCCACCAAATGGATTTTCTCTTGGTTGGAGTCATTAAATTAACTCAAAGTTTTGTATGTAAAATGACTCAGGGAAACCCAACTTCGTTTTGTCAAAATGGATGCAGTTCGTGCAGAATGATTATTTTTGGGAGATTGAAGGCACCTGTCTTCTATTGAGTCACCCCGAGGTGTGGGCTTTTGTATTGAATGAGTATTAAGCTGTGTTAACATATTCACCTTGAGGGCTTGAAATGGTGGAATACCAGTGTGATCAATCCCATGTAATTGAACATGATGCAGATGGGTAGGTGGAAGAATTTGTTGCTGTGGTGTGGGTAGATCATAACAGATGACGGTAAGCCATGTAAGCAGCCCGGTGTGGGTTGGGCCAAAGGTTTGTCATCCATAATTGAAACATTTGCAGCTTGAGTAGTCACTGATGTGTATGCCGGGAGCAGCCGTGCATGTGTGCTATTCATTAAGTTATCAGGGCAAGGTGGAAGGACCGGCACACAAAATGTTTGTATACCCACCCCAACAACGTTTAGTCAGGGTCGGTCCCACCGTTGTCACGTGAACAGCTGAGTCTGATGATTCCGATGTCGCTCGAATTTTTGCATGAAGCGGCATAACTGTCTTCAAGTTATACAGCGGCATTGGTGATAAGAATTGGGCAGACCAACTTGGTTTTATCAGGGAAATACAGAGGGGATATTTAAAATCTTACCAGAAGGGACAGAGTCAAGTGGCCAGATAAGAGAGCAGCTGTTCGGCTGGTCAGCTGAACAGCTGAACAGCACTCTCCAAGCACTTCATGAGTGTTTAAAGATAGGTCATTATGTAGGAGCAGATTCAAAATGAAAAGAATGTTCTCGTAGTATACCCACAATGTGATAGACAGGGGATAAGGAGCAGGCCAGTAAGTCCAATTTTCTGTAGATGCAAGACAGACAGCAGAGAGTCACCAGCCGAACAGCACTCTCCAAGCACTCCACGAAGCACACATGCAAATGCATGCGGGTCCGAGATGTTATATGGAATGATGGGAAGGTGGACGTGGCTTAACTGGCCACCGTAATGTGTTCAGCAGGGGATAAGGAGCAGTCCAGTATGTCCAATATTCTGTAGATCCAAGACAGATAGCAGAGTCACCAGCCGACAGCACTCTCCAAGTACTCCACAAAGCAAATGCTAAACCCGGGCTTTAACGTGAGTGGTGCCACTCAGAGCATGCGCAGCAGAAGCAGGGCACCTCAGAGAGGAGATACTGATCGCTTGCGCGTGCACATGCATTTACTTGTGCATTAAATCCAGTACATCCACCTCCTCAGATTAATAACATTCATCCTCAAAGAAGGACTACAATATTTACTTTCAGACAGGGAGGTTGCACTGCATAAAGGACTCACCTGCAGACATCACGTAGTATTCTTCATTGCGTGTGTTGCAGACAGAAACTGCAGTAGTGGCTCCTATGTGTGGGCGGAAGGGCAAAGCCCCTATTGTTTTGGGACAATAGGTGAAGGATGTACATTTATTTAATAATACATCTTTTACTTGACGAGGCATGTTTACAGTGAAAGGCAATTAATGGTAAATCAAATGCATGTTCTACTTGCATGCATGTATTGCCCAGTCTGAGAATGCAGGTTGTTGGTTAGTATTAGGTGGTACATGCAGGTGTAGGGTGCTGCTGTTGCAGTTTGCGGAGGGCACGTCCCATGTCATGTATGCTTTCTTTATATTGTGCATGTGCCAAAAGGCTCCACACAGATGGGGTAGGATGGCTTTCCTTTAAGAGGCCAGTGGGGTGTAGATAGTCAGATCACACTGCCTCTAAGTTACGCACATGTTAGCAATATGCATCACTGTGACTGACTGACAGCAGACCTGGGCCAATCCAAAGCCAGGGTCTGCTGCCATTCATACACACATTCAATATTTATTGGCTGTCTTATTTATCAAATAGAAATTGAATGCCTGTTTTGCAAGAGGTGCGGCTGCTGGCAATGTCACTGATTCACCTCAATGTGATTTGTAAGGAGGCATGTGTGGGATGAACGGAGAGTAGAGAAACAATTGCTAAAGCCAGGACTCTTGGAGGGCATGACTGCTGCCCTGTGCTGAACCCCTAAAAGAAGCACCAGGAGAGTGTCTGCCAGAGCCATGTCCCAGAATACCCATGAAGCACAATATTGACTGGTTGAGCCACATGGCAGTAAGAACATATAGTAACTGATGTGGACTGAGTAAACAGAAGTACCTTGCGTGGGTAGACAGTACAGGAGACATCAGTGTTGGGATATCTAGAGCACCCAAGAACATCTGACAGTTTCTGCAAGCATGAAACAGATTCTGATCACGTGGCTAAGCCAGATGCAGGAGGCACCCTGCTCCGACCCTCATGTAGATGAGCAGCTGAATGCCTCTACAATAAGTCCTGCCTCTATCTGTCTACAAGTTGGAAACCGGAAATTGCTGTATGTGTAACGCCAGTAACGGTACTTATACAGTGAAAAATCTTTGAGATGAGGTACATATTAAGAAATCCCTATGTGAAGTATCCTCGAAAGTTTGATGATCTCCTGAGAAAATCACCTGAAGATGTATGAAGATGCAAAAAGGAGAAGATGGTGATGTCATGAAAAATGAGAATGACGCACTAAAAAGCATGAACAGAAAAGAGAATGCATGGGTGATATAGAATCTGATGGCAAAGTGAAGAATTGAGAAGATGTTTATTTGCAGAACGTAGATTGCACCAGTGTGAAGAACACTGAAGAAAATGCAAGGCGTTCAATAAATGTACAGATGCTGTAACGCAAGTAGACTAGGAATTCATAAGGCTGGCTATCCATAGTATGTAGACTGCAGGCGGTGCCGCCAACGTATATGTGTATAGAGTTCTGGACATTCGATGATATATTTTAGTAAGCGAGTCTCCATGAAGGAAGATGTATTTGAGGCTACGTGTGTTGTAGCAAAGAATAGGTTTGAATTAGACCAAGATCAGAGAGGCTGTCTGGCTTGATGTCAAAGACTGGAAGCAGCCAAGAATTAGTTATCAGCGTCTGAAGAACAGTATACGTGAGAAGCCAAGGCATACCTTGTTAAAGTTGCAAAGAAGGAACATTATGCGTGCCAAGTATCTTCATTAAAAATGAATACATTATATAATATGAGCAAATTCACGGTCTATGATTACGTGAGCTGAGGATGAAAATAGAAAGAGAGCATGGTGTACCGGACTGGAGATAGTAAATGCTCACACTCCCATAAATTCCCAGAGATGAGGAGCCACTGCAAGGCCAAGTTCAAAGACAATGTGAATGGCAGATGCCATGAGTGATTAGAACGATAGGCTAATTTGGTGGGAAGGTGGAACTTCAAGAAGCAGAATGAAACTGGAACCCCAGCGCATGTGCAAATAATTTTTATGGAAGGTGTATAAAGGAACCAAAATATCACAAATATGGGCTGACTAAGGCATTCAGGTGGCTGTATCAGATTGTGGAGCCTCTGCTTAGGAATCCACCCTATGAACTAATTGAATTACAAAGATACAATCACAAAGTCTGAAAATTGTCGGTTTAATGCATGGTAGTAACATTCAAGTTGGTTAGGGAACCAGCCGACATGTGTTTCGAACGTAGCTCTTTCTCAAGGCTTTGTTATCGTGTGCTGTGAATCCAAACAGGGTATGTTTTGCAAGGGTGCATTGCCCCAATTCAGATCTATATTCCTTCACAATTGTGGATACTTGAAACTACTCGTTCCTACATAGTTCGGCTTTCTGCTACGTCTGATCTTTCGGAAAGTTTAGACATAGGGAAGATAAGGTCAAGTCCACCTGCCGGCACCTGGGGTACCAGCTTACCTTCTGCTAGTGATTTGACTGTTCCAGAAGGGTACACACATTAACACCAATTGTAGAGGGGCGTATAACAACAAGCCTTATGGTTTAAGACACAATGAAGTATTGTGTTTCTAATTATTGTTGAAGATGACTTGCATAAAGGGAGGGCATGAGTGGGCCACCTGTTTATAGAGACCCAATCACAGTTCCAGCCCCTATAGAGGTATACCTATATGTTCCCACTGATCCAACCACAATCTCATGTAGGTTTTCTTAATTTGCCACGTAGTATGTCATCACGAATGACAGGTGTTTTGCTATAAAGGTGTGATTTTTTGTAAGAACCTCTGAGATTATGCTTTGCGACGTCCATTGATTTCCGTTGAACTCCCTGTTTTAGGTAATTGTTAATAAAACCGTGTTATTTGCCAACTTCCTTAGTCTATCTTTTTGCAAAGTTTGAGATGTTATTCTCTGTCCCATCCATAGTACGATATGTTACCTTGATTAAAAGGGCCTAATAGATCACTCAGGTCCATGATCACAAAGCTGGGTTTCTTACCTGGGATCACCAATACACAGCCAATGGGTCTGTGGGCACATGGCCTGAATTGCATACAGGCCGTGATGACACTGCAGATGCAAAATAACAAGCCGGACACCAGTTGCCATGCATGGAGTCTGCTGCCATACTGCCGCACATACCGGATAGAGCTCCTTTTGTTGAGAGCTTGCTTTTAAGGGGACAAGACCACACTCCTCCTAATTCATGACAAAGAAAACAACAACCATAAACATCAAACATGTGAACTAGCATTACAACCATGGATGCATTCCAGTCCAGGCACCCATTCCATTATAGGAGACAAAGAGTCCTCTTATCAACTAGTGATCCGAAATACCTGGATCAAACTCCTCACTCTGTAGAATATTAATCCTGTCCTTCCCCGCTTGCTGGGGAGAACCCTGATAATCTTCCTGTGCACATAATAGGGCCCTCATTTTTCTGTTGGTGCCATCTGAGCAACTGGTGGTCTGAGCGCTCTCCTTCCTGCTCCTTGTTGTGTATACTCCCTTGAGGTGGTAGCTGATGATGGGGCCAATGGAGCGGCCGATGATTGGACCCAACAGATCCTTTCGAAGTGGTCAGCCTTTCTGCACCTCCCACATGTGTATCCTTTGGCCGGGCACTCACGTGAGTGCAGCAGGTCCCATATCCTCACCGTGGGAAGAGTTAGGCACAACATCATTCTGGGCCACTCCACGTTCCTTGAAGTCCTTGCTCCCCTGCACTTTTTCTACTGCACAGATGTCTGACAGCTTTAACCTTTGCATGGCCATGTCCATGGCCGACAATCTTACTTCTGCAGTTCATGGGAACTCCCCATCTCTAGGATCTCACTAGTGTTATCCCATGCTCTCAGGGGACCTGCTTCCTCAATCTAGCTGAGCTGCAGACAAACATGATTTGTTGCCTAATCTCATCGTCCTCGTTGTTGCCCAATGCACAGGATAGTGCAATGTGCCTCAGCCTCCCATGGAACACATCCAGGCTCTCTTCTTCATCCTGCCTTGCTGACCTTAGCCTGAACCGCTCATAGTCACGGTTGATCATGGGCATGAAGTACTCATTCAGTACCTCAATGGTGGCTGCGTAGGAGAGATCCCTAGCTGGCAGTGTTTTAAACAGTTTTTGGACTGCGGGACCCGCAGAGTATAACAATGTTGGCCGTTTCACCCGCTCACCAACCTCAACGTCCTTGAAGTATAGTTCAAGCCTTTCGACCCATGTGGTCCACTGAGGCCCAACGCTGGCGGGTCTCCCATTATGTCAAATGAATTAATTGGTGCCAGCTGCCCTTGTTGAGGGTGCGATACGCCAGCCACCTGTACTCCATCCCTGTTCTATCCCATGGTGTATTGTGTGAGGCTACTATGGCTTGTGTTTATACAGTCGTGGTGGAGTATTTCCGTGTGCACGCTGGCAAGAGGGTTCACAAGTGCTGCAACCCTGTTGTGTCCTTATAAGCCCACCTGACCGGTGAGCATAGGTCACCCACTGTCTGCATATATAACCACCAGCCACTGGTGCAAACCTGCACTATGTTTTCCCTCTCCTGGCTTGGACTCTGGGGCCTCAGCTACTGTGCCCCATCCCCTTTTCCGATGCTGCCAACTAGTCATGTGGCATATCAACCTCCACGTGCTCCTGCACTATACATATACTGGCTCTCCTAGTTAAGGAGAAACCAACTCAGTCAGTCTTTCCCTTTCCTTCAGTACTGAGCCCAGAGCTTGCTGCAGAACAAATGTTCTTTATATCTGTTTTCACTGCCCCAGGCACAGAGCACACACTCTTCCTCTCCTTACTACTGAGCTCCTGATCATGGAGTGCAATCAAACTCTGTGTCCTTTGTTCTTTTATTTCTTAATTTGAATAGAGCTCTGATCATTATTTCTGTGAAGAAAACTTCAGCTACAGAGCGTGGAAGGAAAACACCCCCCGAGACCCAGGAACACTGTGTAAGGTGCACCCAGTTCACGAAGTGTGGGCTGCTATGCCAATTCTGCTCACTTTCTTTTTTGGGGGGATATCTCTGACACAGAGCATGCACCTTCACACCAGCCCAGTTTTTCCATAATGAGCTCCGACACAGAGCGCTCAGAACATCACCGTCCATGGGGCTGTGTCCTACCATAGAAGGAATACAGGCTCTGACGACCAGCAGGGACCGCTGTCCTGCAAGCGTCCTTTCCTTGCTCCGAGCGCAGAGCTCACCTCCTTCACCACTTTGACTGCCTGGGCTGTCACACCATGGGGGCTGCATCTGCAGGCCACCGCAGGGGTCCCTCATTGCCAATGTGCCACCTGGCAGTTGCTGTAAGCATGCAGCAGATGCTGATAGTGCCACGATCGGGTGGCAAAGCCAGCTGTAGGGGCACCCTGCTCTCACCCTAAGGTCCATGATCACAGGGCTGGGTGTCTTGTCTGGGATTACCCAGACACGGCCGATGGGTCCATGGCACACGGGCCAGAAGTGTACACAGGTCATGATCACACATCAGATACAAAATAAACAGCCAGACACCAGTTCAAGCTCCTTTTATTGGGAGCCTGTCATGACAGATGTCATGACACCGACAACTTAATCATGACACTGACATCTTAAAGGGGACAACACCACACTCAGGAGTCAAAGGGAGAAACATAACTTAACAGATACTTTCAAACAAGCCCAATTTCAAATTGGCCCGTTTCTTAAAAGATTAGCCTGAATAGATATGGCCCCTAAACGAAAATACATTTTACGAGGATTCCAAAGAAACCTGGTACACATTGTTGAGGCAAACCTTTAGGACATGTAGCCTCTGTATAACAGTAATCATATCTCTATTCTTGCAACAAGAACCCAAACCTCAAGGATAAGCATGCAGGCAATGGTCATAGGGTGAGCAGTTTTTTTGATTTCTCAAAAATACATTAAATGCTGGATCTTTCTTTGAAATAGACGAATGCAAGAAAGGCGATTGGTGGTAGGATTACTAGAACGCTCAGTCCTGGAGCAAATTGCCATATTTATGTTTTGTTGCATGAGTCGCTGCCGAACCCAGGGCTATATTCGGAATGTGTTGCTCATATCAGAGTGTCATGATCACATTCTTCTGGGTTTAGAAACTGAGTGCTGCATATTCAATTTCACAGGCATTACAAGCTTTGGACAGCATAACGTTAGTACCTCTTTAAGTAAATGCAAACTGACTTGGTTGTACCTTTTTCTAAAGTGTGAATTAACTGGATGTTGATGGTAGTGCCCAAATCATCATCCTCAGGCGATCCATCATCGTCAGTGAATATATGATTGGAATCCTCTTGCGGTCAAAACTGCATTACGCACACACAGACCTCTCATAAAGAAACCCTCAAGAAATACTGGAGAGTCCATTTTTGTAAATGTATGCATACCATGTATGGGCAGAACTGAGTGCCCCGTGGACACCATGACACAGTATCCAGGGTCGTTCCAAGGCAAGTGAAGTTCATGTGAGCAGAAACAATAGCTACTTGGCACCAGCTGGTAACAACACTTAAAGATGTGCTTAGTTACTTTTTCACCTCAATGTATTTTTTGAGGATTGGTCTCTACAATCCATGCTCACTTTACTTTTCTCTTGTATCACATTTTTTCTGCATCCAGCCAAAATGACGAAAACATCAATGTCTGCCCTATGAAACAATCACAGATGGCTAGGACAGGAAAAAAATCAGTCCGTTGGCATTGTTTTAATCAGTGTTTGGGGGTCTCTGATAATCTTATTGTGACTGTGCATGTCAGGGAATGTGGGTAGTTGCACCTCAGAGTGAGTGGCTAAATGTCTGTATGTCATGGATACATGGTCACACAATTGCGATGATGGCCGGGTATCTTAGATTGTCTTGTCTTTCGACAATAGAAATGATATAAGGCGAGCAGAGCAGCCAGCAGTCATTCTGAGTAATTTCAGTGTTTACTTTTTTATAGAAATGGTAAGGTACTTATGTTGACTCAGTCCCAACTGATTTCAAACCAAGCATGACTAGTTGCTAATGAATTCAGGTTCAAACCATTCCTGGAAAAGGGCAACAAACGGGGGGCGTGGCTTAGTGCTGTTACGGAATGGATGCCTAGATTCCGTCTCCAGCTTCGGCATTATTTTTATAATCCCCTTGTGCTTTTTAAAACGAAAATAAAGCAAGAACTAACCTTCCTACGTTTGGTCCTGGCTACAAAGAAGCAGAAAGCAGTGTTTCCCAACGTGTACGATATGATATGATATGATATGGTATTTGTAAGGCGCCTATACACAGGTGTTTCAAGGCACGACGAGGCAGGGAGGGGAGGGACAAAGGGAGACAGACAACGATCCTACTAGGCCAGGTGTCATTCAGATCGCGCAAGTGCAGGGGTGGGGGAGGGGGAAAAGTGCAAGGGGAAGGGGAGGGTAAAGGGCGTAAAGTAATAAATAAATAAATAGGGCCAGCTGGTGGCAAGTGCGAGGTAAGTGCAGAGCAAGTGCTGGGGAAGGGGGGGGGCTGTAGGGATACAGAGACAGTCCCGCAGTGCAAAGGGGTTCCAGGGCATCAGTGCAAGTGGAGAGTGGCTGGGCCCAGGACCGAGGCCGTTTAGAGTGGTCCAGTTGCAGGATCAGTGCAGTTTCAGTGAAGAATTAATTAGCTGTTCAGCAGGGGAGAGGGAGAGAGAAAGCAGAAGCAAAGAGGAAGGTTTTGAGGTGCTTCCGGAACCGGAGATGGTTCTCCTCAAGTTTCAGGGAGGCAGGAAGGCTGTTCCAGAGGGAGGTCCCTGCCGCGGAGAGAGATCTACCCCCAGCTCGTTGCTTCGAGAAGCGGCTAACCCTGAGGGAATTGGAGGCGGATGAGCGAAGGGCTCGGGAAGGAAGATATTTGGGAAGAGAGAGTTGAAGGTATTTAGGACCCAGGCCCCAGAAGGCCTTGTGGAGAATGCAGAGGGTTTTGAACTTTATCCTCGCAGCCACTGGGAGCCAGTGTAGAGATTTCAGTCCTGGAGAGATACGGTCCCTGGGCTTGAGGCCAAGGACAAGTCTCGCAGTTCTGTTCTGGATGAGTTGCAGAGGGCGGAGAGTGGAGGCAGGCAGATTAAGATAGAGGCTGTTACAGTAGTCCAGCTTCGAGAGAACCAGGGCTCGGGAGACAGTGAGCTTCTGGGGGAAGGAGAGGAAGGGAAGAATACCTCTGAGGAGGTGCAGCTGGTAGTGTGACCTCTTGGCAACGTCAGAAATATGAGGAGAGAAGGAGAGTGTGGAGTCGAAGATGACCCCAAGGTTTTTTGCCTTGCAGGTAGGAGCAGGGAGGGGGCCAAGGGAGGCAGGCCAGAGAGCTGCAGGGAAGGAGGGAGTGGGAGTACCGATGAGTAGAATCTCAGTCTTACTGGCATTAAGGCAGAGGTCATTGGCGGCACACCATTCTTGGATAGCAGACAGACAGTCAGAGATGAGGGAAGGAGAGGGGGAGGCTGAGGGTAGCCTGAAAATGAGCTGGGTATCGTCCGCATAGCACTGGAAATTAGGGCAGAGAGCGGCGATGCGGTGGGCAAGGAGTGCCAGATACTGGTTGAACAGCCAGGGAGAGAGATTAGATCCCTGGGGGACACCACAGGTGGAGAAAAAGATGTCGGAGAGGAAGGACCCCAGTTGGACCTGGGAGGGTCGATTTGAGAGGAAAGAGGTCAGCCACGCCAGAGCCTGACCAGTGATACCCAGGTTTTCCCGGAGACGGTTGAGCAGGATGGCATGGTTGACAGTGTCAAAGGCAGAGGAGAGATCGATCAGAATGAGAACACACGGAGTGTTGGAATCGAGGTTCAAGAGCAGGTCTTCACGGATGTTCAGGAGAGCAGTTTCCGTTCTTCTGGCAGCTCTGAAGCCAGATTGATGGTCATGAAGACTACCAACAGATTCAGCATGGAGGTTAAGCTGGGAGATGGCCAGTTTCTCTAGGAGCTTGCCCAGGAAGGGAGTGATGGAGATAGGGCGATAGTTAGCCGGGCAGGAGGGGTCGGAGGAGGGTTTCTTGAGAAGAGGGTGCACAAGGGAGTGCTTGAGGGGGGAAGGGAAGACTCCAGAGGCGAAGGAGTGGTTGCAAAAGTCAGCCAGGGCAGGAGCCAGGGAGTCGATGTGGTCCTTGATAGTTTTGGAGGAACAGGGGTGAACCTGTTTAGACGAGACTTTCATTGATCGGACTTGTCTGGAAACCTCGTCAGCAGAGAAAGGTGGAAAGGCAGAGAAAGAGGGAGGAGGGGTGACCGCAGAAGGGCCAGAGGAAGGGCCGGGTAGGGAGGGAGGGAGGTGAAAGGAGGAGAGCGAGGACAGGATGTCCTGAGTTTTAGAGATGAAGTGAGAGGCCAGTGCAGTGCAGAGGGCCTGGGAGGGGACAGGAGAGGTAGAGACTGCAACAGGGTTGGCCAGTTCCTTGCAGATTTTAAAGAGTTCGGCGGAGTTGTTTGATGCCGAAGAGATGCTGGCTTGGATAAGGGCTCTCTTCTTGGTGACAACGGAGAGCCGGTACTGCCTTTGGAGCAGGCGGCAGGCCAGTTTGTCAGAGGATGAACATGAAGCACGCCATTTCCTCTCTGCAACCCTGCACTTGCGTTTTAGGGTGGCGAGATCCGAATCATACCAGGAGTTACATTTGGCTTTGGGCTTCAGGCGGATTCTCATGACGGGGGCAAGGATATCAAGAGTAACAGATATAGCAGAGTGGAGCATGGAGAGGGCTGTGTCAGGGTGGGAGTCAGCCGAAGGGGTAGGGGGGGGCGAGAAGGTAGCCGCGAAAGCCTCAACTGACACACGCTTCATGGGTCGGATGACCAAGAAGGTGGGTGGCAGTGAAGAGGGTGGCTTTGCCTGTGGGGTAGGCAGGGTGAGGTGGGAGGATAGGAGAAAGTGATCACTCCAGGAGAGAGGAGTGGAGAGAGGGACGGAGAGGGGAAGGTCAGAAGAGATCAGAGCATCAAGAGTGTGCCCAGCAGAGTGAGTAGGCCCAGACGGGAGAATAGAGAGTGAGAGAGAGTCGCAGAGGTCACGAAAGAGACCAGTGGGGGGACTGGAGGCATCAAGGTGGATGTTAAAGTCGCCAAGAAAGAGGAGTTGAGTGGATGAGGACAGGAGTGCGGAGGAGAGGTCAGCCCACTCAGAGAGGAAGGAGGAAATTTGACCAGGTGGCTGATAGATAGTAGCCACGGTAAGGGAATGGCTAGGAGAGAGAGAGAGTCGGCAGACAAGACATTCAAAAGAGGAGTAGGTCTGCGTAGGAGTGACAGTGGCAGGAATCCACTCAGGGAAGATAAGGGCAACACCCCCCCTGCACGGTTGGGCCTGGGCATGGATAGGATCTTGTAACCGTCAGGTAGGAGTGTGTCAAAGCTGGTGGCAGAGCTGGCTGTGAACCATGTCTCAGTGAGACAAAGGACGTCGAGGTCCAGTTCCTCAAGAAGGTGACAGATATTGGAGGAGTGCTTGATGGCAGAGCGAGTGTTTAGTGTGGCAATGTGAAGAAGGCTGCCATCCTTGAAGAACTTCCGGGGAGGGGTACAGATCAGAGGTACGCCCTGCGGAGGTATTGAAGAAGGAGGTGAAGAAGGAGCACGAGAGGGGGCAGGGAGGGAGGGTAGAGGCAAGGTAGCCAAGGATAGAGGAGGGGGGACAGCAGGAGAGGAGAGGAAGTTAATGAGGTGTGGGAAGAGGTGAAGGTTGGCCTGAGGGCCTTGGACCAAGACGGTCCCATTAGCGTAGACATTAATGATGGCCTTAGAGGAGCGGAAGGGGGCCAAGAGGACAACCCAACGGGTGCCACCATTAATGGGAGAGGAGGAGAAAGGAGAGAGCACAGAGACCATATGAAGGGTCCATAGGTCAGGCGAAGGCACGAAAAAGAGGATGTCAGTGAGAGTTTCCTTAGAGCAGGCATTAGTGTAGGTGTCAGCGATTGGGAGGCCTGGGTTGGAGACCAGGATGTCCTTTTTAAACTTTTTCCTACCAGATTTAGTGAGGAGAGCAGGATAGTCAATGGAGAAGCAGTTAGAGAAGATAGGCGAGACGGAGAGCACCATGGAGTAGGAGGGAGGGAGGGGGGGGGAGACAGACGAAACGAGAGCACGCAGACAGGAAGTGAGCGGAAAGCACAAGTTACCACAATTAGAGCAAACAAACAGTAATGCGTATTAGGTACCGGGCCACCTAAGTTTGAGAATCCTGCGAGGGGAGAAAAGCACCCTAGTATACCTCAACTGTGAATACAGTGAGGCAAGGCCCCATGCGGATGTAACCAGGAGTAGGAGGGGTGGGCCGGGGAACGGAGAGCAGGTGGAACTGGCGCCTGGCGTCCCCTGCGGACACCTGCAGACACACAGGGAGCCGCACTGTAGGAGTCGCCCTTGGCCTGGGGCCCTTAGCCGCGGGGGCTGCCGGGCAGAGGGCTGCCCAGGAGGGGGGGTTATAGGCAGAGGGAGAGGAGGGGGGGTGGGCGGGCGGGGAGGGAGAGGAAGACCAGGAAGTGGGAGGGGGAGCAGGAGCAGGCCAAACACCGCGCAAGGAGCGCGAAGAACAATTCAACGAGCGCTCCTGTGTTCTATACGGAGCTTCCTCATCACAGCCGGTGGGCGTGGCCTCATGCACCGACAGAGAGTGAATAAAGAAGCCGTCGCGTTCTGTCATCTGGTTGGCACACGCAACGCGAAGGAGCCACGCATCGAAAGGGGAATGATTCTATATACAACAAGTGAAAGTAAGTCTATCTTTAAAGAGATAAAGCACTGTTTAACCACTCAAACATAAACGGTTTGCCTATCCATTATTATAAAGCATTTTAAAGGTTATGCAGCAATTTTGACTAGAAATTGCTTTCTTCACAACACCCCATCTGGATACATAATTTATTCAATCCTGCTCTTATGTTACTGTGCTCCAACTATCTGATGATGGAAAACAGAACTTAAAATATGACTACCTCATTATACATTTGAGGGCAACATTTCCCGGATGTCCATATGAATACCTGAATGCATATTGCTAAACAAGAGACACAAAACAACCTAAGATTTGGATAATGGTAATCTGAAGCGCCATATTAAGAAGCTTATTAAAGTGCCTATGTTTTTGTCATCTATAGTAAATACCCCTGTGGTAAAAAGCTGCTTTACAAACTAGTGGGCACTGCATACAGATGTTAATAAGCTTATTATACAGGTTGTATTGCTTAATGAAGTGCATAATTTATGTAGCATTGGACTCATCAATTTAGTGTGAAGCAGAAGACTGCTCCTATAGTGCACTATTTACACAATATCAGCATGGCCTCAAAAAAGGCCCTCTCAATGGAGGAGCAACAACTTCGTCAAAGAGTGCCCCTAAGTGGCAGAAAAGTGACTTCCCTACACCCAAAGATGACTTTCAAGACCCTGTCATGCTAGCTATTCTAGATGAAATCAAATCCCTCAAACCTTTCATGGAAGCTACGATGGCCTGCTGCAAATGCAGGACGACAAATGGTCTACATTTGAAAATAGAATAAATTCATTCGAAAGAAGGGTCAGTGATGCAGCAGATGTCATAGGAAGAGTGGTAGTTCTAGAAAATGCTGGTCCATCCCACCAAAAGCATACTGAAACCTAGAAAATAGGAATAGGAGGAACCACTTACGTATTGTTGGCCTTCTGGAAACCATTGAAAATGATAATCCTAGCCAATTCCTATATCAAATGCTTCCGATACCTCTGGATCTTCCTTCTTCCATGCAATTAAATATCCAAAGGGCCCATCATGTGGGTCCTAAAACCCCTTCTCTGAGTGCTCCTAGAACTATGATATTTGCCATACTGGACTATACCCATGTCCTTTTCATCTTGGACAAGGCTAAGCAATAAAAACTGTTTGAGTGGCAAGGCAATAAGATGTGCATATCTCAAGACAATCTAATGCCACAGCTGCAAGGAGGAAAGAACTGCTGACGTTTAGACCAGCCATTAGGCAACTCAATGCCAAATATGGAATTATCCATCCAGCCACTTTGAAAGTCACTTTCAATGGCAGGTCATTCTCATTCCAGTATCCAGCTGATCTATGAAGCTTTATACAAAACCATAGAAGAGAAGAAATGGACATATCAAGACAACCTATTTAAAAGCATCTTACACAGGAAATTATGTCTCCCTTTTGATACTCCTGCCGAAGCAGGATTCTTGGTGAGCCCTTCTGGATCTGGCTCTCCACCCCTACTACTTACTTTTCTAACTCAGACATGGTTTGTAGTTAGCCACTACTTTCACCATTATATTTGAATTTCTATATATATTACAAAATTCCATGTCTGCCTTGTCTGTCTCCCCTTTTCCCTCATGTCTCCTTCCTGTTAGTATATTTATGCAACATTTTGCCAATTTTGACTATGTGTGCACAGTTATCCCTCTGAATGCCCCCTATGACTCTTAACATAACTGTGTGGAATGTCAAAGGTCTTCATGTCCCTGTTAAACGGCAGAAAATCCTATCACATCTCAATAGGGCTAAACCATCCATTGCATGCTAACAAGAGTCTCATCTCTCACAACTAGAAGCTGCCAAACTGAAACATCTATGGGTTAGGCAAGTCTTTTCGAGTGAAAAGAGTGGAAAGAAAAATGCAGTTATAACCCGTATTAATAAACATCTCCAGTGCAAAGAAATCTCAACAGAATCTGATGAGGTGGGAAGATGGGTTTTAGTTAAGCTCCTTATTCAATCCACTGAATACTCTTTTTTAAATGTATATGGTCCCACTAATGCTGAACCTACTTTCTGGATTCAATTAAGAAATCAAATGTTTAAATTTTGTCCTAAAAAATCGTATTGTGTGTGGAGACTGTAACGAGATTATGGATCCTCTTCTTGAGAAAAAATCTAGTGTATGCTTTAGAAAATCTACCTCCCATATACAATTCACTAATCTTGTCTCTGAATGAGGCCTTATTGGTATATGGCATTTAGTCCATCCTGCAGGCATGGGGTACATGTTTTATTCTCCTCCACACAAGTCCTTTTCAAGAATTGATTATGTTTTTATGTCCAAATCAATGACCAATCGCCTGTTAGATGCCAAGATTGAACTGTTACCCTGTCAGGTCACGCTCCAGTCCACATTCAACTCTCTTTTCCACATAACTGACATCAACAAAACAGATGGAGATTCAATTCAGCCTTACTAAAAGATTAACAATGTATTAAATTTCTACTGCAACAACATACCCATTTCTTTTCCGAAAACCTTACTGAAGACTCATCTATTGATAATAATTGGGATTGCTATGAAGTTGTAGTAAGAGGCCATATCATTTGTTTCACAGCCATTAAGAAGAAAACACTTAAACAAGAATCAGAAGATATCATTAAACAATTAAACAACTAGAATCTGAATATATATGTACCAACTCTGAGGTACCCCTTCCACAAATAACTAAATTTAGGATTCAGTACAACACATTGACCAAACAAGATTCTTGTACCAATCTCCTAAAATACAAATAGAAAATTCTCCAATAAATTTAGTAAATCACTTGCCTCATATCTCAAATTTTAAAAAAAAAGATAAGGCTAGGATTACGGTGCTTAAAGATCAAAATGGAAACCGAGTCCTTAAGGATAAAGATATCCTACAAGCCTTTACTAATTTCTGCCAAAAAATTATACACCTCTGAAGTAACACAAAACAGTACTCATGCATCCAATTTCCTTAGCCATATACATCACAATTCATATATTAACACTAATTTCCCCAAAATAAATGCCCCTATACATGTAAATGAAATATATGAAGCTATAAAAGACCTTAAAAAAGGAAAAAGCCCCAGGCTCCGATGGCTTCCCAAATTGTTTCTTTTGGCCATTTAAAAAATCTTCAGGTACCCAAACTTTATAAACTTTATACTTCCTTTATTTCCAATGAATAAGCTAAGGGGCCCGTTTCAGAAGCAATAGTAAATTATGTTTCCTAAACCCAACAAAGACCTGGAATTAATCCAAAATTATAGACCTATGTCCCTAATTGAAACTGATTGAAAAATTCTTGCAAACATGTTAGCCAATAGATTAAATTCCTTTCTTCCGAATTTAATAAAATGATGATCAGGTAGGTTATGTCAAGGGGCGGTCATCTTCAGGAAATGTTAGACTCTTCACAAATATCCTTAATATCATTAAGAAACCTACTAGTCCTTTTGCCGCTATAGGGCTTGATGCAGAAAAAGCTTAAAGTTTAAAGCTCCCAAATGGCATGGCATCCCAGACTCTTTTATTTCAATTATGAAAGTATTTTATTCTAATCCCAGGACAGCAGTTTTCATAAATGGTCATATGTCTCCCTCTTTTTCTCTTATCAGAGGCATCTGTCAATGTATATTTTCCCCCCTTCTCTTTATTCTTACTTTGGAACCATTCTTGCAGGCAATCAGACAAGAAACATATATAATTGGAATTTACTATGGCAATACTCAAGCTAAAACTGTTGCCTATGCAGATGATGTTTTACTTCTATTGAATGTTACTGATTCATGCCTGAATCACTTATTCAATAATATCACAAAATGTTCTTTAGCATCTGGATACAAACTCAACATTGATAAATCACAGGTTTGGCAATTGAACATACATTGCACCAAACATCACTGCTCGAATTTGGGATGAAATAGTGTCCCATATGTATCAAATATCTAGGGGTCATCATAACATCGTCTATTAAATATACTATAGAACCAAATACAACGAGTGTCCTGACTAATGTCAAAGGCCCTACTAGGTCCCCTTTGTTTTTATCATGGTGGGGGAGGCTGGAATCTATCAAAATGTCAATTTCTCCAATTGTACTGTATCGATTATATATGATTCCTATCTCCCTTCCTGCACCTTTCTTTAAATCCCTTAACTCATATATCCTTAAATTCCGATGGGGAAGAAAGAAACATAACATTTCTTTATGTAAACTTAAAGCCCCTGGAGCACATGGAGGAGTTGGTTTTCCTGATTTAAAAAAAAAATACCATGTGGCATTTGTTTTGCTCCAGGCTCAGTTGTGGCTTACCCCCACTATTCTAAACCCACCAAATTGGCTCATTTTTGAAGAAGTGATGGTTTTCCACCACATCCTAATGGATTGCCCATATATCAAAGAAACAAAAAGATTCATCATCACCAGTCATAGTAGCAATACCACCATCACTTTTCTCAGATCATCTATATTCCCATCTATTCCCAATATATCTCAATTTGTGTCTAAATGTATTTGGATGAATCGAATGATAAGGATCAATAAAAAAGTTATATGTTGGAAGCCATTTCTCTCTCTGGACATTAAATTCATGATGCAACTTTTTATTAAAGAGTTACCTCTTATTTTTAATGAGATGGTAGCCAAATATCATATTCCTATGACTTTTTTGCACTAATACCTAAATGTGATTGATGCTATTGTGGTAAATGATGACTTGTTAATACACACTTATTATACTTATCAAGCTAACAGAGTGAAACATATGTTTAATCAAAATTTCACTGCTTCAATGTTCTATAAAATGTGTACAAATATGTCAGATGATAAAGTCGTCCCATGGAATAGTCAAAAAGCTTGGAAACTTGATACCCAATTAAAATGGCCTCCTTTATGGAAGATACTTTCTAAAGCTATTGTTTCGGCAAGTTTGCTTCAGACTTCATATTTTTTCCACCCTAGGGTCTACATTACTGTGCTGATTATCTTTAAAGGTGGTCTTTCACAAGATGAAAACTGCTGGAGTAGTTTATGTGCAAGAGGTACTTTCAAACATATTGTTTTCAATGGTATCCATGTTAAATCTTTCTGGGAAGCGGTATGGAGTACCCTTAAATCAATTTTTCTTATACAACAAGAGATTTGTTTCTCTTTCCTTTATTTGGGCAGCTCAGCTGTTCAACCTGCATTAGACAAGTATAACTTTAACCTGCTCAATCTCTTAATTGCAGTAGCTATCCAAACTATACCTCTAATTGGAAGGATCTTAAACGTTTGCACTTTAAAATTTGGTGGAACTCTGTATGTGACATCCACAGAATGGAGAAATGTAATGCTGTATGCCCTTTTTTTACAAAGTAAACATGAATTGAAATGGAAGTAATTCATTGAATATTTAGAAAATTTACTGCCTAGTCTTTAACTGTCTCTAGCCAGTTAAATCGTATATAATGGAATGAAATCAAGTTAAACAGCGTTGACAGCTCCTTGCAAGCTGCCTTTTGCACTCACGTGAAAAGTCACCTTCCATCGTAATTACCCATTATGATCTCTTACAACTTCTTGCAGATAATAGGGTACGCAAAACTCAGATCCCTAGAGGCACACACATGTTTGATTTGGAAGCCAAAAACAGGAAAACGGAATTTCGTTTCCAAAAAAGAGAGGCTTTGAAGCTCCCATTGAGTATTAGATCTAAAGTACTAACTAAAGTTAAAACCTCATACAGGAATTGGCGGAGACACCATCGTAGTAAACTACTCCAACAAGATGGTGAGTTAATGCTACGAATTACCCGTGATCGTAACACGGCTCAAATTTGGAAAGTTTTAACTAATGGCCTATCTCCTGTGCAAACAATGTTACAAATGCAGAGGGTTCCGGAAGCGAGTTGGATTAGTTATTTCTCTAAAATGTATGCTCCTCCGCCCAATTCCAAATTAACTCCTAGTACTTTCCCTCATAAACCTTTCCATATCACCATCTCCAAGTCTGACATACTGTATTTTATTAATAAAATAAGTCAGTCTAGAGCTCCCGGCCCTGATGGTCTGTCCAATAAACCTTTTAAACAGCATCCAGTAATATGGTCATCGATTCTTTGTCAAATTTATGAGCACATTAATGAAACCCAAGAGATTCCTGCTTCGTGGAAACACTCTTTGATTGTCCCAATCCATAAAAAAGGTGATTGCTGTCTCCCCGAGAACTACAGACCCATTGCCTTATTAGATGCACCTGGGAAACTCTACAGTTGCATCATACTACAAGAACTGACCAAGTGGACTGCTAAAGAGCTTAAAAGAGACCAATTTCAAACCGGCTTTGTTGCTGGCTTAGGGACCTCGGTGAATTTAATTACGTTGAACATGTTAAAATCTAAATCTGCTGAGATTAATCAACCGCTGTATATGGCCTTCGTAGATTTTCTTGTAGCATTTGATTCGGTCGACAGATCATTGCTGTTTCGGAAATTGCAGAATTATGGTTGCCCACCCTCAGTACTAACCATAATTAAAAAACTGCATACAAATACAACTATGCAAGTAAGACTATCTCTTGATGGTTTACTTTCTGCGAATATTGAGACATTGAGAGGTTTAAAACAGGAGTGCATTTTAGCGTCCACATTATTTAATCTATTTCTCTTAGATATAGGAGTTTCCTTTGAAGAGGCAGTTTCCGATTCACCAAAGTTAGGATTTCAACAGATCATATGGCTCCTTTATGCCGATGATCTTGTTCTAATCTCCCAAACTCCCAAAGGACTGCAAGAATTACTAAACAAACTAGACGCTTATTCCTGTAATAACAACTTGACCATCAATGAGGACAAAATGCAGATAGTGGTCTATCAAAGAAAGAGGCACACAAAAATGGTGAATTTTCAGTGGTATCTGCAGAAAGCAACATTAAAAATTGTGCCCTTTTACAAATATCTAGGGCTGCTGTTTTCTGGTTCTGTGAAAAACCAAATCTATGATGATACCTTGAAGGCAAAAACCATGACTTTAATATCACAAGCAAAAATAATATTACACAAGTATGGAAAATTCAGATCAGCTCATGTGGTTACTTTTTTTAATCAAAAAGTTGTCCCTATTCTATTTTATGGAGCAGAAACTTTGGTACCGCAATCAAGAATCTTTTGGGACCGACTAGAAGGGAAACTTTGGAAAGCGTTTTATTGCTTACCCACGTGCACCCCTATGTGTCTGCTAAGGTATGAACTGGGTTTGATTTCCTTGTCTGGACTGGTTCTTTGGAAGTTCTGTAACTTTTATTGTAAATGTCTGCTGGGAATTAACACCATGAACATCTTGGGTTCGACAGCAGTGTATATCTGTTCATCTAATGATGTGTTTCCTAAAAAGTGGGTTAAAGATATTTTGAGAGTATTAGTAGATGCTGACATCTCTATTGATTTGCTACTTAGTAATCGTGATGAAGCGAAGAAAAGATTGTACTGGCACGACTGGACTTTGACACAACAATTGCGTTCAAATTATGTGGATTTCGATTTAAATCTCTTCCCACATAAGAAATTTAAACAAATGGCTTATTATCTCCTAAAGTGCCCGTCACATCATGTCCGTGTTGAAATGTTAAGATTATGTTTGAACCTTCATCCGACAAATCAAATTCTGGCAAGACGTGGTCTAATTCCAAAAGATGCAAAATGTTGTCATTTTTGCAAAAGTTGTAAGCAACTAGAGACATTATCTCACATAGTAGTTGATTGCCCTGCATTGACTGGTCTACGTGGACACTACTTTTGCAATTTTTTACAATTAAATTGTGATCGCTCTTCATATGAAATATTGAATATATTAATGACGAGCAATCGAACTGCTATTCACATTGCACTCACACAGTTCATAAAAACAATCTTGCCGCGTGACCTCTCTTTTATGTTCAATTGACAATTTTATGAATTTTATGATCTAGGTTTCTTTTTTTTTTTCTTTTTACATGTATGCTCTGCTAAATATTTGTCAACTTTTTTGTGAAAATTAGGAACACTTTTAAATTGTTTAAACCTTTTGAATAGTAATGGTTCTACTGGATAGTCTCAGATAATTGATTTAGTCTATGTAAAAGTCTATTGTAAAGTCTCAGATAATTAATTTATTCTATGTAAAATTTTTGTTCAAAACATGTTGTAATGAAGAACTTTTTGAAAGGTTGAATTTTTCAGCCAACCAAAATAAATTTTAAAACAATAAATAAATAAAGTCTAATCTTCTGTATACTTTATTGGAAACATAATCTCCCCCTCCCTTCCTGTTGTCTCTGTTTATATAGTATGCCCTATTTGTTGACTTCTTCATAACATATACTGTTTACACCTCTATGTTTATTTTGAATTTGCATTCTATGCATCAGTATTTAGTTTATAAGTCATAACATATGCAGCCTTTTCACATTAGTATTCTTTCTATAGATTAATCATCTTGCTTCTTACCTTGGCCCTCATTAGGACCTTGGCGGAGGACCATGGTGCAATTTGCACCATGGTCCATGGCGCAACGCTGCCAACTCCGCCAAGGTGGTTGGCGGACTTACCGCCCCATGCCGACCTTGGCGGGGCGGTAAGTCCCCAATCCCCATTTTACCCTTCCCCATTCCCATTCTTGCCCCATAGGGTATAATGGGAGTGGGGAAGGCGTTAATTACGCCACTGTAAATTACGGTGGCGTAATTAACAACGAGTCCCATAGCGCCATGGATTTTTCCGCCTGCAAAAAGCAGGCGTAAAAATCCTTCCATGGCGCTACGGGAACTCGTAGTCTGGCGGAGAGGTACGCCATGCACTACGCCGGCGTAATACCCTCTCCGCCAGGGTCCTAATGAGGGCCCTTGTATTTTATATATAACATGTTCTTGTGTGTATCACATTGCCGTATATGCCAATGTAGTCTTAATAATAAAAATACCTAAACAAAAAATGAGAAAAAAGAAAAAAAAGGGCAACAAAGGGTCTTCTGGCTACTTTATATAAATGATTCCTGGCATATTAGCAAGTAGTAATTCTGATTTACTCTTACGTGTGTGAAGAACACGCTTAACACAAAAATCGTTATTTGAAGTGGAATTGTATGCTCTGCCAAATGGGTAACACCTCACACCCATCAACTGTGTTATGAGTATGAATACCCTTTGAGTTTGACTGCTAATATGAGCATTAATTTACTCATCAAGATCACTGAAAGCATGCATGTTCGCTAGTTAGTACAGATCTGGTGCACAGATGTATACTTGTTTATACTGCCCCGAGCGATGTACCATTTTGGTGCTGGATTTGATGGCGTTGTGATGTCTTGTGATGCTTAATGCTGCTTAAATTGAAAAAGATGAAATATAGTGCGGGCATCAGAATTATTAAAGCGTTTTAATATAGCAGTGATTATATTGTTGCCACATGCATCACAAGCACATGGTTTTCTTTGGAAGTGCTGACTAATATTGAGGGAAGATTCATCATGAAAATGTGTCGTAAAATACTCCTGCCGATATTGGATATTTCAGAACTGGTTGGAAATTGTGTGACCTTTTGACAATTCTTTTTTAACAAAAAATGTTCTGTAAACTTCCCACATACAGCTCATTCTAGGGGTTTTTAGAACATTTTGTTTGAGGTACAGTTTACACAACATCACAAGTAATTTTGGTATCCAAGTTATGGTTTCCAGTTGCACAGATACAATCAAATAGATGTTCATATTCTGACAGTTAACAGCCATTCTCGGAGCCCACAAAGTACAAAGATATCTTCATTTTTCCAAATCAAGCCAAATTACTGAGCTTTTATTCAATTCAGGTATCTAACCGTTATGGTATTAATTTAAGAACACGTGTTTATGCCATACACATTCAATTAGTATCGAGTTAGATGTGCTCTGTATGGCTATGTTTCCATTATTTATTTATTTATTTATTTATTTATTTATTTATTTATTTATATGTTTTATTAATTTTAACGTGCCATACAGCAGAACAATGTCAGCTTTTGGACACAAGTTGCACATTAATAATAAAAAAGCAAAATAAAATAATAATAAAGAAGAAAAAAAAACATGCAGCATAACAGTTAAATCCTGGCGTAATCATCATATAATCATCCCGTCAGCCTATACCTTAAACCACAGGTTCCATCCCTCCACCATGCATGTACCTAGCTTCCTAACGCTTCCAGGAGCAATGCAGTCTTCCTCCACTTAACTGTAAAGAATATGATGCTTGGTTCATCATTCCCATTCATCAAATGTGCCCATCGCTCCCCTGCTCCCAGATCAGCACAGTTTCCAGCCAATCTCACAGCATCCAATATCATGGCTGACAAGGTTACACACTCCATCAATAGGTTTTTCACCATTTCCAACTCCGCATTCCCACAGAGACGACATGTTCTTTCATTACGTGGGATGTTAATCCATGACCCCATGATTTCAAATGTGCTGACTGCATTGATTTTTACTTTTAGGTATTCCCAGACCGGCTGGTTTCCCACAAATTGTTGGATATAAGCAGGGACCCCCGGCCCGTTAGTAATGTATTCCACAAAGTGGAGGCTATTACTCTTGGTGCAGAGTTTACGTATGTGTAACTCTTGATGGAAAGGAACAACTTTAGATTTAATTTTCAATTTACAATTTATAGTGAGAGATGATGTATGTCAATGGATTCTCAAGAAATCCAGAGTGCCAGTTGAGAGACTCGGAGAGGATATTAGTCAGGTTACTGTTCTTAAATGCACCTTTAATTCGAGCAGCCTCCAGTATAGATTGATTGAGGATTCCGACCGGTGAATTAGCCAATTTCCATTGTGTGTATGTTTTGGATAATTGTACTCGCGCTCTGCATGTAAGCAGTTCTAATTCCAAATAATCCACTTCGACCGGTGTGAGCGCTGGAAGGTGAAACAATTTCTTTAGAAGGCTTCACTCTCAGCTAGCCAGGTTATTCATATGTTTGTTGGCCCAATACTATGCCTCATTCACAAGAAAGGGAAGAAGTTGAGCAGAATATAGTTGTGCAAGTATTCCCAGCGATTAGCCTCCAGCCCTGGAAGATAGTTTTTTATAGGCGTCCTATGACCTGAGCACTCTTTAATTCCAAGGTGCCAACTTAACTGTTTAGGCTTGCTAAGGCGGGGGCAAAAAATCATCACCTTGTTCTTACAAGCATTGATGGTTAGTGAATTCAATTCAGAATATGACTTCAGGCAATCCATGGATGCCTGAAGGCCCGCTGGCGTAAGACCCATCAATACTATATCATTGGCGTAGCCAAGCCACTTTATGGAAGTGACTCCCAATTTTGGCAGAATTGAGGTTGGATTGACCAGTGCTGCTCCCATGTCTGCAGGTTACAGATTAAAGAGTAGCGGGGCAAGATTACATCCCTGCGTTAGACCCCGGTAGGGGGGGATCTGGTCCAATCTTACCTTGACCCTTGTGCTCTCATGCAGGGCAATGACCATGGAGAGTAAACCAGCTGGAATATTCCAGTCCGACAATTTCTGCCACAGACGGTCTCTATTCACCGAATCGAAGGCCATACTTTAATTGATGAATCCCACATACATGGTCCTTCTGCGGATACCCCATGCCTACTGAATAATAGTTGTTAAAGCAATAAAGTTAGTGATCGTCACCAGTCCCCTCTGGAAACCAGTTTGATTAGAGGGAATGAAGTTGGCCTCTTCTCTCAGAAGGATACGGGCTTCCAACATTACAAGTAAGCACTAATTGCTTGGATCCTCCAGATTACCCTTTTTCTATATGTGGACAATGATAGTATCATGCCAAGGGGAAGGGGCTGGCACTCCTCAATCCAGCAAAATAGCCAATTGAATGAATTTGACCAGTTTGCAGCATCCCTTTTAATCAGTGAGCTGAAAAATCAATCTTGATGAGTTGCTATTCGTGATTAACTTCAAGATATCACTTTGTCCATTTTATAATGCCAATTTGCTCGCTTGATAGAGGATGAGGCCATGATGGTCCCTCCATTTCCCAAGGTTTGCGTAAGATGTTCAATCCAAGCTTGTTCAGTAACCCCGACAATAGTTTGAGGTGGCTCTTGATGGATACTCTCCACAGCTTTCCAGAATTTACAAGCATCCCTTTCAAGGGCCAAGGCAACCAGAGCCCGCCAGCACCACATTCAAGATGATAGTGATGGTTTTTCAACCATTTGCAGTATTTACCCTTTTCAGATAGGGCGCGCAAAGTGACCAGCAAGTTCCTTCTTTTGCTAACCACATGTTGGTCAAAGAGATGACTATGTATGGCACATATGGTTTGTCATGAGTTGGAATTTCTCTTAGGGAAGGTCTTGGAGATCACTCTAGCTACCATAACTTCAAATTCATAAATGGCCTCCAATGCGGAGTTTGCCTGTTTATGGTTCACAGTCACATTGCTATACTCAATAAATGAGCCCAAGGCAGCCTGAACATTGCTTGCAGATTTCTCTAGACGACTATCATTCCATGTAACCCAGTTCCTTGCCATATTGACACCTAGAGTCTCTGACAAGTCAGTGATCAGTGAAGGTAAAAGACATTGAGGCTAATAATCAGAGGTAAATGGTCACTCTCTAGCCAATGTGGTATAGACAAGTCATTGATCAGAAATAACATAGTCCAGAATACTACTTGACGTATGTCCTACATGTGTGTACTGGGGAGGGAGATCAGATGGCATGGCACCATTGATCATCCCAAAGGCAGCAGAATATAACAAACATGCCCACTCCAATCCCCGCTTACAGTATTTACTAAGGTAATCTTCAGCATTAGGTGTAGGTGATGAATTTAGTGCCAATAGCACCGATTCCAATTCCTTAGGAATCTTAGAATTGAAATCACCACAGATGATACATGAAGAATTTCCCAAGATAGTCTCAAGCAGTGCTTCTACCTCGGCTAGTACTTGTGCATGGTCTAATCTACATGGAGGGTCATAGACGTTAATAACAATGAGGCCATTATTTTCCCCATTGTTCACGGGCATATCAGAGACTTTGCCCACCAAAACATTAGGGGAGGTAGAATCGAGTTCCTCCAAAATTAGTGGCCTTTTGATACCCAGAAGTAATCCTCCTTTGGGGTGCCCCATTCACACTGTGTTGCCTTTTTACAGAGGAACTGCCATCCATCTATATAAACGAAATTAGTGAGATATGTCTCCTGCAGTACCACCAATGAAAATGTGTCAATGAATGTAATCAAGCCCTCTCCCTCATAGAGGTGAGATTTACCCCTTGCATTCCAGAGGATTAACTGGGGTATAGTGTCAGGGCTAGGACGTTTTTTTCCCATACTGAACAAGACGAATAGCCAACCAGGACCAGTGCTGCTCATCCCCCCGAGGTATGCTGAGATCACAAGTCATCTCCCTACTTTGTTCTATAGTGGATACACCTTATTCCAGATGTTCCCCATGGTTACTTAATTGCATGTCTGGTGGACACAATCTCTTTCCATATTCCACATCAATAGGAAAACATTCATGGTTCAAACGATTCAACCATTCAGCATGATCTAAAACATATAATAAAGTGCTGTTTGAAAAGAAGAAGAATATCAAATTGGGCTTAAGAGCATCCTCACAAATATCCACAACTTTAACGTCAATGCTCTCGATGTTTCTTAAAGGAATAGTGCTATGGAATAGTTCCAGTAAGCACGATTGATTTAAAGATAAATCACTATTGCCATCAAATAGGATCTGTACTTGTAATGCCCGAGTGCTACTAGTGATTTTCGCCTCAAGTGATCCTGGGGCAAGGAGTTTGGGTGATGTGGCCTTAGGTAAATCAGCGTCAGTAGCTTTCTTAGGGGCTCTTAGTGGTTGCTGGGGGCATAGAATAGATAGATCGAGCCACTACATCCGAGTCGTTGTTTGCCAAACAAGGAGTATGTTTTGTGAGGGGCCCTATTGATCAAAGGGGACATGAGGACAATTTGTCTGCCACATTCATAACATTGATTACCCGGCTAGGGGTATCAGTACAAATCTGTGGCGGCACCCCTACTAGTACAGGATAAGCCCCCGTCCCTTGATATTTGATCATTTGACTCATAACCTTCGGTGCGCCCTTCACAGTCGGAACATTCCGAGTTCCCCTGCTTTGGTCAATTTGTTGGTATGTGTGGGACACAGCAGAATTTGTAGAAGCAATTGGTTCTGACCCAATTCCCTTATCAATTATTAAACAGTTAGTTAGTAGTGGCTGTGTAGGAGCATTCAGAATCTTAATGCCAAAAAACGATGAGAGGACAGATGAAGCCACAAAGCACACAGCTTTCAGAGGAACTGGGTTAGTGCACTCCAGTGCCTTCTTCAATCTTTTCTTCTTTGCGCCCAGTGTTTCATACATTAGCGCCTGACCTTGGTTTTTTCACCTTCTTTGACCAATGGCTACGTGTTGTTCCCCAATTGTTGTGTTCGTTACTGGCAGTCTAGCAGACTTCGGCTCGGCAAAAGACAAGCTGGCACTAAGGGGGTTCGATGACAAAGCAGAAGATGAGATGAAGGAACAAGCATCTTCCAAATGTACAGACTGGGCAACAAGTTGAGAATTCACTGTTGAAAGTAATTTGCCATCCTTGGTCAGTTGGTCACCAAA
Organism: Ambystoma mexicanum; assembly: GCF_040938575.1. Taxonomy (NCBI): domain Eukaryota; kingdom Metazoa; phylum Chordata; class Amphibia; order Caudata; family Ambystomatidae; genus Ambystoma; species Ambystoma mexicanum. Next base: position 881,871,478 of record NC_090922.1, on the reverse strand, counting down.
AATTCAAAGCTTGACCTCCATAACCTCACATTTGGTCAGGATAACTGTAAACATATTTTCTAAGGTGTTAAACATGGATTCCTTGGAAGCACTTGCCGAGCTAATATCCAGGTCCAGGTTATCTAAGCCCTCATTAGCTGCTGCAGAGAAAGATAATTTGATTCAAGAAGAGTCTTAGAGACACAAGGTATCAGTGGAATCTGCTGCACTCAGTCTTGGTATCCAAGGGAAAGTGTTTTGATTTGACTCTGGCATTGGTTAATCAGTTTGCAAAGTTCCTTGTTCTCGTTATAATACCTGGTGATCAGACGTTGTATTATACCTCAATGCATTCACTACTGTGGCTATAGTTTTAGATTTAGATAAGAAAGCGACTCCAATAGTTCCACAGTAAGCTCTTTATTTAGTGTATCCATGGTATCCTTTAGATGAACATTAGTAGGCTTAATAGGCTCCACCTGAGCCTTAGGAAGGATCAAAACCAAGAGAAAAATGTTGAGCAAAGGTTTAGTCAGAAGCATATCTGACACTCCTTGTTGCTTTATGGATTTCCCCTATGTGACCGTACGCTCGGGGCAAGCTAGGACCACTCTCCTGGTGTTAGCTGGTGAGCAGTCCTTAGGGTCCTTTGAGGGTACTCCCGCAACGACAGCACAGACTTCCATGACAGGCTTCCAGACGAGTTCCTGGCTTCCAGAGAAGCTCAGGGTACATAGACAGTCATTAGCGCAGTCTGCTTTCATCGTAGACAGAGAGTCACATGAGCAAGGCGACGGAGGAGAGCAGGTAAGCTCCAACAATTCTGGCTCAGGGAGAATGAATGGTTCAGCTGGAGCGTGGATAATTACAGTCGAGCTCATACCGACATCAGCGGTGGCAGCAGCTGTTGCGCTTGTCTCTGACATACTCGACCGTTCAAGTGTTACTTTTAGTTTTCACTTTAATGCTGGCTGGTTCAATTTGCGACTTCATCATCAAATCGGATTTTAGTCAAATAAAAGGCGATACACCAGGAAACTATAAAGGCACAATAGCATGCAACAACTGCAGTTGTTGCCACAAGGTCATAAAGTGGAATTATGTTAGTCATCCACATAAAGGACAGCCAATACCTCCGAAACACACATCAACATGTGATAAAACCAATGTAATCTATGGGATTAGATGCCCATGTGGACTATACTATGTGGGATTAACAGGAAGAAAGGCAAAGACAAGATGGGGAGAACATAAATCAAATATCAGACAATTCTCATTAAAATCACCAGTAGCAACTCATTCAAAGAACAGAATCATACAGTTGCACACATTAAATGTATTATTTTAGAACACGTGATCACGCCCAAACGTGGGGGAAATTTGAACAAACTCCTACAACAAAAAGAACTAGACCAATAGACAAACTCGATTCAATGCACCCGAGGGGGATGAATTTAGACTGGGACCTGAGCTGCTATCTATAGTTGAAAGAGAACTACAGAATACTTGAGTAAGATCATGATGTATCTAATAGGGACGGTAGTAACATGCCTTCTTCTCTTGAACATGTTTAAACTAAAGAGGATATGATTGAATGTCCAAAAGAAACATGAATGTCCTGGGAGTAATTATAAAGGTATAACGTTTGTGCCACTCGATTACGAACATGCCAGAATATACTAACAACAGTTGTGTTAATGATTTGAAATGTAATAACTGTATTATTTACCCCTTTTTGGAGTACATCTATGTAAAGTAACAACATCTTATGGAATGTCATAGTAATGATCGTCATGTACAGTAAATTGGTGTATGAATACACATGTATAAATTCCACTAACATCCACCTTGAATAGTGATTTGATGTATAGACATATTAGTATTATCATTTACACATTGACTTTCCTATTAATGTTGGGTAAAAATATCGAGAACAACAAGTGTATAGAATACTCGAGTAAACTCGTACTAACGCTCCATGCCTTAGTTTACACTTAGTAACATTTAGTATGGCCTTTGTGGGAGCCCATTTACTAGAGAATCGGTATTAAAACAAAAGTGATTTACCGCATGTTTCTATGGGGGGATTTGAGTATACAAAACACACAATTACACATCATCAGCTCCAGTGCTAACATTGAAGTAAATAACAGATGGGCTTAGTTAAACCCTGTAACTAAAAGGGACTCCGGAATATTGGAGGGTATACGAGAGACAGCAGCACGTACTTTGCCATAAAAAGGACTGTTATACGGCGTGCGCATACGATTGGGATACTATAAAAGCATCACATTGCAATACATTAAAGGTAAGGTGAATCGGCACGTGTTCCCCAGAACAGCATGGAAATACATTTTCCAGTTAAGTTAGAAATGTATGTGATCTATTTATTACCATAGATGCAGTGTGATCTTATGGAAGATATTTACTAAATCCTGAAGTAACGACTTGCTGAGCGAGCCCATCAGTCCATGCTAATCGGGCTGCAAACCAGATTGCGAAATTCTGGAACAGAACAGGTATGAATACAGAATACACAGGGGAATAACTAGATAATGGTTTACCACTCTAATCAATACTAAACAAGATTTGCAAATCTCATTGCAGAAACAGCACACCTCAATACCAATCAAACAGGACCAGGCATATATCAATTCCTCTTGAGCCCCTACAAGTCAAACTCAAGTGAGTACATCAAACTCTAACAAGTGCAGAGAGGAACAACCTAAGCAGCAGGAGTGTGTACTGGGACCCAGCACAGACAGATGTGACTGATCCCACACACACTCCAATTTTGATACACTAAGGAGACCACCAGATTTGTAACTAAAACATATCTCTTTGCAGATTTCCTGAAAGAGGAAAGAGGACAGAAAGGAATATCAGTGACCCAACCAAGCCACAGGTTTGTAAAGACTTGCTGCTGATGGCCTGGCAGTAGTTTAATTAAGAATTACACATAGTTGAAACGGATTATGAGTACTGAAAATTATTACTTATCTTTTGTCTAGAAAAACGAAATATTGAAATCCAGATAATCTCTACCTGAAGAAGGGCAAAGTGATTCCCAAAACGTGTAGTAAATTATAGGAATCCTACATCTAACAGCCTATCAGATCACCAGGATAACGAGTGTGAAGAAGAGAAACACATATGAATATTAGTTAGACTGGGAATATTAATTGAATGTGTTTGTTCTATATATTTGATGACATAATTGAGACGTTTTTCTGATGTGAAGAATTGTTTCCTTTGATGTCAAAAATTTGTATTGACATTTGTTTACAGAAATAATGTGTATATCTATATTGTTACATATGTAAGGCATGAGATACCGAACATTGACAATATGAAAAAACATATAAAGAAAATGATATGAAAAAATGTGCCTTAGAGAATATTACTAAGTTAAAATGTGCAACTTGTGAGTTATTGTGTGTGCCCCTGGTTGTATCTTGTCGAGTACAAGATACCTTTCTCTTACACTATACTTGTGATCTGGTAGCACAGATCTACTAGGGAGCACCGGGAATTGCTTAGATTATAGTAAGGATGAGATAGAGAAATTCAGTTTGAATACATAAGTGTGCATCTCTACCTCTAACTTTGGTTCAATTTGCAAGCCACGCTATGCTCAAAAACGTACTTCCGAGTTAACTAGCGGAGAGCAGAAACTTAGTAGCGATAGAGATGAGGAGCAGCCACAACTCTCATAGATCAAAGAGTCTTGGGGGTTACCTTTAACATATAACAGGATCCATGCAGTTAAGTTAAAGTGATACAAAAGTACAGCGAGGGCTCACGCAAGACTTACTTCATGCTGTTAGGTAATCCAATGATAGGCAATGAACCGTAGACCGTTTTAGAACAGCGGAACTGTGAAATTTCACACTGCATGCACACAGCGTGCGTAGCGTGCCAGGTGCTGGTTTTGTGCTGGTCACTTCCCCAGATCAGTGAAAACAGCAGACAGACTCCATATGGGACTCCTGGCTCCTCTGGCTCTGAAACTGCACACTGCATGAACACCTGCGCATACCGCGCTGGGTTCTAGTTTTGTGCTGGTCACTCCCTCAGATCAGTGAAGACAGCAGGCAGACTCCACATAGGACTCCTGGCTCCTCTGGCTCTGAAACTACACACTTCACGCACACCTCCATTATTATTATGAATGGCGTGGCAACTGGGAATCCAGATGCCCAAGAACATGGAACATTACTCATATTCCTGAAAAGTATTAACTTCAATATGCTGATTAAGCTGAAATGTTAAGATAAAAACCAGAACGCTCGGGTCAGTACCTATAACTCATAATGGGCCTCATTACGACCCTGGCGGAAATCGTGGTGCAATATGCACCATGGAGCACGGCGGAAAGCTGCCGATAGCGCCATGGGGGTTGGCGGATTTACCGCCCCATTCCGACCTTGGCGGGGCGGTAAATCCCCATTCCCCATTTTACCCTTCCCCATTCCCATTTTTGCCCCATAGGGTATAATGGGAGTGGGGAAGGCGTTAATTACGCCACCGTAAAATACGGTGGCGTAATTAACAACAAGGTCCCGTAGCGCCATGGATTTCTCCGCCCGGAAAAACCAGGCGGAAAACGCTCCATGGCGCTACGGGAACTCGTAGTAGGGCGGACGGGTCCGCCGCGAATACCGCTGGCGTAAACCCACTCCGCCAGGGTCGTAATGAGGCCCAATGTTCTTTTTTGTTTTTCCCGTTCTCGCAAGTTCTGCCAAAACAACACTGGTAACAGTGTATTGGAACACAACGAGGAAGGCCAAGAACGGAGTCCAGAGGATGTAACACGTTGGGTAACGTTCCTAAAGTGAATGAGGTGAGCGCCTCGAAGAAGACCACGGTAGAGAATGTTACCTAAGTCATTGATGACATGCGTACCTAATGTGATAATAAGGGTTGCTAAGAACTGTACTGTTTATACACATAGGGCACATCTTTGTCTTTGTATATAATGAACATATTTATTTTTTATATGGTAATGGGAGAACATCGTTTAAGCATAGATAGGTCCCAGCACTAGGGTGAGTTAGCAGAGAAATATTCATATGCAAAAATATGACATTGTGCAAAATCAAGAACTGGTTATATCTGTATACAAGACACAACTATATTTTCGGTTACAGTTTGGAGTTTTAAGCTGTGGGGATCAGGGATGTCAATTAAAAATAATTTGGCCTGTGCAACCATACCTCATCTGCGGTTGAGGTGGGGCAATGCAGAGCTCTGAGTGCATCAGCCAGCCACACTGAGGCACGTGGGATTGCTCTTCGGGCTGTGCAGATCCTCATTGGCCCGCCTCTCCGACCAGAAGCCTGTCTCTGCTCTCTGATGATGACATCCCAAGCAACCTGCCAGTGGCTCCTGTTCTGCATTGTTGGATTGCACCAAGGCCTGAGGTGAAAAGCAAAAGGTAAGTGCAAAGAACAGTGCCACAAATGTCTTCATTTTAATCATCTTGGAAGGTGAAATGACCAAGGCTGCCCACCAGCATTAAAGACTGTGTAAATAGCAACGCATTTATAGTCAGTTGCCTTGGTGGTTTTTCTTTAGAAAGTATTGATTTCCCACCACAGAGTGCTTCTGAATATTGCTTGTTAGTCACCCACTGGTGGGAATCGAGGAATGGAGCTGGAAGTGCAGGTGCCCCCATATGAAGCAGGCAAGTCCCCAGGCAATGCTGAGGTTTCTGTGTACCCAGTTCTGGAGCCTCTCCTTTACCTTTCTCTAGTCCGACTAAGCCAGACGTGAGCCCGTGACCTCAAGGCCAGCAAGCGCAAGACACCAAAATGGCCTCGCTCGGCGCACCATTGAACTATGCATAGATGGCAAACATTCACCCCCGCCCAAACCCGGGGGATGTGGATGTTCCATGAAAGACGCTGCTAATTAAAATATGTTTTCTTGATTTCTCCCACTTCTAAGCATTCCATGCCTATACATCTTTGTATTTACATTTGTATGCCACATTGGGCCAAAGCAATGTAGACGCCAATGTCGTGCAACACGCTGCAGATGTATTTCAATCGTGTAATGGCCATCACTACATTTAATGATACTTAATGTACCAACCTCGAAAAAGAAAGGGCTGAGCCTCACCCTTGCAAGATTCAAACAGGTATCCTGCAGGTTGAATACACATGTCTGAGGATAGTGCTTAACTTACTTAGCTATCTTACAGTGCTGCCATGGCAGGCAGCAGTGAAACTGAACTGATAGCACCCTTTTGAGAAGTCATAAGCAACATTAATAGCACCTTAAAACACTTCAATAAATATGTATGTAGAACTTGCCAGCAGATTCCGAGTTGCCTGTCAGCTTTAGGGTGCCGGACTGAATGAGCCCAGTCACGGGTCTTCTCCTAGGATGCATGGTTTACTTAAACATACATATTTTGCATGAGTATGGAAACAAAATCAAAGAAATTGAAATCTGTAAAGTAAAGCAAACAAGTTCTTAAGGTTCATCATAACCGAGCACCAGTCAACAAATCCACGGTGGGCGAGTGGGGGTGGTCGGATTATACACCGACAGTACTGGCCCAATTTTGACAAGAAAATAATGAAAACAGGAAAATTACCATTTCGTTTTTGGCTGGGCAAATGTCTGCAACAATGTTTGCCAGACTCTGTGACTCCCTCTTTTTGCTCCCCAGGTATTTCTTTCTCTCTTGCTCTCTTTCTCTCTGGCCCACCTGTCTAGCACTCTTTCTTTCTCTCTTTCTCTCCCTTTCTTTCACACCCTCTCACTTGCTTGTTCACCCTCTCTCCTCACTCTCTGCTCCTTTCAGTCTTGGTGACTCTCCATTTCTGCTCCCCTGTCGTCCTTGCTCTCTCGCTCTCTTTCTCACCTTTTTTGGCATTTGCTCTGTCTCTTTCACCCTCTCTCTTTCACTTGCCCACCTGTCTTGCTCTCTCTATTCCTCTAGCTCTTTCCCTCTTTCTCTCACACTCTATCACTTGCATTGTCAGCCTCTCTCCCCACTATCTCATCTTCTCAGTGTTTTAACTCCCTCTTTCTGCTACCCAATCTTTTTTTCTCTCTCGTCCTTTTTCTCTGACCCACCTCTCTCCGCCTCGCCCACTCACTTGATCTCTCCCCTGACTCCCTATTTCTGCTGCCCCTTCCTTTGCTGATTCTTTCTTTCTCTCTCCACTTTCTCTCTGACTCTCACTTCGTGGCAAGACGGTATGAGCTAGCGTTATTTGATCCAGCTTTGAAATAAGACCCGAACCCGTGTGGCCCAGATTAGGCCTTTCTGTTCCTCTCCTCTCTCACTCTATCTTCTCTTCACATACCTCAGATCAGGCCTTTCTGTCCCTCTCCTCTGCCACTCTCTCTATCCTCCTTTTGCATACCTCAGATCAGCATTTATGTGCCCCTCCTCTGTCTCTCTATCTACTTTCTCTGTCACACAACCCAGATCAGGCCTTTCTGTCCCTCTCCTCTGTCACTCTATCTACCTTCTCTGTTACACAGCCCAGACCAGGCCTTTCTGTTCCTCTCCTCTCTCACTCTATCTTCTCTTCACATACCTCAGATCAGGCCTTTCTGTCCCTCTCCTCTGCCACTCTCTCTATCCTCTCTTTGCATACCTCAGATCAGCATTTATGTGCCCCTCCTCTGTCTCTCTATCTACTTTCTCTGTCACACAACCCAGATCAGGCCTTTCTGTCCCTCTCCTCTGTCACTCTATCTACCTTCTCTGTTACACAGCCCAGACCAGGACTTTCTGTCCCTCTCTTTTGTCACTCTACTGTCTCTTCACACACCTGGGATCAGGCCTTGATGTCCTTCTTCTCTTTCACTCTGTCTACCTTTTCTTCACACACCCAGGCCGGGCCTTAATGTGCCCCACCTCTGTCACTTTATTTACTTTCTCCATCACACATGCATCACGTCCTTCGCTTCCAATGCTCACTCTACTTGTCCTTCCCATTGAACATGTATCAGTCTTTCTGTCTCATCAGCAATTTCTTACTATCCTGCCCATCACACATGTGAATATAACCGGTGTTACCTTTTTGACACATACCAACCTTACCACCTGTAATACTAAATATTGGCACTCCATCACATACACAAAAGCTACACCAGTATGTAAAATATGTTCCGCAGAGGCACTTTCTGAGATCAAAGATTAACGATACATATGCTGATCCATTCTTGTATGAATTCTATATCACTTTACAGTGATGTCGTAACCATATTTTTCTTAGTTTACTTAGAAACAATGCTATGTGAAGCCACTTCCTGTTTTGTCAAGGGGTGAAAGGTTGTGTTCTATCGCTTCCCGTGATGTTACTGTGGGGTAGGGTCAAATGACATCACTTCCTGTGATTTCATCAGAGGTCAAGGGTCATGTGATGTCACTTACGCTACCCTGGCGTTTTGGTGAAATGACGTCCCTGGTGGGAATGTCAGTCTACTATGCTCTTTGAGGTCCGATATGAATTTTGCACACTTCATGTACAGATTGTTCCTTCTTTTTTTCTCTGAATTCTAGCTCTGTAATGTATAGACCATTGGCTAATTTGGAGATACAATTCCACAGAACTTTTGACATTGCACTAGATGACAGTCAATACGATTGTGCCCATATTGACATGTCTTTGTGTTTGTTGATACCATTCAAGAGAGGTGACAGCATGTGCATGCAGTAATTTCTCATTAAGGATGGTGCTTTACTTAGTGACTGCTGATCATGGATGAGTCAGCCTTGACTGACCTATGATCGTGGCCCAGCCAGCAATGACTGATGATCTTGATATGCATTTCAGGTATACCAAACTCTCAAATCTCTGCTTCAGTAAAATGTGTAAAAAGGCTGAATTTTGAAATGGTGTTTACATCTCCTGTTCTTATTGTTATCAAAACGTTGCTTTGATAGAAAGAACAATCATTGCCCTTGTACCCCCATGGGTGCACAATAACTTTCTAGTGTTTAAACATTTTCTGTTCTTCTGCTTGTTTGGAGTTTCACATCTTTAGAATCATTGGGCCTCATTACGGGTCCGGCGGCCGGGAAGTGAGGCACCAGTAATTTTGTTAGTCCCCATTGCCATAAAGTCCCATAGGACTCTATGGGAATGGGGACACAGGAATACTGACACCGTTGCTAACGGTGCCGGTGCTCCTGTGAAAATTCCGGGGGCGGGTGCCATCCTGCCCGGCTGGTCTGACCTGGCCCTCAGAGTTATAGTGTGCCGGTGCGGAAAAACGATGCCTGTAAGCTTATCCGCACCATTGTTTCGGGACCGGCACACTTAGAATGAGGCCCACTGTTTTGGAGTGGAAGGTATCATACATATTTGGAGTTAAACTTCCAGTGAGGTTCCAATCACCAAAGGTAACTGCTTTCAAGTGCAATCCCAAATTGTCGATTTCCTTTGTTTTTAACATGTATAGTGCCTGTGGTTTTTAAAGAGCTGTTTTTTCTCTGATGACGCCAACATCTTCACAATTGTGTTTTGTTTCAGTTTCAAACTAACGGTGCCGGTGCTCCCGTGAAAATTCCGGGGGCGGGTGCCATCCTGCCCGGCTGGTCTGACCTGGCCCTCAGAGTTATAGTGTGCCGGTGCGGAAACAACGATGCCTGTAAGCTTATCCGCACCATTGTTTCGGGACCGGCACACTTAGGATGAGGCCCACTGTTTTGGAGTGGAAGGTATCATACATATTTGCAGTTAAACTTCCAGTGAGGTTCCAATCGCCAAAGGTAACTGCTTTCAAGTGCAATCCCAAATTGTCGATTTCTTTTGTTTTTAACATGTATAGTGCCTGTGGATTTTAAAGAGCTGTCTTTTCTCTGATGACGCCAACATCTTCACAATTGTGTTTTGTTTCAGTTTCAAACCACCAGTAACCATAATGTAGTCCCAGCTTTGCCTTTGTAACAATTGTGCTTTTACAGAGGTTAACTATGTGTTGTCACGAGATGGTTTCCTAGTAGATGTACATCCTAGACTATGAGTTATATTGAAATTTGTTTCCAGCTATGCATTTTTTTAATTAGGTATTCCTGCAATGAGATGACGTGGAGACCAGGGGTCCAATCTCCAAAAAAGCGATAAGTCTGCACAAAATAGTTAGCACAAGAATGTAAATTGCAGTGACAAAATGTACAGTGCTGGGAGCTGATTCATGGAATGAAATGTGTGCAGAAATGTGCAGCACAAAGAAAAACGAGTAGTGCCTGTAATGACCACAACACGCCCCATGCCAAACAGAACATAGCACTGGCAAACAATCTTTGCACCAAACCCATGGAAAAAAAAATAATCAAGGATTACTTACCAGCAATCACCATTACTTCCACTCCTCTCCTGCGACCATCAAGTCATCGTCCCAGTACCCCACTAATCTGTGCCCCAGCTGCCCACATGCTGTCAGCATCCAAAAGTCCCCACTCATCCCAGTACCCCCACTAACCTGGCCCCCATGCCCCTACATTAAGGCATCACAACAAGTATGCCCATGTCCCAGTACCCTCACTAATCTGCACCCCAGCTGCCTATATTTAGGCAGCACCCACACGTCTGCCCTCGTCTCAGTACCCCCACTAACCTGATCCCCAGCCCGCTAAATTAAAGCAGCACCTAAAAGTCTTCCCTTGTTCCAGTACTCCCACTAATTTTTGCCCCAGTCGCTGACATTTAGGGGACAACAAGTTTGCCTTCATCCCAGTGTTCATTGGCAGATTAATATGTCCTCCATAGCGACTGCCCCTCTCCCAGCTTAATGCTGCACATGTGAGAAATGTTACTCACTAAGACAGCCGTACCGCCCTTATCCCTGGCAGGCATAGCAGGAAATGGACATGATATAAGCTGCAGATGGCACAAGTAAACCGAATTAACATTGTGAGACTACATGTGTCTGCATATTGACAAAGCAAAGTGCACTCTAATTTAAACGAACACAAACACTAGGTAACACACACATTTATACATGAAACATATTAACATGGCATCCATAAAACATTAAGAACCGTAACATAAGCAATGTATAAACTGAATGCAACATGAACAACACGTGGATATAGCTAACTCACATAGAACAATGTGTGGATATAGCTGCCTCACATAGAAACACAAGGGTAAACGAAAGGCCTGAAGGCGTCATGAGAACTCAAAATGCTGAAATAACAAAATACAGATCTGTGCCGAGTTCATACAGTAGCTAGCAAACCAAGCCAAGGTTACCATGAACAAGGAAGGATAGGAACGGCAGATGGACATCATAAAATAATGATTCCCAAGACGCAAGCCATACATTCTCAGATTAATTAAGGGTACAACCAGCATTTGTATGACAAGTGCAGGACAACTATAAGCCAAAAGACTCCATGATGAATAACCCAGGAGTGTCGCCAGTCGTAATACAAACCATAACACTAACATTAATATTAGCTAAAATGCAGTGTGAAATAATTCCAAACACAGTCCTGTCACACTTGACCCCTAATTGAAGAACACTGGGTATTCATTAGCAGCAAACACAGATAAGATACTTGCTTACTCCTTACACCTATCCCAAGACACAGGATACCACATAAGGCCAAATCAAAAGAGATTCATGACTATTAACAAATCCCTGGAACCCATAGGTTTTGGTAATTAAGCTAATAGTATGATGGAAGTTATGACAAATGGTGAATATATAAACCACTGTTTTTGATAAGAGTTCCAGGGATTCTTGCTTGTATGCTGTCCCTGCTTTATTTTTATGATAATTAATCTGGGTTTTGCCTTGCACTTTGTTTATTTCAGTTATTGAGTCTGGTTTGATCTGGCTCCAGAACCTCTGTGTAATTTGGGACTTCCCAGACCGTCTAAACAGATGGTAGCAGAGGATGGTTTGCTAGGAGTCATCAGCCTGGTGGGGGGATCCCTGCCGTGTCCCTGAAGGCTGCAGAGGTGACCTGTGGAGAACAGAATTGCGAACAACACAGATCGGTCAACAGGCTCTCCTTTTAAAGAATGCTCTGTCTGGTCACCGCAGGTCGCCCCGTGGGGCATGAAGGGTAATGAGGCTGATAGGGGAGAAATGACAGAGAAGACCCTGAGCGGATCCACGTATGTATGACACTGGTCTGGCAAAATGGGGGGAGGAGATCTTTAGTGTTTTGGGGGATTGTGATAAAAAAAAGAGATACATGATGTAAGAGATAGATTCGGGTATGGGTCAGGAAAGATCACGTGTTGTGGCTCATTATTGGGTAATAATAATCGACAACTACTTCACATGGAGTTGGGAAGACAGCAGCAGTGTCTTTATTTGTGTAGTAATTGATGGTGTCAGCCTCATGTTGTAAGACAGCATAGGCTTTGTGAAAAGTAGACTTTTTGTGTATATTGGTATATATTGTGGAGGACTCGACGTTGTGGTGTTGACCGAGGAATGTGTTCCAGTGTGGGAGCATCAAGTGTGTGAGTTGTGGTTACTCAGAAGGTTTGCATGGAACAAAGAGGTGGGGCTATTCGGAGCATGAGTGACGTTTTTGGTGACAACTCTGAAACATTAGATGGCATAGGAGGTGTGGTCTCAGATAGAGATGCAGAAGTATTAAGTACAAGAGAAGTATTGCTCAGAAACAGGGCGAAAGGGAGGTAAAAGAGGTTGAGTGAGGATTGAAATAAAATTTGATAAGTAAGTATTCGTAAATTAAACTGTGAAGTATTATTATGGGAGACACTGCCATTATTCGCCGTTGTAAAGTATTGCCCCGCTACGAAGACAAAATAATGAAATATCACATGCAGTGAGTGAAGGACACTGCTGGCAAAATGCCCTGGCCGCAGAAAGGCACTCACTCGAAGACAACACTGCAACACATGTCAACCTATTTACATGCTGCATATAAGGTAAAACTGTTACAGAATCAACAAGCCATTTTAGAACAGTGGAAAATGTATGGGGAAGAGATAGAGGAGTCACCGTGAAAGAATGGATGCTTACTCAGCATGACAAATGGTGCATCACACCCATGGCTCCACCTCCTCCGCCCAGAGCAGTGATCTGCCTTCCGAGCACAGGGATTATATTCATTTTCAGATTTAAAAGCAGTGGTGGGATACACTAATACCATATATGCACCCCCTGATACGGTAGTGAAGACATTATAAGTGGAGAAAAAATAAGCAAGCAAGGACCAGTGTCCACACATGTAGAATATGACAGGCACTGCAATCTACAAGCAACATTTACAGAAGCCGAGGAGGAAGTCCAGAGAGAGTGAAGAAGTCAGGGCAACAGGGATGAGAGAGCGATTGTATCAAATGAATGTGTACGAGGACAAATAATGCTCAAGTTGGATGGAAAGGGCATGGCCCACTCTAAAGAAAGGGAAATGTAAGTTAGAGAAATGCAGGAGAAAGAATAAGAGATAAAGGAACAGAAGGGGTGAGAAAGGGAGCAGAAAAGAGAAGAGAGAGAGAAGGAAAGAAGAAATGAAGAAGAAGGGGAGAGAGAAAATGAGCGAGAAGAGACAAGAAGAAGGAAGAGAAGGAAGATACAAAGAGATGCAAAAAGGGAAAGAGAAAGGCAAAAGGATGAAGAGCGTGACAGAGAGAGACAATGAGATGTGGAAAGAAGTAAGGAAAGGTGACGAAAAGTAGTTGATCAAATTATTAGGGGACATACGCTCCCAAAAAGGGAGAGAGACATGTAACAGAGAGGAAGAGAGAGGAGCTTAGAGAGACGCCACAAGGAAGTGGATGAACTACATAAAAAGCTTACTCTCCCAGATGAAGGAGAGGAAGGGGCTATATGAAGGAGGACTGGCAATGTTTACAGAAGCAGGAGGGATGGTACCAGGGGCATAAATGGGAGTAGAAGAGGGTCTCTGTAAGATGGAGGAAGGAATATATCAGAGGAGGTGATGAATGGAACGTATAGGTCGGGTCCCCTGGGAGACTAGATTTTAAATCCAGAGAACATGATAAAGGTGATGACAGTGATGACACTATGTTAGAAGATGTAGAGAGAGAGGAATGTGGAGAGGAGGAGGCCATACAATCCCCTCCCATAAACATGGGGGTAGGGAAAGAGATAGCGTGGTTGGATTTGGAAGAACTGGTGAGGAGGCCAGAGACCATTGAATATCCAAGATGCCCTAACAGTTTAGAGGAAAAAACACTGTAAGTGAATAGACTGCAGCATTTACCAGGACGGAAGAGAGTTAGTATTACAGACGCAGTGACAAAGAACAGAAGTTGCAGCGACACTCAGACAGGGCACTGGCTTCACTCAAATCCCCTATTAGAGAAAGGGGAGGACTGCCGCAATATATTCAGTGTCCACAAATGGACAAAAATAACTTAATTTGTAAACTGCCATTGCTTACATCATGGGTGTGTATATGGATATATGAATTAGAGAGAATGCACAGCTGGGATGACCTTAGCAGTATGTGACATAAAAAGCCTGCTTGCTGCCATATCAGGGGAGCAAACAGATGACATTTGGAAGTGAGCAGGATATTTTGGGGTGATAGCATAAAATACTAACCATGACAGAGCACCTTTTAATAACTGTCGAGCTAATGTATGGAGAGCTTTTAGGGTTTGGTACCGAGACTCATCAGACATGAGCACAATTATGACTTGTAAAATAGGAGTGGATGAAGATCTGATGGCTTATATTCTGGATAAACCATTGTTTTTGATGAGCATGTTCAGAGTGCCAATAATTCTTGCGTGTATGCTATCCCTGTTTAATTTTGATGATAATAATGATGGGTTTGCCTTGCACCCTGTTTATTTCTGTTATTGGGTCTGGTTTGAGCTGACTCCAGAACCTGTGTAATTTTGTACTTCCCAGGCCATCATAACATCAGTACGCTGTACCTGTTGTGGAAGTGTAACCACATTGACATGGACAAACAACTGCCAAAGAGATACTTAAACAACTATGGTAGCATGAAGGAACACCATGTACAAGAAAATGAATCCTTGATAAATGAATGGGCAAAAGTAAATGAGCTGCCAAAAGATACACCAAACCTCCCTGCTCTCTGGAACATCTGGGCAGACACCTACACAAATGAGCACCTGTCCTCAGCAAGGGACACAAAACACCATCATGAAATATAACTCACACCTCAAAATGTCTCCCCACATCGCCACCATTTTACACACAATCCAAAACATATTCAACCAACACTGATATATCTACAGCAAACATGCAGTGCCCCTATACAAGGAACGTCATCAGGAAACCATCCTTTGCTACCCCCACACTTGCAATAGTCCCTTATCTACTTGTGAAAAACATATCCACATGGTCATATAGGCAAGTCAGTCAAAGAAATGCTGTCATGCCGACCTTAAATAAACCCCAACATGACTCAACACCCATGAACACATGCACATAGGAAGTGTCATGCCAGCCACAGCATGCATGGTTGACATACCCAAACACAGCATGTCAATCAATGACCAACATGCCTGTACTTTAAAGCATGGAAGTAGCCAAAAAATAGATGTGTGAAAAGAACTCCAAGCATGTAATCTCCCCACATCTAACATTGTCCATATACGTAGATTGGGCATGTAGGCATCACACTAAACATCTTACAAAAATAAAGCATGCACACATGTCTTACAGCAAATATGCCAGTACCAATATGACCTGCATAGTGTGGCGAAACACACATGACAGCCATACAACATACTTAGTTGGAGATCACGTTACAAAAAAAGGAGCACATGGAAAAAGAAGCACAAAATCATGCATACACCAGCACGGGCTGCACATGGCACAAAGCAACAGCAAACCGTGCTATTGAACAGTAAAAATATAATAGTATTTTGTATTGATGCAAAACTATGTAAAATGATGGTAACAGAAAAATTGCCCTTGAATAAATAAATAGATAAATAAAACAATTAAAAGCCAACAACTAGTGAACTATATAAATGAGTCAGCAGGCTAGTCCATGCCTAATTCAGACAATGCCATTCAAAGCCGATTCATTATCCAAATCTGCCTCTTCCATGTAGGCCTCTGTTATTTCCCAAAGTGCTTGTAGGGCCTCCCTCATCCGAGACTCAATCTCCACACCTGCCTTGCAAGAATCCTCCAGGATGGCAGCCAGCATCTGCACCAACCTCTCCTCAACCTCAGACCTAGCCTAGCAATTGCCGCCTTGTGTGCCTGCTGCCTCTCTTGGTCCCTCTGCCACACAAATGCCACCTGTTTTGGCATCAGTGCCTTCAAGTGCATCATGCCTCCTGCCACACTTGCACCATGTGTGCTCCTTCTTGCATCCTCCTGCTTGTAATGCCTTCCATGATGTTCCCCCTCACCAACAACATCTCCTACTGCCTGGTAATGAGTCTGCCATGCAGATACTCCCTCTGACTAGAAGATTGTCTGCGTCAGGGGAATACAGCACCGGCACCTGCTGTTACTCCACAGCCTGTTCCCCTATTTTACTGGGCAGGTTCAGTGCCCACCTCATCTGCCACGGTATGGATGTCCACCTCCACCAGTGACACACGCACATCCAGACTTGGCAATGTCTGGACAGGGGCAGAGGAATCCATGGTAGTAGCTGTCATGGAGGCCACGGATGAGGTTAGCTGGGACACAGATAAGGAGGAGAGGAGAGTACCATTGCAGTGGCATGTCCAAAGGGACCACCAGAAAGCAGTGCTGCTGCCAGTTGGCACAAGAGTTGGCCAATCTGCCTGTGATGCGATACAAGCAGATCTTGAGTTTGTTGAATAGCATCAGCCATAGATGCCTGCCACCTCAAGGCATCCATCAGTAGTGTCAGCATTGATTCCCGGATGGCCACATCAGCCGGACGTGCAGGCACTGTCTGAGTTGAGGCATTAGTGAAGGTTGGCAGTGCTGCAGCAGATTGCCCTGGGACAGTATGTTTTGCTGACCCCTCCACGATGGACTTCACAGCCTCCTGTCTCACGGCCAGGTGTGCAGCCTGCACACCCCCCTCAGTACAAACACCTGACACTGTTGGCAGGCCTGCAATTGCCTCCTCCACCTTCTCCTCCTTCATCAACCCAGACACCTCCAATGAGGTATCCATGCCTGGGGGCCTGTTTGTGGTAATGTCACCACCACGAACCTGTCCCTCTACTGCTGAGGTGTCCATCACCACAATAGAATCCTGGTGCTCTCCCAAGGCACATCACACTCAGAGGAGGTGGATACAACTCTGCAGTACCTGTGGTCTGCGCCTGCATCTTGACGTCTTGCAATTGAGATGCACCTCATTCGCAGAGCTCATACCCTCTTCTCCAGCTGTGGCACCTGTGGAAAAGGGAACAAAGAACCTAGGGATCAATGATAAGTGCCAAAGCATGCATACACTCCCGAAGTGCATCAGTAGCATGCTGTCAGCATTAGTCAACAAGCAACTGCCTCACACACATAGGCCTTTGCTGGGAAATCTGACAGGTTAAAGTCTCATAACGAAAGGCAAAAGGACAATTCACAATGATGAGACATGCACATTTGAACATTGATGTCTGGGCACATACACATGACAACAACTAATTTCACATCACAATCACAATGAAGCAGTGACTCTAGTGTATCCTGCAGGCAGGGCCATGGAAAGGGCATCTGGCCACATGTGTCTGTAGCACCATAAGCACCTCTCAACCCAACCACATCTACCAACATGCCTACATGACAAGGAACTAGGCATGGACCCCTTGTTTGATCCTCTCCAGAATCTAGAGGTGAAGAGGTGCCACCCAATGGTGGCCTGCACGGTTCACCTGCACAGAGGCAGCTGCCTCTAGGGCTACCATCAATCCATTCCTTGTATGTATAGGGCATTCGATTTCATCTGCACAATCTGTTATCAGAACAATGGGAAAGCATGTGGGCCTTGGTTGAATCCATGAAGTATGATGAGATGTTATAGTGCAGCTTCAAAGTTTCGGGATATCATTTCACTTGGGAAAGCCATCTTGCGCCAGGCCACTAGCTGTTGGGGGTGGAATTGCCAATTTAGTTCCTAGGCCAATGCTGCTGTTTTAGTCACAATGCAGCATGTCTTTTTTCTCCATTTCCCCACTGTAACTGTCCATTTAAACAGGGCACATTGTAGCACTTTGTTTCTTTTTACAAAGCTGATTTTCAGCTCTGTACAGGAAAACATACACAATGCAGGCCCCAATTACAAAATGCAGGCCCTAATGCATTTTTAACGTTTCTATACAATACTGTGCTTTATCCCAGAATGGACTGTTCTCCCTTTAATAGAGGTTACTAGAAACGTTCATGTAACTGGAATCTTTTATTTGTATGCCTTGTCATTTACTTTTTTTTTAAAGTACACTTTTGTTGTATATGTGCTTCTGACTTCACCATACTTCCGTGCACATGTCTTTGTGTGGGTGTAGGATGTAGTTCACATGCTTGTTTGTGAATATATCATTTTTCTTTGCATCTTTTCTTCAGTACATATGTCCCTACATGCCTTCAATTAATCCAAAGAGTGGCCTTTCAAGTATGTGCATTGGCTGCCACAAGTTAATACGGTCAGTTACAGCCACTGAATTTATTGTCTTATAAAAAGATTTATTTTGATGCTTTTTCAGTTACTGTGAACAAAAACACTTTTGTTGTGGATGGGCTTGGGACTGCACCATACATTCTCATACATGTTATTTTTCAAATGCTTTGTGTAGGATGCAGTCCACTTGTTTGTTTCTAAATAAGCATTTTTTCCACCATTTTCTTCAGTACACATTTTCCTACATGTCTCCTACATGTCTCCAAAGAATCCAGAGTTGTCTTTGCAAGCAATAAGTATGTGCTTTGTCTGCCACAAAATAACAGTCAGTTGCAGCTGCTGACCGCATTGTTTTGTGTAAAAGCCTATTAATTTGCAAAAAAGAGTTTTACTTACCAATTAACAGGCAACAAGAATTTGGAGTGGCCACGAAAAGATAACAAACTGAGTTGCAGTAATTATATATATATAATGTGCTGCATGCCACTGATTCCAAATAATTAATGTTGTGATGCTCTTCTCCACAATCTGACATGCAACGGCATGTGCATTCTTGTCATGCGCAGTAAGTAGCTGTCCCAAAATGTACTTTCTTATTTCAATTTTCTATTCTTCCCTTTACTAAGGTACAGTTTCATTTTCTTCCTATCCCTCAACTGAATATGTTTTATATTTTCTATCTGTTCTTTAAATAAATTCTACCCGTTTTCTAACTGTCCCTCAAACAAATAATATCAATGTTCTACACATCCCTCAACTGCTTTGTACACTACTGCCTTTGCAGAGACTTGACTGATTCAAAAATCAAATAATGTGTGCCACATTTATTCAATTTAGCTCAAACTATGATCATTATCTCCACCTGGCGCAGATTTTGGGAAAATCAGTTTTGAATGAAACAGCCACAATTCAATTGGTATGGTTTATCTATATAAATAAAAATGTAAATGTTATTTTGTTCAAAATATTAAATCTCCGAAAGTTCTTCACTGATTGCTTTGAAATTTTGACACAACATTGAATTAGAATAGGAGCGTATTTTTATATGCCTACTATACATAGATGTCACACCTGTGACAGGTAAAAACATGTTTTTTCTGAAAAGCAGCGCCATCTGTTGGACGTTAAAGCAACACACGTTATACTAAAATTTTACTGCAAACCAGCGCCATCTGTTGGACGTAAAAGCAACACACGCTGGCTCAAATACATGCCAAGGAAGCAGCAGAGCGACATGCAGCCAGACTTTAGGATGCACGGTTGCGAGCACAGCGATCGCATTCTGCAGCTTCAGATCTGCTTCGAACGCGATAGGCTGAGACTGGCTGAAAGACATCAACGAGAAACAGCAGATCAGCGTCAAACATGACTCCATGCTCAGCAATCACGCGATTACAATCGCCTTGCATTCCGGTGCAACCCAGCTGATGATTATAGTTTGAGCCGGCATGTTCTCATCGGCACCATGGCTGAAGTGTGTCCTTATTAGAAGGCTCTGAAATTTAATGGAGAAACGAAAGGAATGTGTTGCGCCACCGGGAACATTGAACTGCCTCAACTTGGAGGACCGCCACAGCCATTAAAAACTACCCACAGTCATTGTGAAATTCAACATATTACAAACATGCACTTTCTCTTTTCTTTCTTTTACATTTAACCAGACTGAGCCACAGCAATGCGTGGCCGGGGACAGCTAGTAGCTAAATATATTCACCAAGACATATTCACACAGTAGCTGCCAGTCTGAAATATCCAGAGAGAACAAACATAAAGACAAGATCTTGTTAATGTGGCTCAGTTGATAGCCTGCATATGTGCCTTGACACAAACATCATCTATGAAGCAGGTTAGCATGGAATCACAAATTAATTAATTAACCAGATCTAACCACAATTAATTTCGGACAGATTAGGATGAAAAGTTGGGGAGAGGCGCTATGCACCTTCCCACCTCAAATATGAGCATACATGTACTATATCCATAGAACATTTTCCAACTGCTTGGCACAAGACAAGTAGTTGATACCCAAGGTAGAGTGTCCATTTATAGTTTCTGAGAGGCAGCACAACAATTCCAGATACTGCAACAATTGCTTCACTTGCACAGTTTAATATTAGCCAAGTCTACAATGCTTTTGATCACTGCAATATTTATGTCAACACGGCAAGCTCTGGAATCCTCCCCTTCACCTTCAGGACTCAGTGTTGTCACACAAGTAAATTCCCCATAAACAGGCTGTTTCCCATGATGATCAAACTGAAGATTTCAAAACATACTATTTCTATGGGATAACAAGGCATCGTTCCAAGGGCATTACAAATGGTTTGATTTTGAAGGTCTCATGTAAAGTCTCAACTAGGCAAACTCGACAGAGAGTTCTTGATCATATTAGACCACCTTTGCTGTGAACAGGGCATTCATTTAACTGATATGTTTCATAAGAGGTAATCTTTATTCTTGTACCCTCACATTCTAAAAGATGCTTCATACTTATGAGCTCTTGCTCCTTGGCCATCAACTAAGTTACAAAATCCTCATTCATTTTGACCCGGATTTATGATCACTCTTGTGGCTGTTACTATTGGAGAATGCATGGGGCTAATCGCTTGATTTCTGTAATACATCTTTAGCACTCGGTGCAGGGGGGGCAGCCGATCAGGTTGCTTGGATTGTGTGCTGAATCTACTGATTCACGCCCAGGTTCTGAGCAACCTGATGGCTGCTTCCTCTGCCCGGCCATCTTCCCCTGCCTGCCCATCTCTTTCAGTCTTAATTTTAATCTCCTTTCAGCACAGTTTACCTGGTTACTGCAGCACCAGCACTGCTGCTACCTCACGGTGTCTTCGCTGGCCGTCTTCCTGATCCATGGTGTCCATCTTTAGTGAGTATTTCGTTTGAATGTGTCCCATTCATTAAAATGAATTCTGTGCTCTCCGCACCCCGGGGTACCGGTTTAGCAACCATGGGTGCTAATAGCAATAATCACCCATTCCAACGGCTGGAACAGTTGTTAATGGCACCAGCGGCCCTGAACAGGTGATTATTGCTTCATTATTGTTCCAAGGTCCATGCTCAAGGCCCACTCGAAAGCTTTGTGGGCTAGCTCTTTTGTGGACATTAATTGCTATGAAGTAATACAGTCTCAATGATATGCTATTCAAGTTGCTTGCATGGCACATTTCATTACCTATATGTCATGCTGAATTGCTGAGGATTAGGAGGAGGAGAGCATACTAGGGTGTGTGACAGAGTTCTAATGAAGTACCAAGTGCACAGAGTAAATATAAGTACAGCAAAGATACTGAGCAGGGGACCTGGGATCTGAATCCCCAAAGCTCAGATTGTCACTTTTGCCACTAAACCAATGTACACTTCGCATGCCAACACATTGCAACCCTGCAACCATCTATGCAAACTTGTCTGTGTACCATTCGTACAAATGTCGCATGTTTACAAAGACTTGAAAGGCATATCTCTGAAGAGTCTGAAAAGTCTGAACTCATCCTCGGGCCAGGCACTGTCCCTTGTGTCATTATGGTAAAACATACTGGGCTCCATTTCCTAAGTGTCCAAAGTGGAATTCGAGGCATAAAAACGAATAAATTGGCGCAGTTGACACATTGATATAGAATGTCTGTCAATGTATACATTGAACAGATGGGATCTATTATATTTGCACACCTAGGCAAAGGTTCCCCTCCATGCAATGCTCATTATTTATACTGCAGAGTGCAAAAAAACATGTTAAAGCATGTGGAATTGCCTGTATGACTTGGTTTTTACTTTGTAGTGCAAATAGCGTAAAGGCCCCTGGCCATTTATGCATGGCAGAAGGCATTTAATATCGATTCCAATTTCCTATGGAATCTGCCTTCTTTTATCAAGATTGAAAAGTAGATTTCTTAGGAATGAAAGTATGAAAATATCAGTTTGGAGTAAATGCATTCTAATTTTGTATTTGGTTATTGTTCTGCTGCTGGGGTGTGAGGGAAAGTCAGGAAGGCAAATTCCATTCTGTGCCCCAGCTCCTGGAGCAGCAAAAAGGTTGAACATGACCCTCAGCGCTATCTAATGTGCACATGTTATGCATTGGTGTTACTTAGACTTGGATACAGCTTCTGGAACTCAGAAAATATGACACACTGTCTGCTAGATGAAAAGCTGATTAAAATATATGCATCAGAAATTCCCAATGTATGAGCGGGTATTGGATTCAAAAGGGAAAAGTCAGATTTGTTGTCATTTTGACAACAGAAATCAAGACATTGATCTGAGGAGTTTGGTGAGTAAGGCGGTAAATGCCTACGATGGTTAGTTTTTAAACTGGAAAGCGTGTTTTGCTAAAATCTAAAGTGCATTCGAGGGAAAGGATCTAACAGTGTTCAGCCCGGGCATGGACGATGGTCATTGAGTTCAACCTACAAATGAGGCACAAGGATGTGTATTTATGGGGAGGGCAGGTTGCCTCTCCTATTTCAAGAAGGTCTTGGTGATGGTTACATTTAAACGTGTGTGTTACGTTTGGCAGTGCAGTGGTTCAGTTCCTGCTTGAATAATGGTTGCTGCAAAGGGATATGCAGCTTTAATTCTTTGAAGCCGCAGTGCAGCGTGGGAGTTCTGCAGGTCAGTGGTTCTTCTACTCTTCTGCTCTGCTGCCCCATTCAAGGTTTAGCACTTGGTGGCATAACTCTGATCAATGGTACAGTTGTGCAGAGTAGTGAATACCAACATTTTGTTTTCCCTCCACTAAAATGTTGCTGCTCCCGAGCACCATAGCTACAGTAATTTGTCAATCAGCGCTTTTTCCAAACCAATTGAGCAACCACAAATTCGGCAATCTCACCAGTATTTGCTGGTGGTTGCGGCAGAGCCC
Source organism: Ambystoma mexicanum (assembly GCF_040938575.1). Lineage (NCBI taxonomy): Eukaryota > Metazoa > Chordata > Amphibia > Caudata > Ambystomatidae > Ambystoma > Ambystoma mexicanum. The sequence continues at coordinate 881,848,106 of NC_090922.1, read as the reverse complement.
CTGGAAACCACTGTGATTTACTTGAATCTGTTCTTTCAATAGTTGGCTCTATTTTGCTCTGTGTGAGTTCTCCTGTGTGCATTGCTGGTTAAAAGGAATCAGTTATTTTAAGAGACTATTAAACCTCTTCCTATGCTGATGGGGGCCGGATTTGATCTTTTGTTGTATGAATATTATGTCCTCTCTTTCACTGCTATGTGGAGGCTCCATTAGCCATGTAATGCAGCTGATGTATGGCCATAGTAATGAAGCTCAGATAACAAGACCAATATGATTGCCCAGCCCTGCTGGTGAGTGCCATACGCCTACTGGTCCTAACATTTATTTTGCCCATTGAATCTGCATTGTAGATATATTTTGGAAATTAATTTCTTATTTAATATACTTTTACTTATAGTTATCCAATCTGGAATTGTTGGATGCCCACTATATTGTGTGTTCAGAGCTGCATCAAGAAGGAACGAGTTGGACTAGGTGACTTTAGAACAGTCTGCCTTGATTGAGAACAAGGCATGAATACATTGCGGCGGAAGGTAGGAGGAAGTCAGCCCTCCGCCCCAGGATGCTGGGCGTTCCACAACCCTATACAGATGTCTATGTTATTCCGTTTGCTCCTTCCCTCTGCTGTGATTAGTCTCTCACTCAGTGAATGTATGTTTTTTTCTTAATTTGTCGTTATTCACATTGTGAACCTGTTTGTTAATGTATTTTAATCTTCTGACTAATTAAATGGCAGGGTAGGGTTGACGCTGATCCAAAACCATAAGAGTTTGGTTAGATGTACCAGTCGAATTGTATGTGTCGTTTTATTGTTGTTTGACCTGTTTTTGGGTGTATTCAGTTTAATGTCAAATATTCCCATCACTGCAAGATTGCATGGAAAAGCTTGCGTTCAATGTTGACTTTGAATTCCTTTCTAAAAATGGCGTTGGCGGATTTGTAAGCCCATAGTTTAGTGGTTGGAATCAAACCTCTGTTTGAAACAAAATACTGCTAGCAGGTAAGCTGGACATAATGATGATACGACCCCTGTAACTTACCAAAAGGAAAGCGCGTCCCTGCCTAAAATGCCAGAGCAGGATATATATGTATTATCACAATCGATGAACACTGATTTAGAAAAGACAATAACTGAGATGTCAACTACGTTATTAAGCAATACAGGGCCATTTCCATTAAGAGTGTGACTGCAGCAAAAATGAAGAAAGCTAGAAATGCTAGGATTATTTCTTTGGCTGGTTTTAAACTCTGAATGGTACTTACTGAGTGCAGATGTTTGGAATAAGAATTCTGTTGACGAAGTACTGCTGGAGCATTTGAAAGCGAAACGTAATTTTGAAATCTAATGTTCTAACATGTATTGAACTTCTAATGTTTCTGCTTACAAAAACTAAATAAAAGTGGCAAATTACAAACACCTATTGAAGAGATGTAGAAATCATAAGAATATTGTCCTTATAACATGTCTTGCCCTACAGAAAATATTTTAAATATGTTAGTGGTACTATCTTTGTCCTCAGATGTCCTGCTGAACTGTTTACGAAGGAATCTGCAGATTAACAAGAGTGCGAGCTGTTTCAAATGTTGCTAAAGTTGCAGCTGCATGTAGCTACTTTTCTGGGGATCCCGATCAACTGTTTTTGGAAGTGATTCTCCCAGCCCGAAAATGTTGCTTCTAATAACGTAGGTCTTACAGAAGGAAATAGGAATAATAACAACCCTATGGGCCTCATTACGACCCAGGCGGTAAGGGTTTTACGGCGGCGTAAACAGCGCCGACCCTTACCGCCTGAGTACGAGGTCCCTTAGCGCCATGGCGGACTTAACACCTGCTTTTAGCAGGTGTTAAAATCCATGGCGCTAAGGGACCATGGAGTTAATTACGCCACCGTAATTTACGGTGGCGTAATTAACGCCTTCCCCACTCCCATTATGCCCTATGGGGCAAAAATGGGAATGGGGAAGGGTAAATGGGGATTGGGGACTTACCGCCCCGCCAAGGTCGGAATGGGGCGGTAAGTCCGCCAACCACCATGGCGTAAACGTAGTTTACGCCATGGTGGTAAAGTCACTGGCCCAGGCGGTAATTTACCGCCTGGGTCGTAATGAGGCCCTATTAGGTTTAGTTTAGTTTAGTTTATTATTTGTAAAGTGCACCTAACCCTGAGGTAACTGGGTGCTAGGATTTAAGACAGAGTTACAAAAGTATTCATGACAGAGTTACAAAAGTATACACATAGAGTACATAGGAGAACTGTGCTTGTGACATGGGTTACAGGCTAGTACAGGTGCTAAAAAACCGACGGATGGTTTTTCAGCTTTTACATTGTATCTATCGCCTGGAGATATCTCCTTAAAGATTAACTCTATTTACTGGATGAATACAAACGTTCAGGGATCAGACAATAATGCTATTGCCGGAGTGTGGGGGACCACACACCCTGTCCTTGTGCCGGTTCGGATCATCGCAAACAATGGGCAAACCGACCTACCATCACTGTATAACCTGTGTTATCCAGCAGACGAGCTTTGTATCATCCAGGACCAATTTCGATGGTAAGCGCTGCCGCCCTAACATGACTTGACTACATGCCCGCAGCAGTTGTCTGATTGCCTATCCATAAACTCTGATGCAGCTCCGTGTAGCATGAGACAAGGCTTGCACGGACTATGTTTCTAAAACATATTTGTGTCTGCGTGACTACCTGTATTTACTGATGCAGCCTCCCTTACATGATGGGCATGATGGACGGCTTTCCCACATCGTTCTCCTACAACCAATGTCTCTTTTTGCCCTAGGTACCGCACTTCATCTGTTGGGCTATGCCTCTGCACCTCATCTGTAACCAACACTGCTGCACCAGTTTGTTCGTGCTGTGACATTGTGTTTTCCAGGAGGGCACTCATTGTGCTATTCACCGAACCTATGCTTTACTGTTGTCTCATTTTGGGGGGAACGTGGAGTCCCTTCTACTTTGCTGGAGTGCTGCAAAATAGCGTCTGGTGGGTGGCCCTGATCACTCACAACCTCGTGCAAATACTGTGTCGACAACTACCAGATTTGACTCGCCAGTCTTGTGCTATATTTGCATCGTACCTGTCTGTCACCATGGATATGACTCCTCATCCCCATGCTGTAGATATGATGTAACCTTTCTGTAACGCTATGCTTGCAAACTAACTTGACCGTAATTACCGGATTTGACTTATCTAGCCCTGTGCTGTACTTGCACAGGGCTGCATTTCACCAGTGTGTACCTGCATATTGATGTTGCCACCCACACCAAGAGGTGAAGCTTTCCCAATCTGTGCGCCCATCCTTATGTAGCATTTTACCTATTGTACCTTCATATTGATGTAGCCCCCACACCATGAGGTGAGGCTTTCCCAATCTGTGCACCCATCCTAATGTTGCATTTTACCTGTTTGTACCTGCAAATTTGATATAGCCCCTTTATCATGAGGTGAGGCTTTTCCATTTTGTGCGCCCAACCTAATGTTGCATTTTACCTATTTTACATGCAAATTTGATGTAGCCCCCTGTACTATGGGGTGCATCTCTGCCAAAGCATGCTTCCTTTGACTTGACAATTTTCACTTAGTGTAACTAGTGCTGTGATACCTCAGGGTCTTGGGTGCGGCTTTAAATGCTACGATAAATTGATAAATACATTAATAGCATTAGCTCGTTCTGCTCTGACCGCACTTCCTCCCACCTTTCCCACTTTTGTCCTGCTGCACCTTGTGATACCATTTGCTGTGTAGGCGTATTATAAAGAGCCATTAAATACAAATAAATAAAAATCCATTCTTATGGCTAAAAGAGCGGCTTGGATAGTCTTAACTAAGGAGAAACATATCTGTTATAATGTGATGATGGCATTTAATAACCCTACAATTGTTGCTTATCTTGTGAAGTCAAACCTTCTTCTTTCAAATAGAGTCAGCAGGTGGGCTTACTGGCTTTCAATCTGTATTATCCCAGAGGCTGTAATAATCCTCTGGAAACATCCACTTTAATTAAGCCTTAAAGCCTCCTTATTATCCAATCTTCTTGCTAACAGTTTCCAAATGTTTGGCACTTGGGAGGAGGTGGACTGACTGTTATTAGAAAAGGAAAAGGACATATTTCATTTTTAATTGCTGCAGCCTCCTCGTGTGCCTTGGCCCACTTGCAGGCATCAATCTCCTGCTGCCTTATTTACCCATATCAGTTGGAGTACTTGTTTTGTGATCTCTGCTGGCTGTGGTGTGTCCCTTTCCTGCCTATTGCACCCTGAGTCCTTCTTCCTGTTCTCCCCCTTCCTCCCTCCTATCCCAGCCTGTCCCCGACCCCGGATTGGTCCATTCTCCACCTTTTGTGTTGTGTGGTGTAAATATGTTTTCCGAGGATGGCACAATTTTAATTGCTGTGGCCTCCTTGTGTGGTAAGTGCCTTTTGCTCGGCTTGCATGTATCCATCTCCTGCTGCCCTATTTACCCTTATCAGTTGGAGTACTTGTTGTGTGATCTCTGCTGAGTGTGGTGTGTCTCTTTGCCCGCTTCGTGCACCCCAAACCATTCTTCCTGCTCTCCCCTCTTTCTCTCTTCTCCCAGCCCGTCCCCAACCAGTGATTGGTCCCTCTTGCCTCTTAAGTAATCAGCCACTGGCAGCCCCACTACCTGTTGCATCCCCTTCCGGCGACAGACCCGAGGAGAAGGACAGCTTCCAGATGCAGCACCAGATGGTGTCTGCCGGTGTCAGCCGGGGAAGCAAGAAGCTTGCAACCATCAACCTGCTGCTACCAACCAGGCAGGTGCAGTGCAGTCAAGGGTGGGAGCAATCACTGCTCTCCAATAAACTGACCCATCCCTCAAGTTACCCCTATTTCTGCTTACTGCACCACCCATAGCTTTTCAGTTAATTGTCTTGTTTAGCCATCCCTCACATCTCCCTAGGAAAGTCGCATTTGAATTTCTGCTGTGTTTTAACTATGCCTTTTCTCCTTTTTTCAGTGATGTCGAATTTGGATGGTTTTGCATTACTGCTGTGTTTTTAACTGGGCCTTTTCCCTCTTTTAGGAAAGTCAAATCTGGGTGGCTTTGCATTACTGCTGTGTTTTTAACTAGGCCTTTCCCTCTTTTAGGAAAGTCAAATCTGGGTGGTTTTTCATTACTGCTGTGTTTTTTAACTAGGCCTTTTCCCTCTTTAAGAAAAGTCAAGTCTGGGTAGTTTTGCATTACTGCTGTGTTTTTAACTAGGCCTTTTTCCCTCTTTTAGGAAAGTCGAATATGGCTGGTTTTGCAGTGTAGTTACTGTTGTACTGGAGCTGTGTCCCATTAGGCTCTCTCCCACTCTCTGTGTCCCCACCCCACTGGGGGTACTGTTGTACTGTTGTTTGTTTCCTTTCTGCTCCTCCTGCGTGTTCACTACTGTGTGACCCCCGCACTCTGTTTTCCTCCTCACATCCTCTATGGTGCTTTCCATCTCTCCCATCTTCTCTAACTGGTACTCTATCTCATATTCTATCCCTATCACTAAGTCTGTAAGGAAGAATTTCAAGAGGGAAATCCTGGTCTCCAACCCAGGCCTCCCCATCTCTGATACCTATATCAGCGCTTCCTCCAGACAGACTCTCACTGACATCCTCTTTGTCTTTACATCACCATACCAATGGACCCCTCATATGGTCTTGGCTCTCTCTCCTATCTCTTCCTCTCCCATTAATGGTGGCACTCGGTGGGAGGTCTTCTTAGCCTCCTCCCACTCTTCCAAAACAATCATTATTATCTATCTGAATGGCACCATCTTGGTCCAGGGCAATCAGCCCAATCTACTCGTTTTTGATAGGCTGCCCACCTTGGGCCCTCTTCCTTCGCCTTCCTGTGAGGCAAAACACATTTGTGTCATCTTTCATTACACTCTCTTCTTCTCTCCTCTCATCATGGAAGTGATGTTTTTGATCTCTCTCAAGTCCCTGGCTCAATGGTGCTATTCAAGAAAGTCAGGCTTAATCTATTGATGGCTTTGGAAATGAACTAACTTAAAACAGCTCAAGCCACATTATATTGCTTGTACTCATACATTCAAAGAGACACACAAACCGTTAAGTATCAACATACTAATCTATCTTGTCTAAAGTCACAAGCTACACTTAAATAAAATGCTTATATATTGGTTATAAACCAGTTACATACTAGCTAGCAATGCACATGTATTATGAACATTAATTCCAAAACATTAATTCAGTAACGATATCGAAACATCATCTTAAAAATGCTGCTTAAATTGCAACAACCCATTCTTAAAACACGAGGCACATATACCCATCATTTACCACACACAAGAGGCGACAGATGTGACTTAAAATGCATAAACATAAAAAATCAAATAACATTCATGAGGGAACACATATTCTAAAATTGTTTGGCATACTTAGTTACAGGTAAATAATCATCAAAGAATGATACCAATAGACATATCTCAATAGAGAATTGATTCATATCTTGGAAATGATCTAGTTAGCCATATGTGCTAACGATATGGAGCCCAAGATGCACATGTGTCTGTCCTTTAGTTGCTTGCAGTGGCTAGGCATTCTTCAGGGGTCACCTCAGTGAAACATAACTACAAAGGTCTCTTAATGAATTCAAACAGGTTCAGAGAATGAGTCGTGATGGAATTATTTTAAGAATTCTTCTTAATCCTGTGTATTCTGCATACTGGCAAACTTGGAAGTCATATTTCATTGTTTAGAATCATCTCCTTTGCACAGCCTTTGGAACACTCTTCTCCTACAATGCCAATGTAGGTCATCATCCCATTGCCAAGTGCCTGCACAATGCCTTCCCTTTACTGAGGGTCCTTCTTCCTGTTTCGTATTCCTCCCCTCTTCCAGCACAAGGGGCTCTCCCCCTCTGTTATTTTACTCAGGAATATGGTTCCCTGATCACCCTTCGACAGCCGGGGATATCGCTCCCTGTTCACTAGCTTAGTGATATTGTGCCCTGCTCTCTCTCTCTTCACTGTAGCAGAGCCTTCTTCTGGATTCCAGGGGCTCTACTCTTCTGTTGCACATCCCCTCTTCTGGGGTTGATCTCATTCTCTCTCTTACTACTTTCAAGACTCCTTTCTCTTGAGTCAGAAGCCATTTATTTTGGGTTCAAGCAGCTCTCTGCCACTTTACTGGAAATCACCCCTCTTCTTGGTTCCCAGGGTGTCCCCTCTTCCTCTGACTTGAACACCCATCTCTTATGATCTCAAGCAGCTCCCCTCCTCTGGTGTCCCCTGCTTCCTCAAAATACTCCTCTCCTCAACTCTCAGTGCAAAATACCCTGGCCCTCATTCCGAGGTTGGTGCTAGTCATGGCGCTATTAGCGCCATGACTAGCCCCAATACCGGTACCGCCACCAACTTGGTGGTATGGGGACTTACCGGTCTATTCCGACCTTTGCAGGACCGGTAAGTCCCCATTTGAAAAGCCCTTCCCCATTCCCATTTGAGCCCCCATAGGGCTCCATGGGAAGGCGTCAATAACGGTACTGCAAACTGCAGTACCGTTATTCACCCCAGTATCCCTTTGCGGGTCCCGTCCATAACCCCTGGTAAAACCAGGCATTAAGGGAGGGACCCGCAAAGGGACCTCGGAATAGGGTGCAAAGGGATTATCGACACCAAGGTCATTAACCGTGCCCAGTATCCCTTTGCGCCCAGGGTGTAATGACCCCCCCTGTCTGTGTTGCTTAGCCTCAGAAATAAAGCCATCACCATACTACCATTGGCTGACGTAAACTCTTTAATGTATTTATTAATTTATGTATTTATTTATTTATTTATTGCACATTTCTAAGGCACTTATACATCAAGCAAATTGTTTTTTTTGGTTAATTAACTTGGACCAAAGTCTTTAAAAGGCTTTCCGCCATCTCAGTGCAGGAGGGGTTGTTTGTCTGCTGTTCTGATCTTACCTTGCTCCTTCCGTCTGCAAAGCAGTTCTTTTTTTAGGTTTATGATGGTTAAGGCACCATCCCAATAGACAGAAAAGCCTCTACCAAGTTCCCACCTGTGAAAATCATTTTCACTTTTTGAAAGGAGAAGGACGTATTTCTCTACTGCTGCTGGGGTGGGTTTGACATACGATTTTCCCTTTGAGGAAACAAACTTGTTGGCTAAGCATTTAAAATAAATGTTGTTTACATATAAGATGCATTTTCGGTTTCTCGACTACATTAGCTCTTTTATTTGCAGAAATTATAACAAAATGTTATCCCGAAAAGCTTTCAATCATATGTTGGTGGGTGAAAGAGTCATGAGAGAGCACTGGATACAATGTGTAAATATTTAAATTGCTAAAATCACAGCTTTTATTTGGTCAAATATAAATGCTTTTCCTGACAAACAGATTATTAACAAATGGAGGCAGAGTCTATTAGAGTTAAATGTCTTGCTACAAGCTGTTACTGTGCACATCTAGAAATAAACACCTGGAGGTCATATTGAGTCATTGCATCCAGATGGCTAGGGCTAATTTTAATAAGTTGAATTTACATTTTGTGGGGAGCTAGACCAATGGTTCTACTGAGATGAGCTTTTGCCCCTTAGCCCATTTTGCTAGGAACTACCAGAAACTCTGCAACATTAAGGGCCTGATTTTCAGACATGTTTTTAAATGGGAGAGTCCCATTGGAAATGCTTTTGTAAATTAGGCCCTTAATTGTTTTCTTTCCCACTTAAGCTTTTAATCCAGCATGTGTGTGATGTTATAAGAGAGATTGATCAGTTTCAATGCAGAATTTCCTTCATTTTGTTTTGTGTGCTATTGTGTAGAATGTGTTATAATATTAAACAAATGAAATACTGCTATGGTTTTTCCCACCAAATTACAGTTAAATAAATGAAAGAAAGTGTTATTTTAGGTTCTCTACAAATTGACATGTACCAATCATTCACTCAATGGGCCACGAAGAAGTGCTCCTTTCATATGTAACATTGGGTACCATTAAGAGTATGGCCGTGCAGAGAGAAATGGTGGTAAAGTGGCTGTAATTCCATGAATGCCACTTTACCACACCGCAATACTATGAACTATGATGATATGACAGTGTATTGCTCTCCCAGAGTGCACGGAAAAACATAAATCACCAATGCAATTATAGAGCCAATACTTTGAATGCAGAAAGATGAAATAACTCGCAACTACACACTCTTAGAAGATAATCAGCACTTATACGGCTATTTATTCAAAGTTTAGAAGCAACCAATAATAACATAGAAATAACTCACAGAAGTAATATAGACATAAATCACAGAAGAAGCAAAGAATTCAAAAGGAAATACATCACCGTGAGCGTAACTGGATTCCTCATCTCGCCCAGAAATGGCTGGAAGACCCCGGGAACAGCCAAGCCGAGAGCACCACAGCTCACAGGAATGCCGGACATAAGCGTCCTCCTCTGGCTGAAGTCTCACCTGACCACCTCCGGGTTTCCGCATATATACACACCCCGAAAAAGGGGTGGCAGTTCTCGAACCTTCTGGAAATGGCACTTGCGCAGTTGATGAGCAGCCGGCGGTTGGCAGCTGGGTCAATCGACAGCCACCCTCAAAGGGCAGAGTGTCTCCCTTCTCTAAAAACACGCTCATTACAAACCATAACAAAGTTAGCGTTCCCAGCAGAAATGTCGTTGACCGCATACCAGGTTTGGAAAGCATGTTTTCCTCAGCACCGTGAATCTAACACTCAGCAAAATGTGTGCAGCTTTTCACTGCGGCATGAAGTAAATATCCATCATGGCTCCGAGCGCTCCCAGAATGCACTGCGCACCAGCGCCATTTTAGTTCAAGCATAACAATTCCACACTTGGATATTTACCTCCCATAGCCCGGTGGCAAAGGAGCCGGTCTCTGAACCTGACAAAACATTAAAACTAAATTGGGAATACATTGAATACAACAAAAACAAGCTATTATGATAGCTAATATAATGAAAATGCAAGCAAAAGCGGAACGTAGTGTACCCCCAATATCAGGTATCCATGAAAAGAACCAATCCCACCAATTCCCAGTACGATCTTGAGACACTTGAGAAATGAGATCCCTCAAACCTCTGATATGACTTTCAATGGATCGTGAATGGTCACTGAAATTGAAACAGCACATACCTTCAAATGCATTACACCCTAAATTATGCTTTAGCAATAGATAATCAACAGCAGCTCTGTTCTGCAAAGTTGCTTTTCTAATAACTTGACTATCAAGGAGTAATTCTTCTAATGCCTGAGAAGTATGATTAAGGCTTTTGACGACTAAACATGCTAATTTCATCAAAGATTTGTACCCCCCTGTAGCTAAACCCCAAACTCCCACTAATGAAAGGGTTAATGCTGGAACCTCAGATTCTGATAACAAGTGTACATGTGAATCACAATCAGGAGATAGACCCACAGATTCGAAAGTTGACCTTTTACCTCGAGTTATCGCTGGGTGTAAAGGAAACATCATTAGTCCTAATCGAGTTAAAGCACATGGACCTCCGGAAATGTTGGCTGGAATATAAGTGTATGCGATGTTGCCACATGAAAAGAGCCATCATGTTGGAAGTTTCACATGATTCAAATGACTGGCAGCTATCACTGTATGATTACAAGACAAAGTATTATTTACACTGGTGCACCTGCGTGGCACTTGCGAACACAGTCGTCTCTCAAACATTGTGTGATTGTGCTGTTTGGTTAAATCGATCTGTTGGCATTTGCCAATTTCTTGTGCATTGCAGGTCATAAAATAACATACATCACCTTGGGTTATATTATAAGTCATAACACGTGTCAAATTTCTCCATTTGCGATCGGTTTCTTGGCAAAACCTACAGTACTCATAAACGGAAAAAGCTTGCCTAATATCAGAATCTTGAACCAAAGCATCATTGTGTTTGACGCCAAAGACATGCTTTAAAACCGGAACAGGCGTCAACACTGCTACTAAACACGTGGTCAATAAAGCTTCAGCAATGGGCACATCAGTAAGACAGAAGTGCGATATGTTGAGCACCTGCTGTGCCAGATATATCCACATATTTTCCATCTGGGTGATCATAGGAGAATGTTTTCGCCGTCCTGAAAATGCTTCTCGCATGACTGGCATCAAGGTTGTTTTCAATTGCACCTGACGTGTTTGACGCATTTCACGAATCCATGTCTTCGGTCTGGCTGGCTTTTCGGCATCGGCATAAGGCTGCTTTGGGACAACATTATTCATCACTATCAGTATCCCCTTGATCACTGGCACAGATGTGACATTTTTCGTTGGTAGCAGCAGGCTGTTTAACTCTCCCAAATGGAGTCCATTTAGTACCACAATTACACCAGCCAGACACAGGATCTACAAGGCAAACCCAGAAAAGAGATATCAGTGTTGTACATCACTCTCTCAGGTAACATTTGTCTGCGGGCACATATTGCCATTTCTTTCTACCAGGCTCCATGACTAAAATTACTTGATCTTTGCCTGATGCTTTGCACCCGGTACCATACTGTCTGAAGAGCCAAAACCACGATCCCCACGGGTAGTTAACACTGTAGGAGGCTTCCCCTTCTTAATCATGGACAATTTAACAGGAATAATGATCAATTGGGCCACTCGATCACCCTTGTGGATCGATAACAATTGGTCCCCACTATTCATCAGGATGACTTTAATCTCGCCTTGGTAATCAGCATCGAATACCCCTCCCAACACTTGAACTCCCTTCAATGCTTGGCCAGATCTAGGGGCAATCCATCCCATATGCTCTGGGGGAATTTGTACTCCAATCCCTGTTTCAATTACAACCATCCCTCTCGGGTCCAATCTGATTTCTTCATGGGAATGCAAATCTACCCCTGCTGACTCTGGAGTTGCTTGCTAGGGAGCTAAAGAACCCGGAGTAATTTCCCAGTACAATAGTGTTTCTCTGACTGAATTGGGTTGAACCTGTAAAGCAGGAGTCATTAATCGCATCAAAGGAGTTTCATGCTCATTCACAGGTCTACTGTTTAATACTTGCACCGCATCAAACACACGATCACGCCAGCCTGCCAAATTGCCGTCTCCAGATTTGCGCAACTGTTCTTTCAATAACCCATTCATTCGTTCAATTAACCCTGAAGCAGCTGGATAATAAGGTGCGTGATACAACCACTCAATGCTCTTTTCCTGACAATACTCCTGAATTAATTTGCCTTTGAAATGTGAGCCATTGTCACTTTGAATCTGCAAAGGCACTCCATAATGTAGTATGATCTGATCTAACAACCTGATGGTGTTCAGTTGTGTTGCACGTTTCAGCTGGACCTTGAATTTTACTCGGGTTAATCTCCCACCCTTCCTTCTTCAATCCTTCCATAATGACATCTAACTGGCTTTGCACACTGTGCTCATCCTTGCCCTGAATCAAAATATCATCAATGTAATGAGAGATTTGTATGTCAATTTTACACAGTATCATGTCTAAGTGCTCTGCCACCAGCCGGTGACAGATAGTCGGGCTATGTATGTACCCCATAGGTAGCCTTGTGAAAGTGTACTGCCGTCCACTCCATGAACATGCAAACTGCTCTTGACACTCTTCAGCAATTGGCACAGAGGAAATGCATTGGCTAAATCGATCACTGCATACCAAGTCCCCTCAAACTTTTGGAAATCTCAATCAAGGTAATGGCAGCTGGGACTGTGGGCACTAAGGGAGGAGTGTGTTTATTCAACTCCCGGTAATCCACCGTCATCCTCCACGACCCATCCCCCTTTTTAATAGGCCAGAGAGGATTGTTCCATGAGGTGGTAATAGGGCGCAATACACCCACCTCCACCTACTCTTTGATGATGTCTGAAATTTCCTTGTGCCACCCAGGAATGCGGTATTGTTTCATTGCTACCCGCTTGGTTGCCACCAGCACTTGCACTGGGGGCATCTTCAATTTGCCTCCGGTAATGGGTGTACAGATCAATGCACTCACCCCAAACTGGTACGTTTTACCACCAAGTCCCAAGGTTAACCCTTCCAAAGTGTCAAAGCCAATTATATATTCAGGTATCGGGACAATACCCGATACCTGAATATTTCTGCCTATTCAAATTGCCTATTTTCATCTCCACTTTCGTTTGTACTGCGGGGGTCTCATTTCCACCTAGACCTGTAATAGTAAACTGTTTGCCTTTAAATCGTGCTGGATTGCCATGAATCAAAGAGGCTTCTGCCCCGGTGTCTATCAATGGTCGCACCCCTTGTTTATTTTTTGGCCCCCAAAAAATCTTAACATCAACATGGGGCCGCCTATCAACTTTGATGCGGGCAGACGCTGCCGAAGCTTGGCCGAAGCCCTAGTCAAACTTCGAATGAGTGTGACTCGACTCCGCCTCTAACATTGCACTCACCACCTTTCTCAAATCAGCATATGTTGGCTGGTACGGGGAAGGTGTCCCCATAGACCCTTTGTCTTGTTCTTCCGCAGGGGAAGCAGAAGGTGAGGTGTCCCCCTGTGGCGTGGTGACTACCTGTTTCTTAAAATGTTTATAGCGCTCTTTGGCTGCAAGTCCTCGTTTTTTGTATAATTCATACATTATTCTGGTTTCAATGCCATCAATTTCTTCGTGTGGCACACCATCTTTTAACAAAGCCAAAAACATTTCTTTTCGGGACACTTGGGAGTCTCTGCTATCTTGCCGCCTGCCTTCGGTTCTTCTCTCACTACGCCCCTCTCTCTCTCCCGTGGCTTGTTATCGCTCTTATCCCACTGCCCTAAATCTGCAAGTTGCCGAATGGCATCCGCTACCTCATCAGTAGCTTTGCCCGTCATACCTACGAGCATTATGACACTTTTGTATGCGGGTGGCGTGGTTCTAATCACCATGTTTTGAGTTGAAACTGAGAGCGGCACGGCTCCCATGTGATCAGGAGCATCTATGTGAATAGCCTCTTTCATAGCATGCTCTCTGACTTTTTGAATTGCCTCTCTCAACGTATACCACTTTGTTTCTTCACTAGGCCAATCTGTGGTAATGGGGTATTTACGGTTACATGCATGGGCTACCAGGTGCAACAAAGACACCTGAGTATCTTGACCATTTGCGTCAGGGGGCGGACCTGCCCTTAAGACCTCCTGTACATTGGTGTCAATTGACAGGGGTAAAAAACACGGTGAATCCGTAGAATCTACCAACAACCCTGCAGCACCCCCATCTAGCAATCTCACCATCCATGTCAATAAAGCTTCCCCTAATTTTTGCCTCAAACGGGTAATAATTTCCCCAACCTCCTGCTGTGTGTAATCCTCCAGCGTGGTTAAATCCACCATTCCGCCAGCAGGATTCTGCGGGTGGGGTCCGACTCGCCCTCTTCTAACGGGCTTAGCTGCCACTGTTTTCTGTTTCACTTCCATTTTTGGGTCAGACTCATTTGCGGAACTACGTTCTAGACTGGTTGAATCAAAAATATCACCATCCCACTTATCCGGATCCCAATCCACACCAGCGGTAGCGATTACAGTTGCCACCTTTCTTTTGTTGACCCCTCCCCGTCTTTTCCTATACTTATACCGGGCTATTCTGACTGCTGCCCTCTCGGACACAGCCTGATATGTGTCAGCCTTATCTTTAAACAGTTTCATTTGAATCTGCTGCATTAACGCAGACTGCCTTTCTGCAGCCAGCTCCCTCTCTAATCGCAAAACCTCATTTTTCATTTCCACCTTCATTTGATGTATTTTCCTATAAGCATGCAAAAGAACCCAACCTCGCCTACCTAATTCAGCACATTCTCTGCCACGTTCTACTGGAACTTGTTGCAAGCATGCCATTACATCAGACGGATTGGCATCTCCCAATCCTTGATCCCATGTTTCACTTAGACCTGCACCACATGCCCACACCTGGGCCAACTTATCATATGGACTCTTGGTCCAGCCTGGAATAACAACATCAGAACAGTCACCACCAGCGGTAACGCTCTTCTTCCTGAACAAACTACTCATTATCGCAAACAAAACAAAACCTCTTTATATCTATATATTTTTCTCTCCACATTGCAATCACTCCCACAGGCACGCAGACACCGGCAAAGGAAAAAAAACAACTTCACTACCCACTTACTTTCACTTGCAAGATAACCGAATCCTATCTACGTTCAAACAGATTCTTGAATACTCGGAACAACTCATCACGAGTATCCTGTTTGTGACGCCAAAAATGTATTGCTCTCCCCAGAGTGCACGGAAAAACATAAATCACCAATGCAATTATAGAGCCAATACTTTGAACGCAGAAAGAGGCAATAACTCGCAACCACACACTCTTAGAAGATAATCTACGGCTATTTATTCAAAGTTTAGAAGCAACCAATAATAACATAGAAATAACTCACAGAAGTAATATAGACATAAATCACAGAAGAAGCAAAGAATTCAAAAGGAAATACATCACCGTGAGCGTAACTGGATTCCTCATCACGCCCAGAAGCGGCTGGAACACCCCGGGAACAGCCAAGCCAAGAGCACCACAGCTCACAGGAATGCCGGACGTAAGCGTCCTCCTCCGGCTGAAGTCTCACCTGACCACCTCCAGGTTTCCGCATATATACACACTGCAAAAAAGGGGTGGCAGTTCTCGAACCTTCTGGAAATGGCACTTGCGCAGTTGATGAGCAGCCGTTGGTTGCCAGCTGGGTCAATTGACAGCCACCCTCAAGGAGCAGAGTGCCTCCCTTCTCTAAAAACACGCTCATAACAAACCATAACAAAGTTAGCGTTCCCAGCAGAAATGTCCTTGACCGCATACCAGGTTTGGAAAGCATGTTTTCCTCAGCACCGTGAATCTAACACTCAGCAAAATGTGTGCAGCTTTTCACTGCGGCATGAAGTAAATATCCATCACGGCTCCGAGCGCTCCCAGAATGCACTGCGCACCAGCGCCATTTTAGTTCAAGCATAACAGACAGTGACCTACCTCCAGCCAAAACTTGTCAGATTTTCCTTTAGGTATTACCGCTTGTGCAGAAAATCCCCATGAAGTAGTAGAGACTCCAAAAATGGGGACCAAAACCATTGTGCCATCACTCATATTCCTGTTGTAAATCCACAGGACAGAAGGGTGGTAACAATAAGCGATTTTGACAGTAAATCAGTGGATTTACTGCCAATTTACCACCAAACTGGGAATGAGTCCCATTTTGCAAACATGAAGCTGCCGGCTTCATGATAGTATTTTGTAGAACAGGGTGACACCACCACCTCTTTCTTGGTGACACACAGGAGTATTGATGTTGGTTACAGTGCAGCTCATCATCCCAACTAAAGTGGGAAATCTGACTGTAAATCAATCTAAATACAATACCTGCCATTCTCTGGTAAGACAATTATCAATGTACATACATTGTAAGTGAATTTGCGAACACACAGGGATAAGGACCATTCACTTATATAAGTGTTTAGAGTTCTGTGATCGATTGTGTGCAAGCTGGCTTTGAATTGTATTGTATGTAATGTTCCTTTTAAATATGCAGTGGCTGATCTTGAAGCTCCTTTAAAAGTCATTTGAGTTTGTTGGTGATTCACTACAAAGCTTTCCCATGTCTTTGTATAATGTGCCTCATTACACTAAATCAGAAAAGGTGTTCACAAAACACAGTCTATCCATCACATTCTTCTAATATTGAAGGTCTGATGTTGTGCTTGCACCCTACCACACAAACATGTTGGGGAATCCTTTCTCTTTCAGCGTGATGCTTATTTTGATAGCTTTCACTTGAGATGGCCCGTGGGGTTGGTGAGGCGCATATTGAGAAACTGTGTATACACGATTGCCACATACTGACAAGAACATGCAAGAATTAGCACCTGGCAGATCTTATCTGTCTACTTGGCTACTGATGTTCGCATTTGTTTGTGAAAGTCATAAGGTCTAGAATGCTGACAGTTTCTATTTGGCAGCACGTGTGAAAGAGGCATCATTTGGGGGCTGCCAGGTGTAGCAGATGCTACCCCTGGCTTGCCTCCTGCTACCCCTAGACCTGTCCTTGCGGCCCCTGGCCCACTGGACAAAGAGGCAGTGCCAAGAGTAGATATATGTGTTGCACCTGATAAATGCAGTTGTAAATGCAGCTAAATGTGCCACAGCTTTTGTCGCCTGGAATCTTGATCTTGTTAGCTGGAGAAATAACAGAAATGTAGGAAAAACCATGAAGCCACCATCTTTGCAGATCATTATTGAATAATTAATGATTGGGTTCAGAAGCAGGGATTGCTGTGCAGCTCTACCCAGTAGTGGGGCTAGGTGTATCTAGCTTGGAATGGTTAAGAGCATCTGGTAGTACTTAGTGACAGCAAAGCATCAAAAGCAAATCTCATCAGTGTTATACTCATTGTCTGTTTTGAACATCAAGTGAGCATCTGGGCATTTGATGAGAGGTGTGTGCTGCAGTGGCCTCTGCAACCAATCCTGCCTTGGCATTGTGTGACCTGACCCAGATCTGCCAGACCTGCAACACAGACACACTGCAGATAGACGCATGGTGAGATAATTAATTAATTTACATGACGTTGTCCTCCACCTTTGAAGTAAACCATCTGCTGCCTTTTCAAGGAAAAAAATAAATATATGTTTGGAAGGATAGCTCAAGGGCAAAGCGCTTTGGGAACAAGAGGATGCAGGCAGCATAAGTTCAGTTCCTGCCCCAGTTTTTGGAGGCTGGCATTAAGCAAGATATAAAGGAACACAGAAAATAATAAAACATGCATTTTCTATGGGTGATGTCAAGGTGCTGCTGCTGCTGATGCTGCTGTTTGCTTTTTAAAATAAATAAATGAAAAACCTGCATTTACTGTGACCTGCAAAATGAGTGCCTGACTCCTTCTGCTAATGCAACTCGTGTCTGCATGGGCTGTGGACCCCTCAATCGGCACCTTCTACTCTCTGGCTGGCCACTTCCTTCTTGGGACGTTCTCTTGTACATCTAGCTGGCCCCGGCCTCCACGGAACGCTCTCCTGCATAGCTATTAACACTTCAAACCCAGATCACCTTAATGGACAACTAGGTGCTGTAACCCAACACCAGCACCCACTACCTGTCTAGACCATCTCTATTCTCAATTATCCCACACCTACCCACCCCCACGTGGCCCAACGCCCAACCACCTCAATTCAAGACCACAACCCCATCTATCCCCAAATTACCAACACTTCTAACATCATTGATGTCGCCTTATGGAATGCAAGATCACTCTGTAACAAAACTGCTGTTGTCTTAGACTTGTTCTTACACCTGAACCTTCATTTCCTCTGTATCACAGAAACTTGGATCCCCCCCTATAATACTTCTGTTCCTGCATCTCTTACCTCTTCCTCCCCTTCCTTTGTCAATGTCTCCCGCGCCAGGGGCCCTGGAGGTGGCATTGGTCTTCTTTTTCACTCCAAGTGCCTCTCAACCACCTGTCCCAGTCCTCCCTTCCTTTGAGTTTATGTATAAAACTTTCACCTCCACACATGCCATATTTTTTCTCATTATTTACCATCTATACAATGGTGAGAAAAAGATTACCCCTCTCTATGCCATTTAGGATCAGGATTGGTAATGTTTTACACTATTAGAATGTTAGCATACGTATATAGTTCCACCAATACATTAGATCATTATCATGCCACATATCGTAGAACCACTCTTATGTTCGACTGAAAAGGGAATTTTATTAAATCAGTAATACATATTTAGTTAAAAATATACATAGTATTGATACACACATTATTAAAACAACATAATTAGTCACGGGGTTGATTTTAATACATCAGTAACTCTACAGCAAAGATATAGGTATTAACACAAGACTCTTGCCCGGGAGACATTCCAACCATTTAGTGAACAAGCATGTCACGGTCAACATGTACTTGTTCTCCCTGGAGGAGCGAATCACCGGCCCGATAAAATCGACTTGTAAATCTGACCAAGGCAGTGTCATCCCCCTCTTTTGGAGGGGAGCACAGTGTGTGAGTGATGTTGGCTGAAATTGTGCACACACAAGACACCCCTTGAAGTACTGGTCGAGGTCCTGCCACATGTTTGGCCAGTATGCAACCTCTCGCAAGATTTCTAGTGTCGTATGAAACCCCCGATGACCGGCTGTGACCGCATCATGGGCGTGACTTAGCATCAGGCTTTGGAATGAGGTGGAGACCACCCACTGGTCATGGCCAGCTATGGATCTCCTCACCAACAAACTGTCTTGGATTCGGAACATTTTTGGACATTTCATCAACACTCTGAGGTCCTCTTTCCCTATGTAATTAGTATCCATCAGGGGAAAGTTCTCAGGGTCCTCAATGTGTTGATAAAACTTACCAATTATTGGATCCCCTTTTTGGGCCGTAATCAAATCAGCATCTGGGGTCTCCTTACTCCATTGTGCAGTTGAGAGTTCATGGTGAGCATTTGTCTGGGACCTGGTGATAGCAGTGACCTGGATTTCCCCCAACAGGGACTCGATCTCAAGTCGATCCACTTGGATGGCTCTGCGTTTGGCCAGCTGATCAGCTAGGTCATTACCAGTTTTGTCTGGTCCCTCTACTTTAGAATGACCCTTAATTTTTTTCAGTAGATGGTCATCCCATTCGAGGGGACCAGATCATCAATATTCTGTATTAATTTTCCGTGTTTCAATGGTTTGTTATTAGCACATAGCATGCCTCTGGTTTTCTAGTTAACCATGTGCTCCACGAACCCGTGAATCTTTGCTTATGACCAGTTTGTGGAGTTCTTTTTCCCCGCTGTTGTCAACATGGTAGGAGCACCCATCCACATAGATAGTGGGAATTCCCTCACACTTGTCTTCTTCATAGGCTTTGTGTGGGGAATTAAGGTATGCCTACATGTTGTCCTTGATTTTAAGACTTTCGTCCTCGAGACACAATCATGCAAGTCAGCAACACCTTGCGCCAGTGCACTCTTCTTGTTTTGGCCATATCTGACCTCCACAGGAAAGCCTTGCATTGACAGAATCCAGGAAGTAATTCAGGAATTACTCACATTTCCTGCCCGGATACTGTCACTTTGAAGATATTGCATAGGCTGGTATGGAGTTTCCACTATGATGTGTTCCCCCTGGATAAACGGGCGGTAATTCTTCCTCCACAGAGGATAAAGTTTTACTCGCATAGGAGATTACTTTATTGACCTTGTCATGCTTTTGATATAATACTGCAGTCAAGCATGTATTTGAGAACCCTGTCTCCAAGAAGAACTCCTTTTTTTGACAGGGAAAGCTAGGCAAGGCACTTGTGAGAGGCTTCTTTTGAGTTGTCTTTCTGCCTCGGCTTGTTCTAGACCCCACTCCCACTTGACCCCCCCTTCAAAAGATGGATCAGAGGTCTTGTGATCTCTGCATAGTGGTCTATGAACATTCTGCTGTAATTAGTTAGTCCAAGGAGGCTCCTTAGTTCCTGCAGAGTTATGGGGTCTTTTAATTTCTAGAGGGCTTCCACTTTCTTTTCCTGTTGACAGAGACCCTGAGAAGTTATCTCAGGCCCCAAGAAATTGACACGGGTTCTGTACTTCTGTGCCTTTTGAAAGAAGAGTTTTTCTCCGGCAGCCCTCAACTGTGTCAGGACATAACAGATCTCCACTATGTGTTCCTCCACAGTTGAGCTTTTGACTAGAACATCATCTACATAGGCCAGGTTACCTCCTCTCACCCAGGTCGGGCATGGCCTTGTGTAGAAAGATATTAAATTCATTGCCGGTGTTGATGTATCCGAAGGGAGTCTGGGTCCATGTGTACTGCTGCCCCCGAAGGTAAAGGCCAGCTTGTATTGGTCCTTCCTACTGACAGGCACAGTCCAGTACCCATTGGTCAGGTCAATGGCAGTGAATACCTTTGACCCCTGGATCTGGGCCAGCCCTTGGTCAATGTAGGGAAGAGGTCATCGGGAAGTATGGACCTGTTATTTGAGCTCCCTTAGGTCGGCACAGAGTCTCCACTGGCCGTTTGGTTTCAAAATACCCAGCACTGGATTATTGAAGGTGCTGTGGACTGGACAAATTATCCCACGGGACTCAAGGTTCTTAATTATTTCAGTAAGGGACTCCAATGATGCGAGAGGCAAGTAATATTGCTTCACAAACACTGGAGTCAAGCCAGGGTCCGTGGGAATTGTTGTTGTGTGGATGTAGGTGCGACCACAGTTATATGAGTCAAACGAAAAAGAGATCTTGAAAATATAAGAAAACTTGTTTCAATTTTTGCTTTTGCTCCAGAGTCTCACAGGCATCAGCCAAGTTGACTCTCTCTTCAAACATCTGCCTGAAGCCTGGAAAGACTTCCGGTTTTGCTTTCTCAGCGGTCTTAGTCCCTGGTCAGAGTGCTGATTTGGACCGTTGGCTTCAAGTGGGGAAGGCAGTCCTCGTGGACTTGGAAGATCACCTCATCCCTCCTGAAGTCACAGGTCACGCCTTCCTTACCATAAGGGCAGGAAGTGTATACCAGGAAATTCCCCCCATGCTGGGTGAAGATCCTGTCTGGTGTTGTGTCATTCTCGCTATCACTGTCAAAACAGTCCTTGGGGATTGGTCCTAACAGTTCATTACCTAAATCTATGGAAAAATGTCGGTCATCAACCGCCATTCCAATAATTGTGCCTGAGGCTAGAGTGATACTCTTAAGGTCGCTGTTATCCACCTCTATTGGAATGGTGTCATGTTATATGTTGACTAGTGGTGTTGGGTTTACCCCCAACCCTTGCTGTTGGAAATGGGCATTAAGATGAATATAGGTGTCAGGGTTTTTCAGTTTCTGTCCTCTTTTAATTTTCACTTCCAGTCAGAATTGTCGGGTCCGTACTGGGATGGTGACTTCCTCTCCAAGCTGAATTTCAACTGCATATGGCAGCAGTTGTGCTGACCGAAATGCTTTCTCTGGGTCATCAAAGTCCATGGGATTACCCAATAATTGGGACCAAGCTTTGAAGTTTATTAGGTCCAAAGTAATGGCAAAGCGATGGAGAATGTCACTGCCTAAATAAAATGCAGCAGGGACATCTCGCACGACCCAACAATTATGGACTATGCTCTTGTTGCCTATGGACATTTTGAGCATACACCTGCTAGGCATTGGAATTGGGTGTTTCCAGGTCCATTTCCCATTTGTCTATCAGCTTAAATGTGGGAATGGCTGGATCTTTTAGGGGTTTGCCGAACATGGCCTCACTGATTAAGTTGTTACCGTTGTTCACACACACTCGGGCGAGAACAGAGTCCTTCCCTTCATTTAACTGAATAGGGATGAACTACTGCTCTCCAATTTTCTGAAAATCAGCCAAGCTTTGAGCTGATTTCTCAACTTTTTGGACTACAGGGATGGGATTTTCTGAGGATTGGTATAGAATTTCAGAGTGTTTCCTCTTAGTGTGGAATGCCACCTTAGACTCGAAGGAAGGTTGATTTTCAGAAATAGAGAGGGCTCCCCATCACCAGTTTGTTGTCCTACTGCAATTACGGTCATGTCTGGGATTTGGTTATTCTGGAAGTGAAATTCTATTTGGTCAGGTTTTTGTTCAACCATGTGGCAGGTGCCGTTTAAACTAACATGGTTGACACTATGTTTCAATTTAATTGGACGGTTAGTCTAGGTCCAGAGGACCTTGTTTGCACAATCTATGAGGGGAGACAACCTACGCAGGATGTCATTCCCTAGTAAACAAGGTGGGCCCTCTGGAGTCACAACTATGACCGGGTGCTTCACCTTGTGTCGCCCAATTTTAATGTCCAAATCCGGAGTCCCCTCGATGGGAATTTCCTTCCCATCGAAGTTCTGAAGTTGTCCAGGAAGAGGGGCAAGAGGAATTTGGTACTCCCCCCCTGCCCGAATTCAGTTGATCAAAGGCCCTTCTTGACAGAAGGCTAGCTTGGGATCCAGTGTCCACCAGTGCAAAAATTGTACATTGCCCCTGTACTTGGCCCGGGACATAGAATCTTCCCTCCTTTTGCTCAAGGGGGCAGAGGTATTGCACATTTATGGCCAACTGGTGGGTTAGTTTCTTTGCTTTGGACACTGATAGAGAGGTGATTTGGGCAGGATTCTGTTTGGGGTCTTGGGAATCTGCAAGAAAAAGGTGACAGCTAGATATAGGGGAAGTTTTGGGTTCCCCTGGTTCTGATTCTGGGCTGCCCCCCCTTTTTGGAGGCAGTCACCAGGATGGGTTTGAACCAGAGGATTTTCGTGCTGGTGATTCTGGGGTTTGATGATGGGCAGTTATACCTCAGTCCCCACATCTGCCCTGTCTGTATTTGGATCTTTTGGGACCCATTTTTCTTTGGGAGGAGTTCCCCCATCCCTGAAGGAGAAGATCCTTTTCCTAGGATCTTCTGAGTATCCCTCCCCTTCAAACTGGAAGATTTGTACCTCCTCCTCAAAAGGGGTATTTTTGGGCTCTTTATTTCTCCTACCCACCCTCTGCTCCTTGGGTTGCAGACTTTCGGGGGCAGGAGATTTTGGTTCTGGTTCCCTGGATTCCTGGGGCTTTTCACAAGTGGGGAAGGAAGCTTCCGCCAAGGCTTTACACCCCGCTTCCCCTTGTGCCTCCTCCCTGGGAACCGGTGGGTTGTCGGGGTTCTTCCAGCACCAGATCCTGGATTTGAGGCATTCTGAGCCACCAGGCTCATCTTGGGGTTCTGTTGAGCCCTCAGCATGCGGCCCAGATCCTGTGCCATGTTCTGGACTTGGCACTCTAGTTGGGACACCTGCTCTGGCTGGTACGGGTTCCTCATGTGTCCCCTGGGTTGATCCTGGGAAGGGTAACTATCCCTTCTCCCAAAATACCCCGGGTTAGGGAAGTTTGGGTACCCCTCCACCCTTTCCCGGATTGGGCTGTCTGGGCTCAGGAAAGTGGGGAAAGAAGGATGTGTTGTTTAGAGGGTTGAAAGTTTGTGGGTACCTAGGAAATACATTTTGTCCGGTATTTGGGACCTCAAAACCTTCCTCTTTGCTTCTGCTTTCTCTCTCCCTCTCCCCTGCTAAATTCTTCACTGAAACTGCACTGAATCTGCAACTGGGCCACTCTCACCGACCTCGGTACTGGGCCCAGCCACTCTCCACTTGCACTGCCTTCCTGGCAATCCTTGCACTGCGGGACTGTCTCTGTATCCCTACAGCCCCCCCTCCCAGCACTTGTCTGCACTTACCTTCCACTTGCCACCAGCTGGCCCTATTTTATTTATTTTATTCTATTTACCTTGTACTGCACTTCCCCCCTCCCCTTCCCCTTGCACTTTTTCCCTTCTCCTTACCCCTGCACTTGCGCGATCTAAATGACACCTGGCCTAGTAGGATGGTTGTCTGTCTTCCCCTTGTTCCCCCCTCCCTGCCTCGTCGCGCCTTGAAACACTTGTGTATAGGCGCGTTACAAATGCCATATCATATCATATCATTAATGCCCTCTTGGGAAAAGTGAGGAGGGAAGTTCCCTGGATTTCCTGCTGTCTGGTTGGACCCCTCCCCCTTGGGCTGGAGGAGTTCACACATAACCCAGGAAGGGCCTATTACCCTTGTAGCGTGGGCTGATGCAGTCAGGGGAATTAGGAGCCCCATTTGTGGGGTTACCTCTCTGGCACCCTGTTTGTGATTGGCCCGAGGGCCTTCTGGGTTTGGGGTTGTTTGGATTCTGTGCGGGAAGGTTTTTAGGCCCCCATCTCTAAATTTAAAATGTGGGCAACCTTCACCTCTGCAACTTTAGCAGCAGCTGGGGTGTTGGTTGTTTTAGGGCTTTTTCCACTATTTTTATTTTCCACTGGCTTCTGCACCTCATAAATGCGCGTGGCTTGTTCAATGTCCCAGTCTAGTGATCTTTTCTCGTGAAAGTCCCTCACTAAATGGGTCATGATATACATAGGGAGAGCATGAAAGAAGGTGTTTACACATTCTTTACTGTCAGTGCGCACCTTTCTAGTGGTCTGCTCAAAGGCGCGTATTAATTCCTGAACAAATTCCTGTGGGGCCTGATCTTCCCCACATTGTAAGTTGTAGGCTGCCTTGCGAGCCTCTTGAGGGTTCCTGTGAATGGAAAAATGTTTCAAGATGGCTGCCCTATAGGTGGACCATCTGGAATGATTCTGATCCTCCAGCCCCGCAAAGAATCTGGAGTACTCAGGAGAAAATGTCCACTTCACATACTGAATACGGCTTTGGCTGTCCTTCAGATGGAAAGTGTCCGTCATTTGTTCAAATAGCTTAAGTTGCTCCCAAACCAAATATTTTGCATTCTTGTGGTAGGGCGTAATGACGTTCCTAATGGCTTTTATTTGTTTCAAGGGATCCTTGAGCAAGGCCCTTTATGACTTTGTTGGCTTTCTTAGTTTGGGTCACCCTGGTCCACTCATCCTCTAACTCAGAGGCACTGCTACCAGAGGTGGCTGTCTGGTCTTCTAGGCTCTCCCTGATTCTGCAAGCTTGGGAATGGCTGGGAGAATGTGAGGGCCTAATTTCTTGAGTCCTGTGGTGCTCAGAAGAGTCTTCTGACTCTTCCTTGCTCCCAGGATTGGCTGAGTACCCTCCCCACTGTCCTAGCTGGGAAGAGGTTTTTAATATACTCTTAGTGGGCCTACCCTCCTGGAATTCCCCACTAAATTTTACCATCTGATCTCTGGAAAAGTTATATTTCAGAGGATCTATTTCCCTGATCAGAGAAGATGGCCCTAGCACTTGGGAACCCATACATAGATGCCCACCAATCAATTTCTGGCAGGTGCTGACCTATTGGCCCCATATTTCCCCTTGGGTTGAAGTCTACCATCCCCATGGTCCTTGATTCAAGTGAGCCAGTGGACATGGGGGTGGCAGAGTCCATGGAGTTGAAGAGATGAAAGTCTCTAGTGCCAGGGTTCCTGAGGTTATGCTCAGGTGTTTCCTTCTCCAGGCGGATCTCATCTCTCTCAGACTCCCTGTTGCCATGCAAGAATCAGACCCTTCTGCTCTTCTATTAAGGCCTTAAGAGGTTATTAATTGTTCCTGCATAGCCACCTGTCTATGGAGCCTGTCATTTTTCTCACAGATAGCCCCATTGTCTCTCTGTGCTTCCTGTCTAATTTTGGAGTATTGGGCCAATTTTTGCTGCAGGAGGGCCCCCTCCTGAGTCTGATCCTTCCCAGCCTGATCATTCTTTGCTAGAGCATCTTCCACCCTTCTGGTGTGCTCTAACAGAGATTTTCTTCCACCTTGGTTTTTAAATAGTTGGCTTCCTGGCCTAAGGCCTCCCTTTCCTGAATTAGAGTACCTCTCTGTGCAGCCAAGTCGTCCCTTTGTTTTTTGAGTGCACCAGCTTTCAGGCGCTCTTCATCAAATTCAGTTTGGGATGCAAGGTCCCTAAGAATTAATGTATTATTTTCCTATTTTAAGGACCATCTGTTCTGTGCATGCTCTATTAAAATGTAATTGCTTTTCTAGCTTTTGTTGGCTCTGTAGTAGAGAGTCCACTCTTTCCTGACACTTTTTTTGCAGTGTCAGTACTTTGGTATCCTGCTCTACCTTCTCTTGCTGCAGGATATCCAGCTATCCTTTTACTTTCATCAGGTACTGTCTGGTTCCATTCTCTGATTCTTGGCTCTTTTGTAGTCTTTGCTCTGCAGAGTCCAAATCAGTTTGGTTTTTTTCTAGTGATTGTATTTGCCTTTTTTCCAGATCTAGGTTTTCGGCATATTTTTCCTGTATTTCTCCCATGTGGAAGTACAGGTATGCCGCTATTTTGACAATTTTATATTGCTCTTCTTTTGCCCTTGGGGCCATATACAATTCACTAAGTGCCATGTGTAATGGACCCTGATCCTGCCATATATCTAATTCTGTGGCAGTGGATTGTTTTCTGATTTCCTGCAGCCAGACATTCGCATCCTGCTCTGTCCATTCACCCCTGACAAATAATTGTGCAGTAGGTGTTCTTTTGCCATATTAATTTCTACTGGGGTCACCATTCCGGAAATATTAATTTCCTTCTGACTTACAGGAGTTATTTTATTTTTGCAAAACAGGCCAAACTCCTTAGAGCGTTTCTATTGAAGGGTGTTTTTTACAGTTTAGCACAGTATGGTAGCACAACAGGGTTTATGTACCCCGTCAATTAGCACGCTGTGTTAGACTGTCACAAGTGGTATGTCTAATTCAGAGATCCCGGACGAGCCCCCAATCTGTAAGTGATTTCAATCTGGTACTTCACCTAAGTCAATGCCTAGCGTGTATTGCACAACTGAAATCCTTATTTATTTTGTGTCTAAAAGTTATTTTATTCTGAACGATGTAGCAGTCATATCAGGCCCCTCTCTTGTACCCCCCCGGTAACACTGAACCAGGAATCAGGCTGGTTTGTAAATTTAAAATATTGATTTATGTATTCACAATTTTAATCACGCTAGGTTTAATGGGTATAGAATGATCACCAATGGGGTGATGTAACACTAAGTAATCGCTTTAATCGCAAGGAGTAATAGGGAGCAAAACAATTCAGCACAGAAATAATACTTTTGTGTGTGTGTTCAAATTAAATAGCAATGTGGTTACTATTTCCCCCCGCACACCCCTTAACCCCACAACAAGCAATGAAAAGAGATAAGAAGAGAGAGAACAGGTATTCAGGAATGCAGATTTCAAACGAAATGTCAATCCCAATTTCCCCTTCCAGCAAACACAAGAGAGAAACAGAACTGATTGGCAAACTGTCTAAATGGTTTTAAAGTTATCTGAGAATGGATTGGGTAAAACACTAAATGTGGTTTAAATTGCTGGAATAGTTTAAATTCTTATGGGAGCTGCTTTAGATAGTTACAAACAAACACTAGCAATGATTTGATACTCATACGCAATATGAAAACTTAAAACTAAGGTCGGGTGTAATCAAAAGCTGTTTTACACGTGATAGAATTTTCCTAAAATAACATTGGCGGCAAACTTTTCTGCGTGTGGTAATCGCGATCGCGGGAGAACTATATGGATTTGGATTTTTTGGGGATCTATGGAAAGCTGTGGATGTTAGCTACAAGCAGAAGTTGAACATTTGTTTCTAGCATAAGAATTGAGGAAGTTATGGTCTTTTTTGTGGAGGTCATTTTTCTAAGGTAGGTGCAAGAATGGGAAAACAGCGATGCACTTTTCAAAGACAAAAAGATTTCTTTTGCAAGATTATGACTAGAGAAAAAGAGAATGCCACACATGAATCTCTATCAATCCTGGCCAGGAACCCTTCATGTGGTGGATAATCAATTTCTTTCTGGGATTCAATGTATTTATTGACAACACTATTGATTTATGATTTTAGAATACAAATAAGAGAACTCAGCGCAAGGAAAGTTCTGACAATTCAAACTACTCCTGACAATATCAGGTTCAAAAGACAATATAGGATGGATTTAGATAGGGATCACTATGGACAGTACAGATGCTAGTGACACAGTCCTATTCTATGGATACTCACTACATATGTTTGAACAGAACCGTCAGGAATTCTGGTCCGTCAAGATCAGGGATTCTGCTCAGAAATTCTGCTGGGCACACTGGACTGGACCGACTGCTGGGCACACCGGACTGGACTGGGTCTGCAATGGCTCTGGTCACAGCTATCTGGTCACAGCATGGCACATAACGGCACAACTGGATTGGATCTTTTGATTCTGGTAATAATTATTTTAGCAGGAAAGCAGTTACAGCACAGCCCGGCTGTTTCTTTTGTTCCCCTTAGGTTTCTGGGGTGAATTCTGGTTTCTGGAATTTGAAGGCCTAGCTAAAAATGGTTCAGCTATAGAATGGACCTTTCTGCTTGCCAAGTTTCTGGAGTCTGGAGCAAGGAAGATGTCAAGTCCCCGAACAGGGGGCTCCGCCAGCAATCGGTTAGTGGGTGAATCTGTGTGTGTTTCTAAGTCCTCAGCTGTCTCTATTTATGTTTATAATAAGGGGGTGTGTATGCTGGATTATCCTAAGCGTGCCCCCAGGCAGGATATTAGCTAGAGTCTCCTCTCTCCCTTGATTGCAGGAGAAAACAGGGTGTCACCATGATGATGTGGGTTTATGAGTCAGAGAATCCTCCCCTTGCCTTTTGAATATAAAATCTACTTTTTGTACAATACATATTTACAAATGTGCAACCTTTCTAACAATAACACATATAGATTACATATGTTGTGGAGCAGATACTCTTCCAAGCCCCGTCGCTGTAGGATCTTGGGTCTGCTTTTGACAGCATTTCACCCTTTTTGTCCTGAACACATGGTCCAATTTCGGAGCAAATTTCCACAAATGTGTGTATTGTATAGGGGCATAAGCATGTGAGGTTTCATGCTTTTTACATAACTACATTTGGTATAAAACTATAATTTCCACTGTTACTTCCCAGAACATAGCACAGAGTTCTGGTGCCTCTTAAAATGTGCAGCCAAAAATTAGATTCATAAGTGTGGGGTTTACATATTTTTCACAATTGTACACAATAAATTATCAGTCTTTTTTTTAAAAAATGTGCTTTTTGTCCTTGTGAATCAACATATGATTGTCTGTCCCCGCCTCCTTCCTTTCTTGCAGCTCAGGAGCAATCTCCTCCCAGTTCCTTCATGCAGAGGCCATTTACGATCCTTTCTAATTAGCATCTCCTTGAGCTGGAGGAAGTCCATTGTCCCCGTCCCACAGCAGCCCAAATTCTACTCCCACCCCTTAATCATCACACGGGTGTGAGTTCCTGGTGGAGAGAGAGGCCTGGCCTTTGTGGGGGAAGTTGTTGTACTGGTTTGGCTTTGAGTCAGGCTTAATTTCAAATGTCATTTTGTTGCATTTTTATCTTGGTTTAAATAAACTTGTAATTTCCAAACAAGCAGCTATAACACTTATTTCAGCTTCTAAACCATGCGATTTAAATAGTTACAACCTAGGTTACTCTCAATAAAAGGTCACTTAGATTTCAGACATTAGATTTCAGTTGTACAAGTTTACAAATTTAATGCAGGCTTTTGAAAACCGTCATTCAGGCGGCTGAGGGTACTGTGCCCAGATTTTGACAGATCCCACAGGCATGCACTTTGGCTGTGGATGTTTTGATGACAAATTCAGCTTTTCAGGATATTGAAATTTCACAAGGATTTCTTGAACTCAGTGAATTGTAACACCCAGCAAGATTATTGGATGCTTGTGGGTGTTTTGTACCAGCATTCTGCAGTTTCAGCAACCAAGAAAAATGATTTAAATGCAAGATTTTGGATTTCTTTCAGCAAGCACTGTTTTTCCTCTGTGCCCCATTTGTACTTGTTGTGCAGCTCAGTGACATTTGGCAGCCATCTTTTTGTGTTACAAAGTGCGATTTTCCATAGGTTTTCGCGCGCACCGGGGTTTTGCGGCCATTTTGATAATTCTGGCACCACCAGAACCCAGTGATGCCGCAGGGCAGATCATAAGTGGGTTAATACATCCCACAGAAGAGTGAATGAGAATTGAGGCTAAAGCTTTCATTTGGTAAAAACAAAATTAACTCAGAACATACCTGCCTATCTAAATCTCGCTATTTGTTTGGAACAAACACATCCTCCTTACTAAAGAAAAAATGTCAGTCTCTCAAACAATATTATAGAAAACTCAATGTGAAAACAGGCTACTTGACATTCCTTTATGTAAATTGCTTGCAAAAAGTAAAATGCATCTTTAACCTGTATGTTTCCCAGATTTCCATCAATGGTGTTTCTATTGTCTAATGTGTAACAGTGTTCATTCGTCATTTCCAATGGGAGACTTAAAGGTTGGAAAATGGGTAGCAGGTAATCACCCTTTTTCCTTTGTCTTCTGTTATTCAGCACTAGTAATAGGACTTTGCTTGGGGGTGTAACAAGCGAATGACTTCAATTACATTATTCTTTTAGGGATGTACTAAGAGAGATATTATTTTGGCTTGCATTGTTTGCTTGCACATTGCCAAAGGAGTATCCAGGAATCTCCCAATGTACACCTATTTGATGAAATCTTAATTTCCAGAAGCAAATACGCTTCTGAAATATCTACTAATTTGACAGGATGTATAGTCAATATATATACTGTCCCTCAGTATATTCAAAAATAAAGAGGAAAAGGATTTAACCTATTCACCTTTACAGTATACTTCCATTCAGTCATTACATTTCCCCTTAAAATTATCCTTACAATACCTGGCAACTCTCGCCCGCTGCATTGCCATGTTCTGCTCAAATTTTCAGTGCTATGCTGACAGCACTGAACTCATTTTCAGGCTTTCCTCGGCCACCTTCTCTCCTTCTCTCATCTCTGATTGCCTAACTGCCATTCAAGATTGGTGTGCTGCCAATGATTTTTGTCTAGATGCCAACAAGATTGAGATCCTCCTCATCGGTACACCTTCACCATCCTTTCCCCTCACTCTCTGGCTGGCCTCCTTTGGCCCTCCTCCTATCCCTACCTGCAAGACTAAGAACCTCAGGATCATCTTTGACTCCATACTTTCCTTGTCCTTCACATCTCTGATGTCTCTAAAAAGTCAAACTTCCTACTGCACCACCTCAGAGGTACCCTGCCTTTCCTTTCCTTCACCCAGAAGCTCACTGTCTCCCAAGCTCTGGTTCTCTCTAGGCTGGCCTATTGTAACAGCCTCTTTCTAAATCTGCCTGCCTCCA
Source organism: Ambystoma mexicanum (assembly GCF_040938575.1). Taxonomy (NCBI): domain Eukaryota; kingdom Metazoa; phylum Chordata; class Amphibia; order Caudata; family Ambystomatidae; genus Ambystoma; species Ambystoma mexicanum. The sequence goes on along the minus strand of NC_090922.1, from coordinate 881,816,475 downwards.
CTCTCCGCCCTATACAACTAATCCAGAACAGGACTGCAAGACTTGTCCTTGGATCTCTGTCTTTGGCTCGGGCCTTCCTTTGGAACAGCCTCCCTGCCACTCTGAAACTTGAAGAGAACCATCTACGGTTCAGGAAGCACCTCAAGACCTTCCTCTTTGTTTCTGTCTTTGCCCCCTTTCTCCCCTGCTGATCGGAACAGCAACTTCCAGGATCTTTGATTTTCAAAAATTGATGAGCGTGTTATCATGTCTGTCTACAGCACGCTTTTGGAGAATGGGTACATTTGCTCATAATATATAAAAGTCCATAACCATTAATTCTGGTGACTCACTCGCTCACTCACTGTCTCGGATGGATTGACTGACAGACTGATGAGAAGAAGCAGAGAAATGAGAATTGGCAACAACAGAAAGGTGTATGATATGATATATGGCATTTATAACGTGCCTATACACAAGTGTTTCAAGGTGCAATGTGGCAAAGGAGGGGAACAAAGGGAGGACAGACAATGATTCTACTGGGCCAGGTGTCATTCAGGTCATGCAAGTGCGTGGGAAGGGGGCTGGGACAGTGCAGTACATGAGAAAGATGATAACAATAAGCAAGTAAATGTCCAACATGTGGCAAGCTCATGGGTATGTGCAGGCATCAGGCGTCAAGGGCTGGTAGGGGGACTGTAGGGATCCACAAACAGTCCCCAAGTGCGGGGGTTGCTTGTTGGACAGTGCAAGTGTGTGACTCTGGTGGGGGAAGGACCTGGGCTAAGATCAGAGGGTGTCCAGGTAGCCAGTGCAGTTCCAGTGCCTTGTACTCTGAAGTAAACTGCAGTGAGAATGGGTGGTGTGGCGGCTGATGTACCTCAGAGCAGACGTTGAGGAGAGGTGAGAGATGGTTTGCTGCTGCACACTGGGACCTACTGTGCCCTTTCGCCACCTGTTGACTCATCCTGGTGTGGTGCAGTGCATTGCAGAGCAAATGTCCCAGAAACCGTCCATTTTAGGGTTGAGGACTAGTTCTTCTACCACCACATTGATGTTTCGATGATTTCAGGCAACAGTCTCAGGTGTGAAGGTGATGAAATCAGGGCAAAAGAATGGGGTGTCCAATTGTTATGCAGCCAGTCATGTCCAAAGGGTGCTAACAGGTAACAATGCAAACGTTGTTGCAGATTGATGAAACAGTGCAGATTTTCATAAGGAACAATGCTTTGCTATGCCACAAACCCACAAACAAATTTTGACTTGTGCTGAAATCCAGGGAATGGCATGCAGTGTCCAAATGTCATAGATCCAGTATTGCTCAATGGGTCCAAACAGGTAACTTTTGAAAATTTGGTGTAGAGATGTGAAATGGTGTGGAATTGTATAAGGAGCAGAACTTTGCCACAAACCCAGCCAACCAGACAGTTTTGCTTTTACACATATGGATAAATCTCTCCCTTTATAGATGGGTATCATTTCTCACACCTAATTGGTCAGTGTACATGATTGGATAATGTTCCAAAAGTGACATCACACTAATCTATCTCCTTCATACTCATTGAGATTATAAATGAAGAGGGCAGTCTGTTGGGTGTACATTCTAAATCCAGTTTTGCTCCCATTTGATGTGATGTCATTGTGGATATTTGTACATTAAACAATTGTGATTTTTTTAAATGTTGTGTTCCTCACATGTGGTCATGTTCCCAATTAGTTTATCAAATTGCTCTCACTCGGGTGAATCCAAATATGCTAGTCTGATTTTGAATGACATGTGCTGTGTGTGTGTGACAGATTTTTGCTTTTCATCTCTAGTACTTTCACACAACAATCCTACCCCTAGATAAACATAGCAGGCTCGTTGGGATGAACGCTAGGATATATGAACCACTAATGTGATACATTTCTGTGCAAATTTATCTACATTTGTCTACTTTGCATAATTAAATGAATATCAAAAAATATCATTTTTAAATCAGCTGAAAGAGTTTTTCACAAAAACAATTGTTTTTCTATGACATTTATTGCAAATGTTATTTAAGAAATATATGATCGTATAGGTAAAATTTAAATAGCAAGTTATTTCCTTTGAACAATCTATGAATGGAATTTCTAAGTTCCTCGCCTGCTAACAGCAACATTGTCTCAGTTCCTTTGAGGCTTCAGAGTTGGCCATGTATGACGTAGACAGCCCTTATCATCATGGCAGCAGTGTTAGAAGTCTCCTTAGAATTGAGCTGCCCAGAGCCATTTGTTGACACGGTTCCTCGCTCTGTGATTCCACCATCTGGCTGTTACATAAGCCATACAACTTGTCACAATAAGTTTGCAGCGCTTCCATCTGGAATGACCTGGCTGATGAGAATGTCTGACTACATGGAGAGGAAGAGCACATCATGCCTGTTTCTCAAAATACAGTATTTGAATTTGTAGGGAATCGTTGGTAGGCCCAACGACAGATGGGTTCGTTGTTGAATGTTAATATTTGTTTTCCTCTCAAAATCGTTTCCCAGAACAAAACGATAATTTGGGCCATGGAGAATCCAGGCTTTGCCATGAAGTTTTATTGCCCAGGTTCAAAGCCTCAGTGCCTCTTCTCTTGCAAAATCCATCCCCACCCTTTTAACTGTTGGGGTGGATTTGCCATTTTACTTTTAAGAACATAGTTGCTGTTTTATTCACAATGTAGCATGTTTTCCATTCCCCATTTCCCCACTTTAATCGTAACTTTAAACAGAGCAATATTATACCATTTGTTTTGCAATCAAACTCCTGCCAAAGTTTTGCATTTACAGTATGTGTAGGTTTCATTTTCTAATGCTGATTCTTAGTCCTGTAAAGAAATATTCAGAAATAAATTAGGCCCAAATTCGATGTTTACTCTCTTATAACGTGTTGTGTTTTTAGGTGCTTCTCAATTTAACAACATGTTGCTGGTTACTCTATGGTAACTGGACTGATGTATGTTTGGCCTTTTCATTTACTGTGAACATATGTTCTTGTTGTAGAAGGGATGCTAGCCTCACAATGCTTCCTTGCAGGCATATTTTTTAAATGCTGTGTGCTTGTTACAATTCACATGTTTGTTTTTAAATATGTTACTTTTCTTTTTGTCCTTTACTTCTGTATAGATTTCCCAACTTCGTACAAACCATGGGCAGGGAGCAGCACACTGGTGACAGTAGGATTCCATGCCAAAAGCCTGCAGCCAAATATCCTACAAAACCGGTGACAGTGGCACCAACATCTGTGGTCAGTGGCAGACCCCTGTGTACAGCAAAGCTTCAACAAACACATCATGGTAATGCATCACTTTAGTGCCTGCCATTGGGCAGAATGCCTGGAATTATGTAATGTGGCATGCAGGCATGTAATACCTCAATTCTATGATTGCTGTTATATTGGGGAAGCTGGACCATATAGTGATGGAGCCATCATGAGGCAGCACATTGAACCCCAGGATTCTTCCCTCCATTAGGTTGATGAGCAGGAGAGATGGCATGAAACAGTCAAGGAGAGGGACTGTCCTCCCAATGTGATATACACCTGCATGAGTGGCAGTGTTCTGTGTAGGTGCTAGAGAACTTACCTGGGAGGAAATACTATGTGGAAGAGATGGAACACTTTGGTATAAGGAAATGCTCTGTGGGAGATCTTGAAAAACCTTATTGGGCATCTGTACATAGTGAGTATTTGAGAAGGCTAGTGAATGGCTGTACCCTATGATAAAGCTTGAGAACTGTAATGCGTGACTGTCCATGTGAGAGAGCCTGGGAAATGCAGGGATTGGCTGCACCCTTTGACACGTGAGAGAGCCAATTACTTTTTTGGGTGTCTTTGCTCTGTGAGACAGCCTAAGAGCTTCAATGGGCAGCTGCACCCTGTTTCCTAGAAATGTAGTATGCAGCTTCTAAAAGAGGCCAAAATGTGTAGTCTTTAGCTGCACTATGTGATGGTTACCTGTACCATTTGAGAGAGTCTATGGATTTTAGTCTGTGGCTGTGCAATGAGAGAAAGGCTGCAAACGTTGGCTGTCGACTGTGCCTTAAATAACCTGTGACCTCTGAACCCACTTTGTACAACTTGAGAGCAAGAGCTGCAGATCAGAAGACTGATGCTAATGAAAGGGGGTCTAATTAGCAGGCCACCCTTCCTCAGATGGAATGATCTGCATGATTGTATTAATTCATACAGATCGAAAATGCCAGGGCATCTATAGCCTTAGCAGATGTCAATTTGCCACAGTGTGACACCCAGTTCCCAAATCTCTACTGCTCCCCCACTTAAATCAGACAATTGTGACTCTCCAAAAATCTGCCTTCACAACATAACATATCATCCTACTCATCCACCCTGGTGTCTGCCAATGGCACCTGTCTCATCCACTTGCTGCGAGCAATACACATGTGTATGTCATTAGACTCCCTACATCTCTGAAGCTCCTCCCTTCAAATTGGGAAAGCATGACTCTCCCAAAAGCTGCACACAGGCAACTCAAGACTAATCTTAGTGTATGTGTCTCTAGCAGTCACCCAAGCTGCACTCACTTAAAGGTATTCCCACTCATTCAACTCACACCAGATGTAGCTTCTGTGTTTGCCTACTTTAGTCACTGAATGTGTTAAACAGAGCTGTTTAAGCACCATCCACATCAAATCAAACTCGTTAGGTCCTCAGTTACTGAGTACCTCGCCCTACCTTTCTTCCGACTCAATAAATCTAGCTCCACTACAGTTCAGTGCACTTGCCTATTAATCTCCTATGTTCACCAACAGCAATGATCTCCTGCCTCTCTGAAAGCAGTTGAAAAAGAGATCCAACCACGTATCTCACTTCCAGCCATGAAGTCAATCTTCAGACATGCATTTCAGAAAGCTTGTCCGAAGCTCAACCTGGTGGAATCACCTGACTTTAAGATTATTCGAGGTTCTAGTCAGGTTAATGTCCAGGCCTAATACCTCTTAATATACTCCTTGCACCTATTCTTTTGTGTGATCTGTATTTGTTTTAGTTCTATTAAGATGTATATAAAGAGCCTTCAAATTGTGTGAAGTGGTTTCATTTTACACACATATAATATGCTTACAACAAGGGTGGTTCAGTAAGCCCTGTTCTCCCCAACACCATGGGGACTCACATACCTACTCAGCAGTCTCAACCCACTAAGGTTGAACACCTAAAAGGATAAACCTGACTGTGGTGTCTGTGTTTATAACAACTCCACTTAGCAGGGGTTAGCAACAGAAAGATCAATCTTGCTCTTAAGGCCTATGTTTACTTTCACTTTTAAGGCTTTCTTCTTTAAGTTAACTGTATTGAATATAAAAATATCCTGATAACTAACAATGTGTAAATATGAACACCATTCATATACAATCAAACTTTATTATTTGCATAGATGCTCAACATAACATGTCATGTTTCGGTTCCTTATGCTGTTAATGCTGAACATTCATCTGGGGTTGGAATATAGTGCTTAAATCAATAATATGGAAGAAAACACTCATTCAAGTATCTCAAATGAGATCTACGGTAGAATATCGTCACCATCTTCAACAGAAAACCAACAGGTACAATTAATGTTTAGGCTTCAAATATAAATGTTATTAGTCACGCACAACCTTGTTACCAATTCCGTGTTATTTCAGGTGAGGGATATATCATATGAATTGATACCTGCACAGTGCAATTTAATAATGCTGCATCTGCAAAAATTGGAGAACATACTGCTATTGCTACCAAAACTACTGCACAAACAAGACATCCAAAAACACCAGCAGTGTTAACCAAGCAATAGCACTTACTGGCTCTGGGCGTGCCGTTGTAAATCCCAGTAAAAAAAAAACATGTTACTCTAGGGCAAAACCGAATGCGGAACTGTGGGAAATAAATAAACCCACACCTTCATTAGTTAGTTTGGCAATGCAGTCAAGCCCCCTAAATTCCTTATCACCTACACTCCAAACCAATTACTTACCTTATTTGTTCTCTAGCGCCCAACTCACTCTTTCATCAGAAATGCTGGGTAGATGTCTAACTAGAGTTTTCAATCCAGTGTTTTAACTTCTCCTGGCAATCCCTGCAAAAGAAAGCCTGGATGGCCTTTCCTTGGTTTCCTCTCGTGTTACACAAGTAAACACACAACACTTTCTTGGTGACCTGTCCTCGCGCCCTTAATAATATGGGCTATTCTTGACAAAGTCCACATATCTAGGGACTGGCTTCCTGCAGTAATGCAAGTGAAGCTGGCGTACCTAGTGGGCTAATTGAATCACACTTAGTATTTGTTCCAAACCTCTAACTACGGATAGGATAAAATGCAAACATGCACCAGGCAATTCACCTGTTCAGCAGATAAATAATACTCTACGTATGTACCCCACAACTAGAGGACATTCTATGGAGATTGTCAACTCTGGCCCTTATGCAAAAGCACATTCAGCATGAGTCAACAAGCGAGCACACCAGTCTCAATGACAGCAAATGATTTACTATGCTGAAGACCTAGTGACTGAATAAAGCCAGAGCAACCCCATGTAATCAACTTAAAGCCTTGACTGGCCCTGGCATTTGGGCCACTTGAATGCATACTACCCCCTCAGTTTATGCCATTTGACCTCTTCACTGAGATCCCTAGTATGGTTGTCTGTGAAAAAGATAAGCTTTTGTTTTGCTTTTATCAGCTTAATCTCGGACTACATTTTACTGTCACCAGATATTATCAGCATCATCGTCCATTTTAAGTCCTCAAAGTATTCCCGCATTTCCATGAAGTGCTTTACTAAGGGTGCCTTTTCTATTTTATGCTTGAGGCAACTTCTATGTTCAATGATACATTTCTTGATCTTCCGAATAGTTGTGCTGATGTATTGGCGCTTTCAAGGGCATACTATCCGATAAACCATGCTGTTGGTGAACTCATATTGGAACCACAATTTGGTCAACCTCAAGTCTACTTCCAAAGTTTTGGCTGTTAATTTGCAGACACTGGACACACCACATGGGTGATGCCCCTTGATTGGAGGAAGGCCCCACAACTGGGCAGACACTAGGTAGTTTATTTTATTTTTCATTCAATTCTAGCTAAAATGTCACAAATGAATAGGCTTCTCTTGAAGGAAAGAATCGGTCTCTGCACCTTCTTTGTGATAAATTCTACAGTTTTTGCAGATTATGTTTTTGATACACCAGCTTAATTCAGTAAAAGGTAGTCACACATACCAATTGGAAAGAAGTTTGTTCTTTTTGTCTGGGTTCTAACACTGCTTCCCTATTTTGTTGTAGAACTTTCTGTATGATTTTTGCACCATTTCTTTCCGGTATCCCCTCTGCAGCAACATATCTGTCAGTGCAGAAGCCTCATTTTCAAGAGAATCCTTAGTGCTACTATTTCTCTTCAGTCTTAAAAATTAGCAAACTAGGAGATTGTCCTGAAGATGTTTCACATGGTGGATGGAATAATAGAGCAAAACGTTTGTATCTGTGCTATTGTGAAACGGTTTAATCAAGAGATGACTATAGTTATGATAATTAGCAATGTCAATAAAGTTGAGTTGGCTTTTACTAGTGGTGTGGGCACATGTCAGAAATCTATTTTGGCTATTGAGCCAGTCAATAAATGCTTCAGCTTCTATATTTGTTCCTTCCCACAATATTATCACTTTGTCAATTTAACGTTTCCATATGACGATGTTGTGGCCTAATGTATTTGTCTCAGGAAAAATGAATCATTTCTCGTAACTCTTGACACATAAATTGGCCATGCTTGGGGCCATAATGGATTATATGTTTGCTCCCATGTGATTTCTGCTTTTTAGTTTTGTTAATTCGTTTGTGTGGCATTAATGTGTGGCAATAAGTATGTTGTAGAAGGTTGAGGTGCATAGCTGTAGTCTCTCATATATTTCTGCCTTTCTGCCTTAGGACAACCATAGTTTCCAACAGATACATTTCCCATTAATACAAACTAGTTTGTTAAGGAATAAGCATTGTGAGACAAATTCAACTGGTCTTCTAATATGTAGAAGGAAAAACTTCTAAGACGCACAGCCGATACCCTCACATGCATGCATGTAATACATCTATTCCTGTGTTTTATGAGATAACAATTGTCTAATGAAAGGGGAGACATCATTGCCTTTTGTAAAATATACCATGTAGGTGTATGTTGATTGTCTTCCGAGGTGAACCAAACTTGAATTTGTCACTGCAAAAATGCTGAAAGATACATCTTAAAATTTGGAAACTTGACACCCTCACTAGAAAAAGGTATTTTGAGTTTACTTAGGAAAATTCTAATTTTTTTAAATTTCCCCACAGAAATTGTATCAAACAAAATCCAATTGCTTAAAAAAAAGTGGAGAAGGATAACGGTAGCAGATGTAGTAGATACAATGGGAGAAATCATCATATTAATAGTTTCCACATGACCCCACTATGTTAAAGATAGGGGAGATCATGAGTTGTAGAGCTCATTAAGCCTAGACATTAATAATCTCATATTGTGCTTGCCAATATCTTTAACTGATGATGAAACATGTATCTCCAAATATTTTATTCCTTTCGGCCACCATTTCATACCAGATGTTTGGATGTTATGTCTTGTGCATTAAATATCATTTCAGATTTATCAGTGCTCAACATGTATACTGAAACTGATGAGAATAGGGATATTTTGTGCAAAAAATGATGCATTCTAAAGTTGGGATTTTTAAAGAATAGGAGAATGTCATCTGCATATGACGCTAATTTAATATTTAGGTTAACTATTTCTATACCTTGTATTTTATTGTCCATTCTCATCATTTCCAGGGGGGTTTCTAGAGCATGAACACATACGAGAGGAGACAAAGTACAGCCATGTTGTGTTCCATTCCACTCTGTCAGGTGGTTTTCTGCATCCAATGCATCCAATCCAATGCAAGTGCAGCATAACCTACACTAGAATTAGCTACAATATACTTAGCTACACTATCTAGAACATCTAGAAACAGTCTAGAGTTCTACCTTTGACATATCCCAGTTGATCTATTTTAATTAATTTGGGTAAGAAAGGGACACAATGTGTGCATGCATTTGTCAATCAGAGTTGATTAGGGATATAGACCTATAACTTTGATGAAGTTCTAGATCTTTATTCAATTCTGGAAAGACAATTAACATGGCTTCAAAGAAGGATCTATCCGCTCTTCCCTGTGATCCAAGATAGCAGGACATCTCATCAAGCTTGTAGACTAGCAAGTTATTAAATTGTGCGCAGGAGGCCATAGAGAAACCATCCGGACCTCAAGATCTTGTATTGCTCTATGGATCTCATCAGTGGTGATAGGATTTTCCACAGAACTAAGGTCCAAATTGGCATGCAAAATACTTTTAAAGAATTCCTGAAAATTAGGTTGACTATGTGTTGTATCTGAGCAGTACAGATTTTGGTATTATAATTATTATTAATATATTGATGAAGTGTGAATCTAGCTTCGAGAAGAGACACAGCTCGTTACAATCATATGGGGAAGAACACAGTGAGGGAAGCAGAAAAAGAAGGAGTGGGGAGCTAACAGGGGATGGTGGGTAATTGGGAGCATGGAAGAAGACAGTGGGGAGAAGATCACTGAGTGTCAAGTAGATTGGAGAGCAAAGGGTGTGTGGATGTACGTATTAATGAAGAGCCATTCCTTGAAGAGGATGTTATTGAGGTCTTTACACTGGCGCAGCAGGGGCCTGCTGCAGACCCTGCGGCGGGGGGCCCCGCCAGCACATGTCCTGGGAGGGAGCCCCCCTGGAGAAAAAAAAGGAAAAATTTTCCCCAACATTTTTTTTTTCTTTTTCAATTTACTCTGCATTCATAAAGAAATGATTTCAGTAACATAAATCATTTTTTTATGAAGGCAGTGACTACAAAAAGAAATGTTCTTTTTGAAGTCCGAGGGCTCTGCCCCCCCCTTGGCATGGAAGACCCTGGGCTGGAGGCCTCCATGTCATGGGGTGAGGGGAGCCCTATGACTTAAAAAATAAATAGTTTATTTTTGAAGTCACTCTGCCTTCCCAAAGAAATTATTGCTGTTATGGTTCGGTCCTTAACGGAAATAATTTCTTTATGAAGTCAGAGTGACTTCATAAAGAAACAATGGGCCTCATTACGGGTTTGGCGGTAACTATGCCGGTGCTACCGGCAGGTTGCCACTGGACCGGTAATGATTTACCGGTGCCCGACTTCCCGGGAACACAGGGAGATTACAAGCCCGGCGGTCCGGGAAGTCAGGCGCCGGCAAATGATAAGTCCCCATTTCCATTGGACTCTATGGGAATGGGGTCCACGGAAGCACCGGAACCGTTAATAATAGTGCCGGTGCTTCTGTGAGAACTCTGCGGGTGGGTGCCATTCCACCTGGCAGGTCTGGTCTAACCTGCCGGGTGGGATAGCAACCGCCCGCAGATCTGTGATATGCCAGTCCAGAAACAATGGTGCCAATAAGCTTACCGGCACTGTTGTTTCCAGACCGGCATAGCTGTAATGAGGCCTAATTTTTTGGGAAGTATTAGGGCTCCCCTCAACCCCATGATGTGTGTGTGTGTGTGTGTAAGTGTATGGTGAAAGGGTGCACACTTAAATGTATAAGTGGCTGCCTGGGTGAGTGTATGGTGAAAGGGTGCACACTTTAATGTACATGTGGCTGTCTGTGTTTGCCTGTATGGTAAAAGGGTGCACACTTAAATGTACGGGTGTCTGCCTGGGTGTGCCTGTATGGTGAAAGGGTGCACACTTAAATGTATGGATGGCTGCTTGGGTGTCTCTGTATGTTGAAAAAATGCACACTTAAATTTATGAATGGCAGGGTGTGCGTGTCTGTATATGGTGAATGGTGTGTGTGCTTGTGTTCAGGGGCGCAACAAATCGACATTTCGGGGGCTAACCCTTCAAATGTTGGGAGAGGCGCTAACTTCATCCGCGGTGAGGGAGGGGCAAACTTATTTGTTTGGGGCATCTCATTTCTTAACGCATTTTAATGAGACTATTCTAGTGCAGCTTCAATGTTACAAGCAGTTAACTCTCTCCTTTAATGTTGAAAGCACCCACTCATGGACACCTGTGAGAATGAGTGGTCTCCTGCTGCCTCCCTACTCTTCCAATCACTCCCCTGGCATGCAAGTATTAAACCCACATCACGATTTCAATTGCCTAAAAAATGTAGCATTTGAATGCAGGTACTAACAGTGAAATGCTTTATGTTAGTAATTGCTGGGCTCTTGTTAACAGCAAAACCCAGGTGCCATTTAACATCTGTGCCTTGTTCTGTCTGGCAACTGCTATGAAGGTCGACCAGGTTGAGTCAACATAGCCCAAAATTTCAGGGGGATAGGGGAGGGAGTGCTAAATCCTAGTCAACTCAATGGTGTTGCACCAATACTTGTGTTTAATGCCTTGATTACTCATCACTCCTAGCCCTATTCTTCCTCGTCCCAGTGTTTATGAGACTGTACTTGTGTATGAGGCACAGTGCCTTATACACAAGTACTGGGATGAGGTAGAGGTTCATGGAGGTAATGCCTGACTTAGCTACGTGCAATCATCATTACTCCTAGTCCCACCCACTTTTCCTCATCTCAGTACTTACGTATGAGGCAAAGAGCCTCATACATAAGCTCTGGGACAAGGAAGAGGGACGTGGAGGTAATTCTGGGCCCAGGATCTGAGTTCGGAGGTTGGGGTAGGGTTGGGAGGGAGAGGGGATGTGTGGGGGGCAGGATTGTGCAACAAATCATAATGGCTGCCATGTCCAGGCTAAGCAGGCATGATATGTGGTATTAGTGGTTAGAGAGGCATTTTGGTGTAGCCAGTGTAGTCATTCCTCAGTTTGTTTTGGTATGACATTTGTTTAACTGGGCATTTCTGATAAAGCAGTCCTGCTAAGTGAATTACCTTGCTAGACTGCCATTTGTGTGCTGCCAGTCTAGCTTCTTACTGCGGCTTTGTATATTTTTCTGGGCATCTGGGATCAAATGATGTGATATAAGTCATTTATAACGCGCCTGCACACAAGTGTTTCTAGGCGCAACAAGACAAGGGTGGGAAAATAGAGGGAGGACAAGACAAACAATCGTATTAGGCCTTGTGTCATTCAGATAGTGCAAGTGCAAGAACGAGAAGTGCAAGGGGAAAAAAAGGGGGGAAGTGCAAGGGAGAGGAGAGGGAAAAACAGGGCAGCAATGCTCTGAGTAAGTGCAGCCAGGGCAGCGCGGCTCTGGGTAGTGCAAGGAGAACAAGGGACTGTAGGGTTAAAGTTACAGCCCCTAAGTGCGTGGTAGGCCCAGAGGCAGTGCAAGGGTGACTGATCAAGAAAGAGTCTGGACTCAGTGAGACTCTGAGGGTAGCCAAGCAACCAGTCGGTACAGCAGACAGGTAGGTCAGGTAGGCCAGCAGGGAAGGGCGAGCGAGAAAGCAGAAGAGAAGAGGAAAGGTCTGAGCTGCTTCCGGAACTTCAGGTGGTTCGGCTCAAGTTTGAGAGGGGCAGGGAGGCTATTCCAGAGGGAGCTGCCTGCAGAGGAGAGAGATCAACCACCCACTCTCTACCTGGAAAAGTGTTTAACCCTTAGTGAGTTGTAGGTAGCAGAGGAAAGGGCTTGAGAAGGAAGATATTTTGGAAGAGAGCGTTGGATGTAGTGTGGGCCCCATCCCCTGAAAGCCTTGTGGACAATGCAAAGGGTCTTGAACTTGATCCTTGCAGCAACTGGGAGCCAGTGGAGAGATTTCAGGACTGGAGAGATACGATCCCTGGGCTTGATGCCAAGGATACGTTTCGCAGTCCTGTTCTTGATTAGTTGCAAAGGGTGGAGAGTAGAGGAAGGCAGATTGAGAAAGAGGCCGTTGCAGTATTCCAGCCTAGAGACCACCATGGCTCTGGAGACAGTGAGCTTCTGGGGGAAAGTGAGAAAGGGAAGAGTACCTTTGAGGAGGAGCAGCTGGTAGTGGGACTTCCTGGCGACATCCGACATGTGAGGAGAGAAAGAGAGAGTGGAGTTAAAGATGACACCAAGGTTGTTTGCCTCACAGAATGTCGAAGGAAGAGGGCCCAAGGCGGGCGGCCAGAGTAGGAGAGGGAAAGCAGGGGCAGGAGTCCAAATGAGAAGGATCTCCATCTTACTGACATTAAGGCAGAGATCATTGGGGGCACACCAATCCTGAATCGTGGATAGACAGTCAGGAATGAGCAAGAGAGGAGAGGAGTATGAGGGGAGCCTGAAGGAAAATGGATTGTCCTCCACATAACACTGAAAGTTAGAGGTGAAGGTAGAGATCAGGTGGGCCAAAGGGGCCAAGTAGAGGTTGAAAAAACAGGGTGAGAGGATGGAGCAGAGAGAAAGGGACCAAGTTGGACCTGGGAGGGGCTGTCCAAGAGGAAGGAGGTCAGCCACTCAAGGGCCTGATCCATGATGCGCAGGTTCTCATGGAGTCGATTGATCAGGATTGATCAGGATGGTGTGGTTGACCGTGTCAAAAGCAGAGGAAAGATCAAGGAGGATGAGGACAGAAGGAATGCTGGAATCAAGGTTAGAGAGCAGATCTTCACAGGTGTACAGGAGAGCAGGTTCCGTGACTCTGGCAGCTCTAAAGCCAGACTGAAGTTCATGGAGCACAACCAACAGATTCCGTCTGGAGAGTAAGCTGGGAGATGGCTAGCTTTTCAAACAGTTTGCCTAGGAAAGGGGTGATGGAGATTGGGTGATAGTTTGCCGGGCAGTCAGGATCGGCATACAGCTTCTTGACGAGTGGAAACATAAGGGGAGAGGGAAACGTGCCAGTGGTGAAAGTGTGATTACAGAAATTGGTCAAGGCTGGATCAAGGGTGTGTGCATTAAAACACATATTTATATCGTTCTGCTAGTGCAGTGTGTGCCATATACCTTCAGCAGCACGTTTGTGGGTATTGCGCAAGCGTGATAATCTATGCCAGCCCAGAGTGTGGTGCGACCAGTGATTTGTTGCTGAGTTGGGGGCCCCCTCAGCATGGCTCGCAGGGTTGCCCCCACATTTTGTGTTATGCCACTGGCTCTTTCTTGAACTGTAATACTGATGGGGCAATCCAAATGTTGATGGAGAGGAGGTTCCAGATTCTTGGAGTGTAAACAGAGAAGGCCTATCTTCTGTTTCTTTACTTACTGCACTGTGTATTCAAATCTGCACATTTCCGTGTCTGGTGGTAACATTTAGAAAAAACATCAGTGAAATCTTTATCTGAAAATGTTCTTTCCCCTAATTCATCTTCAAAATTGGGGATTCTAGTTTTCTCTTTTTTGTGTTTCTGATAAGGTGCAAGAGATGTATTTGTTTTGTTTGAGAATTGATATATTTAATCAATGTAGCACTGGATTATTCAGATGCTATTTTGTTATATTTAATCTTACAGTTTATAATATAATTAAGCATAGTGGGATCCGAATTAAGGTTCTATCGCTTTTCAAGGGTTTTCAATTGTTTTAAAATTGATTCAGATTTCTGCTTCAATCTTTCCTTTTTCTTGGCAACATAGGAGATATGACCTCTTAGTACCGCTTTATAGCCACCCCAGTTGTTTAAGATCAACATATCTTTATGCTTATTCTCTGTAAAAAATGTATGGCGAGGTTATGTGAGAAATTGGTTAAATAAATCATCATTTACTAATGAGGAATTAAATCTCCATCTATTATTTCTATAGTTATTTTGCTCCATTTCATTTAATTATCTTCTTATTTGTATTAGCTCTTCCCCTACCTATCACATCTTTCATACCGCTTGAAGGCACATCTCTTGTCTTCACTTTCTGCTCATAATCATATGACATTTCTTGTCCTAAACCCTGATTTGTTAAAATATACTGCTCCCTTGTTTTTGTAAAGGCACTTTGGTGAAAGCATATTAACCCTTCAATAAATATAAATATACAAATACAGTTTCTAAGGTTATATACATTGGCTCATGATCTGATAATGTAATTTTTTTAAATTTTTTTAATTTTATTATTTGATTTAGTTGACAGATCAACTTTACAAATATTTTTGTAAATAAGAAAAACAAGAATTTCAATTATTGACAATATGATACATTGTTTTCTTAAAAATCACTTGTGAAACATACTCTTCTCAGTTGCATTCACAATAAAGGGATCAATATATGTTATCTTTTATCTACATTCTGCATCATATTACTGTAGATACTTCCTTAAAGGAGGAGAGAACAAGTTTGTAAACATGTGATACCATTTAGCAATTGGTTTCATGATGATTTTATGCTTAACACGCACATTCTAATTGCCAATTTCTATCTAGATTCACTATCTTGTTTCAGATTTGTGAAACTTAAAACTTATCTGCTCATAAGGAAAGGCAGCATCCAAAATGCGAATTGTTGCAATTCTAACAGATATTTTGGCAGAGCCAAAAATGTCAGCCCAAATTTCAGCATCAGAGCGATCAAAGTATTTCGGGGTCATACATTTGACAAGTGTGGTCCGTTGAGACACAAAAGCTTTAAAATTCAAAATAATTTTAAGCAAGGTTTCTGTGACAGATGTGTCATCGCAAAATCGACAATAACTTAGTTCTTTTTTAACAATGACTCGTCTAACCAAGATTTCATTAACCAGCCACAAATTCAGACGTAATCTTAAAATTTTTGTTCTTAAACTTGGGGATGGGCATTTGGCAAGATAATCAGCCATTGTACGTAATTGCTTATGTTGAAAAAGATCCCTGTTGAATTCTTTAAGCCCCATACATTTTTCTTGAGTCATTAGCCAATCTAGTTGGTAAGTTTTGACCTTTGCACGATTCGGATTTGTTAACAACAATTCCATTGAAATGTCTGCATCTGCAAGAGCATTTATAATGTGTGTTCTCCATTTCAAAGGGAATGAGTGATTAGAAGTTAACAAATATTCAGCTAAAATAGCTAAGCTGTCTCTTTTCGAGATACTCATGATACATTTTCTGAATAGTGTGCACATTTTCCAGGTCACTTGTACTTGGATTGATAAAAGACCAAGTTCATATCTTAATAACATGTTGGGTGTACTTTTAGGCAGATTTAAAACCGCTTTACAGAATTTCGCTTCAAGTTGATTCCAGAATAACTCAGATTTAGGTAACACAGATTCCAACCCATATGTGATAACTGGTACCACCTTTTGCTGGTAGAACGACATTATGGGAACACACGTAAATTTGCCAAATTTGGCGTGAACAATTTTGGCCTGCGATGTCAACATCAATAGTTTGGTTTGTATTGCTATTTCAAGGGATTTTTCAGATGTTACATTGTTAAAGTTCATCCCCAGATATTTATAGTCTGATACCACTTGTAGTTTGTGGCTGCATATTGTCCACTGAAATCTATTTTGGGAAGTTGTTTTAGCTCTGCCCAAGATAACAATTTGTGTTTTATTTGGATTTACAGTTAGCTTTTTTTCCGAAACATACTGATCAAGTATGTCAAGCAAAATTTGTAACCCAGTTGGAGTTTGGGAAATCAAGACAAGATCGTCCGCATAGAGGAGCCATGCTATGCATTGTTTCCCTAACTTTGGGGAATCAGATTGAGCTGAGGCAAATGCGTCAGCTAGCTATTTCCTGTAAAAACAAGTTAAACAGTGTTGAAGCCAATATACAACCTTGTTTTAAACCTCTAGCTGTTCTGATTTTCTTAGATAGAAGGCCTTCGATGTTCAACTTAATTTGTACAGTGGTATTTGAATGTAGGAAGCTCACAATTTTTATCAGAGATTTAGGACATTCAAATTTCAACAATTTTCGGATAAATACATCTCTGTCAATTGAGTCAAAGGCCACGTGGAAGTCAACAAAGGCAACATATAGAGGTTGCTTCCGCATGGCGTATGATAGTTTTAAGGCATTAAAAAGGGTGAGATTTATCGATGTCCCTAGCCCAGAGACAAAACCAGTTTGAAATGGGTCTCTCTGCTGGTTTAAGAGTGACCATGAGTTCAAGTCACGCAAGACTAGTCTGCAAAACATTTTTCCGGGAATGTCCAAGAGAGCAATTGGACGGTAGCTCATAGGATTTTGTCTATCTCCTTTTTTGTGGATGGGGACAATGATAGAGTGTGTCCACGATGTTGGTAATTTTTGATATCGAATGATTAACCTAAACAAAGTGTACAGAATGGGAACCCACAAATCAACATTCTTTTTTAGAACAGCATTATATAATCCATCTGGGCCTGGAGCACGGGACATGCTAGATTTGTTGATGAGATATCGAATACGTCTTCATCAAACTCAAGGTTGAACACAGTGTCAAGCATGTCCAGGGTCCCAGGCGCCGATGGGGCAGCATATAAATTTGAAAAGTGTAGTACCCAATCATTTTCCGTTACACCACTTATTTGAGAGGTGAGTTCTGGCACTGCAGAGGTTGAATTGAGTAGTTGCCAAATTTGAGATGTGTTCTTACTTTGTATATGATGTATCATGGATTCACCATCCTTTTGATATTTAGTGAGCTTATATTCCCGCATCCAATTTTTATAAGCAGTTTTAATGATTCTCAAGGCTGACTCTTTCACTGCCAATGGTAAATATTGGGCATGTCTCTTTTGTTTTCTGAACAACACTTTTCTGAGACAAATTGCATTATCGGATGCTTGGTTTCCCATGAGGCTTCCGCTTAGTGGCATACAATTGCATTAGATGATAAGGTGCCAGGTTATTTATATTGACAAGATCAGAGTCCCCCTTCTCAAACATTTTCAAATGATCACTATAATGAGTTAATGATTGTTTAGACCATTTTAGCCGATTTAAAGAATTGTTAATATTGACTGCACCCTTAAAAATTTGCCTTGATGGAGATAAGACATGGGTAAGCATAAGCTTGAAAGTCAATGGCCGATGGTCACTATACTCAGAAGTTTTCACTGCAAAATCCTTTGTATATTCAAATAAACTTCTAGATATGAAAATATAATCAATGGTGGCAGACTGTTTTTTGCTAAACCAAGTCGCAAGAGGGGGAGAATCAGCCATACTCGTACCATTTAGCATGACCAAATTCCATGCTTTCGCAAAATTATTCCATAATTCCACCCGTTCTTGTTTTTTCACTTTGTTCCCATGCAATAGGTGTAAATTCAAATCCCCAGCAACAATAATGTATACAATGCCATGTATCAGTATAACTTTTTCCAAAACAGTTGTTAAATTTTTGAAAAATAGTGCAGTTCTAATACCCAGAGGGTTCCAGTAAACATTGACACAGGCAATTTTAAATGAGTTAATGTTGATGATAGAACATTGAATGAACGGGCTGATCATGGGTAATGACGAAAGATATATATTGGCTAAGGTATTTCTAGCAGTAAGTAAACCAGACATAGGCCTTCCTTTGGTGGCTCGTAAAGCCGGTTCAAGTTGTGTTGTGTCGTAGTTGTTCCAAGTGGGAAGCGTAGATAACCAAGTTTCCTGCAGTAAAATGATATCATACTCACATAGAATACTCTTAGGGTTGTTAATAAGGTGACTATGTCCTCTCGTATTCCAGCTAATTATGGAGACACACACTTGTTCTTTTGCCGGTTCTAGTTATACTCTCGTGATATGGGTATATTCTTTCTGTTCAGGCGCATTCTCCCCAGCGTTATAAGTTGGTATATAACATTGAGTTTTTTTGGGTGTTTGAGGCATGATTTCAAAGGGTGTTTTGCGTCTGAATTTAATGAGATCAGAAAACCTAAATTGAACAACACCTCCCTTGCAGCCTAAATTATGTTGTGTATGATCAAAGAGCGAGTCCAAACAAGGGCTATACTAAGGTTATCCCTGTTTGGAAGCTCAATCTGATCAAGATCATCCGACTCAATTTCCCTGAGCATCACAGTGTCAGAGAATAAACCAAGAATACTCTGGCGGTTCATTATATATTGAGGATCTTGACGGCAAGTCAGAAGCAGGGAATGTCTGGTCTCTGGTTTAGGTGTTATTTTATTTGTAATCAATTTCGATTCTCTTAGGGGCAAATTGCCAGAAGGTGGGGATGCATGCCTTTGCATAACCTGTTTATTTGTCGTGTCCTTGTTAGGGCTTTTTTCCAATGGCACAACATTATTTGTCTTTGAATTTAACAGCCACAGGCGAGCAATTGAGTTTTTAATCTAATCGAGATCATTTTGCAACAATCTACCATTATTTAACATTCTCTGATCCACACCTTGGGAAATTGGGGGCTCAGATTCAGCAAAGGACACTCGTTTTGAATGAGATTCTTACATTCTAAGACTGTCGTTGTTGGCAAGGAAATAGGTGCAATGGCAGAAGTGCATTTAGCAGGGCCATTTGCTACAATAGGAAATTTAGGAGGCTCGAAACTTTGACTCTCTAAATATCGATCAATCTCTCGTCTTAGATTTTGTCTTGTTACTACTGCAACATCAGAGTCTTCACTGTTGTTATTTTCTGTTACATGTGAAGGGTTTGTCATGCTAGATGCAGGAGTATTTTTATGAATATGTTGTTTAGCAAGGTGCTGATCTTCAGCAAGTTTTATCAATTCATCAAGTTGAGGGTGATCTATGATCACTCTTAGTGACTGGCACGCGTCATGATGTTTGTTCTTTCTCAGGTTGGTCAGTGCAGCATATTTTTTTGCTATAGAGCTCGAGAC
The DNA here is from genome assembly GCF_040938575.1 of Ambystoma mexicanum. Lineage (NCBI taxonomy): Eukaryota > Metazoa > Chordata > Amphibia > Caudata > Ambystomatidae > Ambystoma > Ambystoma mexicanum. The sequence continues at coordinate 881,796,839 of NC_090922.1, read as the reverse complement.
CACCTGAGTCCGACTATTGGCACATGTCAGATTGTTGATGAATTGTTTTGTCGAAGATGAGACCACCATCTTTAAAGATTTCACATTCTTCGATTTTTTTATTTGGGCAGATTGTTTTTTTGGCTTTGATTTTAAAGCTGCAGCTTGATTAGCAGCCTTCACGTCAAAAACAGAATACGTGGATTTCAGGGTTTGCGTCAGATGTGCTGTTTTATCCACAGGGATGAAATGAGGGTCAACAGAGGGGGCGGAATTAGTATTAATTGCTACACATTTTTCTGTTATAATTCCAGCCACGAAAGGAACAGATGTTTTCATTTTATGAGATTGTGCCTCTGCTAATTTTTCTTGATCTTTTAGAGATTCTGGAATAAATTCCACAATGTGACATTCATCATCCTTATCTGTTTGTGTATGAACATTTATACAAACCAATCTCTTTAGCACACTGACAGGCTGTTTCTCAACCAAAGATTGTGCTAGTTTCTTTTGCAGATCAAAAATTTTGTTAAGTTTTTCATTAGACTCCCATCGCAAACATGCAACATCAATAGCTAGTTTCACTTGCTCAGATATGAGTAAATCAAAATTTTCTGTAAATTCTCTGAGAGTGCCATCAATAGATTCAAACAATTTAGCAAGTGACATTTGCGCGATATTCATGACCTCAAGCATTAAAAAAGAGGTTTTAGGAGTATTGGGAGTTTTGGGAGGGACCTGTGGATCATCATTTGTTCTACGAGGAGTCGGAGGAATAAATGAAACATCTAGCACTGATGTATTACAATTAGACCGTTGGAACAGGTCAGGAGATTGTGACAAATTAGAACCTTCTGAGCTGGCAGAGAAACAAGAGTTAGTTGAATTCAAGTCAATAACTGCCTCGTTAGGGTCTCTCGTTGCCTCTGGAATCACTGATAGCGGCGCTCCAGATAAAGCATTTCTCAAGAGCATGCTGTCTGACATAGAGACTGACATTTTGTCATTTTCACCACTTTGAGGACCGGGCTAAACCTGACCCTACATCAGGATGATTAGCTATCACGTCATTTGACAAAGTTGCTACGGGTGCATTTATAATAGGCATTTCAGTTGGGCCATCAGATCCCACTGTTCCAAATCCATATTTACGAATATCTGCACTGTTCACGTTTGAGATTTTCTTTTTATTCAGCGCTTTAGTTTTGGATCGAGCACTTCGCTGAATTGGTGTGGAGCACATGTTACTGGGCGCTACATCTGTTTGGAGATCTTCATGAAGGGACTGAGACTCAGACATTATACGATGCCTAATATTGTCAGGCATAGCTGTTGTAAGACGATAAGGACCATTAAAGTGTGAGGCCATGCTCCTAAACACGCGCTTAGGAATGTCCACATTGTTCAAAAACAGAGTTCACACTAATAGTCTTTTGCAAATGCAGAGGCAGGATCAAGAATTTAAGAATCAAAGCGATCACGCGGCTCCCCGAACTCCGCGGGTCTCACTTGAATGTGTCACAATGGTATGTGCTACTGACTGAGCGACTGGGATCAAAGGGCCTAGCCCCGCAGTATCCCGCTGCTCGTTATTTGTAGACACACGAAGTCCAAGATGATACAGATATGGAATGCAGAAATGCTCAGTTCATATGTTAGGTCTCAAGTGCTGTCTTTTACAAATGCAGGTGGTGATACTAAATGCAGAATCAAGGACTCTACACTATCAGTACTTACAAGGATCAGTTCGCCTCCAGCGCCAAACAGCCGCACAACAGCCAGTGGCCTTGACCCCAATGGACTTAACGCTGCAAGGGTGGTTGGCTCAGCGCTTTGAGGATGATGGAAGTCACGTGATACGTCACGTGTCCAGCGCTAGCCCCGCCTCCTCCAGGAAGCACACCAGCACCAGCAAGAGCCCCTTCACAGCTTGCAATGCTGGTTTACAAGCCAAAAAACGTTCGTTTTGCAGCACAATGATTTCCAGTCAGTGCAGCAACTTTCATGTAATACTATCAATGTTGTCATTCAATAAGAAGCTTGATAGGGATTTGGTTAAGATAAGAATATGTAATCAATTATAGAAGATTTTATGGAATTATGTGGAATGGACTGGAATGTATATTCAAAGTCCATGGGATGAGTAATACACCAGGAATCAACCAGACCTGATTTGGTAATAAACTTTGGAAACTGTTTATGTGTTTTGGAATCTCTGAACTTTACCTCAGATTTCCTATACATCTATCAGAGCGCTGACAAGAGAAACAACAGAAAAAGAAAATATGTGTTCTAAACTATTAAGCCCACAACCTCCTTAATCTTTCCCTTCATCAAAGAGGAAGGTCTTCAAACCTTTCTTAAAAAGGGCTAAAATGGCATTGTCCTCAATGAAAGAGGCATTCCACAACATGGGAGCCCAGACATCAAAGCTGGTGCCTCTGAGCTTTTTTAGATAAAAATGTGGACAAACCATTTGTATGCAAAGGTTGTCTTATGGCTGCCCTTTTAATGCGAGAACAGAGCTACAAAGGGGCATCTCCTGACAAACCCTTGTGAACAAGGGAATTTGCCTCATGCTGTACTCTCTGCTCCACAGGGAGCCAATATAGCCTCTTATGATCCTTCAACACATGTGATCGCCCCCCGAGCCCACATTCTGCTCAGACTACTCCATTCTGAAGAGTTTGCAATTTCTTGATATTAGACTGTGAGGTGCCAACCAAGAGGCTATTATAATAGTCAAGTTTTGCATTTGCCACTGTTTTCTGTTCAGATAGATATGGGCGTATCTGCCACACAAATCTGTTCTTGTATTAGCATGATGAGCTCAAATGTGCTACCTGCTTATTTGATGTTAATTTAAAGTCTAAATAGACTCCCAACATTTTAATGTGCAACAGGAATAACATTGTCCACTATCAGAAATTGGCTGTATTGGGAGTCCATTTTCTTTAACTTTGCACTGGTTCCAATAATCAGGAACTCAGCCTCCTCATTGTTTAGGGATAGGGAGCTTAACACGATCCATGACTGGATCAGCAGAAAAACTGAATTGACCCTTTCCACATCCTTAGAATAAACCCCAGAAAGTTCAAAGACAATCTGTGTGTCATATGCATAATAGACAAACTGCACAACCAGTTATCCAAAAGGTCACATAAGCACCCAATATAAACATTAAATAATAAAGGGCACAGGCAGGATTCTTGGGGCACACCACAGGTCAGAAGCACAGGGGAGGATTGATAATAATTTTTATAGCCTTTGCTTGTCGAGGCCCAAGAAAAGATCTAAGCTACTTGGCAGCATTATCTGAGCATTTCCCTATTGTAACAAGCCTGTCAATCAACAACTCATGATCAACTAAATCGAAAGCACCTGATAAGGCGAGCAACAAAAGTAGCACAATCTGGCCCTTGTCAACAATATTTACAATATCTAACTTTAAAACTAACAATGCTGTTTCCATACAGTCTTTTGAGCAAAAACCTGACTTACCTGACCCAAGATTTTTGTGTTGTTCAATAAATTCATAATATTGATGATAAGCGATTTTGTCAAAAACCTTCAACAAAAATGGCGTGTTTGTTATAGGGCGAACATTTGCGGCCACAGTTGGAGCCACATCTTTTTTAGAAGAGGAGAAATCCAAGCTTCCAAGATCACAAAACAAGGGTGGAATTAAGGTATTACTTAGAAAAGAGTTATTCAATTCATTTAAACATATTTTCATTTTATAGCCACGCTTGCTGACTTCCGCATTAACAGAAAATAGTTGTAATCATATTACACATAGTAAACAAACACAATGAATATATAAAGTGCAATCTGCAAAAATTGCAATTGGTGTATCCCAAATTCTAGGAACCTAATGTGCAAAAGCTGCAGTCACCCTCCAATCAATAAGGGAAGAAACATCTCCAATTGATTCACAATCTAAAACATTTTTTTTAAACAAGCAGATAAGCATGTTCAATTGTATTTCAGTCATATAGAATTTTTTTTATGCCAAAGTCTACTAGGCGAGACAGTGAGAAGCTGCAAAAGTGTCTACAAATGTGTTCAGAGCTCCTTAGAAGGGTCTCCTGAAATTCCCTCCTTCCTAGTTTCAACATTTTCCCATTCAGTTTAAGGTCATGATTTTCTCAGAACTGGCTGACCATGTTAAGTGTGTGGGTCATATTGGCTCAAGGAAATCACCCAAAACACTTTGTTACACACTGTTGCTGCTTACTACACTGCTGTTCCATTGGGTAATTTGCTGTTGTGCACAGCCGCAACCGTTGCTTAATTGCTGGCGGGTGGAAAACCTATAAAGCTTCCACCAGACAATTTGGTACCTAAGCATCAGAAAAGTATATGTTGATTAACTTTGTCACCGATGGTATACATGGGAGAAGACAATATTTAAACAAGGAAGCAGGGAAGACATCACATTTACATGAAACAGGTTCCATAGCTTGGAGAATATTTTGAACCTCTGTGTCCGATAGTTCTTTAAAGGAGAAAAATACTTTTAATTCCAACAATTCCCCTGTAACAATCTGAGATTGGGGTTCAGCCACATGTTCGTCTAGCAGCATAACAAGCTTAGCAATAGCATCTTGATGGCAAGCAACTTTCCGAGAGAGCTCTTCCTGGATATTTTGGCACCAACTATCATCAACCACAAAACTAGGCTTGGTGGTTTATCCTTCTAGTTCATGATGAATGGAAAAAGGTCCATGTGAGCTAGATTTAGCTATAATAATTCTGTCATTGAAGTTGACTTGCTTGGCCTTGAAAATAGCCTCTTTATATTTTTTGACTTCCATCTTATAAGCCGCGAGGGTAGAGACACAAGAATTTTGCCTCCGACTCTGCTCAGCTGTGTGTTTGTTTTTTCTAAATTCAAATAACTCAGTAGAAAGGAATTGTGCTTAGAGGCCTTTTTTGGCCTAATCGGACGTAAAGTGCCAGGGTAAATCATTAACTATTAGTACTTTGTCTAAAGTGCTTTGCAAGGTTTTCCAAAGACATGTCATGTGATAGGCTAGCTAATTGAGGAAGCACCACAGAGGACCAATCTTCAGAGGTCACTTTACTGGTATTCCTGAACACTACATGTTTAATTACCTCGGGCGAAGAAGCAATCAAGGAACGAGGCAGGAGAAGACTAAAAGTAATACAAGGATGGTTGAACCAGGGACACACAAACACCCTAACAAGTGAGATATCAATGTTCCGGAAATAATATGCAATCAAAGATATGTCCTCCACTATGAGTGGAGGACTTTACATGTTCTATAAATCGAGAGTCATCCAGCGGATTAAAAGAGACAGAGGACCCAAATCCAGAGTATTGTCTGACCAAAGATTAAAATCCCCTAATATTAGAACATGAGATGAAAGAGGCAACTAAAATAGCCAGCAATTGCTCCTCAAATTCCACCGGTTTATTAGGTGGCCTATAAAATATTAGGGCACTCAATACGTAGTTTGACTATCATGGACTCACAATAGTCTAGATCCAATTAACTGTACCGTAGATCTGTAAATGGTCTTTATAAATTAAGGCAACTCCCCCACCCCTAGAACCAGCACGGTCAGCTCTTAAAATATTATATCAGTCTGGGGTAGCAATGAAGGAAGCATGAGTTGCAGAATGCTGAAGACAGGTCTCTGTTATTGCAAATAGGGTAACCAGAAAATAGTAAGCAAGTTCTAATGCATGGCAGACTAAAGATCTAGTGTTCGGTAAAGCGACTTTTAAAGATGCAGAAGGACCTGATACGGAACAAAGATAGGATATAAACTTAGGGGCTTCAGTTGTCTGTAATGACACCTTTGTCAAAAGGTTTCCATCTAATAAAGTGGTCCGGCAAATAGCCGATTCAATGGACAATAGATCCACAGAGGGTTTGGTAATATTTCAAGCGAAATTTCAACTAAAAAGCCAGGAAAGGCATGTGCCAAAGGAACTGTGTCCATGACTTGTATAGTAACAGGAGCATAATTAAGTTGATAAACACTATCCTTGCACATGTCTGGATATAGTTAAATATCCATCGCTAGAGAGCGTGCTACCAGTTCCTGCTGTTCATGATGATTAGTTTCCAATAAAGTAGCCATAAAGTCATCTAACTGTGACATATTAAGGGAACTCCATGTATAAGAAGAAATATGATATTACAGTACTCAAAAAATCTAAGAAACAACTTGCCTTCTCTCTACGGGAGCCACAGCAATAATCAAGAGCGCAAGACGCATCCAACACATACCCGAGCTGGAACCGGAGCAAACCAGGCACACGTGGCAGTGCTCACGCGCTTGCTAACATTCCTAAATACACAGATGCTGCTGTGAGCTGTAGTTTGCTCGCAAGTGAAATCAAACAAAGTAAAGGAATACAGAGTGCAAATCAACTGCCTGCCGAAGTAATTTAAAAGCAAATTTAGATTTAAATTATACAGAGCACAATTTTATCCTAAAATGTATTACTAAGAGTGGAACTAAAATGTACAATGCAAAAATGCAATTTCTAAGTGAGGGTCAACAATTTCATTACAATCTCCACAGACTAGATTTTGGATATTGGCTTGAAAAAGATGTGATCTTTCAACTTGGTTCAGAAAGTAGAATCAGGTAAGGATGGACCATACACATTTAGAATTATATATTCAACATATTCAACTAGGATGGTGATTAAGACCGATCTATCCAAATCATCAGTGTCAGATTTGAGCACTTTGTATTTAGGAGATGTATTTATAACACTAATCACATCATTCTTTTTCCCATCTGCAACACTTATAAAAACTCCACCAACCCTGAACCTTTTTAATTTATCAGTTTCTATCTCAGATAGGTGAGATTCTTGAATGCATGCAATGGTAGCTTTAAACCTATTTAAATAACACAGAACATTTTGTTTCTTTTTATAGGATTATTCAATTCTTTCACATTCCAAGAGGCAATATTTAATAACATGACTAAGAATAAACAAAAATAAGAAGCAAGGCATTCTATATAAATCTTGAGTTTCAATGTACTCTGTTCTTTGGAACAAAATATGGTATGAAAACTAGGAGCAATATCTCAATTTTCTCCAATTACTGGCCTGTGGTGACAACAAACAACAAAGACAGTGACATAGGGATGAGTGGGGAGACAACATCATCAACATGAAATAAACCATCAGTAATTGCCCACCAATGACCATAGCAAAAACATGGCTGGCAGGAAATGGCAACAAGAATTCATGTTGATGCAAAGTAGTAAGGAAGTGGAGAATGGATAAATGATGAACAACCCACACTCCAATCCAATTATAACCCATGTTTGTTATATTTGAGTCTCAGATGAATAGGTAACTTAACTAGGGCAATGCTTAACAAAACCTCTTGAAGAGGCGAGTTATCTAGACAACACAGCTAAGTTTTTTTCTGCGGTAGGAGAAAAGTATCAGTTTCCATCATCTAATGAGTACGAATGAAATGCCTCAGTTTCATAGAATTTTCAAAGGTTGAGGCTTGACCTATCAAGGTTACTTTCAAGATTCCTGGATGAATGATGCAATTTCTAATATTTAGTTGTCTTAATGCAGGTCTGAATGTTAATAATTCCTTTCTTCTAGAGGCAGTTGTATTAGCGACATCAGTGCTAAAAAAAAAAGGTTATTCATCCCCCAGGCTGATAAGGCACGTAGATTGCCCTCAATACCTCACAGTCACACAGGGTATATTTACATAGCTTTGCATGCATACATGAAAGTACAAAGTGTTATTCCTACAGGTGCCACTTGGAGGAGATATTTTAATAGAATATATGGAAGTCACTTTCTCTTGAAGTGTTCCTTCTCTTCAGCAGGTCGATGTGAATAGATGCAACTGCCCATCCCTCAACTCATCACAGGTGATGTCTCCTTAACGTGCCCTGAAAGACGTGCGTCATGCAAGAGGCTCTCCCCAGCATTGAAACTTGTTTCGCCTTATTTAACCATGCATTTCAGGTAACTGCCATACATTAGAAGTTGTCTTTGACAACCCTTGTACAATTCTCGGAGCAGAGCAAACGCGTTAATCCGCTATTAGTGAGTGCTAAGCCATGCCCCCATATTAAGACTGTCAATGAGTGCATTGTCACCTTTGACAGAAAATGTAATACAGCACAAGGTAACAAAACACAAGGTATAGGCACAAAGCCGAACTTTGAATTACACTTTTGAAACGTATCCAAAACATTTCTGAGCATTAACTTTAACCTATTTCAATTCTGATGTTTAATCTGTCACAGATACTATATATTTCAAATGCAACCAAACTCATAACGAGGGGCAGTCATATAAACCATAATAATGCACTTGCACAGCTTTTAAAAACACATGACAGACCACACAAAGTCTGGCTGCCACCGCGGGTGGATCTTTTTAAACACAAGACAGGCCAGAAATCAATTTGGTGATCAATCACCAGCACATATGTGAGAGGGTATATCAGTCAAACCTTTTCTACGAGCTGCACTTATACAGAGCTTCATCGAAATTGATATAAAAAGCTTCACGTTTGACATGTTGGCACACTACCCTTGCTCACCCTAGTTGAAACGACTGCTGTCACCTGCCTGCATTCTTAAATGGACATCTGTTCTGCATCTGATGCCACTTTGTAAATGGTCCAGGAGAACTCAACAGCCTCCCCATCAAGTTAGAACGTGTCCTATGCAGTGCCTGCAACACGCAAAGATTAAACATGTTTACAGGGTGATACATGAACAGGAAATGCTTGCAGGGGTTGTGTTGGCTCATGAAATGTTCATATATAAAGGGCATGTAGCAGACCGTAGGGTGCTTCACTGGTTTGAATGGGGAACCCCCAAGGAATGAAGGATCTTTCTTATTTTAATGAGCTCAAAGATGAGATCCACAGAGCCCAATGCATAAAAACACATTTTCCAGGTTCAAAAAGTAGTTCAAAATGCTAATCCTTGCATAATAGTGCATTCACTTTTCCTAGATGAATTGGTTATTTATTCACGTTTGGCCCAGCTGATCCACTACCTGGTATTCAATCAATTGTTTGTTTGTTTATGTATTTGAAATGCGCGCCAAACCCAAGGGTATCAGGGCGCAGGAAAACATGAACACGTTCAGCTTTCAGTTACATAGATTACAGAGGAAATGTACGGGAAATTACAAATGAGATACATATACAATTGTTTCACAACCTTGTCAAATTTGTCCACAGCAAATAAGGCACTAATACATGTTCTTGTACTGAAATACATTTATTTGCTATAGATGTTCCACTCCTCACGTAAAAAGTCATGATCTCACAACTGTCACCTGCTCCCAAGAAGCCTGTGGAGACACTCTATAGTACGGTCATTCACCACAGTACACATGTTTATCTGCCAGTTTCTAAAACATTTGCTTCATGTAATTGCATTTAAGCCATAATTAATGTATATTTGATATGATGTACAAAGAACGTATTTTTTTCTTTCCCATTGCAGACAATAATAACGCATATGCGCATCTCTAAATTTGAACGTGCCTCTTTAATGCATTATTTGTGCTTCAGAAAGTTCAATAAATAAATAGCATAAGTGCACATTAAGTGCACTTTATACATAGCATCATATAAAGTATACAATTAAAATGTCAAGTACCGACTGATAGCACAACTCCCCATAGAGCACAGTACTCTTAAAATAAAATCCATTATGTATGTATGCCTTGGTATAATATACTCCTGATGATAACACAAGCAAAATCCAGGACCGCAAGGAAACCCGAGGGATGACCCTTTCGTGCACTGAAGAGACACAAAAATCAAAAGGCACTCAAAATTACTAAATTTGGCAATTCTTCGACGAGAAAATGTATTACTACATAGCTCAATTTAGACAACTGTTCAACTGATTTATACAAATGTTTTAATAGAAGTAGAAATGTTGCAACCTGTCGCGCAACATGGTGCACAACATTGGTTACAATCTTCAAATGCTGGTCCCCCAGGAATCGTCCACTGCACCAGAATCACTTGCTTCTGATGCTAACCACTTTTTTGATTAAATTCTTCTGTCTATCTGTACCTTTTATCATCGGGGCTTTCAAGGATCATGCCAGATATTAAATGGGCATTCGATGTGTATTACTCATGATTATTTAATCTATCTATCTATCTATCTATCTATCTATCTATCTATCTATCTATCTATCTATCTATCTGGCCAATAACAGGTCAGATACAAAAGTATGGCCAGAAATGGTAGCATACATGTATGTTGCATTGTTTAATTTAGCAGGTGCATTCATTGAAAGTTGATCAGTCTAGGCAGATTGAATATGGTGTTGCTTTTTGTTAATCTATTGGTAGCAAACTTGGAGAAAACATGCAAATGAGAAACAGCTTCATTTGTGTATACCCTAGTCATGGTAACACATGGTAAACCTGGAGGTATTGGAGAATGGTACACTGTCTACAGATTTGAAACACGATCTAAAGAATGTGTGTGTGTGTGTGTACGCGCGCGTGCACGTTTGCTATATATCCTCTAAAATGCCTCTGTGTCTTGTAGGTCTGTTTGAATATTCACAGTCACTATTATTATTGTATCTTTTCAAATGTGGGCATCAGCATAATATAAAATGCAACAGAGGACAAACACACATATTGTGCTACGATTTTAGTAAGGAACTGCACAGGTCCAAATAAATGCATAATCCAGCAGTGTACAAAAATACAGAACGATACAAATGCTTTGCCCTAGACATGTGCGTACACATAGCAGTGCAGATAAAATGAGATTGAGCTTTTTAATGGAATGTGTTTTTAAAATGTGTTCCTTTTTGGAACATAACAAGGAGTTGGTGCTTCCCAACTGCCCAAACAATACACACTTTGGAATTGGTATGCTGACACAACACTAGATTAGGTTACATGCTAATAATGACACATCTATGGTGCATGGACAGGGCAATTTGATAATTGCCTTGTTTTATAGGAGTAAACAGGAATCCTACTTTTTGTCCATTGCCACACAGCTGCAAGACTATAGTAATATACGTAGTTTACGATTCAGAATTTACAGAAAAGCAAACAAAAAAAATGAAAAACAGGTTGCTAGTTAAGATGAGGGGTATTATACTGGAGCAAAGGAGGACGATGCAGAACATAGGCCATCCCAGATTTCTAATACATATGAGAGGTCATGTATCAACTGCAAACTATGGAATGCGGTAAGTTCAGGTCATCAGAAAGCTCTTGCACATCTAAGGATTTGAGCAGCACATTCACATGGATCAATATTGAGGTAATGTGCACTGAGGCGGTGGGCCAACACTGCCAGTAACGGCCAACCCTCCAAGTTAAGGGCCCACGTGAAACGAGGGTCCCTTGAGGCAGGCGAAAATGCCATTGCCGGCATAGTTGGCCTGTCACTTCAGTGTTATCTCTATGAGCACCCTTGAGTAAGCAGATGCTAAGGGCAAAAAGAAATTATATAAAAAATATACCACCTTGAGTGACTCATGCAATGTCGTGTGTGGGAGAGAGAGCACATATATATCGTGTTGATTCAGAATTCAGCAGTCTGTATTAGAAAGACCAATTTTGCGAAAACAAATAATTGCAATAAAAATAGTACCCAGATAGAGTGAAGGCTTTGGTCACATAGAATTCTGCAATATATTAACCAGATGAGATCATCCAAGAAGCTGCAGCAACAGCGTTTGTTCAGAGATTGATGCAAAAGATTTAGCCAAAGTTGAAGATTATTTGAGGGGGTGAACAACTAAGCAGAACTTATTGTGGTGGCAAATCATTGTTGTCCTTCCTCAGAACAAAAGAACAAAATGAAGACTGATGGCTCTTCAATTGCAGGATTATGGCGGCAGGGTAGTGAGCATGAATGCACATTTGAATGCATATGTGGATAAGAGGGGGATCAGTGAGTTTTAGAGGATCTGGACATGGAAGGGGAATGTCTGGAGAATGGAGTTGGGGAGAAGAAACACCTCAAGGTATGTAGAATTTGCAAATTGTTTTTTTCCAATGGAATTGTACTTGCCCAGAGAGAGAGCAGGACAGTCATTAACATCACATTACGCTCAATGCAATTCTTTCTTCCTATATTGAATTTCAAAGTGACATTTAATTTTTCAAACTGTTCTGTATGAGAAGCAGTACATTTGGATGTACTGATGATCAAAACCAATAAGCAGGGGGACCGGAAAGGTAACATATGGGATGTGGTCGATTTGGACGATTTGATAGCTACTGCTTGAATCTTATATCATGGACAGAAATTAGTAACAGTTAAGCCAATTAGAGAAAACAGCAGGACTGATAATGGGGGGAGGAGGGCAACTGTGGCACATAGATGCAAGCATGGGAGAATGCCCTGCAGTCAGAGATTTGAGTTGAACTATGCAACATGTATTGGTCAACCCTTAATAGGATTGAAAAAAGTGCCACTAATACTTTATTTGCAATTCTGGCCTGCCATTTTGGCTAATGGTGGTGATTTTAATATGAAATTAGGTACTGGATTTCAAGATCACACCTTTGACATCATGGAGGCCTACGTCCTCAATGTTCCATATCCTATTATGTCTGATCCAAAACTCAGCACCCATGGCCATAGAAATTAATTTTTGGCTTTTGGAATGGCGAATGTGATCTACAATTAATTACGTTTGTGTATCTACTAGTCGATCAGCAATGATACATTATTGAAAGGGCTTAACTGAAATATATACCGACCATTATATCTCACAGTTAAAAATGGGGTGGCCCTCAATAAGGAGATCACCTGAAAAATGTGTTTGTACAAAAAAATTCTACCTCGTCTTGTAGTAAAAACCGCATAGGATCCTGTCCAAGAGATGGTGAAACAAACACAAGTCATCAGTAACCATTGACCAACACTTGATAGGATACTAAAAGGCACTTTGAATCAGCAAGAACAAACTAATGTTTTTAACCATTTGATTGCTTTGGTCTCTTTGGGTTTACTAAGCTTATTAACTATGTACCATCTCAGGTGGTCTTGGTTTAATTATGAGTGCTGAAATCTAAGCAAAATCTACTTTGTGTTTTAAAAAAGGATAATAATAAAAGGGAAATCATTTTGGCCAGATCTCCATTCAAAAAGGTGGATGCTGAGCGCAAAGCAGAAATGGTGGCCTAAGCCTGGGAAGAATTATTTGTAGGCACAACTAAAACAAATGTGCAATCTTTTTGAAACCTGATGAATCATGGTAGCAGGTACAGAGTTACAGAAAACTAAGTTTAAGCCAACAATCATGATAGGGAATGGGGTCCCTTATTCTATAAATGTATGCTATAATGATATTTATGTCTCTCTTCAATCTAATGATACTAATGTCCCTTAACTTAACTTAAATGATAGTCCAATAATTGCATTCACAGTGGCAGAAATTCGAGAGGCTACTTGTGATTGTAATTTACCTTAGGAGGCAGCTGCAGCCGAGCTGTGGGCCGCTCGTTTTACTTGTTTTATATTTCTGTGTCAATTTTAATTTTACTGTCATTGTATGTGCTTTTAATCCCTATTCTAAATCTCCCTTGTCATCTTTATTTTAATTTGATTGCTATTCTTTTTTAAATGCTCATTCCAGCATTTTTTTTACTTATTGCTTCCGCATGAGTCTTTCTTCCAGCGCTGCATCCCCCGCTGTCACATGACCTTCATGCCGGCAGTCAAGGCAGTGCAGCAGACGAGCACAGCGGGTGGGCCTAATGCGCGCCAAAGGTGTGCAAAGGCAAGCCTGTCTGTGCCCATTTCAGGCTTCGGATGGACCTTGTTCGTCTGCTGCCACCCCAAGTGAAATGCTTGTTAAGGTCTTTTCCAGGTCGGATCTCCTCACCCTAGCACCCTGCAACACTAGCTTCCCTGTTAATTTTACAGTGGGCTCAATTAGTTGTGCGAAATCTCATACTACCTTTGGCAACTGTACACTCCCTGCCAGCCCACAACATGGAAAGCAATGACATTCTTAATGAACACCAGCCTGATTTTTTTTTTTTCCTTTTGACTGAAAACCGGCTTAGTGATTCATCAGGTCCACGTATAGTTAAAGCTCTGCCAGCCAATTGTACTTATCTTTCTATGCTCACTTAATAGTATGATTGTACCCTTCCCACACTCACTTAAAATGGCGGCAATGCTGATAGGCTTAGTACTTTCTGCTTTCATGACCCTTCATATTTTGGTAGTCTATCACCCTCTTGATTCCTCCTTTTCTTTGGCCTTTACTGAGCTAATGTCTAATTTGAATGTGTGCTTTGCTGATATTTTTATTACTGGAGATTTTAATTTACATCCCAGGGACTGGTCTTATATTTCTGCTATAAGTTTTTATTACAGCTATGGATGACTTAGCTCTCCCTCAGCTGGTGCTTCCGCCCACTCATAATTGTGGTAATACGCTTGACCTTATATTCTCAGCGGTGGCACTGGCTACCATGTTTCCCTGTCATTCCTCTTGTGTGGACTGATCACTTTCTGGTGCCTTTTACTGTTAACACTACTCAGACTGATTTGCAATACTACTCTCACCCAAATCCAACCGTAGTGCAGGAGGCATTTGAATGACTCTGGGGAGATTTTGACCCGATTACTAATGCTTGTATGTAATCAGCTACTATGGATCTAGAAAGCCAAATTTGTACTACTGCAGCTGACAAGTTAGCTCCTGTTAGGCCCTCCCGCGCCTGTTCTCGAGCCAGCTGGGCCCTGTTTCACTCCACAGTTAGCTGAGCTCAGTCTCAGGCAGTCAGAACGTTTATGGAGGGCTGGGTGTTGAAGTGACAAGAGAGATCTATTTCCCACTGCGCTTGCAGTCAACCATAAATATATTTTTGAGGCCAAACGCTTTTTTTATCAATCAGAAAGAATCCGTTCTGAATCAACCCAACAATCTTTTTCAGATTGTGAGATTTGTTTATTCCTCCCCTACAGAGGATGTAGGATTCTAATCTTGTAATCCTAGGTAACTTCAATCTGCACTCTAATATGTCTAATTCGGCTGAAATTACATCATTCTCCGACAGTCTTTCAGATTTACATTTGCATCAATTGGTCCAAGCACCTACTCATGTACATGGTAATACTTTGGATTTAGTGTTTGCTAAAGACTCCCTGTTATGTTCTGGTCCGATTGAGCCAGTGACATGGTCGGACCATCACCTAGTCTCATGCTCTTTTTTACCTACCATTTCCTCCTGTAAATCCCGCCCTCCTAAAATGCCTCTGCGCACCTGGCGCTCAGTTGACCAAAAGGCACTCACTGATCATATTGTTTCTAATTGTGTCCCCTCGAAGCAATTATCTTTATCCTCACTCTCCCACTCTTTAACTACTGTTGCCGACCTCCTCGCCCCACTGAAACTGACTCAAGGCCATAGACTTCCCTCCCAACCCTGGTTTACTGACCAGCTAAAAACGTCTCGTCTCCAACTCAGACAAGCAGAACGGAAATGGCTAACTGGCTACAATCCAGAGCTTAGAGATGTATATAACGCAATTTGTTCACTTATCTGGCGAGTGTTAACCTGGCAAAATCCAGCTTCTTTGCCCTGAAAATTGAACACGCTATGTGCAAACCAAAAACTCTCTTTTGTGCATTTGTTAGCCTCGTCGGAGAATCTTACCTCTATGGTTAAGCCCTCTCAGGAATTGTGCAATGACCTGGCCTCCTTCTTTACTACTAAAATGTATGCTATACGAACCATTATTGCTAAATCTCTTGCGATATTGCCTCTTGAAACCCCCAGCTTTGTGCCTGCCTCTTCTACTGACACCTTGGCTAGTTGGTCCTCTTTCCCTCCATTTACCGAAGTAGAAGTCCTGGCAGCCATCTTAAAGATCAAATCGTCATCTCCTGAGGACTCCATCCCCGCCTCTATTATGAAGTTGATTGCACCTGACATTCTGACTGAAATCACATTGGCAATAAATAACTCGTGTCAGTCTGGGTTTGTGCCCCCAGTACTGAAATCCACAAGGGTTATTGCCCTCCTTAAGAAGCCTTCTCTGGACCCCACTATCCCAGCTAATTTCCTCCCTATTTCTTTGCTTCCGTTTTTGTCTAAACTTCTGGAATCACTGGTCACACCCCTCCTGTCCTCTTTTTTGGAATCTTCCAAAATGTTCAACCATGTCCAGGCGGGTTTTAGGCCTGGGAGAGGTACGGAAAGTGTCCTTGTCTCGGTACAAGATGACATGTCCAGACTTGTCGATGCGGGTGGAGTTGGGGCCCTGATCCTGTTAGATCTCTCTGCCGCATTCAACACGGTGGACCACTCCATCCTTCTCTCTCGCCTTTCTCAGATCGGGATATCTGGTACTGTTCTCGCTTGGTTTACTTCGTTTCTTTCGGATCGCACACAGACCCTCGCTATGCCACCGTTTCTTTCCCCTTCCTGTTTTCTCACTTGTGGTGTCCCTCAGGGATCCTCTTTATCGCCAATTCAGTTTATCATTTCTGGGCCCTGATCTGTCTCATCCGTTCTTATGGGCTTAATTGTTACTCATATGCGGATTATACTCAAACCCTGATCCGTCTGGATCAGGATCAGTCTGAGGCCTCTGTTTGCCTCCACAATTGCCATAAGGCAGTCGGGATTTGGATGGATCAGAATTGGCTAAAGTTAAATAGTGATAAGACGGAGGTACTGTTGGTAGGCTGCCCCCCTGACCCCTCCTTGTGGACCCCTGCTTTTTGGCCCTCTGCCTTGGGCCCGTTACCCAATCCAGTTAGTAAAGTAAAGAACTTAGGAGTTATCCTTTCCGCTTCTTTGTCGATGTCTAACCAGGTCACGGCCATGTGCCAGTCCACCCACCACCAGATTCGAATCTTCAAGAGGGTCATGCCCTTGATCCCGGAAGCCCTCCGCCCCCCCTGTGGTGGCTGCGTTAGTCCTCACAGGACTGGACTATTGCAATTCGCTCTATCTGTCTCAACCTATCGGCCTTCTACACCGCCTTCAGCGTATGCAGAACCTTGCTGCTAGGCTGGCCACTGGCTCCCCTTATGGTGCCCACATCACACCAGTGCTTCGCCAACTGCATTGGCTCCAGGTGAACCAGCAAATTCATTTTAAATCTCTGTGCATTGTTCATCGGGCAATTCATGGTCAGGGAGCCGAATTTTTGCAGTTTAAATTTACCCGATACCGTCCGGACAGGGACCTCCGCTCTGCTACTTGTAACCTGCTTACTGTCCCTAGGTTTAACCGGGCAAGGCTCGGAGGTAGAGCCTTTTCTGTCACCGCGGCCAAACTTTGGAACAGCCTCCCTGTATCTATTAGGGCACTGTTAACCATCTTGGATTCAGAAGAGCGTTGAAAACTAATCTGTTCTAAGCCCGACCACTCCATTGGTCTTCTTCGATTGGGTAGCTTCCTTTCCAGCGCCATCATGCCTTGGGGCGAACGTGCGGTTTACAAATGTTAATAACATAACATAACACGATTCCTTCCTCTCAAGCCCTATGTGACTCGCTGTCTACTTTCTTTCTGGGAAGGATTCTGTCTATTGGCCAGGAGATTATTTCCTCCGCTTTGCTCTGTTCTGCTGATATTGCTCCTCCCTTTAGTGGAGATGTGTGGTCTTCATAGTCCGTTGTTCACCTATTTTCTTCTCTGGAGATTATTAAAGCTACACAGAAAATGAGGTCTGCCTTGCCTCTTCACTTGATTCCTCTCTCCATGATAAAAACCATTCTTGCTACCATTGCGCCTGCTGTGACAGGTGCTGTCAATCCATTGTTCTCTTCTGCTGTTATTCTTGCTATTCTTAAACAAGCAGTGGTGAAGAACCTACTTTGGATCCCTCTCTCTCTGCGAACTACTGCCCTATTTATTAACTTCCTTATTTTATGAAGCTCTTGGAATCACTGGTCTCTCCCCTACTCTACTCTTGTTTGGAAATGTCTTCCTTTTTTGATCCTTTTCAGGCATAGTTCAGACCAGGGCAAGGAACAGAGTCTGTTCTTGGGTCAGTCGTGCATGACCTCTCTCGGCTGTCTGACTGGGGGCATGGGGCATTGATCGTTTTAGATATGTTGGTGGCTTTCGATACAGTTGACTACCCCACCCTGCTTCTTTTACTGGTTAGTGCTGGGATTTCTAGCTCCGTCCTGTCCTGGTTTGGATCCTTTCTGGAAAATCGCTCCCAGTCACTTCACTTCTTCCCTTTCAATCTGATTCTGTTCCTATCATATGCAAGGTTCCCCAGGGTTCTGCTCTTTCTACAAAACTGTTTAATGTCTGCATTCAGTCTTTACCAGACTCATCCAGACCTACAGGTTCATTGCTATTCTTATTCCAATGACACTTAAATTGTCGTTTGGCTTGATCTGTGGCAGCAGAAACAGCTACTCATCTGCGTGGCTGCCTGGGGTCTGTGGGGAGCTGGATGACCCTTAACTGGCAGAAACTGAATTCTGACAAAACAGAAGTTCTGGTGGTTGGGCCACCTTCATCTGCTTCTTTTTGGATACAAGCTTTCTGGTCTACCTCTCTCCTGTTGCAGTGGTGAAGGACCCAGGCTGTACAATCTCTGCGTCTCTTTGAGAAGAAGCCCAGGTTGCTAGGGTATGCAAGAATGAATACTCAAACTTAAAATCTTGCAGAAAGTTCTCCCTTTCTTGCGTGTACCGCTCTGTGCCCCTGTGGTAATTTCCTCTATCTTCGGGATACTTGATTACACAAGCTCACTATATCTGGTCCAACCTCTCTAACCTTCATAATAGGCTTCAGGTGGTACAGAAATCTGCAGCTAGGGCCGCCACTGGCAGGCCTTTGCGTAGTTCCATCTCGCCTGTTCTTCGCCGTCTACATTGGTTGCCGGTGGCCCGCCATATAGAGGTCAAGCCACTCTGCATCGTCCACCATGCCTTCTATGGAGTCGGTGCAGAGTTCCTTCAGTAAGAATTCTTTCCCTATATAAGTCCCCTTGAGCTTTGAGATCAGATCATGTGTACCTGATTCAGGTTCCCAGGTTTCAATGCTCTCAAGAGGGAGGCTGAGTGTTCTCAGTGGCAGCGGATATTTTATGGAACAAACTGTCCGGCTCTCTATGTGCTACTAAGAACCATTTGTTGTTTCATCGGTTACTCAAGACCCTGCTGTTTTGATTTTCTCTTTTTGATTGCCTCCTTCTAGGGTATCTTTAAAAGCACCATGATGCCTTTATTGGCATAAATCTGTGCTCTACAAATTCAAATTAACATAACATACTTGGATGCAGGCATTAACCGAAGGCCAGATCTGTATGGATCTCTTTAGATGTCTACGAGATACTGGACCGCATTATAGACATTAGGTCTTAACTTGCAGATCATCTCAGGCAACTTGTCTCTGAAACCTTAAGAAATGCGCCCAGATACCCTGTAAGAGGATTCAATTCAGCACTACAGCCAAGTCAACGCCTAATCTAGAATACTGAATGAAAACCCTTATTGATATATCTTTATGTCCAGTTCATGCGTTCTGGATGACTACCCCTATATAACACCCCTCTATTGGAATCCCCCTGACCCCACTGAGCCAAGAAGTAGTTCTGTTTTGCAAGTTAAAAGGTTTATTTGAGAAGTAAAGCAATATATATCTATCACACTTTATAATAAATTAATAATTGAATATCACACTTAATCTGAGATGATAAAGATTAACAACGGAGAATCTGGCACTAGCACACTTCTTGATAATCACTAAGGAGTTGACATGAAATGGATAAGATAGCAACAATACTTTTATGGTTTCCAATGGATGCAATGTGGAATGAAATGCAGTACAGAAAATAACTTGATAGGATTTCAGCAAAGACAATGTAATCACTTTCTTGGACAATTCACCCCCCCTTTTATGCAATGCAAGGAAATGGAAGGAAGGCACACAGTTCTCAGAAATGCAATTAAATGTGATTCAGTTAACCCCAGCAACTTAGACTACAGAAGTTGAAAACACAGGCCCAAATGCTTTTAAATGTGCTGGCAATGAAGAAAAAAATATGCTAAAATGCTTTTAATTCCCTCTAGAGGTTCAGGTGAGTGGTATCTAGTTAATATTAGCTCAGGCTCACTCTAGCAGTGATGCAGGGATAGTTTTTATGAGGCAAACGATTTTTTTCAGAGGAAAGCAAAAGCAGCTATCTTTTTGCAAGTGGAGAAATTTTCAAATCGTGGCAAAATTCGCGAATGCGTCTGGCGCGATTACAGAGGAACTACAAGGGCTAGCAATATCGTTTTGGGTCCTAGGAAAGCCTAGGATCTCAGCTTCCAGATGAAAGTTACTGCAAGTCTCTAGCACAAACGGTCGCGGAGATATGAGCGATTGAATAAAGGTCGTTTTTCAGATTGAAATTTTAAAGTTCACAAAGACAAGTGCAGCTTGCAACTAGCAAATCACAGGTGACAGCTTTACAAATGACAGGTGACAGTTAGGAGGCAGTTCTACTTAGATTAAAATAGCTTGGATTATATTATTTTAACTAAGAGATTGGTTCTGCACAGTTTTCTATGTACTCACACTATATTCTTGAGTTAAATGGGCCTCACCACGGATCTGGTCAGGTTTTAGACTGGACTCTGGTCTCTGCACTTCACAGTGATCTGGGTCAGCTCTCTCTGGTTCTGCTAACAGGTCAGCTCTACTCTGCTGGTCTGGTCTGGGTCTCTGAAGGTTGATGGAGGTAAAGTATGGAATTTTGGCAGAGCTTCCAGCTGCAAGTGGAAAATGAAGGTCCCTATCTGTCCTGTCTGTCTGCTTTTATCTGTTTTTGAAATGGGTGTGTATCACTAGACCCTACCCCTCTCCACTTGCCATTTGCCCAATTCTCCCCTCTCCCATGATTGGGGAAGGAACTGTGAGTCAGAGCGATGTCATTTTATGGCTTGCAGAGAGGACACTCCCCTGTCAAATTGCACATAATCTATATTTGATAAAAAAAACATATTTGCACAGGTACACATTTGTTTAAAATTACATGCACCCCTCACATATCACAGTAGGTATCCCCTGTTCGAACTCTGCTCTTCCTGAGAGCTTGCATTCAGAAACGGCAATATTTTGCACTTTTTAACTGGTTTGCAATGCTGGACATTGACCCAAATTTACACACATGTGCGCAAGGAGTATGGACATTAGTTGATGAAGTGTCAGATTTTTCACATGCACACATTTTGAGTAATATCCTCTTAACTGCTAGTTTGCCCCCAGAACATCACACAAATTGGAGTTTGGGCTTGAATTGAAGGTACATTTTTTAAATTAAGGCTCTCAAAGTTATACATTTCTGTCATTTGATTACAAAGAGTTATCAGTGTTTTTGTAAAATATATATTTTGCTTTCAAGTCAGTTCTCAGAGTGTTGGAGTCCGCCTCCAAGACTTGGGTGGGTCAGTCACAGGTGTCTTCTGGCAGGCAGGGCTTTGTTGACATTAAACAGTCAAAATCAACATATTCCTTTCAGAGGAAAGGGGCCATTGTGTGGTCTCTGGGAAGCTGAGATCAGGAGGCCAGGGAGCCACTTTGCATTTAATTAACAGAACCCTGTGATTTCCTGGCTTCTTGTGTTGAGTTCTGAAGTGTCAAGAGTTCTCAGGACAGGCAACCCCTTTGAACTTTCAATGAAATAAGACCCCTTTCTTTGCACTAGACAGTTTTGCAAGACAGCTCTCCTGTCAGAGTTTAGACCGCTAGTGCCGCCTTGAGGATTTTGTTGGTACTGCATGCAATTTTGGGATCTTTCTTGGATTAATGCATTCTAAACAGGAATGGTTCTTACATGGTAGTAAATCCTTGCTTAACATTGTTTTGATGGGGCTCCTTACAGTAAGATGGTTATGTGGAACCCCACAAAAGGGTTGAATCTTTAAAGTGGTCCAATGAGTCACGATTTCAGCAACTTTTTGACATCAGTAACAGTGGATTTTGTTAACAAAGACCTTTCTTTACACTGGTGGGTGGCAAGTTAGGTATCCATATTGGTGTGCGCACAACTGCGCAGCTCTCCTGGATTCTGGGATGAAATGATGGGCGGCGACAGCGCATCCCCATCTTTACCCACTCCAATGATTTATTTTTGTTCTGGGGTAAAATGATGGGCAGCGACAGCTTAATCCCCATATTTACCCCGTCTAATGATACCACATGGGTCAAAACCCTCCACAAACCCCCCCGCCCGACTGCGCTTTGACTTGAGTCGAGGGGGAGTCGGTTGCAAGGGAGGTTTTGAACCCTGGCGCTGGTATGTCCACATTATCTTCTTCCAATTCTGTAGATGGCACAGTTCAGCATCTTCCTCCCCATCCGGTCAGATCGATCAGTTCTCCTCGCCGGTCCTGATGGGAAGATTGGGCGGTACCCCGGGCCCGTTGCGTCTCTGCTCCCGGTCTCCGGATCGTCCTCCTTGGCCCATCTCCAGGTTTTCTTTCTCCTAGGACGACAAAGGAAGAGCGGCAATACCTATTCATGGACATTTCTTCCACCACTGTTGAGATAGTGGGGCAGCATATGCATTTCATCATAACGAAACATTACATTCTTATTTTGAAAAAAAAACAGTATAACTAAGAGACAGTTTCATACAAATCACAATATTTTAGAGACTAGATGTGGTATGTTTTATGGTTGGAACTGAATTAGTCTGAGACAGTACCCGCTAGGATTCCAGAGGATTCCTCCAGTTGTTGCAGAGTGTGCCTGGGATGGCAACATTTCAACTGGTTTATGTGGACCCACTTGTCTTCCCCCGCTGCCAAAGGACCTTTGGGGATGTGGATTTTGTAGGCCACAGGGGAGATCTTGTCGCTGATCTCAAAGGGTCCCTTCCATGCAGGCAAGAATTTCCGCTGTTTTGCCTGGTTCCTTTGGAAGTTGTATAGATAGACCCGGTCCCCCACCTGATATTCCTTCCTGGAAGTTTTCAGGTCATAGTGGGTCTTCATGCTATCAGCTGATCTTTCTAGATTCCTCTGAGCATAAGCAAAAGCATGTTGGAGGTGTTTCCTTAAATTCCCCACATACTCATGAGTAGTGGAGGCATTTATCAGTGTCTGCTCTTGGGTCCTGTAGAGCAAATGCTGCGGAAGCACCATCTTACGTCCAGTCATCAACTCAAATGGTGACATTTTGGTTGCAGATGAAGGGGTAGATCTGATGGCCATTAGGACCAGGGGTAATCGGATATCCCAACTTGGCCCAGAATCTGCCACAAACTTTTTTAAGATGCTCACAATTGTCCGGTTGTAGCGTTCCACTGCTCCAGAAGAAGCTGGCCTGTAAGCAATATGTAACTTCCTTTTGACCCCCAGTATCTCCCACATCCTTGTCATCACTTCACTGGTGAAGTGGCTACCCCTGTCTGACTCAATCCTTTGAGGTAGACCAAAACGGGAAAAGATGTGGTTAATCATCAAGGCAGCTGCGGTTTCTGCCTTGCAATTTGGGGCTGGGAGACATTCCACCCACTTGGTAAACAAGCATGTCACAGTCAACATGTACTTATTCCCCCTAGCCGAGCGAATCACGGGGCCTACAAAGTCGATTTGTAAATCTGACCATGGCAGTGTCATCCCCCTCTTTTGGAGAGGCGCACGGTGCGTGAGGGATGATGGCTGAAATTGTGCACACACAAGACACCCCTTCAAATATTGGTCGAGGTCCTGCCCCATGTGTGGCCAGTAGGCAACCTCTCTTAAGATTTCCAGTGTTGTGTGAAACCCCCTATGACCGACGGTGGCCGCATCATGGGCGTGACTTAACATCAGGCTTCAGAATGAGGTATTCCCACTTGACCCCCCCTTCAGGAGATGAATCAGGGGTCTGGTGATCTCTGCATAGCCCTCAATGAACTTTCTGCTGTAATTAGTCAGTCCAAGGAGGCTCCTTAGTTCCCGCAGAGTTGTGGGGTCTTTTAGTTTCTGAAGTGCTTCCACTTTCTTTTCCTGGGGACAGAGGCCCTGAGCAGTAATCTCATGCCCCAAGAAATTAACACGGGTTCTACACCACTGTGCCTTCTGAAAGGAAAGTTTTGCTCCAGCGGCCCTCAACTGCATCAGAACATAACGGATCTCCGCTATGTGTTCCTCCACAGATGAACTTTTGATGAGGACATCATCTACATAAGCCAGGTTACCCCTCGCACCCAGGTCGGGCATGGCCTTATGTAGGAAAATATTGAACTCATTACCGGAGTTAAGGTATCCGAAGGGAGTCCGGGTCCATGTGTACTGCTGGCCCCCAAAGGTAAAAGCCAGTTTGTATTGGTCCTCCCTACTGACAGGCACGGTCCAGTATCCATTGGTCAGGTCTATTGCAGTGAATACCTGTGACCCCTGGATCTGGGCCAGCCCTTGGTCAATGTAGGGCAGAGGCCATCGGGAAGTATGGACCCGTTTGTTGAGCTCCCTGAGGTCGGCGCAGAGTCTCCACTGGCCGTTTGGCTTTAATATTCCCAGCACCGGATTATTGAAGGTGCTGTGGACTGGACGGATTATTCCCCTGGACTCAAGGTTCTTAATTATTTCAGTAAGGGACTCCATGGATGCGAGAGGCAAACGATATTGCTTCACAAACACTGGAGTCATGCCAGGGTCCGTGGGGATTGTTGTTGTGTGGATGTCAGTGCGACCACAGTCATATGAGTCTACCGCAAAGAGATCTTGGAAATCCAAGAAAACTTGTTTCAACTTTTGCTTTTGTTCCAGAGTCACACAGGCATCAGCTAGGTTGACTCTCTCTTCCACCATCTGCCTGAAGCCTGGAAAGACTTCTGGTTTGGCTATTTCAGCGGCCTCCTCCAGCTGGGTGGAGAAGTCCCTGGCCAGAGTGCTGATTTGGACTGGAGGCTTCAGGTGGGAAAGGCAGCCCTCATGGACCTGGAAAATCACCTCATCCCTCCTGAAGTCACAAGTCACATCTTCCTTACCATAAGGGCAAGAAGTGTACACCAGGAAGTTCCCCCCATGCCGGGTAAAAATCCTGTCTGGTGTTGCATTGTCATCACTGTCACTGTCAAAACAGTCCTTGGGGATTGGTC